>NC_052034.1:3589889-4302279 GCF_015832195.1 Motacilla alba alba | reverse complement strand
AGATAAAACACTCCGGTAATTTTATTGCAATTTGGCTCTGCTGAATGTTGAAGAGCATCCGAAAGGCGGCTCTTGCTGGAGGTGTCCAGTGTGTGCTCCTCCAGCAGCTGCCCAATTGTGCCACTTTCCTTTGGCTCCTCCACCCTCTGGACCCCCCAGGACCCCACAAGGATTTTTTCAGCTCTGAATTTTTGCAGCATCCCCAGTGTTGCTCCTCTCTGAGCATCACAAGCTGCTGGAGCTGCTGGAGTTCGCAGAGAACATCTGGGTGTTGCCTACCTTGCGTCAAAATCTTTGGAAGAAAAACCCATTTGGCTCTAAAGGAGAAGTTTTAAAATGTTGGATTTTACTCAAAGCCCTCAGCTCAGCTGCGGCTGCAGGTGATCCCTCGGTGGAGGCAGCAGCTGCTCCCACCAAGCTCCTGCTGGATCATTTTCAGATCCTTGCTCCAGGTCCAACTGGCTGCAAAGATGATGAGAAAGTCTCCCAGAAAACTCCTTGCAGAAGAGATTGTTCCTGTTGGGGGGACGGATGAAGAAACCAGATACCAAAGAAGCTTTGAGTCAAAGGAGAAGAGGATCCTGAAGCTCTGATGACTGGAGTGGCTGCTGTTGGAATTTCTGGGTGCTGGAGAGGGATGCAGCAGTGCCCTTGGGCAAACAGCTCTTCCTGCCTAAGCTCAGCCAGGCTAAGCTGCCTGGTTTAGCCCAAATTCCAGGAAAACCATGTGGGAACCAAATGTCCATGGCATGTGGGGAACAGTGGGAACAGCAGGAAGGAGGGATTTTGACACTCAGGCTTGCAGTGAGCACAGGAGATGGGGTTGGAGTCCTGTCCTTCTGAGAGATGGAAGCAAAGATTAAATGAGATGTACAATCCTGGGAGAGGGGAGGAAACCCTGGCGGGTCCCATCTTCTGGAAGGTGACTACAAATGTTACAAATCCCCTTTGAAATTTTGGCAGGGCTCAAACCCCCTCCTCCACTCCTCCTCCTGTTTTTAACCATTATTTCAGCACCTTTCTCTCTGAGATTCTGTCTCTGTTTTCCCAAACCTTTCCTCTTATTGGAGCAGTCAGCCAGACTCTGCCTGATACGTTCCTATCCCAGCAACCCATGGAGACCCTTCCCCAAATTCCCTTTGGAACAAGCCCCTACCCTGTGACTCCATGGCCACCTCACACTGCATGAAGCCAGCAGAAGGGGCAGAGGGACCAGGTCTCTTTTTTTTTTCCTGTGGACAAAATAATAATAATAATTCTAGTTGGTACACGGCTGCACAGAAGCAGCAGCCTTGATCATCAGTCTTGTGGCTTAATGGAATACAGCAGCAATCCCAGTTCTCTCCCCAGTGATCCCCAGCAAACAGCTCTGTTTGGTTTCCACGGGAGCAGCCGAGGGCCCCAGAGACATCTGACATGGAAAGCTTAAAGAAAACTCGAGTGTCTTTTATAAAATGTTCACTTTGGGCTGTAACAAACCGGGCTGGTGGCTGAACAGCTCCAAAGCTTCTGCTCCCAACATGGGGCACGGATTCCCTGTGGAAGGGTTCACACCATGCTCGTGTTTATCCTCCCCAGGATCCTCCTAAGGTCCAGGGACTTCCTAAAGTCCAGAGGTTCTGAAGTGGTGCGGGGATGGGGAGGATGGTGCTGCTGCTGAGGGAGAGTGAGGAGCTCGGGAAACACCTGAGCTTTAGTCATCCCTCAAGGAGCAGAGCAGGCACTGAGGATCCAGCAGGAGTCAGAGGAAGGGCAAGCACTGACCCAGGGATGGACAGACGGACAGAAAGGCAAGAGGAGCTGCAGTGTGAGCCCCAAAGGTTGGTGACCACCCACAAGGGGCTCCTGGAAGAGAAGGAACATTCCCAGCTTTTTGGTTCCTCTTAATTCTGCGCCAGGCAGAGAGAAAAAACCACGGGAGGTTTTTCCACATTTCCAGGAGAGCAGGGCACGGCTCCCACCACACGAGGCACCACGAGGCTCTTCCCTTCCTCACCCTGGTGACAGCGCCACAGCCAGACACCCACCCTGGGCACCTACACCACGGATCCAACCCAAAATCCCACCTGGGAATGAGGCAGGACAGTGCTTCTCTTGAGGGGTGAGCAGGGAAGGATGGAGAGCCCGTCACAACAGAGCTGCTGCAGAGGTGAAAAGGGTTGGTTCAAAGAAAAATCTCACTCCCAGACCAAAAGGAAAGGTTTCAGTATATTTTAATAGTAAAATGATTCTTATTTTTTTCAAGCAATGTCCCACCTGGATGAGTCTCAGCAGGAATTTCGCTTCCCGGTCCTGCTGTACCGGGGCAAAGCCTCGGAGGTCGCGGCTGTACCTGTGCAGAACAGTCCCCAAAAACTCACAGCGTGCTGCCAACACCACCAAGCACCTCCCAGGCAACCACCACCACGGCACAGGACTCTGCTCAGGCTCTCGGGAGAAGAGCAGGAGTTAAAAATTAGCTTTTAGTAACAGTCTGGGTTCAGATTTGGAGCAGGCTACGGAACAGAGGAGAGGCCAAGGTTTGATTTAGTAAAAAGGTAGCACAACACCTTCCAGTGAGGTGTAAGGCAGGGAGGGGTGAGGTCAGAGCACAGCCCTCGCTGGGTTGGGTTTGGGACGGGGGAGACGACGGGGTGACTGTAGGGGAAGCAGCTTCAGACTCGAACTCTGGCTCCAACAGAATGGATTCAGAAAAATATTGCATGAAAAGCCTCAGGATTTTCGTTCTATCATAGATGTATATTTACCAGTTTTCACAAAGACTGCAGGAATACGATTATAAACAATAAATTAGGACTTCATGTTGCTATCATTTGGCATAACACAATCAGGCAATTTTTCCTTTTTTTAAATATAAGGCAACACAAGCCAACACATAATTTAATCCGTCTTTAGTCAAATTGCTTAACTTTGCTCAGGAGTTACCACTAAAGAACGGGTTATAGTACACTTAAAAGAATTTAAATAATGACATGATATAAGTGTACTAACTTACGCAAGGAGTCAGAAACGTACTCTGCTAAGCTTTGAAACCTAAATATTTGTTACAGCCCAGGACTACACATTCTAAATTAAAAAAATACAAATAAATGTTTTCTAATTTTCCCATTTACGAAAAACTTTTAAGAATCTCTAGCCAACTATGACGTCACTTCAAAACTTTTTTTTTAATTTTTTTTTTTTTAATTTTGTATGATGTCTTTAAGATTTTTTTTTTAAACCATGCTCATTAAGGAAAGTTCAAGGAGCAAATACTTAAGGCTTTGTTTTTCCAAGGGCTGTGAGGGAGGCCAGTGGATGGCAGAGGCCAGTGGGTTCACCCATACACAATGCTACTCAAACCCACACTACCAGGCGACATTCATACAGAAATATTACACTTAAAAGTTACAGTGTAGAGCAATATTTTTTAGCCAGTGTACATAGAAAGAATCAATGCATTTATTTTTTTAAACTTTTTCTTCTTTTTTTTTTTCTTTTTTTTCCTTTTTTTTTTTAATTTCCAAACTTGATTGTGATCATTATGTTCAAGTATTAGTCTCGTTAACAGAGATAAGGAATTTTCTACTTACAATAAATTCGGCTGTTAGAAAGGAAAGGGATGTTTTGGTACACAGAGGAGAACAAGAGGCTGAGGTTACCCAGTAGTTAGTGTCCTACAGTCACTGACTCAACTGGCTGCTGGAAGTGACGTGGGGAAGGAACAGGAGTTAGGCACCGAGACCCTGGGAAAAAGGGATGTTATAAATAGCTTCACTAATTCCCAGGGAGAAGAATTGTTCCATTAAATCCGCCGGGGTGTTTTTGATGGAGAGGAGCAGGGGACTGTCAATCCCACAGTGGCTTGTGAGAGGAGCTTTGATTCAGACCAACCGCCTCCCATCCCGCAGCGGCACCGCGCTCGCTGCGCCGGGGCTGGGCTGAGCTGCAGCCCCTCACCCTGACAGTAATTCCAGCTTCCAGAGAAGTGGCTGAACCCTTTTTGGAGTTGTCAGTGGGTCTGGATTCCCTTCACACGAGGCTGGCCAGACTCCTAGCAGCGAGGGATTCAGACAACGTGAGCTTTGAGGCTGGTGGAAGGGCACCGGGGAGGGGGAACACGAAGAAAGGCAGCTCCCCGTGGCTGCCTTCATCCCAAACCCG
Source organism: Motacilla alba alba (assembly GCF_015832195.1). Taxonomy (NCBI): domain Eukaryota; kingdom Metazoa; phylum Chordata; class Aves; order Passeriformes; family Motacillidae; genus Motacilla; species Motacilla alba. The sequence goes on along the minus strand of NC_052034.1, from coordinate 4,298,136 downwards.
CCGTTCCCCTCCTCACACCCTGACCAGCACACACAAAGTGTCAGAAAAATCTGCCAGAGACTTTTGACTTTGGACAAAGTCTAAATGATAAACGTGGGCAAGAAACAGCTGAAAAGCTTCTCCCTCTATTAAAGCCTAAATACATACCCCTAGCTGGCTCTTTTCAAATGTAGGCTCTTTTTCAATTACACAAGCCTCGAGACAGTGCAAATGGTCAATGTTTAATGCATTAATGAAATGGGCTTTTGAGTTGAAAACAAGCCCTACTCCCTGACAAAATTCTGTTGCTCTTAATCTTGCGAGGAAATTGAGATGGAAATGGAAGCAGCTCCACTACCTCGCTCTCGCTGGAGCACAGATGTGGCTGCAAAACCCTGCAGCAACTCAACCTCAGTCCAGCGAGGAGCTGCTCAGCAGAAGGCAAAAGAAAGAAAAAAAGCTGCACAAAGGGGGACTCTGCTGTGAGGAAACAGCTGTGGCGTGAAGTAGTGTAATGAAATTCTTTGACACAAAAGGCATGTTAAATATTTGATGCATAAAGGAGAGAGATAACATGTAAGCAAAGCTCTTTAAATATACAGTATGTCTTCTTCCAATGGGTACTATAATGATCACACAAGTTTGCAAGTTAAAAATGCCTTGCTTATTAATTAAAATTAAGACTAAAACCTATAATTTTTTTTTTTTTTTGTCTGTGAAAGTGACTGCAGCCTATCTATACCCTGGGTGTTGAATATGAAGATTTCGACTATCGGTTGGTTCAGGTGCTCGGTTCATGGGAGGCCGATGGACTTTTCCCAGCACGGCCATGCTCTGGTCTCGGAAGCAGGACTGCTGGAAGTCCCCACTTAGGTAATCCATGGTCTGCATCACATTATTCTGGCTGGATGGGCCAGCTCCAGCTCTGTAATGAGTTCCTCCCGCACAATCCAGCGTCGCTCCCGCTGGCTGTCCCCCGTGGAAAGGCATGGTGAGGTCCTGGGACCCAGAGCTGTCACTGTTGGGCGTGGGCAGAATGTTATTCCAGAGGGGCTGGAAATAGTGCCCATTGGTATATGGCAAAGGTCCCTGCAACCCGTTCACAGGCGGAGAAGGCGTAGGCTTCTCGATGGGGGGCTTCAAGCTGAAGGACTGGCCCATGCACAGTTCTTGAGGGTAGTTGGAAGTTTTGCCAGGGAAACTCTGCCCTGCGATCTCTCTCTGAGGGTGCTTCCCTGCGAGTCCAGCAGGCCCAGCAGCATCCCCACACATTTGCTGCAGATGTGCAAGCTGGTGCTGGTTCCACGCAACCGATTTGATTTCGTTCTGGTAGGCGGGCGGCACCCTGTTAATATTGACCATGGGCACATTAACAGAGGCAGGAGGAATAGCAGCAGCAGCATGGTCGACAGGGTTTACTACACAGGAAGGCATGGGTGTAGGGACATTGTGAGTAGATACCCTGGTACTTGCATTGATAAGCAGGTTGCGACTTATAGGGCTGGGGTTTGCAATCTGTCCCTCACACACTGAGGTAGTGCTAATGCCAGCTCTGGCCTGGCAGAACTGGTTAATCTGGTGCACAATGCTGCTCAGGTCCGGTGGCTGGTTCTGCTGCAGGGTGGCAGCCATAGAGAGGGGAATGGTTGAGGTAGACACGGTCACATTCGGCGGCGCGTCTGCATCCGGCATCTTTCTGCCTCCGTGTAAACCCGGCTGCAGCAGCGCGTTCGGGGGGTGCTGCAGGGTCTGGTGTGCCACGGGCTGAGGGTGCTGCAAGCCCTGCGCCTGCTGCACGTTCTGCGGGTGCGGCAGCGCCTGCGGGATCCCCTGAGGGTGCGGTAAGCTGGGTGGCTGTGGAATACCCTGAGGGTGCTGCGGGATGCTCTGGGGGTGCGGCAAAGTCTGTGCGTGCTGGAGAGCCTGCTGGCGAGCGAGCGCCTGGGGGTGGGATAAAGTGCTTGGTGCAACGTACGGCGTGGAGGGGGGGTTCATCATCGCCTCCGGCAGCAGGCGCGCGCGCGTCCCGTCAAAGTCCTTGATGATTCCTTTCGCTGGGGATTTCACTATGGCCAGCAGGCCGGTTTTCGTGGTGGCCTGAGATGGGTAGGGGCTGTACCTCTGGCCCGAAGTATCGAGTCCGTTCACAGTACGGCGTATGTGTTTCCTCTGGGGAACCTTGACGCTGTTCGGGAAGATTTTTATAGTCAGTGGATTGTTGGCGACCTTCTTAGCATAAGCATCCAATTCTGCTGGGGTAGGATACTGTGCAGATCTCATTTTCTGTGTAGTGTCCCCTGCGGAGAAAGGAAATTGGTCAGTTCTGGTAAGCAAGGGATTGACCCCAGGGCAAGACAGTCATACAACAAGGGGAGAAAATCTCCAAGGATTCAAGAGGCAAGGAAACTTCACCCTGCCAGACCAGCAGGTCACGGAGCAGATGCCTCATTCCCTTTATTACCTGGTGACCAACACGAGCCCCGGTTCAGCTTAAGGCAAGACCTACCCAGGGGAGCAAAACAAAACCATGTTCTCATCAGAGTATGTTTGCAGTCGGACAAAAACAGGTAACGTGTTATAAACATCAGATTGTCTCCAGCTGAAATATTCCTCACAGCTTGCAGTGGTGGGCTGGTTGTTATTCTCTTAATTTAAGCTGCCTCCCCATTGCTCTTCAAACCATTCTCAGTATCTTTACCATGGAATTCCAAAGCACAAAGACATGAATTAAACATGAAGCCCCTGTAATCCTGAGGTGGGAACCATGCTATGGTGGGCTGACCCTGCTGGGCACCAGGTGCCCCCAAAGCTGCTCTGTCACTCCCTCCCTCAGCCAGGCATGGAAGAAGAAACACAGGGTCAGAATAAGGAAGGGGAGATAGCACTCACCAAAATGGGCACAACAGACTTGGGGAAATTAATTTATTACCACTTCAACCAGTTAGGGTAAGGAGAAATAAAAACCTCTTCCTTCCACCCCTCCCTTCTTCCCGGGCTCAACTTCACTCCTGACTTTCTCCACCTCCACAGCACAGGGAGATGGACACATCTGCCTGGGAATCTCTGCTCTGGTGCCTGGAGCACCTTCTCCCCCTCCTCCTGCAGTGCCCTGGGGGTCTGTGCAGAGCTGTTCCTCTCACATATCCTCACTCCTCTCTCCAGCTGCAGTTGTGCAGGTTTTTCCCCCTTCTTAAATCAGTTGTTCCAGAGGTGTGTCTGTCCTGGAGCCAGCTGGAATTGGCTCCATCAGACATGGGGGAAGTTTCTGAGCAGCTCCTGCATCTCCCCACTACCAAACCCTCGCCCTGCAAACCCTATGCACATCAAAGCTTCAGCTCAAGCCTGCATTTACACCCCACTCCTTTCCTAGGTGCTGACATCTGAAAGCACTGAGTGTCTTTCTGTGCATTAGGAAGCTCTTGTCAGCCCAAACTCAGCAAATGGAAGGAGGCTGATTATTTTATGGCCTGCAATTATTTCTTCAGCTGACTTCTCAAGGTGGCACCTTGCTAAGGACAACATCCCCACATCACTTGGCAAATTGATGTGATTACCTCACAGGATTAAAAACATGCTACTCCCCAGACAGAGACAAAAGCCTTCTGGAGACAGAGGTGTGGTTTCACTTCCTCTGATTTACCAGATACCTACCTGGCTCACAAGCTCCAACTGCTCCTGCAAAGAACTTCAGAAATCTAGGGAAATGCGTGTGTGTCTCTTGCCATAATCACATTCCAAGCAGAGAGCTGGGCTGTTTCCCACCACAGCTCTGCTGCCTAACTCCTATGGGACTCCTGCTGATTTTATAATCTTCAAATAATGGCTTGCAGCTTTGACAATCCAATTTAGCTTTTGCTTGATTTTCCCCCCACCTCACCTTGCAAACACTTCACTGGAAAAAAATGTCCATCCTTTTTGCTAAAATGTTCAGCATCCCCATGCCATTTGCTGTGCTGAGAGAACAGGGAATGTGGCAGCCACCCAAGAATACCCCAGCCCCATATCTGGCCCTCTGACCCAAGGAAATTTAATGCTTCAGCAAAGAGCTTTCTGCTCCCAGGCAAACAGCCCTTCCTCTTGAAAATGCACCTCTGATTCTTTCAAGCAAATTGCCTCAAAAGATGAGTACCAGCCACTTCTCTCTTTGCATCCTGCAGCTTCCTGTTGTCACAGGTGAGGGAGGGCAGCTCTGCTCTAAGAGCTCTCACTTTCAGAAAAGAAAGGTCAGAAAATGGAAAACAGAATGGATACCAGAAGAAAGGTTAATTATGGAAGTATTAAAAATATCTTCTGTGAAATAAGAAGCTTTATGAGCAGTTTGTCTCCCATCTCTAGCACAGCTCGTACCACGGCGCCAGTTATACCTGTGCTCCCTGCGCCGTCCAGACACTGGCAGCTCTCATCCCTTTCTCTTAATCAAAGGAAATATTAACCCAAACATCTCTCTGTGCACGTCCCTGTACCTGTCTCTGCAGGCAGGTGGTTTACATCTGCCCTTTTGAGCGAGCTGCTGTGCCCCTAGAGAGGAGAGCCTTGAAAGGCATTTGCCAGTATTACCCTGCCTCAAAAGCCAAGGCCTCCATGAACTCCCAACCTTTATTTTTAGCATTGTCCACGCTCATTAAGGTCTGTTTCTTCCCCAAGACGTGACCCTGGCAACCCTCCATGAACCAGAGAAGAATCAAAGGACAAAGGACCCCATACCTGTCTGTGTTATGGTTTATGTTATGCTTGCAGACACTGTCACGTTCTATTTTCAGATGAAAAATCAAGGAGATACTTTAAGACACCTTTGCCATCAAAATTTCCCAGCCTGGTTTACATTTCTACAGGCAAATAAGTGAATTAAATATAAACACTAAACAGACACGCTGAGTATTCTTTTATACAATCATCTGATTTTCTGTTACACAGAAGTTTCAGGAAGCAGCTGAAACATGGATGTTTGAACATGCTGCAGCCATCAGTCAGTCAGACACACCTCTACTCCCAAAGCTGGAAGAATCCCTTCCTCTGAGAGAAAATAACCCCTCAGTTAAACTTAAATGACACCCCACCATCAAGTCTGGCATCTTACCAAAGGCAAACCACCTTTCAAATCCCTTGGATGGGATCTTCTGAACCCAACCACCACAGCAAACAGCACCTGATTTATGTACAGCTAAGATGATGCTCCTTTTACTCCAGGCTAACTCAGCCGTGTTACTCAGGCCTGAAGGTGATGCATTTCTGAGTGCCCCAAAGTGCTTTGCTAGTAGTTCCACAGGCAAGATTCCATGACTGTAGTAATTAAGGCAGTAAAATATTAGGAAAAAGGCATTACACGGTGAGCAAGAATCTGAATATCCCATACAAATACCCTACAAACCAACAAAGAGCAATTAGCTCTGGTAACTAAGTGAATGAAAAACCTGCTAGAATAGTCTGAAAGAAAATGCTGGTATTGGAATATCATCATTTGTGTGCAAGAGGAAGAATTCCAGATCAGGCCATAATAAAATGATGAGGCAACGGCAGAGGAAGAAGCTTCATTAGGAGAACAATGGGATGAGCTCCAGGAAGCTCCCTAATGGTGAATGCAAGGCAGAATACTTTTATTGAAAAGTAATTATTTCATGTTTATTATAAGGCAAAGCTGTGCATATGAGCAATTACCCCAATAATCTGGTGAGCTGCAAGTTCACAACTCCTGCTAATGCCGTGGCAACCGATTCCTCTGGTCACACTCCTGGTCCCATCACTGCAGCTGTTTTTGTCACGGAACCAGACAGATTTCCCTGCCTCACCTCAGCACTAATGGAACATCTTTTAAGTGCATTTCACATTAAGACTTTAAAACCCACTGCTTTTTAAAAGGTGCCTATGGTTAAATTTTCATTATCATTAAACAAAATACAAACAGGCCTTCAGGATTGCTACCCTAATGAGAGCTGCTGCACTGGGACAAGCCAGAACCAGCTGTGCCCACCTTCTGCATACAACCCTCAATTTCAGCAGTTTCTCTGAAGGCTTGACAGAAAGAACCCTCCCAAATGGACTCAGTTTAGCTGATGATCCCATATTCAGTCCAATCTCCTCTTTTCTGATGTTCCCTTCTAACAAAACACTTCCTAAGAAGCACCTTTCACTTGATTTTGCACCATTGTCCCAGAAAAACGACCTTTTTTTCTCCCCAGAAGGTTTGGCATTGCTGCTGTATCCAACAGCAGCTGCAGACACAGCCTGAACAATTTTGCCTCAAATATCCCAATTGACCAGTCAGGTTTATACTGGAGCCACTGGGAGGAAGGAGAGAATATCAATACTGGCTCAGTGAGAAATCCCCTGTGTGGAAAAGGAAGTCTCCAGGGTTAGCCTGAATTCAGGTTGGAATTCAGCAAAAAATTGGAAGTACTTTAGTCACCAGTTTCTAAAGGAAAAAAATATGTGCATATTAATCTACCAAACTCCTACTGCATGGACCACTTGTAAGAACAAGCCCCTTATTAGAGAGGGAATATGGAAAAAAAAAGGTAATTGAGCTGATATGGATTTTTAAGCACTAATAAGAAGTCTGATTCAGAAAACTACACTTAAAAATTATTAATACAAACACTGTAAGTCTGAAGAAAGGCAATCCTGTGGAATTCTGTACCTTTTATGAAAGCAACAGCACTATTATTACAGCCTGCCTCCACCCCCCATCAAAAGTCTCAAGTCACTGTTCATTAAAAAATGCTCATTAACTCAGCTCTGCCCTGGCCAGGGGCTGGGCTACTCATGCATCTCCAGCAGAAGAGAAATGCACCAATTAATCCTGCCCACATCTGCAGAGGGGCTGAGCGAGGTCTGCACCAGCAGCCTCTTCCTATCTTCCACAAAATCAGAACAAACCCAACAGCTGAGCATTACCACTGCCAGCCCGTGCCTGCCAGCTACTTTATGTCCTAAATTCTTTGAAATGCAGCTCCCAAAGCTCTTCACTGAGCAGGACACAGCAAAGCTTTCAGCACATGGATCTGCAAATCTCCAAGAAACAGCATCAGGTACCGTCAGGTGAGGAAAACTGCCCAACATACCAGCATGCTGCCTTGTAAAGCTGTAATTAGCAAATACCTGATTTATGCACAGCTGCCCTCACATGAACCTCAGCATTTTGCTTTCAGAACTAAGCTCTGACAAAGAAATCTCACGCAATGCACAGACCCGGGCACATCCTCACCCCACAGGCTGTCAGCAACGCTCACACTGGAAACAGGAAAGAGAAAGGAGGGGATGCCCAGCCTGATGCCATCACCAGGCTTTGGTGAGTGAAGATTTTTATTGTTGTTGGGTGATATTTTATTTACCAAGCCCATGGAGTCAGCAGAAGGGCTGTGGGGGAGCTCAGGTGTGTGTGTGAACTGCGTCAGTCACTTCTGGCAGGACCACGACCCTGAGCAGGTAACTCTTAAATGCAAAATTATCTTCCCTATTTATTTTCTGTAGCATCACAAGCCTCACTGTATGAACAATTTAGCTACAAGTGGACTGCAAATCACTTGGGCTTAAAAAGCAATGAGTGCATCAGCAAACTGAGATCTCCCAAAGCACATTTCAAACACAAGAGACAGGTCACAGCCCTAAGAACCAAGCACACAGACCTTACATAGAAATCTTGGCATTTCTGAAATTTCAGCTGAGCAATCAGTGTGCTACTTCAGTGATAAAGAGGAGAGACAGAGCAAGAGTTAAAAAAACCTCTAGTCAATAAACTTACATTCCCAAGCACAAGTTGTTCTTAAAAATACCAGTACAACTATGAAAAAAATGACTGAAGTTATCAAAAAAGAATTATCAGAGCACTCTGCAGACATATTTTCAGAGGCACCAAAGAGACATCAGAAGAAGATGGAAACTTTGAACTTTAGTAATTTGGGCTAGCTCACTAATATTTGCAGTATAAGCCCCAGGTATGTAGAGCAAGAGCTGCTGACCTCAAAAGGTTTGCATTAGACTGATCTAACTTTTATTGGCGTCTACGAGTAATTGCAGGAAGGGAAGCGAAAAAGACTGAGGAAAAAGTTGTGCTGAGAAGCAAATCAACTGGCACACTTTTAGCACAAAACCTTTTCAGCAGAGAGGCACGAATCTCACAGGAACCTCACTTGCTGCATCCTGCTGTGGTTAAATTAACCTTTTCAGAGCCAGGAACAGAGGAGCTGCACACATGTGAACCTCGACAGCCATTTCTCAGAGCCTTTACTGACAGATGCCTTGAAGGCATAACAAAAGAAAGACTCTACATTAAATAGTTTTTCCACTGTATCCTAAATGTTTATGTCACAGCGGTACCAGAGCCAGATTTAACAGTTAACCACATCCTGCAGACAAAACATCACTCACATTTCTGAAGTCCAGTGTTCATCTGCGTGTAAGAAAGAAGCTGAAAGGAGAGGTCGCCTGGTCCTGGCAGACAGGCCAGCATGGCAGACAGGCACTAACACAACATGGGGCATTCACTCCTCTGCACACTGCAACAACAGAGAGACAATTCAAAGTTATAATACAAGGAGGAACAGAGAAAAGAAAGAGGCAAAGAGCCATCCCTGGGTGAAGGCCTGACCAAGCACAGATGCGCAACCGCTGCTCCAGCCCTGACTGCATCTCCTAACGGCAACGGAAATACTTCAAGAACTGGGTCATCTGCAGGGTTAAAACCAAAATAGCTGCTGTGCTCTCCTCTGCTGCCTGACACACAGAGAATAATCCATAGCTCTGTCCTCACATTTCAAAGGTGGTTGTTATGAATGGTAAAGAAACCACCATCGCACATTTCACTATGTTGTAATGTACTGGCATCCACCAAGGCAACTTCTCTGGAGAAACCCTGTCAACTGTTCTTTTGCACTTAACAAAAAGGCATGGCATGCATAAATTGAAGGCAAAGTATGCAGCACTCTGCCTTGTGGCAAGATTAAGCTGCATGCTACAGCTTGTAATTTCTGTGGTCCATTAGGCTGAAAGATGAATGGCTACAACTTCCTTCATTTCAGCAAAGACTTGTTAACCCGAGCTGCTGTGGGAGGGAACAGCAAGATGTGCACAAAGGGGCTGCAGAGGTGCCACCATCCTCTTCTGTTTGGTCCAGCATTTAAGAAATCTAACCTTGAAATGGAGCACTAAAGCTCTTTGTATATAAACACGGGACAACTCCTCTCAAATCCCATCACCGCTGTGCAAAGAGGGATCCCAGCAACAAGGCTAACTGGGGCTCAAGTGTCCAATGTTACTAGAATTACAGTGATTTAAGCTGGAACAAGATTTCTAGAAGCCATCTGGTCCAAGCCCTTGCTCAAATCCTCCTGGCTGCAGCACTTTAGAAAGTTCTGGGAAACAGGGTGACAGAACCAAGCTGGAGAAATCAGATTTTTTTCTCCTTGTCCAGATGTCCACAAGCATCAGTGCTGCTATACAGAGCAAAGCACCCAAGGAGCAGCTAGAAAGGCTTTGGGACTTTTTATATGACCTCCAAAACATGGGAAGAGTTGAAGGATTCAAGACTTGTAAGCTGATTTAATTTTAGTCATTGTTTCACAAACCCCAATTAAAACAACTGAGAAGGCATTGAAAGATCAAAAGGGGGGGAAGGAGAAAGCTCGAGCCCAGACATGAGAAGCCACATCTGCCAAAACCTCTAAGAGGCCACTTCTGAAAGAGTCTCACTGCTGAGACGGCACAAACAACGCGATGACAGCGACGTGACACTGTCAGCACTGCCACCTTCGTGCTCCAGAAACCTCCCACAGCAGATTTCTGCTGAGACCTTTTTAAAACTTGAATGCAAAAGCTCTCCTCAGACCACCAGCACAGGTCAGCCTGCCCATGGAAGCTGACACCAGTGGAGTGAACAGCGTGGACTCGAAGCTTTCCTGCAGCACAGCAATTACTCACAGTGTACAGCTCATTAGCTCCGTGTTTATGCATCTCCTCAGCTCAACACGCAAAGGTTGATTAAACCAACGGCCAAGGAATCTCATACAAATATTAATTTATGAGAGCTTCTGCATCTTCACTGAGAGAGTGCTGTCCAAAGCTGACCGAGTGTGGCTGAGTGAGCCTGCTGGGTGTCACTGTGACTAACAAAAATGGTTTTGGGCACTGAATGTCAGTCTGACAATCCAGGCTGTTGCCCATTCACCCTTCCCACGCAGAGTAACACGGACCTGGTGCCGTGAGAAACACACACAGCACCTCACCAAGGTGCAGGGCTGACAGCACAACCACCAACAGAGCACGTTTGCATCATTCTCCATTTCATTCCTAGGAGACAGCAACAATCTGCACTGCCCAAAGTCCAAGATATGTAAAACCTGGTAAAATAAACCTAAAACCAGATTTTCTTCTGATTCTCTGAAGGAGATGGAATTCTTGGAGTCTTTCAGAAATGATGACTGAAGACCTGTCACATCCACAACATCAAGGAATTGCTTGAGGAACCAAAAAGTTGCTCAGCCTTTATGGATGAGATTCAGTCGTGACTGTGGGTACACAACATTCAGTGAAACTTTGCAAACAGCCTGTGGGCAGCAGCTCCTCGTCCCAAATCATGCCCAGCAAGACCAAAAAGACAAAACAAGAATCCAGCTCCTTTTAATCAGAAGACAAAACCACTGTGAGTTGTCAGAGCTTTACCTGAGTAAGCAACAGAAACACCCACAGTCAGCAAGAAAAAAATAATAATTGTATTTTCCTTTTTTCCTCATTTCATCAACTTCAGAAGGCTGGCACAAACAAGACCTATTTCTCACTGAAAAGCAGACAAACAAAATTAAGAGCCTTCACTGTAGACAGAAAAACAGATCACACTATTCCCATACTCATCTGAGCATCCACCTTTTTACTCCAGTAACGTTTGACACCAACCAAGGATTCACTTCCCATCCCTGCAGGCCCAAAGGAGGTCGGTGTCTAAAACATTATTTAATTGATGGCAAGTTTGTGTGCAGCCCTGAAAGAGCACAGCCGTGCTCTGACTGAGGGAGCAGCATTTCTGGCAGCAAGATGAGGGGAGGGTTTGCTCACCTGCTCCATCATTAACGCTCATTAGAGCCTGAACTGTGAAAAGCCTCTTGCTGAAGTGCCCCAGCGAGGTGCACACAGCAATAAACAGGATAATGGCACATTAGGAGAGAGAACAAGTGATTAGGAGTGGTCACAGCACTCACCTCGGAATAGCCAGGCTCCTGCTACATGACAGCAGTGCTTCCTTGAAGGTCAAAACATGTATTTACAGAAGCTTTAGCTCCAGTATGGAGAGCAATGTTTTAGAGAGAGCTATAAAGGCAAGTTGTTCCTGCAGGCAGATAATCGTTTTAGGTAATGCCAAAGGCTCATAAAAGACTGGGGTGGCAATAATAATTTTAAAGGAAATACTGGACTTGCAAGAGGCAATTTGAAGTGGAAGCCTAAAATCGCTCTTTCAGCTTGATTTGCAGTAAACAAATTGGTGACATCTAGGTCACTGCTGAGCATCAGGAAAAGAAATTCAGACTTGCACAGAACTGCTAACCATAACTCCACTGCTGAATTTCTTATTATAATTAAAATCCTGCCTCGGTTTTTCCTCTCTATGAAATCAATACTAGTTTTCATAATTGAGACCTCAGTATTTGAAAACAAACACATTTGAAATATCTTGACAAGCACCCCATTTATTTTTTTCTAGTTAGAAATTAATTAACATTTATTCCCTTTGAGATACTCAGCACCTGACTGCTACTTTCTGACCTGACTCTTCCCCAGTGTGAGCTGGCATGGACAACTCAACACAACACCAGCTGAACTGAACTGAAATCCCTGGCATGGGCTGGATTTGGGATCGAGGTGAGCACCACTGGCTGTCTCAGGATTGGCAGCTGGGCCCAGCAGCCCCTCCTGCTTGGGTTTATTCCTTCTAATTAGTCCAGAGCTGGAGATGAACTGAACTTGGCACATCAGGACTTCTCACCAGCAGATCTGGCTCCATGGGGGCGACTTGTGTGGGCAGCAGCACCTGCAAAGCTCCAGCCCCTCCAAGAATGAATGCTGTGCTACTGGGGGAACTGGAATGGAGAGGGTTTAGCACTGTACCAGGGTCAGCCACACTGTCATCCAAACCAGTCAGCTGCAAACTGGAGAGTGATCTCACCAGTAGGCTGTGGCACCCAGCCACGGAGGGCTGTGAACCATGAAAACTTCAGTTTTTAAATTGCATTTTGAACAGATTCTGTACGCTGGCAAATGCAGCACAACAAGCTCTGTCTTGAAAAAATATATATAAAAAAAAGATAAAGCATATCTCTAGAGAAAAACAATCATTAGATAGGAATAAATAAATAAATACCCCTCTTTGAAGTGATTTTAATCTAATCTGGCTGCGGGATATAATCTTAACAGCACACGTACTGCAGGATGCTCCACAAAATAGCAGGTTTAGACATGTGAAGGGATTTTTTTTCTCCTAAGATTTATTAATAATTAAATCAAAGCATGTTAAGCTTAAGAGGGATTTGCAGTGCTTGGGATTTGGGGGTAATTGGCACATCTTCACAATGACTATTACCTTCAGCCTTACTTGCACATCAGGATGGTTTTTGGTCCAGGCAGCACAGTGTCCCCTGTCACCACAAGGCTCACCAGGATGGAAGAATCCCTGCCCAGGGACACCCCTGCAGAGCTAGGAATCAGTTCCAGTAGAACTTACTACAATATTGCCTTTCTTGACTTAAAAATTTATCATTTTCTGAAATATATTCAACATTTAGTATTTATTGCCTCTGTGCTTCTCAGACCAGGTGGTACTTTTACAACCTAGAGTAAAATCTAGATGTAAAGCAACTACTAGGAAATTTCTAACACAGTTTTATCATCACATAAATGGACCACATATACAGTTATTGCCAAGTTTTTAGAGACACCAGCCTCTGAAGCTCCTGAGAAGCCTTACAGGGTGAGAACACGAAGGAAACAACTCCCCACAAACCACCCCTGGCCACTGAAACATGGGAAACTGAGCTGGTTTAGAGGAAAGCAAGCTGGTAAAGTCTAAAGTTAGGTTCCTGAAAGTAAACACACATGTTTGAAATTCCACGATTAACTGTGGGCTTGTTCACAAAGCCCCAGGCCAGGAGGAAGCGGGGAGCATCCACCCACACACTAAAGAAAAAACTCCAAACTATTCCAAGTTTCCAGCACCCTGGGGTCCCCAAAGCCTCCGTGTGAGGGTTGTTAAAGGCTCGTGGCTGCTCGGCTTTGCTCCTGCCCTGCTCTTCAGCCACAAGGCAGTTCCATGAAGTTCCATACCCACCCTGAAGTTGCAGAGCCGCGGGCGGGATTTACGGCAGCCCCCCGAGCGCACGCAGCACATGCCAAGTTCAGAGCACATCAATGCTGCAGGCAACAACAAAAACTAACCCGGGCTGTGAAGTTTCTTTCCTACAAATGTCTGCAAGAGCTTGCCAGGAAACGTAATTGAATCCGGGCCAATTTTCATGCTCCGAGGGAAACTCAGTGTCTCATTTACCCCCCGGCAGGCTGCTCAACACCAAGGAGAATAATTCCTTTTTCCTCTCCCAAAGTAACCTAAAATGTAGGGGTTTCAAAGACTTGTTCATGTCAACGGCAGACATTGAACCCTCCTTCCAACCTCAGCATTCAATACAACTCCTTCCAGGCAGCCATGCTTTGCTTGACAGTGTCTAGACCCATCCTGCAGGCTTCCTGCCTTTTTCCAGCTCTAAAAGTGCCCTTTATTTTTGGGCACTTACCAGAATGGCTCTTTCCCAGGACTGCTGAAGAGCCAGAGATAAATCTTAGCGTTTCCTGGAAGAAAATTACCAAACTAGCACCGTATTCATCACCGGCTGGTATCACATCCTCTTAATGCTTTATAAATGGAAAACTGCGAAACAGTGGGCAGAGGAGTCGCCCTCTGAAATGGCAATAAATCACAATAGCATCGAGTGGACTTGGGGATAAATAACTAGGAAACTGAACAATAGAAAGTCGCCTTTTGTAGCACAGGGAATGCACTGTCAGCACCTGCCAGCACAGGACCTTTGGCTTTCTGCATTCAGGTGGACCTTTTGTGGAGCCCTTGCAACAGTTTCGATCAAAATCAATTTTTGCTTCTTGCCATTTAATTAACTATGATTTTGCTTGTAAACCACGTCACCTTTCAGGCTGACCTCCATTTATAATGTTACTCAGGCAACAAAATGAGTTCGGTGGGGAAGGCAGGGAGAATTTAAATGCTGCCATAGCACAGCTCTGCCGCTCTCTCCGAGCTGGGATGGCAACGCCCAACAGGGAAGAAAAGCAAACAGCTTTGGGATAACAGCACTTAAATGGAATATTGCTCATATCACACTCCTCATGCCCAAGGGCTACTACTGAAGGCTTCTAGGTGAGCAATTTGAACAGGATGCAGTGCACTAAAAAAAGCCAAGGAGGCGGCTCTCAGCTTCAGGTATTGCCACGTGTGACACCAGCTCCATCAAATTCACTCCTCGGATAAAGCAGCAGCCAGCTCAAGGTTATGATCTTTGAGTTTAAAAAGCCTTTTTTTAGGTCCGTCCCAAGAGATTATTTTAAAACACAGTACTACGCATCTGCCAAGGAGTAGAACAGTTGGCTTTAATTGTAAGATGGATTTTTACATAGCTTCTGACCTTTCATCTAATTGAGGCCTGAAGAAGAAAAAAAAGAGGAAAAGCTATACGTCACTTCAGTTATTAAAATCCATCAAGCTCAGACTTTAGCCTTGGGATAACCACAGCCAAAAAATTGACTTGCAAGTAATTATCACTGCTATCTGCAATAAAAGTTAATTGGACATAATTGAACTAAAGCCCTAATCTGAATGAAGCTGTTGCTGGCAAGAAGCCTGCTCCTGCCTGCACTCTGCAAATGGAACTGCTAGCAGGAAAATGGACAAACACGAGGCTGCTTTACAGTCTGCCCACTGCAAATCAGAGCAGTTCTGCAAACAGCTCGTTAGCTGGGCCAAGATAAAGCCATTATGAGGGCCTGTCCTCACCAAACACACCCTTCAACTACACCCAAACAGGGCGATGGTGCAGAGTTTCAAAAAACAAGTTGCAATTTTATAGACCTTTTAATTACAGGCACCGAAACACAAGATTCACGTCACCAGACGCTGTTTTTATCAGCTCCCCAACGCTGTCAATACCAGTACAAATAATGTACTTTTTGAGCACGTAAAGATACCGACTCAAAAGGTTTTCAGTGCTGATAATTTACCACCTTCATGCAGTTCAATAGCCTTTCCTGTTGTAGGACCAGCTTCTTTCATCTCTGCAGCAGAGCAGACAATTAGCTGCTTTCTGTGCTCAGCCCATGCAGGTGGCTGGGGGAAGGGAGCATTCTACTCAATTCCTGCTGATTCGTCCATTTATATTTTGCATTTTTGTTAACTAACAGACCAGAAAGCGGTTGTCAAACCCCATGCTACTCCAGAACTCCTTTACAATTTTAATTATTAACACTCTGTCCTTCACCAAAGCATATCAAAGCACTTAACAAACATTACTGAAGCCACATAACCACTCTGACACAGGCAAAAATTGCACATGACTCCTTTTACAGTTGGCTTCAGGTTTTTTTGGCCATATTTATGTTAGAACAGTGGTCTCCTGATGATGGACTAGTCTATGACAGGAGAGATGGAGGGAAGTATTTGGCTCACCACAGGTTCCTGACATAATTTTGGATGAAGCATTTAATCACCTGATGCCAGGTCACTCTTTGTTTGAAGGACAGCAGTGGGTGACAGTTTTCTACCACTGAAGACTGTGAAGACAAATGAAACTGCAAAGTATTTAACACCACCTTGACTTCTCACATCAGGCTTACAAGGTCACAGTCTGGGCAGTCTCCTGAGGACAAATGGACACAGATCACCTTTCCCTGTCCTGAGCACCACTTGCTCACCTCACCCCTGCTCCTCTCCATCTTCACAGCTTAGAACAGAACTTCACAGATGAAGAAAGCTGCAACGAAGAACCAGTGACATCGATTCCCTTTCATGACCCAAATCAGTGGCTTACTTTACTTTGCTCAAAGCCCTCACCTCTTTTTAAGAGTATTTTTAGATTTAACTCTGTATTCTGCAACGTGGCAGGAGCTGACAGACAACAGAGGAGTAAAGTAGGTCTTGTCAGGTGTTGCAGGCCACTCCTAAGGTGAAGGAAAGATGTAGAAAAGACAAGTCAGGACAATTGTAGGGCCTGGCCAAAGCTTCAAATGAGGATTTCTGGCTGTGCTTGAAACACAAATACTAGTGGTCAGTTGTGAGACAGATGAGATACTACTTTTACCATGGGAACATATGCAAGAAATAGGAAAATCGACCTGCCTGAAGTCAAAAGCAATTTGAATAACTTTGTATCTGCCTCCTCTCAATTTTCACTACACTAAAGCACTCTGACCTTTAATTAACTTTCTCCTTTTATATGGTAACTGCCAACTTCAATTTTTTCATGCTGTGCTGGTGGGAAACGGGGATGAAGACACAGCCTGGTATGTATCTTATGGGTGCATATGGCTCCATGGATATTTGGGGAGGGAGCAAAGATGCTACAGCTGAACCACAGCAGCTAAGAGCACAGGCCAGCATTGTCATCAAAATAACTTGCCCTGGATATCAGGCTTGCATTTTTATTTTCAAAATGCAAAACAGACTCCCTACCCACCACCGTAACATTCACAAAAGATCTCATTTTCCTCCACAAGATACTGTCAGGCACAAACAAATATTCCTTCCTCCAAAGCACCCATTATCCTCGGGGCAAACTAAACCCAACTTCTTCCTACATGCTTGAGCAGCATCTCCAACATCACAGCAGCTCTGAAATACAGAACAAGACTTACAGACACGAGCGTGCCTGTTCTCATGTGCACACGAGGGAAAATTAAGGTTGGCTGAGATGACTTCCATCCAAAGGAAACCCAGAACAGCCCAGCCTCTACCAAACTGCAGGATGCTGCTCGCACATACCCCAGTGGAGGTACCATGCATTCCCACCAACAGACATTCTCCATCCTTTATGCAACTTCCTTCTGCCTTCAAGTGATAAGAAACCAAAATACACACTGACCCCTTTCCCATAGGGGACAGCCTGCAGTTATAACCTCAACATCCTCAGCAGGAACAGGGTTATGTGCAGCTTTCCTACGTGTGCCAAGTGTGGAAGAAGCATGAGGCTATAATTCTGGGCTTTCCTTCACCACACAGGACACACAAGAAATGTGAGCTTCCTCATGCCACTCTTGGGCAGAATTCCTCCCTCTTGGCTTTCTTGCTTTCCCAGACCTGAAAAGGAAGTTTTTCTTAGGTACAGCAAACAGCTGCCTAGGCAAAGGGGAAAGGAAACATGAAACAGTTCCCTCTCCTGTGGCTGCTTCACAAAGATCACCATTTTCATTATCTCTTCTCACTCCACACTTACTCTGTAAAAGCCCTGACTTAAAGACTTAATCATGACTTACAGAAATCCTGGTGGCTGCACATGACAGAAGGAAGACAGTTTTTCCTTCTAAGATAGTGTTAGAAGTTACAGATTACGACAGTTCCTGGGTAGGAAAGCAGCTATCTTTCCCTGTTTATTCCAAGCTGATTATTTAAAAAAAAAAAAAAAACAGAGCTAACTTTGAACAAATTTTACCTCTATTCAACAGACAAACAACAGAGCAGACATTTGTTAGCTATTGAAAAATATGTTTTGAGTCCTGTTTTAAAAATAGATCCACTTGAAAATGAGAAATATTTGCAAATAAGATGAGGCAGAATGCATTATACTTCATAACAAAAGAAAAACTGAACCTGTATGTAAATGAATAAAAATAGGAAATGACTCACTTTTGGGCCAGGTGTGCTGGTGGTGTGTGAACATGGGCTCACAGGGAGGATGGATTTGGGTTTGCATTGCTCATGCACGTGAACCATTCTGACCTGTACAACCACACTGACAGATTGGTTTAGTATTTCTCTCTCTGGACACTGAATTATATTCCCACACGTGGTGAAATTTTAACAGCCCATTTACAAAACCAGCAGTGAAAAATACATTTTTAAGATCCAAAACTGGAGATCTCTGTCTGATTCTGCACAGCGACAGAGCTTCCAGCTGGACCACAAACACATCAGCTCTTGGATACACATCTTATCATTTGTAAGGGCAAGATAAGACCTCCTTCTGTAGTTGGAGATACCGTGCTGCCAGCTGCAAAGATGAAAAGCATTTTAAGAACCTCAAACAGAAGCTGCAATACATGTAAAAAACAGAAAATAGAAGCCATCAGGTGAATACCAAAGAGCTGGACCAGACACTCGGGGTGGTGTTTTCCTGTCAAGCTTCACAACGAGGTGCTGGTGTCCTGCTGGCTTGTCCTGACACAGACCTAATGTCCTTATCAATCTCCCAGGAAACTCAAAGGCCACCTCGTAACAACTCCACAGAAGAAAGGACTAGAAATAAATTAGTGGTGAGCTACTGTAACAAGTCTCTGCTATTCTCACTGCTTTCCTGAGAAGCATGAAAAACGGCCACTTGCACAGCTGGCAGTTCAAAACAGCCACAGGGAAAGCAACATGAACATGCAAGGTGCCTTCAAAACCTTCAAGCACCAGAGGTTTTTGTCTGAAGACCTGATAAAACATTTCAGCACAATCTCACCTGACTCCTTCAGCAGCTGCCAACACACCACCTTTACCTGAAGTTTATATTCATGAAATGTTTCTTTTTTCACAGAAAGTTTTACAGACTATAGGATGTTTTTGTTTGCTTTTGTGCATCTTTCCTCCTCTGCACTTGCCTTCTCCTTTTAAAAAAAAAACCCAACACACAGAGAGCAATAAATAAATTGTACAGACAGGACACAGAAGGAGCTGAAACTGTACCACAGGCAGAGAGATCCCTTTGCATGGCAAACACAACGTGGCTGTGCAGGAGAAGAGAACAAACACTGCTGCTGCAGCCTGCACCTCAACAGCAGACAGAGCACAAAGCTGCCTGCACAAAGGTGAGCTCCTGGTAACCCATCTCCAACAGCCCTGACCTCCACTGTGCAGCTCCCACTAAAAGTATCCCCAGGATTTAATTTCCAATTTGTCTTTCCAGCCACGGAATTGCTTCAGTCAACAAATTCAAAAAGGTAAATTTTTCTACCTCCAATTAACTGCATTAGCAGTGTTTATAACTACGTGATTGATAAATGCTCTACAGAAGCTGTAATTAATGTATTTTTTCCTTGGAACACACACCAAACCCCTTGGCGCTCAGACACTTAATGAAAAGCAATTTATCAACTTGCTTTGAACAGCTGAATCTGACTCCTTAATGCAGAGAAGTAACACACTTTGCTTGAAGCACCACCACTCAGAGAAAGGAGCGAGCGCCGCGACATTCCGCGCGCCGTCGGACACCGCTGGGATCTCGATGGGGATGACAGCGACCAGAGCACTCATCTCCCTGGCTATGATTCAGTCTGGCTTAACTGGGATCCTTTCCTCCTGGGATGCAGCGGAGCGGGAGATTCGTGCAGATGTGCTTTTGCAGGATGGGGGATCAGGAGTGCCTCTTGAGGACAAAGTTCCAAATTCTCCCATGCCCGGCACGCGCGCGCCGGGAAGCAGCAGCAGCAGCAGCTCTGAGTATTTCAGCCTGGACATGTGTTCAGCTGCTCACAAAGCAGACAAAAATAAAGTGCTTACAGAATGTTTGAATGCTAATTTCTCAAATTGAGCATTGCTTTGTATAGTTGACATATGAAAAAAAAAAAAAGAAAAAAGAGAGGAAAAAGAAGCATTTAGGAGGAAAAGTTTGACATTACAGAATATTTTATGTCGGTATTAACCACTGGAGGGGATTAACCAGCCTTCAAAGCCTAAACTCACATTTCTGAGAGTATAGGCTAGAGATTTCCAGTACAGGAACTGGTCTGTACTCCATGTGGCAGGCTGAACGTAAGGATTACATATTTCCATTGCACACGTAAGTCTGTTTCCCATTCCTGCAGGGTCCTGCTCTCTTCCATTTGTCTTTTGATGCAGATAAAAGCTAATGCAGATTGCAACTGCTGATACAGAGAAAGGCACAAGACACAGCGAGCCTTTGGACTGAGGAAAAAAGGGACTCAGGTCCAGACTGCTCGAGCACGTCAAGAGATTGTCTTTGAAACTATAAAACTAGAAATGAAAGCACTGCGTTTTTATTTGATTTGATCAAAGAGACTAGAAAGGAGGGGGGAAAAAAATCACATCTTCTAGATGCAGGGTAGCATTTAACTACTTCACACACGATACGGGACCAGCTGATCTCATACAGATATGAATTTGGAGAAAAAACAAAGAGGTAAAGTCACTCCAGCTCTGCAGACACTGCCTGCACAGATCACTGCTCCAGGCTCTGCAAAGAGCAACAGGAACCTGTTTCAAAGCCAGAAAGCCACTGGAAGCACATACCCAGCCCTCGCCATGGGCACAGGCTTCCAGTCTCCAGTGAAAGCAGAGGAGTGAGCTCCTGTCAAATCACAGGAAATAGACTCTGAATGTAACAGCTACTCGAATAAATCACTGATGACTCCCCGTTCCAGTGCTCTGACTGTGGGACAGCAGCACACCGTGGCAATCTTCCCAAGGAGGGCTTTGGACTGCAAGCTGCAAAGGGACAAGACCAAAATTCTTGAAGGGAGCATCTGCTCCAGCGTGTGCTTGGCACCAGGAGAACGAGGCTCTGCAGAAGTACAAATGGCACTACAGGTAGCAGCTCTGCAAATCCCAAACTGCAGCGTGGAAAAATCAAGTACCTACGGCTGCCACATTCCCTAAGAGAACAGATTTTAAGTATCTGCTCATGGAAATTTCTAACTGCAGAAGGGGAAGCATTTAGATTGCCTCTGGGCTGAAACCATCTAGGTCTTTGCCTTTCACTAAAAATTAAGCAGAAGTCATTTTAACGAGGCAGGCAGACAACAGTCTTGCACAGGAGATCAAAAAGCTCTCCAGATGTTTATTTTAAATGAAATTCAGAAGCCAGTATAAACCAGATTTTAAACACTGAATAATCCTTACCACAATTTGCATGAGAAAAACAGGCAAAAGGTTCCATCCTACTGCTCTGAAACTCTCCAGGAACATGCAGGCTTGGATTTTGCTCCTAGACTCTTCAGATAAGAATCTGAAATATGAACAACTCCACACTGCAATCTGATGGCTGTTAAAATGTTTTTCCCCTGTGCTGTACACTTGGATGCTCAACACATACACACAGGGGCATCACATGTGAAGGAAGTCTCTGACCTTCCTCATCAAGACTGTGCAAAATTATGGATTGAAAAGTGTCTAAAAATGTCAGTCCTAAATCTTAAACTTCTTCTCCTCTTGCTACTTTCACTGAATGCCTCCTGATTGTGCAAAAGCAGAATTTTCAGGCGTCAATCTAAGTAGTTTGGGTGTTACGCTGACAATGTCTCTGCAGAGGGGAAGAGAAGAGAGGACAGATTTCCAATAGCTCAGACACTTCCCTGGAAGCAAAGCTGCTACACAGAAAGGAGATAAATAAAGAGGGAAAGTAACACGCCAGAGAACTTTCACCAAGGTCATGTCAGGATGCTGAACGCTCCCCATCTGCAGGGGAAGACTGAGATGCCTGTTCACCACACATATCCACTCCCCTGCTGGCAACAACAGCCCTCATTAAACCAAACCGGTTCTAACCACGAGAGAAAGGACATTGGGAAGATGATATTAGCTAACAAATGCAAAAGGAAAACCCAACAGAGGCAGTTCTGGATGGGTGCCTTCTGCAGCAAAATACGGCCCCCATGGCAGGTGCAGAGAGCCCCTGCACGACCTGGGAACAGGCAACACAGGCAAAAGGATGGACAGCCATGCTCTGATCCTGGCTAACAGCTCCTGGCTTGCAGCAGAGAGGAGATTCCGTACCCATTCACTCAGAGCAGAACAGGGATCCCATCAGGAACAGGAGCTTTTAGGACTTTGCTGCTGCACAGGGTGACCTACAGGTTGCAGTTCCTCCTTGCTCTGCCATCAGGGCTGTGGACATGTGGCAGAACCCTGCAGACAGACCCTACCAAGAAACAACAGCCCTACCCCCTAAACATTGTATCAGTTACTGCTGTGCCCTTAATAAGAGTGTTTCTTGCTCGTTTCAGCAATCTGAAAGACACGCTGGGCAAAATTTCAAGCTATGACAAAGTGATCTTATCACTTCTGTGCTGTTCTCGCTACACAAGCCCCTGATTCAGCAGCACGTAATAAAATCTTCATTTGCATGAAAAGCACTCTCTGATCACAAAGTCTTCTGTTCGACAGCCCTCTTCCCATCCACAGCGTAAAGATGCAAGCACCACTGTCATTTTGCCTGTGACTGAGGTGGAATATTTTATTTATGTTTTATTTGGAGAGGCTCTCAATGCTTTAATGCCATCTTTTCCTAAAAAAACAACCCCGTATTTTTGAATAACACAAAAGCTGCACACATCCCAACTATGCAAGCATACTGCAAAGTTCACTCAGTGCACTCACACCTGTATTTTGAATAACTGTGTCATGCGAAGGACATTTCCTATCAGCACAAGGTGACCATGAACAGTTGCAAAATGCCTTTTTTATTCAACAAGTCCAGCCATTTCCAGTTTGCCTTTAGAGTGCTTGGTGTCACGACACACAGCACTCAGAGGATGTATTTCAAAGGAAAGGAAGGTGTAGCCATGCAAAGAACAATGCACTGCCTGCAACAAGATTAATCGCTGTCATGAGAAACCAATAAAACCAGTATCTTGTTATCTTTCTTTACAAAGGGACTGTTAAAGCTTAACTATATTAGGAAACTTTTTCCTTTGGACTAAACCATGAGCCTAATGTATGTGGGCATCCCACATGCCAGCATATGCGATTAATTGGCTCGCGCCTGACGCCGCAGGAGAAAGTCCAACGTTCCAGAGGCAGCGTGGAGCTTTCACACAACCGGCCTGTGCCCTCTCCTGAACACAGCTCTGTCACCAAGGCCAGCCCCAGCTCCCTGTCCCGTGCCAGGTGGCACCACCTCCCATTCCCACCTGTTAACCGTGTCCCACGTATGCACCCCAACATCGCACCCGGCTCCGAGCGAACTCAGCCAAAGCAGAAATACCTTTCATCACGTCAGCAGTGCGGTCCCCATTTAGAAACGCTTTCTTTCACGTTAATCCAGTGCCAAAACGTGGTGGTGTGGGCTGTGCTGATCCAGAAACGGTGCTAAGGATGCTGCTGCCTCCTGTCTATCACCGCACGCCTCATCTCGCGCATGGCCAGGCAGTGACGGCCCTGCGACAACAGGCACTTTAAATTGGGCAGCTCAGCAGCACATGTACACTGAATTTTTGAACAAGCTATTCTAAGCTGCTTTGCTAGCAATTTCTGGCCTGTGCAGTTTGAAAGCGCACGGTTCTGGCCCTCACAAAGAGCAGACCTGTAAATGACATCTTGAGGATTAAGCTGATTGAGATGCAATTTGCCTAGCAACCATTCATTAAGCAGAGTTCAGAAACAGGCCAGCAATCTATTCCACCTCCTTATCTGAGCAGTAAACAGATAACAGTCTCTACTGTGTCCTCTGTGCTCCAGTTCAGACACATTGTAAACAGATTTTTCAGAAGTTTAAACTCCTACGGTAAATCTCCGAGAACAATCCTGCTCTCCAAACACGAGGGATTCAGCTTTACCAAGTGTCTTACAAGCGAGAAACGGCTCTGGAAGGAGGGTAATGCAAATCAAATTGTGAATGCATTTGCAGTTCCTGTGCCTCCAATATTTTCTCACATCAAGCACTAAGAGCCCATCGCAGCCATTAAAAAAAATGTTGAAAAAAATCTTAATCACACAAGCATTTGGCATTGCTATTCTGATCACTGAAAAAAACTCAATAAAAATCTTATTCCCTTCCTTCATCTTCTGCAAGGAATCGATTGACACTTCCAAAGTCTTTGATAAAGGCTCCCCTGCTGCAGAGAAGAAAACAAAAGTCACGTCCTCCCTCCCATTAAGCATTTTTTCCTCATAAAATAAGCAAGACAACGCAAACGTCATCAGTGGAAATCAAACCAGCTATTTCAGCCCGAAAATTTCAGCTGAAAAGATGAAGCGAAATCATGATTTTGCATAATTGTTTCCATGCAAGAAACATCTGATAATATCCCATTCTGCTCCAAAATTAAACAACAAAGATTAGCACGGACGTATTTAAGACTATATACCTGGATGGTTTGCCTTTGGTGTACAGTTCTTCTGGGAAATCACTGTGACATACAGCATGCTATTACAATTAAATATGCAAGAAAGAAGAATTAAACTGACTATGAATAATTAATACCCTACAATACTACTTCATAAGGGAAAGTCTGGCTGAATATTCCCGCAGATAAGATATACCCAAACACAAGGCACAGCAGAGCTGGCAGCTTTACTTTTATGATGGGGTTTAAAACACCAAGTAACTTTATGGCTGCTACTCAATTCTAGAGAAGGTGCCAGCCATCCAAGCCTTTTCCTGCTGGATTCCCATCCAGCTTCTGAAAAATGGGATAAATGCAACTGTTGCAGTAGTTGCAGCACCGCTCATCTACTTCCCAGAGGTAACAGGCTTCCCAAACACTTTCCATTAAAAGGTATAAAGCAATTATCTGGCATCCCAGCAGGGACAATAAAGCAAATATGATGCAACAATTACTTGGGTGATAAGATCAGGCTAAGGTTGTGAGAAAAAACAATTAAAAAGGGTTGCAAGAGCTAAGGAATGCAGCTTACTTTCCCAGAATCTCTCTTAAGGACAAAGATACCATCAGCTCCAAGAGCCGACCTTCCTGTTTCGAGTTTACTGTTCTGGAGGCTGCAGAACATCAACTGTAGCAAAGCTGAAAAGGGCAATTAAAAATATGCTTTTTTTTTTTTTTTTTTTCACAACATCACCCCTAAATTGCACAGATTAGCATTTACTGAAGTCCTTGTAAAATTGATATCCAACTGTTGGCATTTTCCACCAGGCTCCAGTCGGGTCAGCGCAGCGCTAATTGACACAAATACATTTGTTGCACATTTTTAGCTGGAGATGCCCAGTTCCTCTCAGATTATCCATGCATGGCACACCCAACACCCCTTCTAGGGAGAGAGATTTGAAATCCAACCAACATTTGTGATCACTGAGGTGGAACATGGCACTGCTACCGTAATTGCTGAAGGTGACAGCGTCCCTCTGCTCCTAGCCCCAAATTGTTCCAGGAGGGTCTCGTTCCTGCAGGATCCAACACTCCAAAGCAAACATGAGCTGAGGGTCTTTCTGAGCACAGGCAAAGCCATGTTCGAAGTATTCTGGCTTAATATTAATTTTCTATTAAAAATTAATAGGATTAAATGAAGCTTGCAAGCCTATGGGCACCAAGGCAGTTCTTTTGCTGACGCACTCGTTGCCCAGAGGAGCAGGATGTGAGGGATGGGCAGCAGAGCTCCTGCAGGATCCATGTGGCTCCTGGAGGGAACAGGGGACTCTTCCCCACGCCCCCAGAGGGACCCTGGGTTCCATCAGTGCTGTGTCACTCCGTCCTCCTGTCCAGAAACTGGTGGGGAAGATGAAACGCTGATGAGATCCTGGTGAAAACCTTGGTGTCTTCCCACCTGAGATCCAGCCTTCTCTGGACACTGCCTCCAAATCTCACCCATGTGCCCCTTTCCCACTTCCCAGAATGAATTCCCCTGCCAACAAGAACCCTGCAAATATCCAGAGTTGACGTAAGCTTAACCTTCAGTCCCTATTAATGTTAACGGAATAGGAAAAAATTAACCATGGTGCAAGTAAAAAGACTGTATCTGCATTTCTAATTATACAACAAAACACACCACGTGGCAATATTTCCAAGCACCTTGCTGGGAATAAAATAGCCAGTGGATTGAGGCTTCCATTTGGAGTGGTGGATGCAAGAGCAACCAGCACTGAGGCTGTCAGAGTTAAGGGATGAGGACAAGAATTAAGGGAAATGAAGTGACATATGTGAACGATGATAACAAAAATGTTAATAATTAGAAAAATAGTCACCTTAAAAATTTAAAATTTCGTGATCTCTCCTACTTTTTAATGGCTTAGCCTACTTTTTCCAACCTAATTTGCATGATCAAAATAGGCCTCCTGCCAGGAAGCATTAAAATGGCAGCCCCCCATCGAGACAAAACTCCCTTCACCATACGAGACTGAAGGACTAATAACTATTCCTAAAAACATTTTAAATCCATTAACGTTGTTTAGCAAACACTTATTTAGAATTAGTGCCGCTATCAGAATTTGATTGTGCTCTACTAAAGTGTTTTATAAAAGCCTTTGAGGGAGGAGCAGGTCCCTCCCAAACACCTGTGCCATCTCCAACCCTCTCCAAAAAGCTGAGCACCCTCACACTCCGACATGCTTTCCATTCCAAAACCCCAAAGCATTCTCCAAGACCAACCAGACAATTCCCAACAGCTCTGCAGAGCGCCAGGAAGAATCCTCCAGATGCACAGAGCAGCCAGACTAGAGTACACCATCCCCACCAACCTCTACACTCAGCAAATAATTAATATACACCAAAAAAAAACCAGGTCACAGAAATATAAACCTCAATATTACTGATGTACAGAAGATTTGGATTCCAGTAGAAATAGATGGTGGTTTATATAAATTTGTCCGAGCTACGTGTTATCCTTTCAGTGCCATCTGCACAAAACCAGAGTTTTATCTAAGCACTGGATACTAAAATAAATCATTTTCTCTGTATCTATGATCTTGCTGGAGACAGACGCCACAAACCTGAGAGCTGGCTAGTGCAGGCTTGTCTAGTCACAAATAAAATTACATCCACATCAATATGATTTATTTTTAATAAAAAAAAAAAAAAAGGCAAACCAGGCTCTTCATATTGAAACAGGCTCCGCCAGCACCCTCCATGCCCACAGAAGATACCACATACAGTGTGAAATTGTCAGAATAAAACTGGGATTTGCACTGTCATTTCTCCTGGTATGAAACACCACTACCAAGAGACACATTTTAATTGCCACACGTAATGAAAAGTACCTGCTCATTCTCCACTTGCTGTATTTATTGCTGTTTAAATTCAGGACTACAAGTCTTGGCAGGATATTTTCTGGTGACTTGAATTTTTTAGTATGTCCATGCACAGCAGATTTTGAAGAGTGAATTTGGCTCCCCAATACAACACTTGTGACCCATCTCTGTCCGTGCATGAATGAGGTTCTTGGGCTGCACTTCTCAAAGCATCTCGTCCTGAGTGTCCCCTGTGAGCAGGGACCTCGCAGTAATTAGCACAATCTGATACTGGAAACTCAACTAATTCTAACATTGATCCCTCAGGACAGCCCAGCCCATGATTTGAGAAAGGTTTGTCCCAAAAGACCCTTTGTTTCTACCTTTCAAAGTCACCAAAGGCTGGTAAATAAATTATATTCTCCAAAAGCTTTGCAAATTCCTCTCCCCTGGCTGGATACATTCTCCAACCAGCAGCCACAGCTAAAGGTTTATACAGGATCACTGAAAGCACCAAACCTGTTTTATTTTCTAATACACAGCAACTTCTAACATCTGCAGTCACTGCTGTGAGATTGCAAAGGATTTTATTTGCCAAGTCAAGCTGTTGAAAGGACAGATTATAAAAAATAAACACTAACCATTTTTAGATCTAACTTTCCCCCACAGACTGCATTTTATGCCCTTTCATTGGAAATGTTACATCAGAATAAAATCAGATTTAATTGGCTCTTAAATAACTGAACAGCCACTTTAATTTTATTTCAATAGCAATAATTCATAAATCAAGCAGCTGAAATCCTAGCACGGAGTGACAAGTAAATAGAGCAGAACACAGGGAAGGAGAGCACGAACACCACACGGTGAAAGGTGATTTTTCTCAAACTTCACACATCACCATTTTATGGACATCACAAAGGTACCACCACATAAACACTCTAATCTCAAACCTGTCAGTTCATCAGCAGTAACTGCTTAACAAAGACCTGATGATGATCCTTGCCCAAGTGGAACTGCTAGCAGAATGGCTGGGATTTTAGCCATGGATGCAATTTCCCTCATGCACACTAGATGGAAGTATGGAAAAATCTTAATTCTTTCCAGTCTCAAATTCAAGTGGTTGAGATGTTATGTTGGACTGTCACATTCTGAGAAGAATTTTTTCTTTTGTTCTTCATCAGCAACTTCACTCATTGATAAGCCCTAAGTAAAAAGATGCCCTGAAATACTAAACTAAGCAGTGTTGGAAATTAATAGTAAACATAAGAGAATATACAGCAGAAGTACTAAATATATTATTCAGACTAAGTTTTAAAGTACACACATTCAATTTCTAGAGTATTTGAATAATAATCACTAATGAGATCCTTCAGAGACACTGAAGTTACATTTTTTAAACCTCCAGGTTATTGTAGGAAATACTACTTTGTCAATGAATAGAAACAGGGAATAGAAAAGGTATAAAAGGATTCATAAATGCTGCTGCAGTTTTGACTGGAAAAAAACCCCAACAGATTTGTAGAACATAGTGGGAGAGGCACAGGGAAATGGAGAACCTGAAGTCTTGCAGAACAAGCAGATCAGAGAGCAGCAAACCTGAATGGGATTAAATTACACACAAATCTCCTGGAAACGATCTTAAAAGCGACTTGTTCCAAAACAATCCATTTCTAAATTTAAACACTAAAGAGTTCACAGACACAAAAACTAAATCAGGCAATGGTGTGACCAGGAAAAGGTGCTGGAAGAGCTGTTTTCCCTCCCCTACTCTGGCTTTTTCATATATTGATTTTCCTCCACGCTCATTCACAAACGCTCAGCAGAGCTGTGAACAATTTAAAGTCAAGGGATGCACGAATTACCAGCTCCAGGAACACACCTACCATTCCAGGCAAAAGCTGAGGGCTTTGCTGTAGCTGAAGAAAACAAAAACCAGCCCAGAATCAGAACACACTGATGAGCTGGAAGTGAAGGGCAAGCAAATCCCTAATTTTCCCTGTCCACAACAAAGCCAAAGCACATGACATTCCTCCAGCTTAGAAGACAGCAAATGAAGAAAACCAGTGCCAGAACAGAAGGATGAAAAAAGAACAATGCTGGATAAAAGAATATAAAGCAGGCATGAAGGGCTCCCCTTTCCAGATGTTAAGAAGACAAGCTGTTTTTCATTCCAGGTTTAAAATAAGATAAGCAGAGGAGGAAGTTTACTCGGAGAGTGGGAGCATCTGCATAATTTTTTGAAAAAGGTTCATACAAAGATTTCCTTCCAACAGAATTTAAACTAGATCTATACATATATACATAGATATTTGTGGTATTGGTTCAGGACAGTCACCTTACAGTATTTTTCCAAGTGTATTCAAGCAGCAACTCTCTACAGAGAGGAACAAAATGAGTGGCAAGGGACAGGCACAGGAAAGGGCAGGACTGTGAGACACACATCCTCCAACATGCACACTCCAAGTTTAACAACGTGAAGGCAAGGAGAGGGACAGCAGGATACAGCAAAGGATATGCTGGGGCCAGGAAATGAGAAAATAATCCACAGCGCTCAACAATGACTTATGGGATATTTTACCAACAAAAACATGCAAGAGGTTTTTGGTTTTTTGGGGGTTTTTTTTTGCATGTCTGGCTCCCACCTCAGGCTGGCCAGGGAGATTGTCCCAGTATGAGGAGGGAAATTACAGAGAAACTGGATGCTAGATCACTCTGAAGAGCAGAGCACAGCGTTTCACCTATTTCCATTGCTCTTGTGTGGTTCCCAAATTAGAAACAATCAGAATCCTGCTGGAAACAATATATGGCACCTTAATTGGGTTGGCTGCACTACAGACGTCAGCAATGTATCACTTAGTAGATCATTTTCTGACTGCTTTTTTTTCCCTTTAAAACTAAAAACAGCTGCACTTTCATGGTTCACCTTTTCTACATCACCTTTACTACAGACACGGTAAGAAATTAAATGTTAGCACTCGTTGCCCACCAGAGATCCTACAGGACCCACACCTGCTGCAGGCAGGATCTGCCACCCAGTTCAGCAGAATTGTACTTAAAGGTTTGTCTCTGCTTTTACAGAGAACCTGTTTTCTAAAACATTTCCCCCTAGTACACCCATCAATGCATCCACTTAAAAGCCTGGAACAGTTCGGTTATCTCTAAATAAATCAACAACCCAGTGCTCCACACATTCCAGGCACTCCAGAATCCCTGCACGGGACTTGGGAACTCACATGAGAAATCTTTCCCAGTTTTCATCCCCGAGTGTTACACCCCCATTATCCCCCATCAAATCCACACTGCAGCCAAACTGCATTCCTGAGAAATTATTCCAAGAATGAAATATCACCATTTTCCTCACAAACCCTGGAAACTTGGACTAATCTTCACACACAGCAAAAACAAGTTAAGCAATGGGAATACATAAATGAAGAATAATTCTGAAGCACATTGGGGGAATAATTATAGCAAACGCAGAACAAATACAAAATGAGTGGGGAGGTGTGGAGAGACACCCAGACAGAATGTGCTGAAATAAGGAAAAGGGACCTACAGGATCTGTGAGGTTGGATCAGCCACAAGCTACAGCTGCTGGCTTTTTAAGTGTTCATTTAAATCAAATTACTAAAAACACAGGAACCAGCAGTAGATGAACACAGAGGTCTCTGTCAGCTCCTGGTGTAGGCCAAGCTATGGAAGTAAAATCAGCTTTTGAAAGATTACAACCCCTTGGAAAAATATCTTTGGGTAAAGTTCAGAACAACTTTTCTGGATGTCAGCCAGCAGAATGCCTGTTCAGGAGCTCTGTTCCTCAAGCAGTATTTGGAAAGCATTTTATTTTTTGAAAGTAGAAAGATTAATAATGTGACAAACTCATTTTAGCATTCACAGTCAAAGTAACGATCTGCAATTAAAATAAAAAAATTGCTCCAAGATCTGTGTGGTAAAGATTTCAACACGAGTCACAAAATACAATGGGAAAATGGGAATGTGGCATACCACACAAGGAATAAAAGATTCAATTACTCACTTCACTTCCTAGTTTGAGAACGTTTTAAATTGTTTAAACATCTCAAACGCTGACAATTGGAAAGGGTGGGGTGATAGACTCATTACAGATGCAGAAAATTGTGAAACCTTTACTCCTCCTCAGGGGCATCTTACCCCAAAACCAGCCTCTGAAGAGTGAGTACACTACTACACAACAGAGTGACCTGTTACTCACCTGCTGGGTGTAGCATTTCAGTGAACTGCATGTTCTTAAAGCAATTATTTAAAAGTGCTGATCACCTGTTAAAGAACTCAAACAAATCAGGCTGTGGCTACGTTCTGGGTGGTGTATTTAGCAACCCCATAAATCCCAGAATGCTGCCAGTCACTTCATAAATCTGTGACTCTCATCTCACTGTTGCCTCACCGAAGATGAGCCAGGAATATACAGGCTATAAAATGTTTTGGTGATGGAGCCTTTTAGGGTGAGGCCAGCCAGGGCAAAACTTTCTATTTCCTCCTCTCCCCACCTCCGTGTGCTGGCCAGTAACACGTCACGGTCAAAAATGAAGAAGAGTAAAAAATGAATGGACAAACCAATGTGAAAAAGTAAAATATTGCACTGGAAGCACTGATAAAAGTCTCTATCCCACATCCAGGCATTTCAGCAAGTGCAGCAGAGGACACAAGCTGAGGCTCCTGAACATTGTCTGAGCTTCTGGGAAATACAGATAGATACTTCAGTCCTTGACAAAAATCCTTACTTCTCTTGATCTGGCAACAGTTCCCAGAAGCAAGCACAGACACAAAAGCTTATCTGTCAGAGGACAACTTGAAACAAATACAAATAAGGCTTAAATGAAGGCAAATATCCAAGCTGCAGAGAACACAACGGCTCCTTAATTTCACATTTGGAGAAAAAACAATACTATGTGGACATTCTCCAACATATTTTTAATGTTATTAACAGAAATAGCACCCCAGGCTGTGCTCAAGCTGAAAAAGTGTGAAACTGTTTGCAATGTGAAGTGAAAGGGGGATCAAAAATACCATCTTATTAAATGGCATTTATTTGGTGCTAAGTGAATTATTTATTCAATTGAGAAGTTCACAAAATGACGGGGGGTGAATGCAAGCAAGGTCACTACTTCATGTCAGTATCAAAGCTGATCCTTAACAGAATTTAAGCACCTGCTTTTTCTTTTATCTCAGCACAAAATGAGATTTCTTTCTTTTTTTTTTTACACTTCAAAAGCCATGTAACACAACAGAATATATGCCAAGCATGCAAAACCAGAGCATGCCAGCATCTTTCAGCAATCAGCTTTCCCTTGTCATCCATTATGTCAGATTTATCTATTTTTGCTTAATTCTTGCTCCAGCAATACTCATCCTTCCTCTCTCCAGACTATCAGGCTGGTTGGGCTGGAATTCAATACAGCTTCTTAAAATAGTTGAGAAATATTGAAAATATTTGAAGCGATGCCTGCGAATTACAGCCAATTCATCAACTCCTCTTCCAGCTCCTGCTCGACCTGTGCTCCCCCAGACAAGGGGCAATTCTCATTTCTCCACCTCAGAAATTCTACCCAGGGTAAATATCATTTGGAAAACAAACAGCCTTTCTTTTATGGAAGCATTTCTCCATGAAAGCTTAGATTCTGTGTTAATTGCAAACCTTACCCTCTGACTCTTACTCGCTCTTGATCCAAACATTCCTCTGCTGAAAATTAATAGTGAATGCATTTGCTTTAAGTCTGCCTTCTGTTATCACTGCTTTTCCTCTCCAAGTTTCCAGACCCTCTGGACTGGCTTCACAGGACACCAGACCCACCTAAAAGCTTTCCCTGAATCTTCACTCTGCTGCTGGCTGCAAAACTCTGCTCTCTCCACCTCCAGTACCTGTAAGACCCTTGAACAGCATCTTTCCCCGCTGCTTTGTGCACCCACTGAAATGAACAGACTCCAACAAGTTCAAATTCTTAAAAAGCCCTGATCAGAAACAAATAGGCTGAAAGGAAAATGCAACTCTCATCACTCTATTCCCTCACTGCTTGTGCAGCACAGAATTTTCTCAGCCGGCTGCTGAATCAGACCAAGTTTCCACAGTGCACACACACACAAATCACAAAGCCCCAGCACGTCCAGGAGGATTTATTCCATCACAAAGTCACCACCGTTGCTCCAGCACAAATGACATCACTTAGGAACCCAACCTTATCTCCTGAGAGCTCCCAGCTCCCTCCTCTCCTGCAGCGACCGGAGCAACAAAGAACCGGGTTTGTGCAATAAGGAGGAAAAAAAGTATTGCTGCAGAAAAGTTTTCCAGAAAGACTTGTATTTTCTTGAGAATGTGACATGGGGAAAATAAAGGACTGTAGGAAGAAGTGAGCAGAACAAATTCTGGTTGAACTAATCAACCTGCATCTGTGATTTATCCTAAACTTGTACCTAGTGCTACCAGGGGAGGGTGAGAGATGTCTGTGAGCCCTCGAAGGTGTTGGTCGGGGTGGTTCACACGCTGCAGAACCAAAACCACCTCAGTACTTTGCTGCACGAGTGCACTGAGAACTGGAGTCCAGCTCTGCAGTTTTCTTCTTCTTCTTCTTCAGACACTTGAAAATTGGTTGGTGGGGAATAAAAACGACGGATGATTTATTGGCGATACCCGCTCCCTGCCCGTGGCAAAGATGGGCTTTGAGGTCCCTTCCAGCCCAAACCATCCTGCGAGCCTCTCGCAAAAAGACACTTTTCTTGGGCAAGAATCACACAAAGGATGTGCTCGCACTGCGACCGCAGTCCCCCCTTCCCCCTGACGGCACTTCTGTCGCGATGGCTGACGCACTATCGCGATCCGGGCCGTGAGCGCGGTACCCGGGGACGGGCACCGAGGCCGCCGGGGCTCCCGGGGGGCTCCGCGCTGAGCGGGGGAGACCCCGGCGAGGCGGGGTGGGAGCGACTGTCGCGACAGGCGGCGGCTATCGCGACAGGGGGCGGGTCGGCACCCCGGGGCCGCCTCAGCGGGCGGGGGGAGGGGACACCCGGGAAGGACAATGGTGTGTGGGGGGGGTATGAACCGCGGCGGTCCCGCCGCGCGGCGAGCGGGACCAGGAGGATGATGATGATGGTGAGGAGGAGGAGGTGACGGTGGGGCCGCGCCCTCGCTCCCGCCGCGCGCCGCACTTACTCTCGGTGCCCCTGCCCGGGCCTCATGGCGCCGCCGCCGCTGTGCCCGCCCGGCCCCGCCGCCGCCGCCGCCGCCCGCCCCGGCCGTGCTGGCTGCGCAGCCGCCCCCGCGCACGCGCGGCCCGCGCGCCGCCCGCCCCGCCCCGCGCACGCGCGGCCCCGCGGCCACGGGAGCGAGGGAGGGGAAGGGGGGAATGGGGGGGGCAGCGCCGCGCCGCCCCCTGCCGGTAACAGGGGGTAGTGCAGAGAACAGCGGGGATGGGGACACGGCGGGACACGGGGGGCAGGGGGAGGGACACGGCGGGACACTGGGGGACATGGCGGGACACTGGGGGACATGGCGGGACACTGGGGGCATGGGGGAGGGACACGGCGGGACACGGGGGAGGGACACGGCGAGGACACACTGGGGGACATTGGGGGGGACACTGGGGGCATGGGGGAGGGACACGGCGGGGACACACTGAGGGACATTGGGGGGACACTGGGGACATGGGGGAGGGACACGGCGGGGACACACTGGGGGACAGGGCAGGACACGGAGGACATGAGGGAGGGACACGGCGGGGACACACTGGGGGACATGGCGGGACACTGGGGGCATGGGGGAGGGACACGGCGGGGACACACTGGGGGACATGGGGGGCATGAAGGAAGGGCATGGGGGGACACAGGGAGAATGTGAAGGGCACATGTGGAGGGACACGGCAGGGACATAGGGAGGACATGGGGTCATGGCAGGGGCACAGGGGGGACAGGAAGGAGCATGGCGGGGACAGGGAGATGCAGTGGGCTAGGATGAGGACACAGAGGGGGCTCTGCCGCAGCCCCAGTGCTGCCCACACCGAGGTCTCGACAGACACCTTCCCCCACAGCGGGGGTCAGCCCTTTGTGAAGATTTGTCCCACAGGGAAGTGAGGATTTGCACCCCTGCGATGGGCTCGCAATGGGATAATTAACCTAATTCTCCAAGCTCGTTAAGGAGCTGCAGTCAGGAAGGTGAGACACTTCACCCCTTGCCACGCCAAGAGCATTTCCACTGTCCCCAAGGTGCTCTGGGCACTCGGCTCCATCCCTGGAAGCAGCCTGGGATGAAGCTCCGGGGCAGCACAGGGTGACCCTGACCCCTCCCCTGACACAGCCACACAGAGGGGACAGCTTCCCCTTGTGCCCCATGCCACGAGACCCCTCCAGCCCTGCCCACCCAGCTTCTCCCCCCACAAGGTGCAACCTTCACAAGCCCCAGCTCAGAAAACGGGATCTAAGCTCAGCTGGGAAGGAGGAATGACATGAAAGTGCCCTGGTTTGAGCTGGAATGAAACAAGAGGGAAGGTGGTGGCTGTGAGGTCAGGCTGCCACAGGGAGGAATAAAGGAGAGAACAACCATTTGCTGGGACCTCATTTTATTGCAAGGGAAATTCAAAAGTTGGACAGCAGCATTCAAGGGCCCACAGCACACCCTGCTCCTGGGGAAACAAGGAGGGACACTCTGTGCAGGTTTCCCAACCCAGTTTTCAGTTATCTCACATTCCAGATAGAATTCTTCAGCAGAAGGGTAAAACATCTCTTTCACAGTGCACCAGAGAGGGACAAGGGGCTGAGCAAACCCAAACCAGGTTTGGGTTCCAGACCCTTCCCAGTCTCCTCCCTGCTGGGGTTTTCTTCCCTCAGGGATGCTGATTTATAACTGGACATGGAGATTTACATGGATTGCTGGCAGGAAGGAACCCAGTGCTCCAAAAACCTGACAAAAGAGGCAAAACAAGCCCCAAACACCAGGCCCAAGCACACGCATGTGGTGCCAGGCTCCACCATGGCAAGGGCCCTGCAGAGCCAGCCCTGCTCCTCCAGCCTCACCTGTGCAGGTGCCTCTGCCACACCTGAGCTGCAGAACCTGCTGCTCTTCCCACTTTGGGGTTTTCTTCAGCTGCAACAGCTGCTGTGTTTGTGTCTGTGACCCTGCTGCAAGGAGTGAGGGCTTGGAAGTAAGTGATACAATAAACTACTCAAATTCCCAAAAAGCGGGTCCAGGCTGGTTTTGCATGACACACAAGCCAGTCAGGCATTACAGATGTTCCAGCTGCCAGCAAACCCCTAAAACCAACTCCCTACACCCACCAGCTGCAACAGGGCAGGGAGAAAAGTCAACACGAGATCATCAGCTGGGCTGGGGTGGCCTTGTCCTCCTGTGTGACCACGATTCAGCCTCCAGAAGAGATTACAAACGTGCTGATAATCCTTCACGGCGACCTTTTGTTTGCTACAAGGCAGGAGATGCTCCTGAACTCCCACGTACAAGCACCTGAGAGCAAGGACATGAGACACAGCCCAGAAGAAGAGGGTGGCAGCTCTGGAAATGCAGTACCAGAAGTGGATGCAGCTGATTCTCCAGTGTCTGTCTCCAGGCCAGATGCCGTAGAAGGTCTGGAGATTTTATTTCAGTTTGGGCTGTTCCCCCAAAGAATAATTTATTCCACTTCAGCCCACCATAGTAACTCCATCATCCTCTATTTCTGGATTCAGCAAAGGTGCCAGGATACCCCCAGGACTGGTTTCTCCACATGATCAGAGAGTTCAAGAGCTGTTAAAACACCAAGTGCTCAACCCTTCACCTCCACCTTTAGCTTCAGGCAGACCTCACACAGGAAAGCGTTCATCAGGTCCTGGCCAGCCTCCCGAGCAATCCTGCTGATGACCCTTCCTCCTCTTCCAATCAACATCCTCTGCGTTAAAACCCAGAGAGAACATCATCAAACTCACCCTTACATTGCCCAGGAGAATGCTGCAGCCACAGAAACAATGAGGGAAATTCCAACATTAAACTGTGAAGCAACACAGTACTGGGTACATGGCCCTTCCCAAAAGAGAGGGAGAGGGAAGCACAGCAAGGATGGACTTGGGGAACCTCCCTTCACCCTCCCCAGCATCCCATCTTTCTTCCTTCACTCACCTTATGAGACTCCCTTGGCACCAGGAG
The DNA here is from genome assembly GCF_015832195.1 of Motacilla alba alba. NCBI lineage: Eukaryota > Metazoa > Chordata > Aves > Passeriformes > Motacillidae > Motacilla > Motacilla alba. Next base: position 4,260,915 of record NC_052034.1, on the reverse strand, counting down.
GCTCTGCACGATGAGGAGCTCCCCACATTGTCCTTCCTCCCACACGTGTGTCACCTGCCACAGCAACGGAGCACTCAGCAGCCCTGGGAAACCCTCAGGAACCCCCTGCACCATCCCCTGGACACACCAGCACACAAGCGTGGCCCCTTCACACACAGAAACGGTCTAACAGCACACCTGCAAGTACTGAGTCACCCCACAGGGCCTGGCAGATCCCACAGATCCAAACAAAGGGATTCTCATCACACAGCCCGAAATTCCCAATAAAACAGCTCATGGCCGAGCCTGCCCGGGCACACTTCCCACCTGAGTCACTCCATAAGGCACCTCCAGAGGCAGGTACTCCAGGACCTTCTCCCTGATGATATTATCACAGACCTCCTGAGGCGACTGGCTGGTCAGGACGTGGCTGTGGAATTCCCAAGGGCCTGGCTTGGCTTGCATCAGGAGGTACCTCTGTGGGCACAAGACACCCCATCAGCTGCCACGTGTCACCCACTCAATGCCACCGCCCCCGCGCTCCTCCTGCAGAGAGGGCACTGCTGCTGGCCTGCATCAGGGCAGTGGTTTGGTGTTTTGGGCAGGGACAGGAGAAAGGGAAGCTCTGGCACCCCTCCCCAGGGCTGTGTGTATCACACCAGAGCCCACAGAAGCCCTGGAGCAGGGAGACAGCAGTGGGAGGATTCCTTGTTGTGAACAAGCTGCTGTTTGGAGAGCCCCAGGTGAGAGCTTTGTACAGAACACTCTGCAGATGCAGCAGGGACACATCCCACGTTGACACATGACACCTTCCCCCACATGCCAGGCCAGAAGCTGAGGCTCTGTATGAAGTGCTGGGCTCCCACCCCGGTGTGACACAAGCTCAGACTGGAGTTACCTTGAGCGTATCCACCTCCTCCCCACGGAGAGCTGCCAGCATGAAGATCTCCTGGAAGTGTGGCCAGCCTCTCATATCCTTCAGATCCTTGGGTGCGTGGTGCTTCGGTCCTTCCCCTGTGCCAGCACCCCCAGCATCACTGCTCTTGTCCACACCACAGCCTTCCTGGGCCTGATTCTTTTCCTGCCCAAAGGGAGACCCTGGAACCTTGCTTTCAGGGGGAGAAGCCTGAGTGGTATGAAGGGGAAACTTCACTGAAGAACGGGAATCCTGTTTAAGTGCAGAAGATTTCACTTCCAGTTTCCTTCCGTTTACAACTCCCTCTGTCAGGTCTGTTGCTATTTCCAGCAGGAGAAACTTCTTCTTTAGTATATCCACCTGAGAGAGAGAGGGGTGTCAGGATTTATCCTGAACAAGGCAGGCAGCTGGGCCCTGGCCCTGAAGGAGCCAGAGCAAACCAGCCAGGGAAGCACTGCTGCAGGACAGGACAGTTTTGTCACCAGAGGCCAAAACTGACACAGTTTTGTGCCAGTGTGCCAGCAAACCCCAAGAACAGTTTTCCCAAACCCCGAGAACCTGTCAGCTCTGCTGAGCTTCTCCCTGGCTGACCTGGCTCCTCTTCCCAGATGGATTTAAACCCCAGACAGCAGCACAGCTCCAGGGGTGCTTGTGCACGCAATGGGTACACACCCCTCAATATTCTGGAGCAGAGGAGGAACCTGTGTCCTTTAACACACCAGGGACCCAAAACCCATCAGTGCTGATGCCAGGTGGTGCCAGAAGAAGGCAGGAAGAATGAGCAGGATTTACCTTGTTCAGGACCAGCACACTGGGGATGTGGGGGAACTGAGACAGGCACTTGAGCACCTCCTTGCTCAGAGAGTTCCTTGTCCAGTGATCTGACACGTCCACCAGAACCAGGACTGCCAGGAAAGAGGGAGGGAAACAGGATGAATCCACATTTTCCAGAATGTTCACTTGCAGCTTTAGAGTCTATGGTCACTCCCCTCTTCAGGAGGGGCACAAAAAGAAGAATTTTATTGAAAACACTAAAAATGCAGCGTACCCATGTCACCCTAATGACATCACACGTCCTAAATCTCAACATCCAAGCCAAATCATTAACCCAAACTGCCTCCCCTTGGCACCAGGCAGTTCTTATCCCCTCCTCAGCTCAATATTCCAGATCTTTTCCCTGCCCTTCCTTCCTTGTTCACACTCCCTGGGCTGCCTGTGCTGCCAGCAAACACCCAGACAGCACAGCTGGGAATTGTGTGGCAGGAAAGGATTTGGTCTGATCCAAAAAAGAGTTGAAAACCCACCTAAATCTGCATGTTTCATGCTGTCCCATGGGTCTGTCAGCATGGCTTCATCTAAGTTATGCCTGAAAGACAAATACAAATGAGTAAAGCAGACACACTTCATTATAATTGTGTTCCTCACTTCATTATAATGGTGTTCCTCCCTCTCAAACTAGAGGGAAACCAGTGTTTCCCCTCATTCCAGCTGCCACAAAGCTGCTTTAGAGGTTATTATATCCCTGGTGATGTGCAAATACACAGAACCACACATAAAAAGGCTCAAGGGACATCACAGGCTCCGTGTGCTACTGAAATTGCAACAAAAGAATTATTGGAAAGCAAAATAAGGCTAAAAAATCTGCATTCAGCTCACTTCTGATGTACAGGCTTTGCACAGTGAAAACCACATCCCTGTTTCATCAACCCTCGCTGGGCAGCACGCACCCCCCTCCCCACCCCAGTGCTGGTACCTTTTGGCTTTTAAGGGATTTGTGAGGCCAGGTGTGTCCAGAATGATCTGGGGAAAGCAAAAACAAACATTTCAAGTTTGCCAGCGGCGAGAGGTCAGGGGAAAACCCTGTCTTTGTGCAATGAGAGGCGATCCCAGGGGACACAGATAATGAGAGGTGATCCCAGGGGACACAGATGAGCAAATGCTGCCCTTGGGCTCCAGCACTCACCAGCTGCGTGTCCTCATGCGTGATGACACCGCGGGCCTTGCAGCGGGTGGTGTGCACCTTCTTGGAGACTGGGAAAACCTGCAGGAAATCAGTCAAACCTGTTACACAGCCAGGATACGCCAAAAAAAAACCAAAGGAAACAGCCTGAGCTGCAGCCCAGCCTCACCTTCCTGCCCAGGAGCTGGTTGCAGAGCGTGGATTTCCCGGCGTTGGGAGCGCCGATGATGGCGATCCTCAGCACCCTGGGCTGCTGGGGCTGGTCGGGCCGATTCCCCAACAGGCGTTTCTGCTCCTCTGCCAGGGAAAGGAGGAGCTCGGATGGTGCCAAACCCTCCGCGGGTCAGCACAGCCCTGGGGCGGCAGCCGGCAGCACTCACCTTGGTCGGTGGCCACGGGTGGAGGGTGCTGGCCCAGAGCGGCGGGGGAGGCCTGGGCAGGGATGCCCAGGAGGCTGCCCAGAGCCGAGCTGCTCCCGTTCCAGCGGCTGGGAACGCTCGGGATCCCGCCCAGCCCCGAGCTGCTCCCGTTCCAGCGGCTGGGAACGCTCGGGATCCCCCCCAGCACCGAGCTGCTCCTGCCCCAGTGGCTGGGAATGTTCAGGATCCCGCCCAGCCCCGAGCTGCTCCCGCTCCGGCGGCTCCCCGGGAGGCGAGCTGGAAGAAAACACCGAACTTGCCAAGAACGTCCCTAAAACACACCAAGCTCGCGTTGCCCCCCCTCCACACGCAGCATCCGCGCAGCGCTCACCCCACCACGAGGCCTCTCGGCCTCCCCCGGCGTCCCGCCCGCCACCTCCCGCACCCAGCCGCCCCGAGTACGCCCGCGGCCCCAGCGCACCTGCTCCCGCCCGGAACGGCCCGGCGGCGCAGAGCGCGGCCCTGGCGGCGGCCGCGGCCATGGGAGCCGCCATGTTGGCGCGCCGCGGAGCACGCCGGGAAGGCGAGCGGTGCCCGCTGCCATTGGCGAACAGCGCGCGGCCATAGAGAGCGCGAGAGCGCGGCCAGAGCGCCGCTGTGCCGCGGGGGATTGTGGGATGCAAACGGCCGAGGAGCGGGCGGGGCGGGGCGGGGGCGCCGGAGCGCCCCCTGCCGGCGGCACCGCGCGGCGCGGGTGGGGCACGGCGGGGTCACCCGCGCTCCCGGTGTCACCGGAGTCACCAGTGCCCCCCAGTGTCACCAGCGCTCCCGGTGTCACCGGAGTCACCAGTGCCCCCCAGTGTCACCAGTGCCCCCAGTGTCACCAGCGCTCCGGGTGTCACCAGAGTCACCAGTGCCCCCCCAGTGTCACCAGTGCCCCCCGGTGTCACCAGCGCTCCCGGTGTCACCGGAGTCACCAGTGCCCCTCAGTGTCACCAATCCTCCCAGTGTCACCAGTGCTCCCCAGTGTCACCAGTGCCTCCCCAGTGTCACCAGTGTCTGCCCCCCAGTGTTACCAGTGCTCCCCAGTGTCACCAGTGTCATCAGTGCCCCCCAAGAGTCACAAGTGCCCCCCCAGTGTCTCTAATGTCCCCCCAGTGTCACCAGCACTCCCAGTGTCACCAGTGCCCCTCCAGTGTCACCAGTGCTCCTGGTGTCAGCAGTGTCACCAGTGCCCCTCCAGTGTCACCAGTGTCCCCCCAGTGCCACCAGGTGCCCTCCCGGTGCTCCCAGTGCGCGGTTCCGCCAGGCCCGGAGCCCGCAGGGGATGTGGTGAGGAAGGCGAGTGGAGCCACGGTTCTGTAACTCCGTTTATTGTCCTGTGCCCGTCCCCAGGGCTCCTTGCGTCCTTGCCGTGCCATCCCGTGCCATCCCGTGCCATCCCGTGCCATCCCACCCCATGCCATTCCCATCCCATCCCATCCCACCCCATGCCATTCCCGTGCCATCCCATGCCATTCCCATCCCATCCCACCCCATGCCATTCCTGTCCCATTCCCGTGCCCTTCCCGTGCCATTCCCGTGCCATTCCCGTGCCGTTCCCGTGCCGTTCTGTGCCGTGCCGTGTCACCGGCCGTCAGCAGAACCGTTACCATTACTAAACTCAGTAATGGTAACGGTTTCCCCGCCGGCCGTGGCTCCCCGGCTGCGTCCGGATCCTCTCCCAGCCGGGGTGTCCCAGCCCGGGCTGTCCCAGCCCGTGTCGCTGTCCCCGGTGGCCCGGGCGTGTCCCGGGGGCTGCCGGCGGCAGGAGGTCGGTGCGGCCCGGGGAGTACATCATCTATACTGTAGTGTCTCATAGCCAACTTACAGTATACGATGATATCCTGCCCGGGACAGCGCGGGGAGGAGAGCAGAGCCTGCAGGGGACAGACAGCGTGGTCAGGGAGCCCGTTGCCACCCTGGTGTCACCCTCACCCATCCCTGTCCCCTCCTGAGGCTCCTGGAGGCCTCCCTGTCCCAGCACCTCCCCACGTGCTCCTCGTCCCTCCCAGTTCCACCACCCCAGAGCAGGACAGAGGTTCCCAGTGCCTTCCCCACACAGGTGTCCCCCCAGTCCCTCCTTGTCACCCCATTCTCACCACCCTGGAGAGGAGCAGAGGTTCCCAATTGTCCCCTCGCCCCAAGACCCCCTCACCCCATCTTTGCCCCCAGTCCTGCTGCCCCCGAGTGGGATTGAGGGCTCCCAATTGCCCCCCCCAACACAGCACCCCCCTGACCCCTCCTTTTATCCCAGATCCCCATCTCAGAGCAGGACAGGGGTTCCCAAAACCCCACCTTTGTCCCTCCAGCCCCACCCTCCCCGAGCAGGACAGCAGCTGCCAGGTGGTGGCACCTACCTGTGGGGGTGGCACTGGGGCTTTGTGGGGTGCTGGGTCTGCACCCGCCTTATAAAACCTGCTCTGCCTCATCTGCATATCTCACATCTGCCCTGCACAGCTGGACGGGCCCTTAACCCCTTCCTGCCCGGGGGGGCACCGCCCCAAGCAGCTCCCCCCACCCAGCCTGGCATTGTCCATGGGGGAACTGGGGGATGTGGGGCTTGCAAGGGGTCACCCCCTGCGTCTTCCACTTCAGGGTGGCCCCACAAATGCCCCACCCTCCTGTGGTCACCAGGATTATCCCTTCCCATAGTTGTGGGGACCCTGAACTGGGAGCTCCCCACTGCAAACTGGTTCCCAGCTGCTGGACAGTGGTGTTGGACAGGGCGGGGTGGCAGCCCGTGGGGAGGGGCCCAGCAGGGACATTAGGGACATCTGGGCGTGGGGGTCACCCTACACAGGCACCCTCAGGTGAGGTACAGGGAGCCTGTGCCCCCTGGGGTGGGTGACCTCTGCAGTGCTGTGCCCCCGGCCATATTTGCTCTCCTGAGGGACATGACCCCTAGCAGTGCGTCCCCAAAAAAAAGGATTTGCCCTCCTGCCTTTAGGGACACCCTGGAAACACAGTCCCCTTCCTAGGCGGATGTGACCCTTTGAGGGATGTCTCCCCCACTTGGGGACACGCTCCCCTGGCCATGTGTGTCCCCTGGAGGGATGTAACCCCCAGCTATGTCCCCCCAAGGGTCCCTCCTGACCACGTGTGTCCCCAAGAGAGCTGTGTCCCCTCATTGCACATGATCCTGGTCACACTCGTCCCCTAACCATGCGTGTCCCCAAACGGCTCCACCCCCTGACCGTGAGTGTCACCTGCCTGTGCATGACCCTGGTCATTTGTGTCCCCCAGCTCTGTCTGTCCCCACAGGGCCACATCCTGCAGCCGGAGCTGTGCCATCCTGCCGGGTTGTTGGCGCCAGGACAGGCTGGCATTCCTGGAAATCGCCTGGGGGGAGGTGATAATCCCCCGCGGGCCCGGCCGTGTGCTCGGGGTCCCGATAAGCAGCAGCCTCCGGCTATCGGGGACCCTGCCCTGCCACACAAGGTGTCCCTGGACCCTCTGTCCCCTCCGGGCCACGGGAACAGGGGCAGCATGGCCCACGCTCCCCTGGCCGGGGCAGACCCTGGCAGGAGGGGACACAGGGTCAAGCCCAGCTCTGAGCCTGTCCCAGGGCATGAGGCTGTGGGGACTTGGGGGCTGCAAGGGACCTCCTGTTTTGGTCCCTGTTGTGACCCAGAGGAGTCCTGGAGCCTCTAGCGTTCCCCAAACTGTGGCACAGGCACCCCAGCCCGCAGAGCAGTGACACAGGCAGTGTCCCTGAGTCCCCCGAGCTGGCCAGCTCCAGGTGAGTCCCAGGGGATTGTCCCCATGGGATTATCTCCATGCTGGCGGTGCCTGCCAGCCCTGCTGCCTGCTCAGCGCTCGAGGGCAGCCCTGCCCCGTGGCCTTGTACCCCACAGCGGCAGAGGGGGCCTGAGTGTCCCCCAGGCTCGTACCACAGCTGTGAGAGACCCCCCCAGGTGCCACAGAGACCCCCGAGTGCCACGGCCCTCCCAGCAGCCGTGCTGCCCCAGGACAGCGTGGCTGGCTGCAGATAAGGGGGCACTGGGAGCTGCAGAGCTGTCCCCACCCTGTCTATCTGCAGGGCCACCCTGCGGGACACACAGGACAGTGCCTGTTGTCCTGCCCTGGGTTTGGGGGGACGTGGAGGGTCTGGAGGGACAAAGAAACCGTTTTGCCCAGGGAGGGCAGTGCAGCAAAGCCCCCATGCCAGCCCCGTGCTGGCTGTCACTGGTCCTGCTTGCAGGGTGACCCCAGGTACCCCCAGACCCACCCTGCTGTCCCCCAGAGCAGGGAAGGGCATGTGGGGCTGGGACAGGGCTCTGGTGGCAGGGCAGGGGGACATAAGCTGCTGCCACCAGCCTGGCTGCTGTGACACAGCATTTTCAGCATGTGTCAGCCCTTCTCCAGCCCCGGGGTGCCACTCTTTGGGGTGCCCCTGCAGAGGTCACCCCCTGGGGTCACACGGGCCATGCAGCGGCGCTCACTCCTGGCTCCACACTCATCCCTGGGGGAGCACGACAAGGCTATCTCCCAGGGAGGGCTGGGACACAGAGCCCACGGGGACACGGTGACCATGGAGAAGTCACCAGAGCCCAGGAGCCTTGGAGGAGCAGCATGAGCTGGATCCTCACCTCCCCGCACTCCTTGTCCCCCCATCCCCGCGGGAGCACCCCCGGGCCAGCAGCCCCCGGCCAGCCCAAGCCACGCAGGGGAGCCGGGGCGGGACAGACGGGTGCGAGGGACGAGACAGAGCCCGGCAGGAGGTGACAAGGGTTTATTATCATCTCGCGGCAGCGGGGTGGCGGGCACATGCAGATAGGGCCCGGCCCGGCACGCCTGCCCGGCCAGCGCAGGCCGGGGGCTGATAACGCCGCAGGGAGGCCCCCGTGGGTCACTGCTGGCAAAGGACAGCCGGGAGGGACCTGCAGCCGCCCAAGGCACGGGGTGGGGACACTGAGCCGGGGCTGCAGGAGCCTCAGGCGCTCCCAGCAGTGCCAGGCTGGCTTCACACACTGAGCTGTGCCAGCCGCACCGAACACAGGCATTGAGATGGGCTGGGGAGGGCAGGGCCAGCACGGGGCTCTGGTGGCACTGTGGGGAGGACTGGCACGCACTGGGGACAAGCTCCTTCACATTGTCACAAGGCAGCAAAGCCACTGGCCGTAAGGGGCAGGGGGAGGAGGGAGGCAGGGGCAGCTGTACGGGCTGTGCTGGAGGAGCCTGTCCCCACCCCAGTGTCCTGCTGGTCCCCCACCCACCTCTGACCACCACTCTGAGTAGTTGTGGGGTTGGGAAGTGTCACAGCAGCTGGGGACAGCAGCCACAGTGGCTTCACTGCCCTCTCAGGGCATGGGTGGCTTTGGCACGGCGCTACTTTTTGGTATTTGTGGTGGTGAGATGTCACCAGGGGTGAGCTGGGCTCCCTCTGTCCCCTGGAGCTCTCCCTGCTTCAGATCCTATGAGGAAAATTCCCCAAGCATGGGAGAGGGCAGCACCCACTGCCAGTGCTGGATTGTCACCTTCCTGGGGGGCTGACTGCCACCCAGCCAGCCTGGGCAGGGCTGCTGGCACTGTGGGGGCCCCGGGGGAGACACAGGGACGGGGAGAGCCCACCACAGGGACAGCTGTGGGCAGAGGCAGGGCTGGGACAGGGCCCAGGAGGGTCACTGAGAGAGGGCAAGGAGCCCAGGGAGAGGGGTCCTGGTTCTCTTCTTACGACTCCCCATCCCAAACCTCTGCTCCAAGTCCCAGGCGTTCACCCCAGGGCAGAGAACAGCAAGGCACAGGGACTGCAACACCAGACAAGCTGCCAGTCATAACTGGGGATGGGATTGGCCTGAGACAACACAAAGTTAATTAGAAAATAAATCCTCTCTCAGCCTTGGAATAAAAAGAGCAGCAGACAGGACATGCATCTTTCTGGCCCTACAAAATAAGGCACCAGTTACAAACGAAAATCGGATTGTCTTTGATATAAAAGGAATTCCCAGGTGTTGAAGGCAGTTGATGTCTGAGTGCATAACAGGGAGTGATCTTCACTAGCTCTGGGTTGGCCAACCTCATTCCTTGGCCTCGGTGGCTTTCTGGAACAGAGGAAGCTGCAGGAGGGGAAGAGAGAAGCTGTTAGGGCTGGAGGCAGAGGCAGGGCACTGCCTGCACTCTGTGGTGGTCAGGACCGGGGAAGGAGAGGCTCCCTGGGAGGCTGAAAGCCTCCAGGCAAGTCCCTGTGCCCTAAGAGCAGCTGGCATTGCCAGCTGCCAGCGCCCAGCTCACCTTGGTGAGATCCACACCAGTGATGGCACGCACGGAGTTGGGGATCTCAGCCAGCAGACGGTTCACATCCGACATGGTGCTGCCTTTCTCTCCACTGAGAATAACGATCTCATCCACTTTGGAGAGGGGAGCAGACACTTTGGCAGCGATCTGGGGAAGCAGGGAGAGCAGAGAGTCAAGGAGCTGCTCAGCAGCTCACTGGGAAAGGTCCCTACAGGGCCTCGCTGTGCCCCAGGAGACGTAGCCCAGTCTGGGAACCCCCCAGCCCGCCTGGAGCAGGGGAAAGCTGCCCCCTCCTCACCTCAGGCAGTGCATCCAGCACTAGAGCCAGCTGGGCAGCTTCTCCGTACTTCTGGAGCGCTTCTGCTTTCAGCTTCAGCCCCTCAGCCTCCGCCATCCCGACGGCCTCGATCACAAAAGCCTCGGCCTCTCCGATCTTGCGGATCTTTTCTGCCTCCGCCTGAGCCAGGAGGATTTGCTTCACCCTGGCAAGGGAAACGCAGCCCTGCAGCAGCCCGGATCCCTGCGGAGAGCCCAGGAGCCGGGGCTGGGGGCAGCACTGTGCTCCCTCCTGCCCGGCCCAGGGCAGGGGCTCACTCACTTCTCGCCCTCGGCGATCTGCTGGATGCGATAGGCCTCGGCCTCGGCCGGCTGCTTCACGGTGGCCGTCAGCTCCTTCTCCATGCGCACCACCTCCTTCTCCTCCACCTCGATCTGCTTCTTGCGCTCCACCACCTCGATCTCGATCTCCTCCTGACGGATCTTCTGCTGCTCCCGGGCGCTCTGGAGCTCGTAGGCCAGCTGGGCCTCTGCAGTCTGCACAGGGGGCAGAGGAGAAGAGGGGTCAGGGCCATGGACTCGGGTACACAGACATAAGGACCCCAAAACCAGACATGACTCCTGCTATTGAACCTTTCCCAGTGGTGACATCCCAATCCTCGGTGCTGCTCTTCCCACAGCACTTGAGCCCAATCAGCTCCAGGTTCAACCTTCCCCATCCTTTCCTCTTCTCCAAGTCCCACCGAATTGCTGCAAGCAGAAGAGGAATCTGCTGCAAGGAGCTCACGGTGACACACAGACCTGGATTCTCCACCTCCAGGTCTCCTAACAGATGCAGGAGGAGGAAGCTGACAAGTCCCAGAGCCACGAACACCATCACATACCCTTCAGGGAACAGCAGTGGGCTGTGGAATAATCTCACCTTAATGTTGACCTCCTCAGTGAAGGCAGCTTTCTGCAACTCAAAAGCCCGTTTGGAATCTGCTATTTTGGTATCTGCCATGAACTTGACATCCAGCATTTCTTTCTTGCACTCTGCCTCCTGTGGAGAGGGAACAGAGAGCAGAGCTTCAGGGCATGCAGTTGGAGCAGAAAAGGCTGCTCCAGGGAAGCTCAGCACGTCTCCAGACTCACCCGAATGCCAGCATCCCGCTCGGCTTCTGCCACTCCAATGTCTGCATCCCTTTGGACAGCTGCAATCTGAGTCTTCCCCAGGGAGCTCAGGTAATCCACTTTATCATAGACATCCTGGGGAGGGGAGATAAGTCATAACCACTTCAAATGAGTGACTCCATCTTGCTCTCTTTCCCATTGACGCTCAGTGTGGTCAGGCCAGGGTCAGAACACATCACGTCAGCTGCTTCAAACAAACAGGGAGGGCAGGGAGAAGGAGGCCATCCCAACATCTTCCCTCACTCCCAGGAGGCTGGGTTATCAGCCAGCTCTCTCCAAGAGCCTGTTTACAGGGGCAGCTACCCGGGTGCTCTTGGCCCAGCTGCCTGGATACAGGACATGCTGTGGCGGCTGTCATGGAAACTCCCGGAGGGCTGGGACAGGCTGTCAGCCTGAGCCTTCCAGCTGCAGCGGGGGGGTCAGGGCCAGGCTCTCTCCTGCTGCTCCCACAGCTCTGCCTAGAGCAGTGCCCAACAGCTGGGCGTACCTTGATGGTGAAACTCAGGATCTCGATGCCCATGCGACCCACGTCGGGAGCTGCCACCTCCCGCACCAGCTTGGCAAACTGGTCCCTGTCCTGGTAGATCTGCTCCACTGTCAGGGTACCTGCAGAGGGGAGGGAGGTGAAGCACTTTATTTAGAACAGGTAACACACAAAAATGTGGGACTAAGCTCAGCAACATCCTTGTTGTCCCTAATCTCTTCAGGCCTGGGCACAAGGGCGTAATCCTCTGCTGCAGCAGTGACAGCAACATCTCAGTCTCACAAGTGCAACCACCACCCACATGTGCTACCTGTGGCCCTTGGGGACTCAGACATCTCTCACCGCAGGCACCGAAAACTCGTTTATCACGAGGCCCAGCCACGCGGAGAGAGCTGCTGGAGGGGAGAAGCCACCTCTGCAGGCAGCACAGGAAGGTCCCGTGTGGCTGCGTGGTGGCAGCGATACTGCTGGCACCAGCCAGCTGAGAGGGGACAAAGCCACTCGAGACGCCTCCAGGGGATGAGCCCCTCCATACCTAGGATGGAGCGCAGGTGTCCCTCCAGAGTCTGCAGGACCACGTTCTTCACCTCCTGCACATTCTTCCCCAAGAACTGCTCACAGGCCACAGCCAGGAGCTCCTTCTCAGTCATTATCTTCACCTAGAGACAGGAGACAGAACCAAAGGGACTGAAGGTGCCTGTCCAGGAGGTGCAGGCACCCAGCAGCAGCAGCAGAAGCAGCAGTTCCACCACCAGGTTGCCAGGCCCCCGTGCTACCAATGCTCCAAGGGACCATGCTGAGCTGTCCCCATGCTGAGCCAGGCCACTGGACCAGGCAGAGAGCCCCTGCTCTCTGTGCTGCTGCCCAAACCCAACAGCAGCTCAGCGTGGAGCTGCTCAGCAGTGGGGACAGAGCCTGGCCCTACCAGACCCAACCTAGAGAAACCCTACCAAAACCCCTGAAACAGCACTTCAGCCACTGCACCAACACCAGAGAAAGCTGGGTATTAACCAGCCCAGGCCAAAACCCAGTTTGTTACCTTCCTCTTCCTCCTCTTTCACTAGAAGAAATTTTTCTGACCCCCGAAAAGAAAGAGAATGAGAAAGAGTCTGACATGGCCAAGGAGCAGCCTGGGAACAGGGGCTCCATTCAGTGCTCCCTGAAGGAGAGATGAGACAATGTCCTAGTTTAGGACACCCATCCCAGCCAAGCCAGGGTCTTAGGATGGTCCTGCTGGTCACAGGGCTGCTTTTTGAAGGCAGAGTGAATTACAAATCCCTGTGGGGTGTGTTAGGCAGTGGAGATCTGTGCCTACAGCACCCAGCTATGAGGAGTGCAGCCCACCAAGACAACAGCTCCTGGTGGCCCTGTCCAGTCTGAGGGCTCAGGCAAAGGCTGGGCACAGGGACATTCTGTGCCTGGCAGCACCAGAGAAGGAGCAGGCCCAGAGCAGCCACACAGCTTTCTGGATCCTACAGCACCCTCTCATGGACACAGCTGGGCTGGGCAGTGCCTCCTGTCTGAGTCTTGCCCCAAGGACGATGGCTTGACCTGGTTCTGAGATTTCCAAAGCACAGATGCTGTACAGGGGCTCTCTGAGGGTCCCAGGGCACACTATTGAGGGATTCACAGGCTACAGACCTCATCCTGATACCTTCTAGCACTTTCAGCTGCAAAAGCAACACAGCTCCTTCTTGAGAGTCTTGTCTGCCAGCCCACACACAAAATCATCCCTGCAGAGCCAAACAGCAGCACCTGGCCCAGGCAGTGCCAGAAGGCAGGACAGCTGGGACTGACTGTCATCTTCTAAGGGGACAGGAGGTGGGCCATGCTAGACAGGGTGAGCTGGCCAAAACTCACCTGCCACAACCCTGCCCTCGTAATGTGAAGAAACACCAGCACAGGCTGAGTCTATTTCCTACTGCTGCTTCCCAGACTGGGTCTCCCAGTCAAAATGTCAAACAGCCTCAGGCAAGCATGGCAATCCTCTTCTGCATTGTCCCCAAAGCCTCTTGGGATCATGTCAGGGCCAATTCCACAGTGGTTTTTCCTGTCCCTGCACCCCAGGCCAGCAGTGTGCTCTTCCCACACAAGGGGGAGTTGAGAGAGCTGCTCTGGAGCTGCACCCAGGAGCGTGAGCCCTGCACGAGGCTCCTCTCACAGCAAATAGGAAATTTTTGCAAGTATCAAAAGCAATTAGACTCAGCAGTGACATTTATGGTGAGCATCTGCCAGCAATTCCACCTCTCTAAACAATCCCCACCCTCGGGAGCTGTGGGGAGGACAGAGCACAGGGCAGGATGTGCATTAGGAGAATCCCTGTGGTACTTAGGAGCAAGGAATGATTCAGTCTCTGGATAAAGCCAGCCAGCCTCCACTGGTGAGCTCTGGCCAGCCCACGGCAGCCTGGCTCTGCATGGAATACAGATCCCAACCTCCAAAGCAAAGGCTGCACAAAAGAAACCAGAGTTGAGCAATTTGTGCTCAGCGTGTTTCGCAGGGTTTCAGGCAAGGCACTGCGACACTCGGTGCTTCTCAAATGTCACTGCCATCAGAGGGAGAGCCCTCGGCTGGCAGGGGATCAGAGAGCCTCCATCCAGCAATCCCCCGTGCAGGATCCATGCCACCACACCCTGCTCCAGCCAGCTGCACTCGCAGTGAGGGGTGAGCACAGAGAATCCAATTAGCTGGAGGCTCAGGAAAATGCTGCACAAGGATATAGAGCCCAGCATGGCCTAAGGGAGCAGCATCCCAGCACCCAGCCAGCATGGGAAGGAGGCTACTGGTGAGCACTCATTACATCCCTCCTCAAGGAAAGAACAGCATCCTTATGCACATTAAGCACTTCTATCACTGCAGCAAACACTTTAAGAGCTGTTTCTCTAGGAATAATTTGTTTGGGGTTTTTTTCCCTCTTTTTTTCTCAAGCCCTTAACAGAAGAACGTTTGCCTCAAAAAGTACTTCTGCAGAATTAAGGTAATATCTGCCATGCACATCCCCAACAGCCTTGAGGCTGCTTTCTGTGTGGCAATTCCTTGGATCACAGCTTCAAAATTAAACGTCAGTGGAAAAAATGAACAGTGAGAAGACAGAATAAAATGAATGAGATGAACTGGGGTCTGCATTTTTAAATCAAGGCACCTGGTGATCCAGCCCTCTGCTACCAGACCATTCTTCAGGAAGGATTTCCCAAAACTAGGACAAAAGGGAATGCTGGCTTCAGAGAATTACCAAATACAGAAGGAAAAGCCGACAGATTTAGGAAAAGAGTGTGAAGGGAGACATGGGTGCACACATTTTTTCCCACCATGCAAAGACCACTGGGGTTATGTACCACTTTTGCTGCTAAATGGCTAAATCAAGAACTGGAAACTAAGTGAAAGATGAATATAAAGCATTGAAAAATAGAAACCAAGGGTGCTGGGTCCATGAGGGATTTTCACTCAGCAGCTCCCCTTGGCTCCAGAGCTCCCCACAGGGAATGTGGCAGCCAGTTGTCCTGTGACAACACACCTGGACACACAGTGACCACAGCCCTGTGTGCACCGAGAGCCGCTCTTGGTTTGTACACCCAATTGCAGAATGAGCTGTCAGGGGTAATTTTCAGTCACAGCATCCAGCTGCCTATTTCAGGAGCCAAATTCCCTCAAAAACTAACATTTCCCTCCCAGCATCCTCCCCAGGGCAAGCCTGGCCCCAAGGACAGACTGTACCAGGACAGCAGACCTCAGACTCCAAGAAGTGCAGGGTTTTGGTGTGCTGCCACAAGCAGCAAAAGCAGGTTCTTACATTTGAAGAAAGCTGTAGAGAATAAAAATTCAACTCCAGCCAAAAATTTTACACGCCAGTTTTAGTGCCTGGAGGGACTAAATTCTTTTTTTCAAGCTTTAACTCACCATGAAGAATTACAAGGCCCATGTGCTAACAATAACAATCCAAAGGAATATAATGCTCAATACCATCTCAGGAGGTTGTGGGGCAGTCCTGTGGGGTCACACACAGCTCCAAGGGCACCACAGCATGTCAGCATTCCACAAACACATCGAGTCACCCCCACACACCTCATTTGCCACGTGGACAAATGAGACATCAGAAAAAAATTATTCTGGGGAGAGAAGGAGAAGTCACAACCCCCTTCATGACATGGAACATGCTGGAGCGTGTTTGTACCAACAAGGACAATGTGATTTGGTACAAAGATTTATTCCAGAGCAGCTGGCTTCTCTCCCTGGACAACAGCAACCTCTTCAGAGGGAAAACCAGATGTAAGTTAGAGACATGCATTCCTGAAATGATGTTTTGGAGTTACTGTACCTGTGCCACACCTGTGACAGTTATAGCTACCCCCTCCGCCGTCTCTACGTCCTCACACCTGGGCTGTAACGTCATTATCTCTAGGGAAATCCTGCCAAAAAACGTAAAATATTTGCACGTTTCCAGGTTACACACACTCAGCTCTTCCCTTTGCATCTCCTGCCCCAGGCTGCCGGCTGCACTCATCACAGGTAATGCAAGGCAGGCACAGAATGCAGCCAAGGGACCACATCTGTGACTGGAGACAGACAGGGCATTGTGGCCAAGAAACAGACTTTCAGATAATGCTTAAAGGTAATTTATCAGCAAAGGCTGGAATCCAGACTGGACATTATCCTGCGGCCCTTTCCCTCCTGCTGGGTTAGTGAGGAGCCAGAAGCTGCAGCATTGAGACCCCAAAGGGCCCTCTGTCAGAGGCTCATTGTGCCACGCTGCCCAATGCCATGGCAGCACGGGGTGGTGTCACTGGTTTGAAAGCACAGCACAGAACTGGGATGCTCCCACCCACCTCGCATGAGTGCTGGTGCTTGGCAGAACCTGACACTGACGCTGTAGAAGCCCTGGGTTGGCCCTACCACACACCTACCCCCTGACCTGGTTCACCTCTCCCTCTATTTTTCCAGTGTCCCATGACCCAAAGATGGAAATGAGTCTCCAGCTCTTTATGGCTGCCCCTGTAGAGTATCAGGCACTCAGGAACAGATCCTGAAGCTCCAGAACTGTCTCAGTCACCCCAGGTGGGCTCCAGGTACTTTGGTCAGTCCCAGCAATCTGCTGACAGGTCACAATTTGGTAAAACAAGGGACATCTTTGGCTGTGGCAGGTTCCAGGAAGACAAGCCTGGCTCCCGTATCAGCCATAACGAGCCAGAAAGATGTTGGGAGTCAGGACAGGGAGCCACAGGGCAGAGTTTGTGTCAGTGAACATCAGGTCAAACATCTGAACCATGAAGGGGCTGCCCTGGGCTGCTTCATGCACGCTGAGTTGCTCCAGGATTGGCTGGAAGTGCTGAAACCTATCCCTGCAAGTTCTGCCTGCCTTGGCCACTGTCCTAATTAAACTGGCACGCAAACTGGGAGCTGATAAAACACATCCCACTGTCCAGGACATGCACAGGCATTTTTTGCCATGTGTTTACAGCTTTAATCAGATACTGCAGGATTTCAGCCTTCTGAAGGCCTAATCTAGACTTGGAATTCAATTTCCAAACAGTGCTGCTTCTTAGTTCTATTCACAGGGGTATTTAGTCATTACTGGTTCATAATGCCAGTCATGTGTGCTGCAACTCATCTGAGGTCTCTGTGCTGTATTTTCAAAGGTGACAACATCCAAAATGGGCAGTGTCTCCATGTGGAGGAAGAAGGGCTGAGTGGGAATCCATAGCCAACACTGCAGAGCCAGGCACAGTTGCAATTTTGAAATGGCACAAAATCTGCCTTCCCACCTGTCCCAAATCCTGTACAGAATCCAACCTGGCCTGCCTGTGCCTCCACACAAAAGTGTGCCTCCAGATGTCCTTCTGCTCTCCCCCAAGCCTCCAGTGGAGACAGTGCTGGCAAGGAAAGGGTTACAGCAGGAGCAAATGTTAGGTACAGCAATACTGAATTTGGAATTTGCCAGGAATGTACCTGTCTGCATTACCTATGAACTATGGAGTGCCACAGAGCAAGTGCTGGAGAAGGGGAAGGAGAGGAGAGCATGGAGATTTCAGCTGTCCCATTAGAAAACCATTAGTTTTTCTGTTATCCTGCTGCTGCTGCTGCTGCTGCTCAAAACAGAAGGATAAACAGTTAGACAGTGCGTTAGGAAGCTGGAGGATTATTACCTGTGCAACCCCTGTTACGTACAGGGGGACCCCCTCCGACGTCTCAACATTCTCGCAGCGACAGAGGATGGTCAAAACCTCCAAAGACACTCTGAGCAGGGAGGAGTAAGGGTAGGACAGCAAATACACAGAGCGGTTACCAGAGAGTAAGACACTCATTGCAAAGGACAGATGAGACTTTCTGGTTTCAGCTTTTCCCTGGTCAGTTTGCCTTTCTCCCACTGCCTGCTCCCAGGGCTCCATAATCAGCTTCCCTGGTCAGGGGAGGGAGTTTTCAGATCCAGCAGTTTCTTTTAATGGGGATAAACAGGCTGGGGGCTCGTCCCCGCCCTGCACATGAAACTGTGCCATCCTGGTGTCAGCTGGAGTTCTCTGTTGAAGTAATCCTTGCACACAGAAAAATTCCTTTTGGTAATGATTTAGATGCTTCTATGTCAGTATTTAAGAGAGGACAGATAAATGAAAACACTAGGGACCTGGCTACCCACCCCTGGCTAAGGCATTGAGGAGAGAAGCTGCTTCCAAGTGCTGTCCTGGGAAGCTGAATTAACACCATTTGGCTTCCCCAGAGGCATATTAGACCACACTGTCTCTCTCACCGCTTTTATTTCTGACTCCTAAACAGGGACAGCATTTTTTCCCCTTGTTTTCCCCCAGCTGCTCAAGGTTGCAGCAGGATAAGTGCCCAGCACCCTGCCAGTTCTAACTGTTCCTTTTGTTCCCAGGTTAATGCTACCTGGCGGGATGCCGCTGACAGCAACACAATTGCTCCTGTCTCTCTTGCTTGCAGCACTGGCAGTTCCAGAAAAAATGTCCTAATTTCAGAGAAGGAAATCTGTCTCACTCTTCATGTTAATGCAGTGGGTTCCATCTGGGGCACAGCTTATGACATGCAAGAAAGGAGAATTAAGCCTCGCATCCCACGGCATGAACTGGTATGGATTTTAAAACAGAAGGTTTGTTTGGATGCTGGAATTCCTGTCAAGAGCCCCATTTGCTAAATAATGCCCAGACCTCTATCATATAACAGCTTGTTCCTGGCACTCCAGTTCTTGGCCCTGGATTCAGCCTATCCTTAACTTAATAAATCAGCCTCCCAAATGCATCTGATCTTCTGCACTGGGCAGGTCAAGGTCCTGAGCTGCTCTTTGTGCTTCTCACAGAAGAAGAGGGGAAGCAAGAACCATTTGTTCAATTAACAGTTCTCCCAACAAGATGTCTCTCAAAAATTTGGGAACGAAGCTTGTCTGGCTCAAACGCAGCCCTTAAACACCGAGCCCACAAGCTGGGCTTTTCCTTCCTCTCCCACCTCCCACCATGTGCAGAGTGAAGGCAGCCACATGCTCACATTGCTGGTGGCAGCACAGGTACAGGGAAAAGAGGTTGGAAGAGGTTGTAAGGGTTAACTACAACCTCTGGCCATCACTCAGTGTAAAACTCAAAAGTCACGTCTTTATCCTTTTCCCTGTTGCTTTTTTACACAGACAGAGGAAACCTGTATCAGCGAGCACGAGGGATGCATTGGGAGGCAGCATTCCTACGGATCCTAGACACAAAGAGCTGTATTAGCAGGACAGCAGCACTACCACAGCATATCAGCTCAGAGACCAGACTGTAAGCAGCAGCAAGCAAAATCCACGACTGAGGAAAGGGAGAGAAAGGAAATCCCGTGGTTTTAAATTGGAACAGTCTGCTCCCAAGGTAACAGCAGTCAGCAGATCCTTGCAAAGAGAGACTTGAGGAGCAGAGGGGGGCACTGGTGCACCGCAGGCCACGAACTGGTTTGTTACTGGGTGAGGGGTTGGGCCATACTGGGCAGAGCTTGGCTCCTCTTGTGGATAGAGGCCATTTGAAAAGCACTCCAGCTGAAAGCATGTGATTTCTTTTTTTGTGTGTGTCTTTTGCACTGTGGCACTCAGCTGTCCCCATGCCAACAGCCAGCAAAGAACTCCTGATGCTCGTCCCTGGTTTCATACACAGTGCCTGATCCAGTGCTCCTAAAAACATTGCTGACAGCCCCAGTGGGATGATTTTGCGAAATTCCCACTCCAAAAGCCCACAGATAACAGGGGTCTCCTTACCTTTGGGTGTCAGTAATGCACCACCAAGCCCAGGCCCAGCCTCCATACACATATTGCTTCTCATCAGAGCCACAGCAGCCACCTGCAGCACAGCAGAGAGCACAGAGACATCAGGGTTACACACATGCATGTGCTCTTGCACAGGGAGTAACTTACAAGCAGAGAAGTTCCTACTCCTCCTCCTCTCCATGGGCTTCACATGGCAGTTTTCCCAAGGCAACCTTTTTTGGAATTGTCTTATAAAGTTGGAAAATAGTATTTGTATAATTCACTATGGCCAACAGCAGCACACAGAAAGGGACTCTATGTCAAACCAGGGCTCTATTTTAGGTTTCTTAAAACCTTTTAGCAACCAGAATCAGTATCAGTATCTGCAACTGTGATGTTAATTGCTTTGGAAAGCCACATAAGAGATCCACCTCTTCTCTCTCACACCATCCTTAAATTCCCACAGCAGCTCTCAAATCAGCATTGGAAGAGAGAAGAACCTTTGAGCTCCCAAAAAACACCTCCTAATTCTGGCCTGTGCAAGGAGCACAGTGTCTGATGCTTCCATGGTCCATCTCAGAGCTGGATGTGCCCAAGGTTCAGGCAGCCTCCAGAACTCTTCTGACACATTTAAGATTTGATCCCGGTGAAGCCAGAAGATGCTGTCTGGATTTTCATATCTTTGATTTAAAGAACAAGACACCTGCTGCCTTTCAAGAAAGCACCCTGCCAGTGATCAGATTCATGGCTGGCAAGGGAGGAACTCTGCAGTTCCCTGGCTCAGACCAGGGCTGGGAACTGCTGACTCTCAGGCAGACTGAGCCAGAATTCCCTCTCTCAGCTGCCCTCCATAATCACTCTTACTCCAGCAGTGCCCGAGGGCCTCAGCAAGGGAGTGCTGTACAAACAGAGCGACAGACAGCTCCAGCCCTGCAGGACAGATCTCTGCAGGCAGGACAGAGCCAGTGCAGAGGAAGGGCAGGAACACAGAAAACAGAGTGGCTCTGGGAGCTTGGGGCTGTGGGAGGGGAAAGGGACAAGCATGAAGCCAGCAGTTCTTTCAAGAGGAATGACCAGTATTGTTTGCATAGGTCAAAATGAAGAGCAGAAGCAGCACACAGGTCTCCAGGTTATCCAGGCCAGTGTGCCTGCAGGGCCCTCCAACTGTAGGAGGGGACTCTGTCCTCCTTGTTCTCCTCCTCTTCTTGCTCCAGCTCCCTGTCATTTAGCCATCTTCTGCCTACTTCCAAACACTGTCTGCTTCCAGACACTGGCCACACACTGCCTGCTTTGCTGGCTTCCATGCAGTGGTTGACAAACCAGCAGATCTGCCCATCCACAATTCTTCACCCTTGCATTTCAGTAAGAATTAAACACAAACGAGAAAAGGCTTTACACACTTTTACAGATCTCCTGTGCTGCACAGCCTAGAGGAATATTCTCCTGTCACCTCTGAGCCAGCCTTTGGATAGCTTTTTCCTGTGGCTGGAAGGCTATTTCAGCCAGGCAAGCGTTACAGAAGCTGATGACACAACATCCTGCAGTAACCACAATGCCTTTAACATTTCTTGGAGGGCGTCAGCCCAGTTAGCTCAGCCTTTCAGCCAAGGCCTTGTTTTCCAAGAACAGGAAGGGAGGTGTTCCTGGCACTCAGGAAAAGCAGCACCACATGGAAAGGTATTCTGTTTCCCAGGCTATGTGGTCTTTACCAAACCTCTGGTAATTTCTTCTTAACAATATCCTGAGAAAGCCCTGCACCCTAACCCCACCATTCCTACAGGAAAGTGCCTCTCCACACAGATGTTCCTCTTCTTCTGTAGGAAATGCAAGGAAATACCTTATTTAGCATCACACACAAAATGAGCTCCACATTTGCTTCCTGGTGCTACACAACACAGCTGCAGAGCACGGTCTACTAAGCTAGATTATATGTCAAAAACTGTTCAAAGCCTAAAAAAACAGGGAAAACTAACACATTAAGGAGGAGTGGGATGCCAGCCAGCTGCTTTCACACATGCTGGACGTCTGAGCGCAGCAGAGCTCCGTCCTGGCAAGGCTGAGGAGCTGAGGGCTCATTTTCCATGGCAGTCCTGCCTCCTCTTTCTCAACTCTCAGGCAGCAAGTGAAAAAGGAACCAACAAAGCAAAATCTTTGCAAGGCTAAAGAATAAACCCTCTTGCACAATGAGATTTGGCAGAGAAATTGCCTTTCCCAGCTATAATACGCCCACTGTTCCAGCAGACTGGGTCTCACAGTGGCTTCCACAAACATCCACCGTGCCTCTTCCGGGGCAGTGTGCAGGGCCACAAATGGAGGATTCATAGCCAGGGAGCTGCCAGCCAGCTTGGCCTCTTCCCAATGAAGGGCTCCCATGTTCAAGCAAGAATTCCCAGAGCCAGGAGAAAGCACGTTGTCTGTTTGTTTGGGTTTTTTTTATTATGAAATAAGATTAATCGCTTGGGGGTTGGTAGATGAAAGGAGCTCTCAGCAGATGCAGGAAGTGAGCAAGGGAGAACATGAGCCTCAACAGTTTTGGGGACACAGGGCTCAAAACATCAAAGCTGGGATGATCTGAACAAGCTCAGTGTTGTTTGCTCTCCCAGGTAACCTGGGCACTGAGTTACCTCTCTGGCAGGAAGTGGTGAGCTTTCCAAAATCAGGTCATGGTAAACAGGCTGCTGAGTGCAGACAGACCAGGAAAAAGTTGGTAATTGAAAACAGACAAAAGATAACGCAGAGATAGAGGAAGGCAAAAGCACACATAAAGCAAATCACATCCTAGAGCAGGGCCCAGACTAAAGTCAGTGTCTGGTTCTTAGGCCTTGCTGTGCGTGTAAATTAGGCTTTGTTCAAATGGAGAAATGGTGCAGGGCTAACAAAAATTAATTTTAAAAGATGCAGGGTTCTGAGTTGAATCTGAAAAACCTCTGATGGTCACTGCAGCAGATGAAAGGAGATTACACTGGCTATCTTGTTCTGGATGTGATTTATATGAAAATGACTTAATGAGTAACAATGCTATAGAGTGAGTTTAAAAACACATTTAATAACTCATCTCATAAACAGCAACTCAGAGAAGACAAACAACAGTGAAGCTACACAACAAAATCACTGAGATACTACCCCAAAATTCCTTTTGGAACCAAAGATCCATCCACCTCCTCCTAACAGGCTTTCCAAAGAGCAGTTTGCAAGTCCTGGAGATTTAACAAGCACCAGTGACAAGGGAAACCTCGAGGTCCATCACTTTCAAAAAGGTGAAGAAGCACCTCCTGAGAAGGAAAGATCCTGGATGAGCTGGGTAAGGGCCCTTCTGAGCACTCATGACTTGAGACCAGTTGCAATGCTGCACTGTCAGCAACCCCTGAGCATCACAAGGAGTGAGAAACCAAGAGTGGGGAAAGCATTTCAGCTCGCCAAAATGACACACCTAAATCTGCAGGAGCACTCAGTTAAACCTGGCAGGTGACCACCAGTGCCACTGCAAGCTTCCTGCACGGCTTGCCCGGTGCAAGAGATGGAACACCCCAAGCACAACCCTGGAAAACTCTCTGAACTGAAGGAACTGTATGAACACAGGGCAAAACCTCCTGAGACCCAGCTGAAGCTGCCTGCTCCTTCCCACAAGCTCCTATTTCTTTTGAGGCTGAAGAACTGGAATTACACCATCAGTGTGGCTCTTGCTGCCCACCACGTCTTTCCACAGGACATTCTTGTTCCCTTTATGTTCCTGGACCTCCTCGTTCCATTTTCATGCAATTCACTCCTCTCACCTAAATGCAACTTCCACATTTCTCCTTCCAGAACTGCACTGGGTTTTGTTCAGCTCGTTGGGTCAATCTCCAGAGTTTGTTTTGATCCTGATCCAGCTCTTCAAAGCTCTCGAACCCATTCCCAGCTCAGGCTGCAAATTCAATAAGCACATTCTCGATTCCATTATCCAAGCCAAAACAAGGAACTTACTTGATAAATTCTTTCAGCTGAACAGTGAGCTACTGTCAAGTTTCCTGGCAATGGTCTTCCAGGCAGTTTCATATTTATTTCATAATATCTGAGAAACCAGTTCCTTCTTGCACTGTGGACTGTAGGTCTCTCACAGGAAGGGCTTCAAGAACCTCAAGAAATCCTTATTTCAGGCTTTCAACTTAGAAAAGTAACATGAAAATAGCACATGAGCAGTTCTTGAAGGGGTAAGAGGGACGCAGTAACAGGATGGAAGAGCTTAGAGCAGCCCTGGAAGGGTTACACACCCCTGACTGCTGGCATGCAGCAGGAAATGTCTACACAAGACTAGAATTAACTGCTAGCTCTTCTTTGACACACATCAAGGAGCCCCAAAGGGTGTTGCACCAAACTAAAATTTGAGAAGCTGGGCTGGAACATATTTCTCAAGCTGATTTCTGCTCACCTGAGGAGGAATCAGATTAGCTGAACATGGCATTGTCTTCTTGTAGGTATTACAAGCAACATACTTGTCTCATTAGTTTCCTAGGAGATAAAGTTGGGTTGGCTGGGTTGCACTCCCCTGATTTTTTTCCTCCTTTCACTCCCCAAACTTTTGCTGAAGTGGCAGTTTGTTCTGACACAGGAACAGGGAGGGCTGTGCCCACTTTCCCCGTCACGTATTTCCAGGTGTTCCCCTCAGAGCTCCTCTGCTGCAGCCCTGGCCAGCCAGAAGGAAAATGCTTCAACTGTAGAGACTCAGGCAGCACTGTTTGGTAACTGTCAGATGAACACGGCCACTGTAAATACACATTTCCTTATTGTGACACCGTGGAAATATTACAGTGCTGTATTTAAAATCAGCAGATCGACCCTTAGCCACAAAAGCTGCATTTAACCAGACTGTAACCCAAACCCAGCACCTCACAGCCTGTTTGGCTGGTGGGAACATTCGGATCTGAGGATGAACATGTACTTCGTGTACCTCCCTGAAAACCCCACCAGCTCCAGTTGTGCTCAGAGCGGGCTCAGCGATGTGCCAAAGCTCCTCAGACCTTGCACCAAGGGAGCCTCCCACAAAAGTCAGACCCCAGAGCCACTCAAGGCTCTTCCTCAAATCCCGGGCTCCACAATTCACGGATGGATCGATCAGCAGTGCAGTTTCTTAGAAGGAGGTCGGTGCTGCTCAGCAGGGGAAGGACAGCAGCGCCAGCTGAGTGCTGAGCCGTGCCTGGGAAGCAGCTTCCCAAATAAGGCTACAAAGCTCCACGCTCCCAAGGCACAGCTGGCTGCTTCTGGAGCACTGGAGGAACTCGAGTGTCTCACAAGAAAGTGAAAAGAAAGAATAACCCTCCTCAGAAAAACCCACATGCCAGGGGAGGCCCAGGACTAAAGGCCAAGGGGCACAGGCTGAGTAAAGAAAATAAAGAAAACCCTCCCACCAAGTGAAATATCTTTCAAATAACTACCACATGGCAATTCAAGACTGCATGCCAAAAGCCTGCCTCTAATAATATTTGGTTTATTTAATATTAATTTAACTAAAATTTATTTAATATTATTTTGGCTTATTGGTAATTATTATTAGCTTCTCCTTCCCCTCTCTCCCTAAATCCAACTTAGTATCACACAAATTAATGCTGGCCTACGAGGTCCTCCCTGCTTTTCCCCAGAGGAACATGGCTCGAGTTCCTGGAATTTCAATGGCTTGTAGCTACAAGCTCTCACTAATGCCCTGGCAGCCGGGCACAGAGGAGCTGCAGGGCCCTGCAGAGCTCCCAGGGGGTGCCCTCAGGATTCAGCAAGTATCTGCAGCTGAGGAAAACCAGCCTGGTGGCAGCTCCAAACCCCATCCCAGCTGGCAGAACCCGGGGTGATCTCTGCTCCCTTCCCAAAATGCAGCTTTGAGGAGTGTCCTGGGCTCGCTGCTCTGGCTGTGGAAAAGCACCACGCCTGGAACTGCAAGCACATGCCACAAATTCCTGCTGGCTCATCCTGGAAGTTCTGTAAACTCCAGAGCTGAACAGAGGCAAACCCAAGCTTTGAGACTAAAGGACATCCCAGCACACCTGGAGCACAGCTTCTCAACCTTCCCCTGAATGTGGCATTTCACCAAGCAGTGCCAGCTTTGACAGGGTTCCCTTTGGAGGGAAGCACAGCATCAGCACTGGATCCCACTGGGAACTGCAGACCAGGAGAACTGCAAGGAATACTGCTGCTCTGGACAGTTGCTGGCTGGGGTTTGTAACTCCTTAGAAGCCACCAGCAGAGCGGGCATATTTGTTTCCAGAACTGCAGCCTGCTCCTGTTATCTCCTCAGGAATTCCCATAACAGGTCTGTCATCCAAGAGAGATGAACTGATAACGGATCAGCCACAGCCTGCTGGAGGCTTTGGCTCCAAAACCACAATAACATAGTTGCAAGCGTGGCAGAGCTGTGACTGGAGGCACATCCTTGATGTTCACATGCATTTTCTACTGGCGCTCATTACCTTGCAGCCGGCCTCAGTCTGTCACAGAGTGAAGCTCCCAGCCCTCGCATCACCTAACAATAATTAATTCACCTAACAATAATGAATTAATTATAATCCTGTCCATGCTGAAGTGCAGCCTGGAGCTTCAGCAGCACTGAAGCAGCTACAGGTTGAATCAGACATGGGAGATTTCACTGCTGGTTTGTTTAAGCCCAATCTCAGTCAGCTGCTGGTGACAGTCCACATGTCCAGTGGGCACGACCTGCATCCAGTGCCAGCACCACTGAGAGTCCAGGTGATGTTCTGGTGAGGAAGCTGCAGCAGGATGTGATGGATGAAGATGGGCACCGCAGGGACAACCTGCAGCGCTCTGCCCCAGGGGGATGCTCACCCACCTCCCCTTCCCTGGCAAATCCAACCTGTTCCCAGGAACAGAACATTTTCCTGGCAGTGCCAGCCGAAGCCTGTTTGAGCTCTGCTGCTGATTCCAGGTGATGTCAGGCACTGGCACCAGCACAGGAGGTGCTGCTATGGCCACACCTCACCCACCGCTGCTGGGACCCCACCCCGGCGCCTCAGCTCCATTACAGCATCTCCCATCTCCCTGTCTATTCCCAAATCAGTCAGGGCCCCCCTGTGACAGGGATCCCTCCTGGAATCCTTCAGGGCCCCCCTATGACAGGATCCCTCCTGGAATCCTTCAGGGCCCCCCTATGACAGGGATCCCTCCTAGAATCCCTCGGAGTGCCCTCACAGCCAGGAGCCCTCAATACCCCCCTTTCCTTGCACACCCCATCACAGAGACCCCCTCAAACTCCCACAGATTCTCTCCATGGCAGTGTCCCCCCTCACGCCCCTGAGAGTCCCCTCACAGCCAGGACCCTCCGATTTCCCTCTCCCATGAGGCTCCATCACAGAGACACCCCCTCAGGGTTCCGCAGTGATCGAGACCCCTCAAATAATCGCTGAGAGCTCCCTCTCAGCCAGGATCCCCAAAGCCCCCTCCTATCACACCGCATTAGAGCCCTCCCCAATCCCTCAGGATCCTCCCATGACAGGAACCACTCAACCCCCTGACAGTCCCTTCGCAGCCAAGACCCCCAACTCCCTCAGGGTGCCCTCCATGTCACCCCGCAGCCCCACTGTCCCGGCCGTACCTGACACCACCAGCGCCTCGTTGGGCCCCACCGTGTGGCAGTTCCCCATGACGGCCCTGCCGCCGCCCGCCCCCACAACCCCCCGCGCCTCGCTCGGCGGGGGCGCGGCCGCGGGCGCCGCCATCTTGGGGAGGTCGGTGCCGCACCCCGGGGGCGGGGCCGGGCCGGGCGCGCCGCCATGTTGGGCGCCGCGCGCGCGGGGGAACGTGTGGGGCGGGCGCGCATGCGCGGTGTGCGAGGGAGGGACGTGAGGGTGCAAGGGACAGAGAGTGTGACAGTGCGCGGGTGTGCAAGGGACAGTGTGTGTGAGACACTGCACGGGTGTGCAAGGGACAGAGAGTGTGTGTATGTGACACTGCACGGGTGCGTGTGACACTGCACGGGTGTGCGAGGGACAGAGAGTGTGACAGTGCGCGGGTGTGCAAGGGACAGTGTGTGTGAGACACTGCACGGGTGTGCAAGGGACAGAGAGTGTGTGTATGTGACACTGCATGGGTGCGTGTGACACTGCACGGGTGTGCAAGGGACAGAGTGTGACACTGCATGGGTGTGCAAAGGACGGAGTGTGTGTGTGACAGTGTACGGGTGTGCAAGGGACAGAGTGTGAGAGACACTGCACGGGTGTGCAAGGGACAGAGTGACAGTGCACAGGTGTGTAAGGGACAGTGTGACACTGCACGGGTGTGTGTGGCACTGCACAGGTGTGCAAGGGACAGAGTGTGTCTGTGTGTGTGACACTGCAGGGGTGTACAAGGGATGTGTCTGTGTGTCTGTGTGTCTGTGTGTGTGACACTGCAGGGGTGTACAAGGGATGTGTCTGTGTGTCTGTGTGTGACACTGCAGGGGTGTACAAGGGATGTGTCTGTGTGTCTGTGTGTCTGTGTGTGACACTGCAGGGGTGTGCAAGGCAGGGTGTGTCCCGCACTGTGCTGCTGTGCACACCCACACTGCGCACACCCGCCCACATCCCTTGCACGCTCACTCACCGTCACCCTCCAGCTCCGCTGCACACCCAGGCCGCGGTGGGCGTGCAAGCGCCGCTGCCCCTCTCTCCCCCATCCCACGCCCACACAGGACCCTGGGGCTCCCTCATCGCCACCATCACTTTATTGTGCCGTGGGCGCAGCAGGGCCCTCCCCGCGTCCCCCTGGCTGTCCCCCAGCGTGTCCCCCCGCCGTCCCCAGGCCCAGCAGGCGCTCGCTGCCCTCCCAGAGCGCCCGTGCCAGGCGGTCGTCGCGCCCCGCGGGCCATGGCTGCCGGGGCCCGCCGTGGGTGAAGTAGCGGCCGCTGAGGGGCTCGAGGCCGTCCAGCGTGGCACAGTCCAGCACCACCCGCGCGCCCTCGGCCGCCTCCAGGAACAGCAGCCACGCCATGGGCAGCAGCAGCGGCTTCAGCCACGGCGGAGCGTGGCGGAACAGAGAGGTGTTGACGAAGCCTGCGGGGGATTGGCACGTGTGGGGTGTCACCCCGTGTGTCCCAGGGTGGCCATGGCGTGGGCAGCGTGGCTGTGGTTGTTACCGGGCGCTGCCGTGCTTGGCCTGGCTGTGTGTGTGTGTGCCAGGTGAGGACAGGTGCAGAGTGAAGGCAGAGGAGGAAAAAAATGAAGGAGGAGGGAGGAACGTGCAAAGGGACAGGTGAAGAAGGACGCGCTGTATAAATAGATGTGTTGTGCAGAGGGACACTGCAAAAGGAGCACACTGTATGGAGGAACACAGTGCAAGGGGACAAGGTCCAAAGGGACATGCCAAGATAAGGGACGCGCCATGAGAAGAGACACTGTGCACAGGGACACATGCAAGGGACACACCATATAAAGGAACACATGCAAAGGGACACACCATATAAAGGAACACGTGCAAAAGGCCGCACTGTAAGGGAGAGACACCCCCCTGCAGGAATTCCCTGCGGAAAGGCTGCAAAGCAGGACACCACCCTCCACAGAGGGACACCAGGGGACACAAAGGTGTGCAGCTCACAGCCACCAAGGGTGAGCTGGGTCCTACCTGGGTGCACGGCGTAGCAGGTGACCCGTGTGTCCTGCTCGCGCGTGGCCAGCTCGCGGGCGTGCAGCACGTTGGCCAGTTTGCTGTCACAGTAGTCCTGGAAGGTGGAGAACAGCCCCGAGGGCGGCCGGCCCAGGCGCTCGGGGCGCAGGCGGCCGGCGCAGTGGGCGCTGGAGGCCACGATGACCACCCGGCTGGGAGCGCAGCTCCGCAGCCGCTCCAGCAGCAGCTGGGTCAGCAGGAAATGGCCCAGGTGGTTCACCTGGAAAGGGAGGCTGAAGCCATCCTCCGTGGTGCCCCCGGCGCTCACCCCTGCGGAGCGAGGAGGCAGTGGCAGCCTGTGGTGGTGCCCCGGGGGGTGCGCAGGGGATTTGGGGTCCCGGCCTCACCCGCGTTGTTGATGAGGAGGTGCAGCTGGGGCTCCTGGCGCAGGAAGGTGCTGGCAAAGGCTCTCACTGAGCGCAGGCTGGCCAGGTCCAGGTGCATGAACAGCACCTCGTTGTTCCCCGTCTCCTGTGGGCACAGCGGGGGCTGGAGCTGGCCAGGGGCAGGGGGATGCTCTGGGGACTGCATCTGGCCCAAGGGTACAGTGTGCTGGGACCCCCTAGCGCGGGAGGCTGCAGTGGTACCGTGTGCCCCACCTTGGAGGATCTCGGGGTGCCTGGGGATGTC
The DNA here is from genome assembly GCF_015832195.1 of Motacilla alba alba. Classification (NCBI taxonomy): domain Eukaryota; kingdom Metazoa; phylum Chordata; class Aves; order Passeriformes; family Motacillidae; genus Motacilla; species Motacilla alba. The sequence continues at coordinate 4,231,035 of NC_052034.1, read as the reverse complement.
CTGTGGGGGTGTTTTGGGGGTTGTTCCTGGGGTGATCCATGGGGTACCCGGATGTACCCATGGGGTGTTTTGGGGGTTAATCATGTGATGCTTAGAGGTGTCCTGTTGTGTGTCTTGGATGGTGTCCCGGGGTGCCCGGGGATGTCCTGGGGGTCTCTAATGGGCATCCCCGCGCTGCTGAGGGGATGCCATGGCAGTGTCCTCAGGGTGCCCATGGAGGTATCAGGGGGTGTTCATGTGATATCCAGGGACGCCCCACGCGGGGGTATCCCGGGAGTGTCCTGGGCTTGCTCGTTGGGTGCCAGGGGTACCCGGGAGGTGCCATAGGGTTCGCGGGTGTCCCGTGGGTGGGAATGCCGGGGGTTCCCGGGGGTGCCGGCGCTCACCCTGCGGATGCGGCTGGCGGCGGCCTCTCCCCGCCGGGCGCTGCGGGTCGCCAGGATAACGCGGGCCCCGCACCGGGCGAGCTCCAGCGCCGCGGCCGCGCCGATGCCACTGCTTCCCCCTGCGGAGCGGAGCGCGGGGCTGAGCGGCGGCAAGGGCCGCACCGGGGCCCGTCCCGGTTCCCCGCCGGTCGCTCACCGGTGACGATGGCGGTGCGGCCGCGCAGCTCGGGGCGATCGCGGGGCCGCGGGGCGCTGCTCAGCCCGTACCGGAGCAGCGTGTACAGCGCCAGCAGCAGCCCCACGGCCAGCAGCGCCCACCCCATCCCGCCGCCGCCGCCGTTCCGGGCAGCCCCGCCCCGCTCCCGCCTCCCCGCCCCGGCGGGAGGAACCGACGGGCGGATGGGGCAAGGTCTGCGCGGCTCCCGGCGAAGGGAGAGCTGGATTCGCGGCGCCGGTGCGAGCAGAGACAGAGAGAGGGTGAGTGCGGGCCAGCGCGGCCCCCATCAGTAAATATCCCGGGAGAGCGGTCCTGCCCGAGGGGTGGGAGGTCACAGAATCTCGGGATGGGTCCGGTGGGAAGGGAGCAGCGGAGGTCAGCTAGTCCACCCCCCTACACAAGCAGCGTCCTCTAGAGCACGGAGAGCTGTGTCTGGACAGCGGAGTATCTCCAGGGACAGGCAATCTGCGCCTTTTGGGCAGCCCCTTCCAGCGCATTTTAAAGAAGGTCTTCCTCATGTTCAGGTATAACTTTCTTTGCTCCTAGTTCTGCCCTTGCCTCTCCTTCTATTGCTCAGCACCCCTGAGCAGAGCCTGGCTCCATCCCACCTGCTGACACACTCCCTTCACATCGATGTGTTTGAGAATAGGATCTCCTCAGCCTGCTCCTCTGCAGGCTAAACAGGCCCAGCTCCCTCAGCTTTCCCTCGTGAATGTGGTGTGCCAGTCCCCTGACCTTCCAGGACGCTTTCAGGCTGTGCTTCACCTGTCCTGAGGGGCCCAGAGCTGGAAACACTTGGGCTGAGGTTGGGCCACAACGAGTTGAAGATGTCCCAGCACATTGCAGGGGTTGGACTTGATGACCTTCAAGAGTCCCTGCTACCTCAACCAATTCCATGATTCAATCACCTTCCAGTCTCCACCCTCTTCCCACATCCCAGGCAGGACACCAGGGTCCTTCCATCCCACCCCAGCCTTGACCCCCAGCTCAGGCTCCTCTGCAGTCAGACACTCTGGGGAAGCTCCAGGTTGTGGTGACACGAGTGAAGACAGACAATCGAGAAAACAGAATGTGAAGTATTTTTTTTTTATATACAGAATACAGGAAAGTTTCTGTAAAGTCTAAAACGTTACAATTACTATGTACAGTGGAACTAGCTGTTCTGCTGCGGGGAGGTGGCAGAGAAACAAAAGAGACAGACAGGTTACGACAAAGGATCTGCTACAATAGACAATTTGAGGAACGTCATACCACATGTAGCACTGTACACAGCTTTAAAACATTGAAAAATGCCATCACTGATGTATTTACACAGAATCCAACACTTTTCCTTATCTGAAATAAAAAATAGGATGGACACCAGGAAAAGAACTCATTTCTCACTGCCCATAATACACAGTAGCTACTTGTAGTGCAACCATAGCAGGGAGGGATGGGAAAAATAACTGTGGGAAGAAGAGCGCTTCTTTACATTAAATAAAACAATGATATTGTATAGATTTGCTGTATGAAAACTGTATTTCTCTTTTAATATAAAACTATTGTCACTGGCACAAAATAGAACAAGTTTCTGATTATTTTACAACTGCATGGGAACTATCTGTCAGAGAGAGTCCTCGAGTCAGACAGCGGTCACTCCTCGCTCTGACGCGTCCTGCTCTCACTGCAGTTTTCCTTTTAAAATGAAATGTATAGTACAAATATATGTGCAAATGCCCCTAAAACTTGAGCAAAAAAGAAAAATTAAAAAAAGTTAAACGTTCTTCATTTCATGCAAACGGCGTGTGAACAGTCTCTGGGCCGACACAGAAAAATCCCACCTCGGTTTGTACATTTTTGCATTGTAAAGAGTCTGAGGGCGTTTTCCTTACTCCAAAAAGCTCTCTTCCTAAAAATTCCTAGGGAACTGAGTTGGACCGCAGCACGGGCACCTGGTGGGGTTTCAGAGAAAGCTTCTCCTCCAAGTCCATATCTTGTACTAAGGCAGTGTCCCCCTTGGGCTGTTTGGTCGCAAATTCGGTGATGCTGAAAACGAACTGCAGGCAGCCCAGCTTGATGTAACTGCCGTGGTGGAGCAGGGCCGTGCCCTCCCAGCCAGCCCCGCTGCCCCCGATCAAACTGGAGCTGCTGGCTTTGCAGTTACAGGGTTTTCGATGCTGCCCTTGTGCCTGTGAATTCATCACAGCAGCTTCTTCGTGCGCCTCCTCTTCCTGTTTTCTGCTTTTATGTCGTTCTGGAAAAGAATAATAAAAAAAAAAAAGGTAAGGTTTGTTTTCATCAGCAGGGGTTACTGCTGAGGTGCCTCATGGGTAAGATCCTCCAGCCATGAGGGATTTCAGTCTGCAGTGAGCAGCTGATCAAAGGGAAATGGGAATCTCCTCACAGCACTGGAGAGGTTGAGGCATTTACATATCTATTTTGGCAGCCCAAAAAGAGGAAGCTGATCAGGTGAAGAGCAGGAGTGAGACATGCAGGGACAGAATGCCTGCAGCACAGATCTTCTCACAGCCTGGGAAGGGAGAACATGCATGGGGAAATGGCTCAGGCCTGCTCCAAACTGGCTGCTCATCGGGACCTGGAGCTTGCTAACTGCTGCCCTGGAGGCTGGAGTAGGGTTTAGGTCAGGGCACAGAGTTCCCCAGGCTGCAGAGGAAGGTCTTGTGTAACCCCAGCTGAGGGCTGTGGCAAGGCTCCCCTTTCTATAAGGGGTGCACCAGCCTGTGCAGAACAAGGGGCATCAACAAGGAACCGATTTCCACCTGCTCCTGCCCCCTCTCAGTGAACTCCCTGTGGTGGTGGTCCAACACTCACTTATCACACTCTGCACTTTGGCAACAATACTGCTGGGAGGAGTGGGTGTCATCTTCTCCGAGAAGTCACACGAATACAGAACGTTGTCCACGGTCGTCCCATGCTCACTGTAGTTCAACAGCTCGTAATGCTTTGTATTCTGGAAAGAAAGGGAAGAGGAGGGAATCAAGACATGAAGTCATAGAATGGTTTGGGTTGGAAGGGACCTTAAAGACCATGTTACAGCTCCATGGGCAGGGACACCTTTCACTAGAGCAGGTTGCTCCAAGCCCCATCCAACCTGGCCTTGAACACTGGTTTGGGCAGCCACAGCTTGTCTGTGCAGCCTGTGCCAGGGCCTCACCACCCTCACAGGGAAGCATTTCTTCCCAATATCCAATCTAACCCCACCCTCTGTCAGTCAGAAGTGCTTCTGCCCATACACACCTCTTTGGAACATTGAAACACAACCCTTCTTGTTGCCAGTAGTGGTCAAATAAGAGGTGGTAAATATCCTCCAGCTTCAGAGACCACCAACCCGATCCCCCTGTTCCCAGAACAACCAGCCTTCCTGCAGGAGCTGCTTTGTGGCAGAGAAGGAGGGCCAAAGCAAAGTGGGTTGTACCTACTGCAATAGAACCAACACATCCTTTGGGAACAGGATATTCAAGCCGATGCTCACAAAAGCCAGCATTTTACAGACGCACCTGACGCAAACCTGGCTTGAGACCTGTGCCTAGCAGGAAGAGATGAGCTTTGGAAAGCAGGCACAAGATGGCAAGAGGGATGCCACGTGCTGCAGCAGCCTCAGGACAGAGGCAGCCTGGGATTCACGGGCCTCGTGCAGGCTGAAATGCCAGCAGACATTACCGTGACATGTAGCGTTACACAAGCCGTGTCACGCTCAGCTGAGCTTCGTGGAGGATGTTGACAGAGCAGAGAAGATTTCAGGTTAGCTCAAGAAATCATCTGAGAGCTCAAGACCTCGTCCCTCAGGGACTGCAATGCTTTAATCAAGTTACAAAAACTCCACATGCACGTGGGAGTAGGTTTTGAAGTAAGCTGCTAGACTGCAGAAGGAGAACCTGCAGAGAGAGCTGCAGGAAGGGGAATCCTCCCTCTCCAGAGTGACCACAGCCACAGGAGGGTCAAAGGTCAGTGCCTGGAGCCTGATTTATGACTGACCACTGTGAAGAGATGCTTCCACACAGATTTATAGCCAGGATCCCATTACTGAGTGTGTTTGGTAGCTTGCAGGGCACTGGAGGAATGGCTAAAGCTGGCTGTGGGTTAATCCTGGATCCTGCTCTGGAGCTGGTTGACAAATGGTGATATAAAAGACTCGATCTTGCTTTGAAGACTGTTTCCATGCTAAGAGACATCTCCAGCAGCGCTGTTACTGGCAGGCCTGCTGGTCTGTTTACTTCAAGAACAAACTAATCTCTGGGCTGTAGCTCAGTAGAAACTGTAGGTTTCTGTTTATGCTGTGAGCTTAACTGAAGTTTTAGTTAAATAAATAATTTATAGAGAACTGCAGATGCTATGGATGCTTTGCTCCTCCATCACACTTGAAAACAAGGGACTCGGAGCAGTTCCCTGGTTTGTTCCAGCTGAGGTTTGATGTTGACACATGAAGCGTGTTGACACACGCTTTTATTAATAACACATTCAGATCAAAAAGTATCAGATCACGTCTATGTCCTTTTCTTTCCCTAGACACCAGCAGTGACAGTGCTGACTTGTGGCCGGTCCTTGCCCACAGGCAGTCAGAGAAATCCTGCTGGCAGAACTCTGTGCTTCAGAAAAGGGTTTAACAGAAAATGCTGACACAGCCTCCACTGGAGTAAAACCCAGCTCTTACTTTGTAGTCCACAAAAGGAGCACCACACAAAGACAACCTGCTGCCTGCATCTCCAGCTCCCACTGCCATGCACACCAAAAAATAAAAAAAATAATAACAATAATGGAAAAAAAAATCACTCAAGCACTCACCTCATCATAGAATATGCAGGCATGTTTGCCAGACACATAGTTACAGTGACCATAGCTTGTAAGGCACACATCCATATCAGCTCCTGTCATGGGGGAGGACAAAACAGGCTCAGTTCGTATTGGAAGAAAAAACCCAAACTGTCAGGCAGCAGAGAACAACGGACAGAATTAAACTTCAATTAGCAAAACAACAGGGGAGCAACTGCTTTTGTCCTGCTCCCAGGACTGCATGAATAATGCTTCGATAAGCCACCAACAAAGTTTCAGTGGGGGAAGGGAGCCAGCAGCTCCACAAAGGTTGAAGAGCATTTCACTGGGTCTACCCAGAGCACCAGAAGAATCTAAGCAACAAGAAACAAAACCTGCAAGCAAACCATAACTCTCCTCCCATCAGTCAGGCATTAAAACGCCAAGACAGCTGTTCTAGTTATGACACCAGGTGACAGAGCTGCCACCCACACAGACTGAGGCAGATGGGGGATTTCCACACTTCTTGGTGGTGCAGAAGCCCAATACAAGCGGCCACAGTGAGTCTGTTTCCTCTGACACCCACTTGGCAAAGACCTTAGGAAGGGTTCAGGGAGAACCACCCTGATTCTGAAAGGTCAGGGCAGGAAAAAGCTACTCACCTGTCCCAATGTAGAGGGTTCGATAGCACATATTGACTGCACCCCCCAAGCCCATCAGAGGATAGAACACCGCCCGGGCTTGCACTTCCTTTCTTTGCCCTGCAAGATAAAAAGAAATTGCTTGAACAATGTTATCAGCTGGGAAAACTGCTTGACCCCGGTGTCCCTAGCTCAGAAAGCACAGGCCCTAAGGAGGATGCAGTCAGCTTTGGCCTTAAGCACCAGTTCCCAACCCTCTAGGAATGTTTCTGCATTAAACCTCTTTTTGCCAGTCAGAGAAAACTGCTTTCTCATAACCCACACAAGCCATGCAAATGGGGAGCATTAACACTGAGTGTGCACAATGGAGCCACGCTGAGGAACACACAAGCCTTCTACCCCTGGCTTCTTTCTTAATCTCTTCCACTCTGGGTAATCAAAGAGCTCAGTCTTTGCTCTCAAAGTGCCACTTAAAAAGAATTGGTCCTGGTGAATTCACCAACTCAACAGTGGTGATTTCATTTCTGGTGGAGCTGCAGGAAAAACACCTGGGCTGAATGGGCTTGGCAGGAACAAACCCAGCTCCCAAGACAGGATGATTGACTGGACTCTTTTACCCTCAGGTCCGTCCCTATGGCACACTTGACAATGGCTGGTCCAGGGCTGAGCCTCCAGGGCAGTTTCAAACACTCACATGCCCACGTTAGCTGGACAGAAAATCTTCTGTGGAACAGATATGGAACTCCATTGGGCCACACTGGCCTAGCCAGGATTTCAGCACTGTCTTTTGGAGAAAAACCCCTTATACACAGAGTTTAAGCCTCTCCTGATACCACATCTGCAGGACAGTGTTCCACCAAGAGGGTGAAATCAAAGAGCAGAACATGAGGATTATGGAAGACTGCAGAGGTACCTACATCAAGAACAAAGGCCACACCAAGTGGCATCACAAGTTCCACCTCTGCCTGGCTGCCCTGCATGAATCCTTTCAGCTGCCTGGCTCTGCAGGGCTCACTAAAGGCTTTGCATCTAACATTTCACCAGCAATGCTAAGCAGCCAGTTGGATGCATCGTTCCTGCCCAAAAAGGGTGATGGGTTAAGACAGCACCAATCTGCCCTGAGAAAGGCAGACTGCTGAAGAATTCCAGACCAGGAAGGCAGCTCATACCACAGCCTGCTGCTCTGTCCTGCAGCAGCCACCACAAGAAGACTGACAAAGCATTTAGGGAATGCTGTGATGCTAAAGCAGGCAAGCACAGAGCTTCAGAAAAAGATTACTGACTGACTTCCAAAGATCTTATCTGGGATACTTACCCCCAGGCCTAGCAGAGGGGGAGCAAAGAACTGCTTCCACAGCAAGGCTCTCCAGTTAGTGCTTGAAAGCAGATTAAACCGACTGGCTGCATGCAGAGGAACACGGTTCACCCTGCAGCTTTAGGTGATACCAGTGGCAATAAACAAAGCCAAACTCGGGAATCTGGAGATTCCAAGAGAAACTCCAGTTGCTTTCCATTACTGGCATTAGTCACATGTAGTGGTTTCAGCTTGACAGTGACATTCTGAACAGGCAATGATGGTGTCACATGTATATTCTGTGCTCCAGTTCCTCCTGTTCTTGTGCTTGTATCTCTCCAGAAAGAGAGAGCAGGAATTTACAGATTTCTCTTGCCCATCTCAAAGGTAAAAGTGCAAAGAAAAGCCACCAAGCACCTGAGATGAACCTTCCCATCTCTTGCTAATTCTAAGATGAATAAAACACTTCACTACACATTTCCAGCAGAAAATCTGAAGGTACTAAAAGTATTCACACTGCTCAAATTTGTAAATAATTAAGTAGAGGATCCTGATGGAGTTTCTGGTCAGTGGATATCCAGAGCAGGGGGATGAGAAGAAAGAAAAGTGAAAGGCAGCATCAGATACCAGAAGAAGAGGGAAATCTCCTTCAAGGAATAGACAGTGGCAAATCTATGGCTCAACATAACCCAGCTATTCTAGGGCTGCTCTTACCTTCAATGTGGTTTCCCACAGGAGATTGCTGATGGGAATTGACACTGCTTGCTAGAGACTGAGCTTTGGGAGGAAAGAGCTGATGTATTCTCTGCAAGGCCAGAAACTTGATCAGCTGCTCATCCAGCATATTTATCTCAATCTCTGTTAATAAACAAAAAGCAATTAGTAAGTCATTCAGGGAAAGAGTGCAATCTGAGCTGCAGTGGATTTAGCTGTCCCACTTTCAAACCTGCTGTTTGCTTCAACAGCAAAGACCAATTCTGCAATATCAAGACTCCTACATATAGGTGAGATATTATTTTTACATTATCTCCTGTGAGAAGAGCGTGAGGACAGTGCCAGCCACAGCTGGAGAGCTCCAAGTGAAGCAGCAAGCAGAGGTTTGGGGTAACTAGGGTTGATAAAAGCTGAAAATCTGCTGTTTTGGCCCAGAATCAACAGGTCAGTAGAGACGGCCATTGCACCCCTTTGGACAGTATGTTGGGTCCTTCCTCTGAAGCTCTGATACCTGCTTAGAAAGTCCAGCCCTGCATCACAGAGACCTGTAACCCCCTTTAAGGCTGCTGCAAGCTCAGCAATCTCCTCCTGAAGGCACTCTGCAAACGTTTGCCATCTCTTGCCAAATACAACAAAAGGAAATAAAAACCAGGCCAGTCTAGGAGACTGACAGAACAGAAATAAATTATAAAATTAATAGACCCACTGGAGCATCACCACTCAGGTGACTGCTCTCCTACAAGATCTATTGCTGCTGGACTTTACATCCAGCAGGAGCAGCTCTGGATTGCAGCTAGCACCACAACATGGCAGGGCTGCAGGTTTCTGCATGTGAATTCCACCTGGAAAGCAGCCCAGTTGTGATTCTTCCCCAGAAAAGCTTCAGGCAGAAACACTTCATTGGCCTTGCTGCCTTGGCAACACCAGGAGCAGGGAAGCATGTGACATATTTAAGGTAATGCACACCCAGCCCCTCCCTCACCTGACTACAGCCCTTCTTTATCTCTGGAACTTTCCCTCAGCAGAGATGGAATGCTTTAGGGAAGCAAACACACAGGGCTAGCAGAGGCTGATGATGAATTAAATACTCACCCCCGTCCATAAACGCTTTCAGGGAACCGGTGAAGTCCAACATAGCTGCAGAGTTAGAAGTGAGTGATGAGGGTAGAGTTAAAGCGCTTCCTATGGATAAGGTGCTGGGACTGACCTTACCATCTACAGAGAGAGGTGATGGAGAAAGAGATGTCACTGTGACGTTCACCAGACATGCACCCAGCCCTCAGGCTGCCCTTGGCTGCCAAGCTGCTCCAAAATGACTCATTTTGCTCGTAGTCATGCTTTGAAAAAGGCCTGAACGAGAGGCCAGGAGCTTTCTTCTGCTCACAGAAAGGCTTCTGTGTGCCTCCAACACAGAGCCAAACGTGGCTTCTGCCTCGTCTCCAGCTGCTGGAGGAATTCTTGACCTACACATTTAATCTCCTGCTCCCTGTGGTGACACTGGAAAGATGAGGACCAACTCTCCAGGAGCTTGAAGAATTTATTAAACCTAAGAGACATTTGCCAAGAAGCTTATGTAGTTTTTTTAACAAGAATAAAAAGCACAACTGCCCTGGTTTTATTTCTACACTGTTATAAAGTCTGGGGTGCACATCATTGTCCAGAAGGAATGTGACAGTCATAAGCAGATTTTATTATTTCCAAAATAAAATCCTCCTGCTTTAGAAGTGACCATGCAGCTGAAAGAGGCAGTGGCAAATGCCAGGAAGCAAAACTCCTGTCATGTGTTGTCAATACCACATCTTCTTGAGCTGGTTTGCTTATAACTACTAAAATTTATGGCAAAAAAAGTCATGAGCAATTTGCATTTTTGTACTCGGCAGCAAAATCTCCACACCACAATTTTTGTTATAAATATATAATCCATCCTGTTAGATGGAAAATTTAAATGTTTACACCTCTCCCAAGAGACACTGCAGCAAGTAATGATTTTGTAGAACACAAGCTTTGCACCAGATGCAATTATTTAACATCTTAAGTAACTGCAAAATTATGTAGGGTTTGCAGTGCTCTTCAAACCACAAGCAAGAAGTTTTCTATAATACTGTCTCATTTCCTCCACCAGAACTTCTCCCAGCCTTGCATTTCTAAGCAGGGCATGGTCAATTCAGCAGCCTCAGAGTAACCAAGTTTATTCAGGAGGAGGCCAAGTACCCTGGGGGCTGCTTCCAAAGGCGAGGCAAAGCTTGGAAGTTACTCATTGAGGAATTTTAGAAAGGATTATAAAAATATGTTGCTCTGTAGCTTTACAACCACTGCACACAAGAGCGGAGTGCCTGCCTGACACTGAGCAGGTTGGAACTGCATGAGAAGTGACACACAGCTCTGTCACGTGCTTTTCAGTGACTGCTCCCACCCAACCTGCACAAAGGCTTTGCTGGCTTGAGTCTTGAGCTGGCGTGGAGAGAGGGAAAAGGAAGAGAATGCCATATGTGGAAGTTTATTCTAGCAAAATTTGAGCTGTGGGCAGTTACTCCAGCATCTATCAACATCTTTGACTTTATGTTTCTACACTAAAAATGGTTATAGACGCTCTATACCATACCTTGCTATTATTTAGCAAGTTCTTTGGGTACAACTCAGGATCCCTGGCATATCCAAGTCTATAACTACCCTGTGTTAGACCAACAAATCCTAAGCAGATACAGCCTCCCAAGCCCAACATCAAGGCTGTGCACATGAAGACTCCAACAACACCTGCAGTAGGGGACACAACCACTGCCTGAACAGTTACTCTGGATTAGATCCCAGAGAGCTGCTCTTGTGAGGAGGACTGACTACCTTGCAATCCTAATGGCCATTTGAAACAAACCAGTGGTTTTACAGCAGCGCTGGGGTTTTAAAGCAGCAGCTGTTGAAACAGCGAGGCAGCAGCCAAGTGATATAAAGCTACTGTTGCTTTCAAGAATTCAACTGACCTACTATCCTGCTTGTCAGGACAGAGTTCTCCCCTCAAGTATAGGCAGCCAGCAAAAATACATCCCACGGCTCCTATAAAGAGACCTAAGACAGAGGAGACCTGAGAAACCTCTGCTGGCTCTCCACAGAAAGCCCAATTCCCAGACAAACGAGGGCACGCTGCTACAGCCTTGAGATTTGGAATGAGATTTAGCCCGAGCTTTTTTCTCAGCCCCGGGGCCAAGGTCAGCGGCTCAGCACGTACCTGAAGGTGGTGCTGGTGAACAGAATCTGTTTGTGGACCCAACAGCTGAGATGCCATCTCCTGCAGCCTGGGGAGGGGTGAGAGCCCGGGTGGCACTGAGCGGGGAGCCGCCGGCCCGCAGCTCTGCCGTCAGCGGCGGCCCGATCTGCGTCTGCACATTCTTCCTTTGCAAAGTGCTGGTGGTCTCCAGGCTGGCACAGGAGCTCGATATGGACGTAGGCAAACTCGTGACCGGCGCAGATCCCCTTTGTGCACAAGAAACGGGTCCTGCTACGTTCTCTGTTTTGACAATGGTTCCAATGGTGTGATTCAGAAGTCCGCAACTCGCTGGGGGCGTGAGGGGCCGAGGCCACGTTTGCCGATGAGACAAAACAGGTATTGTGTTCCCAGAGCCCGCGAGCCTCTGGGAGTCAGTCAACTGTGCTGAGGATTCCGATGAAACGCCATAGAAATGAGGCCCGTTCACTTTAATGTCAGAGGCTGTCGGCCCATTTGAAGTCCCGCAAGAAGAAGCCTTCTTGGATTTATCTATACAAGAGCTGCAGTTAACATCTTCCTGTGACAAAGTCTGCTGGGATTGCGAGGAGCTCAAGGAATTCTGGGTGGTAATCCCTGAGGTGCAGGATGACATGGAATAGAGGGAAGGTGTGGGTGCCTTGTCAGCTGCCTGGTAAGGGTTGGCGAGTGAGCCATCTGCCACAATAACAGGCTTAATATCAGCCTTCTCTGTTTGTTCAGAGTCCCAAAGTGAAGTCATCTGCTTAGCAGATAAATGTTTCAATATGCTGCACTGGAGCGCAACAACACTACAGAGCCACTGGAAGGAAGAAAAAAGTGCAGGTTAGCTCTGGAGGCAGCAGTGCTCCAAACCTCTACAGTTGCTCCATCGTTCACCCAGCTTGAGGAAATCCAGCTGCTGACTGCTCAGATGCCGTGTGGAGCTACAGCATCTGCTCTGGAGCTCATCTTCAATTAGGAGGAAATTTTGTCCAGAGGTATAAAAGTACAACCAAAATGATGTACTGTTTATCTCCATGCTGGAGGTAGGACAGGGAGGGGCTGAGATTAAAGGAGGGAGAAGGCAGCATTTCCTCACTTCCAAACTCCTCCTTCTCTTCGCTTGTTAAATGCTGCAACTCCTCAGCCTCGGGTTACAAACACACCTTTCACTAATTTGGGCTTCCAGCCAAACACAACCCTCCAACTTACTCTACAGCATGTTGGAAAGAAATGCTGCTCTACCTCAGGTATAGGGAGTAGAAAGCTGGGGTGGAGAGCACTTTCCTTTTACACAAAGTGGAGGATGACCAAAAGATTTATTCTAAGTTTGAAGCTCCATGGTGGATGTGCACCTGCCACATAAAAGAAGCTTGTTTGCTCTAAAAGAAGGACTCGATTTCTCCACTGACAGCAACTTAACGTGCCCTTACACTGTGGAATCTGGCCAGAAGTTTCATACAAGATTTAAACACTCATTTGACCTTGATTTACACGCCCAATTCCATCCGCAATAAAAAGCGACCCAGAAATGGGACGTTAACTTATAAATAAACGTGTCAGAGAGCAGCCTTACATAATCAAAGTGCAAAGTATTTCCCCTCAGCCACGAAATAAAGATGACGTCTAGACAGAAGGCCCTCGACTCCACTCTTAAGGCCAGAGGACCATTGCACCACTTCCCTGAAGTGTCAATTGAGGAATTCTACATCTCACCTGGAAAGTCAAAGTGAAGTTTTAATGCACAAAGGTGTCAGAGACAAGACAAGCTATCACCTTCACACACGAGCTTGAGATTGGTTTCCTAGACAACTGCTCCATCATGACTGAAGTGGAAGGGGATCTTTGTACCAAAGCAACTATACACACAGAGTCCAAGCATTTGACTTAATTTACCTCCTGTTGTTCTGTCTGGCTGGCTAAGTGCTCAGTGTTCAAAAGGTGCTTCTGCAAGGGTTCCTCAGGGATCCCGTTACAGATCAGCTCGCCATCTCTAATTGCTGCAGGCGCGAGTAACGGGGGTGGAAGCCGGTACTGGGACTTTATAGCATCAGGAACCTACATTGTGGAGAAAGAAGATCACACATGAGAACAATTACTCAAGAATGACGAGTTGAACCAAGTGCTTGATCAGCACTAAACTTTGCATTTGCTGCTTTCCCACCCAAAGGAAGCCTGCAGATACATGAGAAGTATCAAGGACTGAGTACTTAAAATTGATGTAGCCATGCTGAAATTAATAGGTTTAATTCCCTTAGGCCAAGCATGACTTTGGTACAACATGGTGGCTACAGCATAAGAGAAATCATGAAAAAAAACAGCCAAGGGAAGTCTGCATGGCAGTTTTCAGGCATCCTGGCAACCAACACAGCCCCAAATCTGCTGTAGGGCCACCTTCAGGAAGTTTTGTGTTGTACCTTCTATGCTTGTGCTAGATTTAAGTGCTTACTTGTAATAATTGAGCCTTATAGTTGAAGGAAAGAGATCTTCTTAAATCCTACAGGTAGTAGTGCTGACTCCCAGATCTCTCACCAACACAACCATTCAGACTCTGTCTTCTTCCTCCTGCCCCAAGGAGTATGCTGGTTTCCCTTCCAAACTAAAACACATACACAGGGGTTTTCACCCACCACTACTTGTTACACATACCTTCAGACCTTTCCTCTTCACTGACTGAAGAACTCTGCGATTCGGAGGGTGTTTCTTATGGATTCGGTTTAAGAAATCCACTTTGACAACATGCTGAGATATGGTGTCCTGGAACCGGTCAAATACTCGGCACCGATTACTCAGGGTCAAGTTCTTCTGGTTCAGCTGGGTGATCAGATAATGCCACAGGAGTTAGGGATCTGCAGGTCACTCTAAGGCACCCTAAGACTTTCATAATGCCTCGTAGCACTGGCAGTACAGCATCAGCTCAGCTTTAGACTATTTGTTTCCTGCAGCACTAACCATTTCTGTTAAAGGGCACATTGCTGGAGATGAATACAAAAGCATTTAGAGGCCGACTAAGCAGTATCAATGCTCTCAGAAGCAGTTTGTCTGGGAAAAAGCTCTTTGTTTCAGCCCCCTGTTTCCTGAGTATTTAAGTCTCAAGTACACTGCTTTTCCAAAAATGAAAACTCCCTCTTGGAATGAAACTTTTTTGGGTTAAGCATGCAAAGAATTACTTCCCCTATTTGTAGCACTGTGCTGCTTTGTATCCCAGTTCTGGAAGCTCATCTAGATCTTAAAGAGTCCAGTCAAAAACTAGACAAGCTGTCAGTGAGCCACAATCTGAGCTGTCAGCTTCAGTTACAGGAAGGAGTTCCCCCATCTTTATATCTTATTGCAGAGAGCAGCATCATATTCCTTTGGAGAGTGTGTTGCTTGCAGCAGGAGCTTTACAAGCGTTACAGGGAGCAATAAGAGCTCAGAAGCTGTTTTACATTTGTTGTGCTTTGTCCTTTAATGGACCTGCCAGGTTCCACTCCAGCATCCGGTTACCATACTGCAATCATAGTCCTGCTTACCACCACGTGTTCTATGTGATTTGGGCACATCCATCTACCCAGAGGCATGGCAGTAAGCGGTGGCTCCAGACAATCCATGTGGAACAGGAGTGGGCAATAATCACACTGGATTAGAGGTGCCACTCTGCAACTCCTGAGAAGAGAGAGCCAAATCTTATTCCCTGTACAGAGTATAAATAGAACATTCAGGCAAGCTTGGCTAACCACTTCAGTTTATCCTCTACACTGTTGTTTGCACCAAAAAGTAGGATTTCTGATTTGTAACTTGATCTGTATAGACCTTCTTTAAGATCCACTTGAGGCAAAAGCCTTTATTTGAAGCAAAATTCAGAGATCAAAAGGAAATCTCAGATTTAGGTAATTACAAGTTTCCTTGGAGGAATCATGTGTGATGCTGGGACACATACATCAACAAGATGTTCTCAAAACAAGTCTCAAACTCCAGAAAAACAACTACATCAGAATCCCCAGGCTTTAAAAAAGCCTTTGCTCTATGACAAAGTCATCAGTTGTTCTCCACAAAAGCCCACCTGAATCCCCATTCCACTTCAAGAAACTCACTCTGACTGGGTTTCTGAAATAAAGGTTTCATTTTCACTGACATTTTGAATTGGGATTGATCTATGCATTTTTTTATGCAGCATTACAAAACCCATCAGTATTTTGCACTGGTTTTCAGATTTACAATTTCAGCACAATATTCCTATTTGCCTTGGGCTTATAAATCTCTCAGTAGATTTCTATTTCCTAAAGGTCACCTCCTCACACACTTCCTTCACCAACCATAAACAAACATCGTCATTTACCAAACCACCATCACTTTAGAATATTTCTTTGCAGAAAACCACTAAAGACAAGATGCCTCAATCTTGTCAATCTTCAGGCTACATTTCAGAACCCTTTACAGCTGGACCTACACTTGCTGTGGTGAACACCTGTTATTTAGCAAAGATTAATATTCTCCCATTTGTTTAGAGGATTGTAAGTAAGTAATGCAGGAGAATAGAAAAGGAAACAGGTAATCTCCTTTTTTCAGCAAGAACTTTGCTCCTGTGAAGGCTGCAGCTACACTGAACAGCTTCCTGAAAGAACAAGTACCTGTTGCATGTGAAGCAGACCTTCACCGGCAAGGGAACCAAACCATTGTGGTCTAACTCGTGTTGTGCTTTCTTGACATTCTTTCCTGTGGTTTCTTCCTTTCTCCTCCTCTTACTAGTACCTGAAAAGGAAAATTTTAAAAGTTTTGTGTTATCCACATAGCAGAGGTTTGCCTTCTGGTAGATACATATCATCATCTCAGAAAAGTCAAAGATTGAGGCTTAAGGAACCTCTATCAACCACTAAATCCAGCCTTAAGTGACAGAGACTGTCTTTAAAGGCAGATATATTTCACACTTAGTAATTTCAGTGACACCCTCTACATTTAGTCACTACTTTGTTACTATATTATTGCATCATAAATAAAAAATCAAGTATTTTGACAACTGATTCTTTTTCATATTGATGATCTAGTCCAAGGTGAGATCAACAAGCATCTATCACAAGTTCTGATGGACATGGTGTGTAGTTGCAGTGTTCCCACAGATTTGAAAGGCACCTGCTGCTAGGTGAGCACCTTTCACCAGCGAGCACCACTGGAGCCACAACTGTCACAGAGTCAGGAGGGCAAAGAGGAAAGATGACAGCAGGATGCAACTGCAGGCATCTTCACTAACAGCAGAAAAGGCCCTGCTCACCTGGAAGTGCTGTGGTGCAGGTCAGTTCATTCGGCAGCTGGAACTGCGTTGGGTTCCTTTCCATGGCAGCAGCAATAAGAAGCTCAAAGGGTCGCTTCAGCTGGGGCTGCCCACAGTCCATTTCTGCAATGGCAGAGTCATCATCCACGTCAATTATGTCCTCATCGACATCATTCTGTTCTGAGTTGGGGGTCTCGGTGCTGGCATTGGATGTGGGAGTGCCAGGCCGGCTCGCTCTCCTTTCCAAGATCCTGGCATGCGCATTAGCCCTGATGCTGCTGCTAGACCTGTCCAACAGGTCTGCGTCACTGGTGGGGGAGGTGGTCCTTTTCCCAGATTTGTCCACCAATCCATTTACCTGCCCCAGCTCTTTCTTCTGTTCTCGCTTCTGCACGACATGAATAGGCAGGCTTATCATGGAGGCCACAAACAAAGCACATCAACCTTGACAAATACGCGATTGAAGACAAACAGCATCTGAAAACGCTTGAGCCACGCACTACAACTTCCCCCTTGCAGTCATTAGAGCCTCGATCAAGAACAGTCTGATGGCAGCTAAGGTACAGGTGACAGAACAGCTGAAGAGAACCAAGCATGGGGAAGAACATTACCATGTGTCTCTCCTTTCAGGGTAGCTATACTTGAGTCCAGATCAGGAAAACATTTCACAGCATCTAGTCCTAAATGTTTGACAAATCAGGCAACTGTTTACTTTGCTACCAACACTGAGAAATTCCACAGCAAACTGTTCACTGTTGATGCACTTTACTAACCCTGCCACTGCATACAAACCCATCAGGGGTTGGGAAGGTCAGCTTGAGAATACAAGCACAACATACAAACAACACTCTGCTATCTCCTGATGACAGGAATCTTGAACAAGGTGCAGCAGAGGAAAACTGTAGATTGCCATCACCACAAGATCCATTTTGCAACAGGAGGAGATGCTGCATGGCCTGGGATGGGCAACTGTGCACTGTTCCAGTGCTTGACAGCATCACCCATATGGAGGAACCAATCTACTCCATCACTAACAAGGTCTGCAAAGGGAGCAAAGTGTTTTCAGGCAATTTTTAATATAGAAAAGTTGGGGATTTTCTCTTTTTCTCTCTCTTTTTACTTTATTATTTGTTTTTTCGATTTGTGACCTTCATTTCTATTGTTGGCAGATGGCTGAGCAGTACCCTGGAAACATAACAAGGCAATCACTTCAGGAACAAAAGGCTGAGCACACAGTTTTCTTCCAATCTGTTTTGGGTATCACTTCAAGGGAACAGTTGCTAGATAGCTTGGTGCAGTTTCTAAGCCCTCTGCTACGCAGCCCTACGTGGTCACAGCAATAAGATGTTTACATTGTGCAAGACAGCTTCCTGGAGAAAGAGCATCAAGGCAGAAAAAAAAAAAAAAAAAAAAAAAAAAAAAAAAAAGACAAGCTACAATATTGCCCAATCATCTCCTTCCCATCTTGTTCAACAGCCCAGGAAATCATAACTCACTGTGATTTCACCCTCTGCTGATGTACAACTGCTGTGAAGTCACTCTTCTAAAAAACACATATTAAGTAGAATCAGAGCCCTGATGGCAAAGCTGTATTAACGTGACTCCCATTCTGCCTGTAGACAGCTCACCTCCTCAAACACAGGAGCCATTTCCTCTGTGCCTCAGCTCTCCCTCCTTTCCAGAAATGGGGGGAAGGAAAACAGTTTAAAAGGCACAGATTGACAAGAAGGTATCAGGTATTGAGTTTTACCTCCTAGTAGTGAGGTTAAAATATCCTAAGGGTCTCACCAACACCCCTTAGGTTTCTTTAAGCCCTTTCCTAACAAAACCCTTTGCAAACATGAGCACAAAGAAGCAGCTCTGGTTGTCTAAGTACACACGAAGGGAGAGGCAGGTATAAACCACAGGATTCAGGTTTCAGAGGGCCGGTTGGAAGGGCAGGGACCGTGTCTGTTCGTGGAGGCTTTACCTTGCGGCGCACGGTGCAGCGGTGGCACATCCACTCCCCCGGCGGCAGCATCTCCTCGCTGAGCGGAGGGTTGCTACAAGAGAAGCACAAAGCAAAGCTTTACTGTTATTTACTGTCATTTCTGGAACTCTTCTCACGTACACAGCCACAGTCAGGGCAGCTCTGCAGTTCCACTCCCAGGCACTTCCTTTAATTTATGGTGAAGCTCCCTGGATTCGCTCTCCCATACATCCACTTAGCCAGACACCTCCAAGAAGCCAGTCTTCCATGACACCCATCTCAGCTCCACGGTTTCAGAGCACTCTCAGACTTGAACAGCAAAGATAAATGGAAGATTCACTGGCGTGCCATACACATACCTCCCCCCCACAACCACCACACCTCCTCAATAACTTGATTACTCCATGTGAGAGCACACAGATTCCCGTGCAGCAAGCACAGTCATACATCCAGGCATTTCCATGCCTTGGATTTGCAGTGAGTCCAACTGAACGAGCTGCCATGAGGTCTACCCACCACCTCCCATGTACTCCATCCCTGGGCACACTTAATGGTAGAAACCACCTTCTATCTTAAGACAACCCAAATAGTCTTAAAAGTGTCACCATCTCCAGCTTGCCTTGGCTACGAAGCACAGGATACATCCTACTCACATGGATCTGCACTTACTATAAAAGCTGTATCACAGTGAAATGACATTCTCATTTTGATGCTAGAAATAAACCAAAGCAAATTAGACTAAGGAGTGAGGAGGACTATTTTGAGAAACACTTTTCCTCGGTAAAAGGCAGAGCAGCATATGTTAGATGATACACTTTCCTTACAGATCCTACTACTAACTCAAGTACTTTCCAACACCTCTTTATCATTAAGATTTGTTATTTGAGCAAACTGCTGACTGTGGCAGGGAAAATGTACCTGCTGGCAAAAACCAGCCATTTACCAGGCAGTGTGGCTTAAGATAATACTTTTAAAAGTTCTCCTGACTTTTGCTAGAGGCAGCTCTTAGGAAGTCTGCTTTCTTGTGCTGAACACACAGATGCACTACCACAGGATCTGGAAGCTCCATTTACCACCAACTGGGAAACAGATTTCAAGGATCCACTGGGACTGACTGGGTTACAAGGGGATCAAGAAGTACAGTAGCTTATAAAACTGGCCCAGGAAAGCCACACAAGCATGGGAAGCTAGATGTTGGTTCATGGCAGGAGTCTCTATACTGTTTATTGCACCTACAAATACCAAACCAAATCTGAGTTAAGCTTTCCAGTCTCCAGCCCTGACAAGCCAGGGAGGATAAGATGCATACTTGCTGGCCGGGAAGAGCTGTGCTCTGCAGCAAAGGGAGAGGCTGCCTTCCTCGAGAATCTTGCTCCTAGCACAGGGAAATGGCACAGGATCCCAGCCCAGGCTCCCAAGCCTGGACTGTGAAAACAAACACACTTCCTTTGTTTAAACAGAGTCCCGGCAAGCCTTGCCCCGAGCTCGCCCGTGTGCCAGTGACCGCCTCTGCAGGTACTGCAGCCATCCAGGGTCACACTGCCTCTTGCAACACTGTGCCTGGAAGACTGAAGGAAGAACACAGCAAGAACCACGCTGGTAATAACCTCAGCATTTCTGGTGTCAGGCTCTGGGGAATTCAGTAGAGCCAACACATCTGGCAGCCATTTTGAGGAGGAGTGCAGGGTTTCAGAGGCCTCCGTGTTCCAGGCGCTCCAGAAACGCAGCGCTCTGCATATATGCACTGACATACCTGCAGCTTATGTTTCTCATTTCCTGGAGGGCTTGGATGAACAAGAGATCAGGCTCTAGATGAGAGCACCAAAGCCTCCACTACTGGCTGCTTCACCTCAAATGCTTGGATGAAGCAGTAGCTCCCTGCCCCAAACTAATCTTTTGCTAACAGAAGCAGGGAAGGGGAGGGGGGTGGAAGGAGGAGAGTAACAAATGAACCCCGTGTGCTTGCTGCAGCATAAATCCATGCTGGATCCTAAGGTGCATCCTGCAACAGCCCAGGTTTTACTCTTGCTCGAAAACAAGCTCTTAGATCTGCATCTACAGCAAGTACGGATTCATGCGGCCCATTCCCCTCTCCCCTCCCAACACCCCAGGGCAAAAAAAACAGAGACTTTGATTTGTTCCCAGTGAAATTTCACCCTCTGAAGCTCCCGACGAGCGTGCCTGAACTGCTGGGAACACGTCTGCCCCATTCCGCCGTGCGGCGTGCCAGGGATCCACACGCTGCCAGATGCCTCGGGTTATTTGTTTTAACTGTTACCTCAATCTTACGCATTTTACAATGAAACAATTAATACCAGGGTGAACCTTGAGAGACGCCTGGAAGAGTCAGAACAGGTTTCTTCTGCAAGTGTGTATGTTATTGTCCCATTTGCTGGGTTTGAAACATGAAATCCTACACACGCCGTACTATTAAAGAAGCATTTTAATGAATGCTGCTACCCAAAGGCCTGTGGAAGGAGGGGGAAAGATTAGTTTCAGAGCAGCAGAAAGGTTTTAGTGCTCAGACAAGCCTCCTGAGGTTTTCTGCTCACTGGCAGGGCCTAGCTGCGATAGCAAGTGTATTAAAAGACTGATTCTGCCTCTCCTGGTTAATGAACTGTTCATCAACGCAGCTCACCATGCTAACAAAGACTGATGAAGCCTGCTCCTGCACTGCTGGCCTCGCAGCAAGCAGAGAGCACTGCCTGGGTCTCAGCAGAAAGCCAGGGAAGCGCTAAAGAATGCTGTTTTAATTGACTAGGTATGACCACATTCTTCAACCTTTTACTGTAAGCATAAAAGAAACGGATTTTTAAATCTGAGCGAGATACTTGATCTTCATAAGCAAGGTAAGAATTAGCACTTTGGCAGGAGCACCACGGCCCTTTTCTCCCTATCTTTCATGGGTTCATTAGCATGCACAGCTCCAGCCGCCAGTGTTTGCTGCCAACAGGACCTGGAATTGTACAGCTCCCACTTTATCTTTGGTTACAACACATCTCCTTTCAACTACACACCAGTCGGTTGCACTTTTCAGTACATTTTTACCAACCCTTCATTTCAGAAAGTTTCCCCTTCTGTCATCACAGACAAGAGTGGTGGCCTCTGCTGTTTACCTGGGGGGTTTGGGGTGACCCAAATCAAACCTGCTCAGCAGAATGGGTTTCTGCATTTAAAACAAAGACAGCTCTGAAAAACACAGGCTGACTTAAAAACACCTGGAAGACTAACTCATACAAAGCCTCTGAAAATTGAAGGAGATGTTTATCACTGCCTAGTCAAAAACCACTACACTGACTATGAAGTCACTTGCCATATAATATCTGTCTCATGGCTTTTTCTCAGAAAGTTAACTATCTCCTGAAATTCCTATCAGATGCATTGTCAAGCATTACTCTGCCACGGTCAGAACGCAATGCTCCATCCCTTAAATAAAACTTAAATGGCTGTGACAAAATAAAAAAAAAATCTTCAAGAGCATATTAGCAGTTTTTATCAAGCAAACAATAGCATGAAGCCACTTAGCTTTTCAATTTCACACTCTGGGGCTCTCATACATCAGAAGCCTGTTGTCAAGTCTAAATCCTGTAATTACTCCTCACTTTGCTGACCTCAATAAATAGGTAAACAAGTGCTCCAAGGAATGGCACCTTCTCCAATACAAACTGGGCCACAGCTCTCAAAGGAACCAGTTATAAGCAGACCTGAGGTTATTTACACACTGCATTCCTGGCCATCTTGCGTCAAAGGCACGTTGACACTACTTTTGGACCCACCAGGATACAGCCAGCTACCAGCTGGGATAATGGTGGCAGGAAAACAAACCAGTGCCTGGTGAAGCTTTCTTCAATAACTTCTCTTTCACGTCAGTTGTTTTCAACAATTGGACTTAAATATTATTTTTTCCTGTGCGGAGGAAAAATAGTCACACCATGAAAAAAATGCAGGCAAACACATTTTTTCCTTCTCAGGAAACTTGATTAAATGACCAAGACTCAGTGAGAGGATGATAATGAAAGATGCTAGATATGTTTGCCAGATAAGGGAAGAAGGCTTTCAACTCTTCCATGGGACTCCTATTTATCCCTATGATGGATAGAGCTACAGCTGTTCTACCAGCTTCATAAAGAACAAGGCTCCCTGGCTTCCTACAGCAGGGCCTCAATGGCAGCTAAAACAAACCAGGAAACCAACCTCACTGTCAGGGCATTACAAGAGCCCCATTGAGAAACGGGGAAAGTTGCATCATTTACAAATTCAGCTTTTTTGGAACATTTTTACTGCGCCCAAGTTACATACTTCTGCTCACAGCTGCTCCCAAAGCCGGCTGGAGGAGGACACCTGGAACCCTGACCTCTACCTTAGACAGAATAAAACCACACCAAACAAGCCAGCAGCTGCAGCCTGCAGCAAGTTCCTCCCCACTGCAACTCCCTTACCTTCCTCTTTTACTCTTGCATCAACACAAAGCTTCTGAAGACAGAAGCCAGATTTTAATTCCCTCAGAGGTGGTTATTAGGAAAACTATCAGCTCCCTCCTCTCCTCCACTGTTGTTCCTCAAATTATTCAGCGAAGTCTCCAAGTTCTGCTCATTACCATGGATAAATTGTGACACTCAGCTGTACAACAACAATCTTCCTGAAAAAGCCAAAAATTTGTCAAGCATCAATGCAGAGACCACCAAACTTCAGATAAACCCAGCATAATTTTTGTTCTTTACAGACCTCTAAGCACGACCTGATCACATCAAAACTAACAGTTTCAGCAACTTTCTGGCCTCAATCAGGCTCACACTGTTTATAAGTTATACCTATTTTAAGCCAGCAGCACAACTCACATTAACTACAGAGCATCACCCACTATACTTCTACCTGTGGTGCAACAATTCCTGAGGGAACCTGTGAAAAAAGCTTGACAGCACAACTTTGTTTACACTGAAGTCTTGAGCGTGGACATAAGAAGTTCTAAATTAGCAACATCCAGCAAGGACTCCTGGACACCACCAAACAGGTCAGGACGTGATTATTTTGGCTGCCACTATGCAAGGAAGGGAACCAAACTGACTGTTTCACAGGTCACCAATTATCCCATCATCTGGAACGCTGCATGTGCTTAGCGTGCATCTTTCCAACAGCACGGCCAGAGCTGGAAAAAAGGGTTCAGCAACAGACAGAAAACAGAAGCAGGATTAAAACACCATTATATGGGCAGACAGTGAGGAATAAGATGTAGCCAATGAAAAAATAAAGGTATGCTACACTATCTACATGATGCTACAAGAGTGGAGGAAGACTTGAACTGGTCAAGGTTTAAGCAGCAGCTTTGCTGGGTATGCCAGATCCCAACATTTCCTTCTATGTGCTTATCTTTACTATCTAGACCTGCCAGTGTTCAACATTTCAAGGCCTTGGCCAGCAGTCCCAGGCTCTGGCAGCAGCAGCACCTCCGTGCTCCTAAGAGCCAGGTACCATTTCACCAGTGCATCATAAATTTTGTGAGCATTCTGTGAATTTCGATGCCAATGAACTTACTTACTTGAATCCATCAAACCACTCCTGCTACTCCCATCCTGGGAAGAGAACCTCATGGAAGCAAGTGTTTATCTATCTTACCTCAGCTCCCTTCCTGCCTTCACTGGGGTCCTGCCTCCTCCCTGTGCCCTCGTGCACAGGCAGTCCTGAACTTCATGGGGAATCAGGGAGGTGTCCTCCAAGGCACGAAGCAGAACTTTTTTGCTTCCAACTTTATTATGTTTGGTTTTCCTACACAACCTGACAAGCAGGAGGGTCCAATAAACTGGATAAGCTGCATGTAAACATGTGATCACCTGATGTAATTAGTTGTTTCTATTTATAGAAAGAACCTGGCCCACAGAGACCATTCCCTAGACAAACTGTTAGTTATTACCCTCATTAATGTCCAGCTGACAAAAAATTGAAGGAAGTATTGTTTTTTAAGATACAAAATGTCCCCACATAGGTAAACACATAGATATATAAAAACAAATATGTATTAAAGAGTGTACAGTACCACCAGAACCACAGGGAGGGTTCTTGATTATTATTTTTTAATTAGTTTGACTGGTTATGAACTCTGATATTTGAGACACATTTGCCTAGGGAACCATCCAGCTTTGTATTTATAAGCAGAAACCATGGAAGTTGATAGAAGAATTGTTGACTTTGAAAAATGTGGGTCAGACACAGAAATTCAAACATTTTGCACATCCTGACTCCTGTTTCTTTCCCAGGCATCACTCATGCCTGTGCTGCAGACAATAGTAACAATAGCCTGAATTCAATGTCCAGGATCATTATTAAGTGTTCAGGTCTTTATAGCACCATCTTCTTAACAGATTAGAAGTCATCTTCTCAAAGCAGGATGACACATAGGGCAGCATCAGGGAAAAGAAAGGAGGCTGAGGAACAACACAGCCCCGGTGAGAATCACTTCATCCAATTCTGTCTTTAAAGAACAATAAATGAAGAGACATCTCTGGTGGGAAAAAAAATAATCAAAACACAGGTCTGAGAGGTTTCTGAGAAGTGAACACATTCAGCCCCAGCCATACTGAACGTGTTCAAAGGAGACAGGGGTGAAAGGACAGCAGCAATAAGGTGGAAAAAAGGAAAGCAGCACATCAGAAGAGGATGAAGGGCAGACCCATAAAAGCAAAAGCATGAATTTGTCTTCACACAGGCACAAGTGAAGTGTAATTCTGACATCTACATGTGGACTAGGCTTTCCCTAGAACGCTGGGGAAGAGAGAAAAAAGAGCAGAGACAGAAATATCCACTAAAAAAAATAAAACAAAACCAACAAAAAATCCTTAGAGCAGGGCATACTTTCTTTTCTGCCTTTTCCAGATCACCTTCATATCTTGCTCCTGTTGCTATTCTAGACAGAGATCACTGGGAAGTTCACATGATGCCGTGCCCAAAGTCAGAGGCTGTACAGGCAGGTGTTTCACACCAATCACTAGTGCTTGCCAGAAATTCAGCATGGGGTTTTCAGCCTGCTAAATTGTATCCTCAGGCCAGTGCTTTCTGCAGGGTTCAAAGTCGGTAATCTCCAGCTCCATCTAGTTTGCTTCCAGTGATCGTGCAGAGCAGACGTCAGCAGAAATGGGTTAGAGTTGGGTTCAGGCACTCGATTCCCCCCAGCTGGCTGAGATGCTCTTTGCCTTTTGTGCTCAAGATCTGATACACCAACAGGAAGAATGATTTATACAACCTTTTTTTTTTTTTTCTTTTCTCCCCCTTCATTTTTGGCTACAGGGAGCATTTACTCCATACCCTAAAAAGGTATGTGATTGCATTACAACCGGTATCTGTCAACCCCTTTATTAAAGGGAAGCTACAACACTATTTTTACTCAGCTTACAGAGTTACTGGATACTGCAGCGTTCCTTCGAGGAAGCTGGGCAGACATCTAGTGAGCAGTGGAGCTGGAGACAGCACAAATCGATTGCTATAAGAAGGAAAAGCCAGCTCTGACAATCTGTGTCACAAAAATCCCAAGTCTAGCCAGTAACCTGACGTGGCAAGATGCTTTTTGCTTACACTCACTTCTTTCATACCCCTGTAACAAAGCCATGTTATATCCCCAGATGCATTTGCATTTTCACAAGTCCAAGAGAACTTCCTGACTGGTTTTAAAAAACAAAACGGGTACATCCTTCTCACATGATTTATATTCCAACAGACAGCACTTCCTAAATATTCAGACTGTCACACTTGCTTTCAGGGAGATACACCTCCTTCCTACTCTGGAAGTAACTGCTCCCTTCCTCCACAGCAGATTCCTGCTATTTGCCACTGACTCAAGGTTTAAGAAAGGCTGCAGAGCACAGGAAAAACTCAAGAACCTGACACGTATCAGTGAGCAACAGTCTAGCAACAAAAGCAGTTTAACATCCACTGGCGTGGGTCAATAAACGGAAGAATTTATGTCAGTGTTGAAAAACTGTTTCAGTATCGATGTTACAACTGAAATTTCAAATTGACTCCGTCTTACACAGGGAAACACAGGAGCCCTGCTCCCCTGCAGGCGTTCCTCACACCACCACAACAGCACCTACAACCCAAAAAAGACCCTTTTTTTTGATGGGGAGGCGGGGGAAATTCCTGTTCGGTCCTGATTCTTACTAAAAATACACAGTTCTGTCACTGACAACTGCACAGAGGCACTCCCCACCCGGGGTGTCCTTCACACCCCTGGTAAGAGAAGTACAGCCGGATGTCAGACATGCCAATTACCATCGCTTCCCTTTTACTACCCCACCTAAACAACACCGTGAAATGGAGAGAGAGAGAGGAAAGAATTATGAGCTTTACAAGATCTTGTGTAATAAACACAGTAGTCCCCCATTCCCAACTATCAGATCTGCTGGCGGCAGTACAATCTCAACAACACTGAGCTTGTATGTGATAAAAAGACATAAGGCAGCTAAAGGAAGGTGAATATATTTACAAGATAGTGCCAAGATCTCCATAACAAACAGTCATTAGCAGATTAGTATTATGAATCTAATCCAATTAAGAATTTCCTTTGCAAATGCCTGGAGGAGCTGGAATTCCTCTGGGAAGACCTTTCCATGTTGTGAAAGGCTCCCATGAGTCATGCCTGCAGGCTGACATACCAGGAAAGACCAGCTCTGGAGCAGCAGGAACAAAGCAGTGAACCCCACCTCGGAGCAAACCGCTGCAGCCTCCTGCTCCTGAGGACTCAACTCAAAAATGGACCTCACAGTGGCACAAAAAAAAAAGGATTTCTCAGTTCCACAAGTCGTGGTCACCATAAAACTGGCACTTTCCTAAGCCAAGGTATGAAACCACAGAGAATTCTCCTTGTCCACCGTCTCCCTCTGTGCCATTTTAAACAGCCTTGGGACAATGCAGGTGTTTGATGTAACACCGGTCCATGCAGCAGCCATGCCTTGAAGGCAAAGCCTAAATTAAGCAGCTAAACAGCCCCCTCCTCAACTTTGAGTTCTCGACTTTAGAACCCCACAGCCATGCTGCTACCTTTGCACACTGATGTTGGGAACTGCAGCAGAGACCCACGGCTCAATCCCAACCCCCTGTTCTTGCCCACAGTGCAAAATCTGCTCACACACAGTTTAACACAAACAACATCCACATCCACAGGTGAGAGCGGTGCTTTGCCAGTCACCCAATCGCGAGTTCCTCAGATTCTTACTGTGAATGATTTGCTGAAGCCCTCAGCTGAAGTCCATGGATTTAGGCTGACCTTATCTGCCTTTGCACGGAGAGATTTAGGACAAAATATGGAGAAGTAAAAAATCTCATTGGTACAACATTGCTGCGCAGAGCTGCCAAGACTGATCATGTTACCACATCTGCAGGCGCACACGCAGTGACCCTCGGCTGCCAGAAACCCAGCCAGGGCAATCACTTCCTCCTGCCTCAGGATCCAGCCCGCGCTGGCCCCAAGGCTCCCAAAATATCAGAGCCAGAGATACATAAAAACAAAAGTTGGGTTTTTTTTTAAAGCACATACTTAAACCGATATTGCTTTAACAAAGTATCGGTTAAGATGGATACATTTAAATGATGGGAACAGAACAGCTTCCTCCGACCTTCAATATGCAATTACACGAACATTAAAGTAGGGGTTTGCCAGTCATTTACTGTTAAAAAAACCCAAACAAACAGAAAGCCTCATAATAAAAACTTCCTTCACTTAAAACTACAAGCTTTTTGGAAGCTGTGATGTAACTGGACGTACTGAAACCCTGTTCCTAGCCAGGATTAGGTAGGCAGTTTGCCTCTCCAGCACCTTCCTGGACATCCCGCTACTCCTTGCAGCAGGAGATGCCTCAGACCGTTCTAAGATTCACCTGAAACACCCGAGGCAGCCCAAGATGACCATTAAGGGAAGGATTAACTGAGACAATAGACTGGCCATTGTTTTTCTCCCCTCACAGACTGCATATTCATGTAAAAACCCAAAGCTAGAACAAATGTCAAAGATAAAGCAGGGCATTTTAGACTGAATAAGGTGGAGAAAGAGTTATCGATGTCCTACCAGCCAAACACAACTTTTTTCCATTCTTTGTTCGAAGCACTAAAACAATGTGACTCATAGAAAATACCAACACTCTAGTTTAGCTTCCTCTGCTGCACTTTGCAGCTCTGTCACTCCTGTTCTTCGACACCAGCACTTGGGTGAAGACTGCCAAATCGGAGGGGAAATGAGCCAAACACTGCAAATACAAACACAAGGAGGTGTTGCAAAAAGTTTGATGGAGGCAGCAGGCCCCGTTAGGGACACAACACTTCTCCCAGCACAGCAGTGAGGAAGCCCAGCTACGAGGAACCTTTTTGCTGAGCAGGGCCACAAAACTGGCACTGCCGTTTACATAACTGGTCAGCTTTAAGGGACTGAGGTCACTCTGCCATGCCAGCAGAGCTGCACAGCCAGCGGCATGAGATTTTACAAGAGGGACTTGAACCGCAGCATTCAGCGAGGTTTGTGCTTTTGGGCTCCTCCAACCAGAAACTCAGGCAGGGAGACTTTTAAAAAAAAAACAAAAAGAGAGAGAAAAAAAACAAACACAAAACTGTTCTGTGTTGGTTCTCCCTCCTGTTGTCACTCCCCTCCCCCAGCTTGTTAACTAAACTTTTCCTCTCCCGGGGATCTTTCTAATCCTTCGTAATGAATTTGCAACATCAGTCACTTTGCAAACCCGCTTCAATGTGAATCAAGTTTACTACAAGCTCAAGAAAACACAGGGAATTCTAACAATCGCATTGCCAGGAGCAGGATATAAATGGGAAAGAATAGAAGTAGCACTGGAAAATTGGTTTTCAATCATGTAAAGGAGTGTGCACCATCCCTGGGGGCCTGGGCTAAGGCAGAACATCAGGATGGAAATGCACAGTGTTACCCAAAGCAGCAGACTGTGGGCAAACAGCAGAACCAGACACCAACTTGAGAGCTAAAAATCCCACGTCCTGTTGTTAAGAATTACTAGGGACCCCAAAAACCTCTCTCTGCAAATTCAAACCTGAAGAGAGTCACCTGACCGTGATATTAATCCAAGTATGTTGAAACTAAGTATCTGGCAGGGATTTCACACTTTTCCCTCCCACCAGGCCAGTTTATCTGCAGCCAGGCTGGAATCCTCTGGCCTCTCAGAGCACCCACAGCAGCTTTACACTGAACTAGCGACTCCAAAATGGAGTTGAGGGAAAAGCTGACAGCCCAACAGATGAATTGGGAAGTCGCTTCCCCCCCACGTTAATTCAGAAGAGCAGTCGTTCCACAGTGTACCAACAAAACTTGTTATTTACCACCTCAGATGTGTAATACCATCAGACTCTGAAAGTTTTGGGAGCTTTGGCCAAGTGCCCTCTGTTTTTCGCAGAGGACAATGGGTTTAAGTGCTAAACTGAAGTTAAGGCAAACTGCTGAAGTCTGAGGGTCACACACCAAGCAAAGCCAACTTCCTCACTACAGGCTTAAACAACTTGATCCAGAAGAACCTCCTCTGCACAGGAAGGAGCAACACGAGTTCCTGGGAAGCTGAACTGGGTTTGTCTCCAGCTGACTGCACGAATTGTGCCAATCATACCCCTGAAAATCCTTTTCTTTTATAATATGGCCTCTCCCATCCAGCTGTATGGGAGCTGATTACAGCTGTAATCAACTGATCACAAACCCTAGACTAATTAAAAGCTACTTTTTTTTATGCTATACTGATAATAAATTCAATCTGGTACTAAAGCTCACAATAAATATTCAGAGAACAGGTAAGCTGTTGACACGAGTCAGTTAGAGTGCTCCAGCAGTGCTATTCAAGTGACTCAAACCAAGCCTTGCATTACAGCTACTATTCTTTAAATAAAAAAAGGAGGCAGAAAGGAAGTTGCAAGTGCTGCCTTTATGCCTAAGTTTATATCCAGAACGGAAGCTTACTTCCAGCAAAATGTAGGAGGTAATGGGAAGACACACGAAAACAAAACCTGAGCATCCCTTTGAGACAACCTAGGTCACCTGAAGGCCACAGCCAAGGGTCCAGCAAAGGTCCAGGAGGAAGGAGGCAGAACCAGGCCCAAGCTGGAGGCCTTCAGACAAAGCCTTTCCACACTGTGCCACATCCCACAGCAGGGTCTGGGCTGCTCTCAAAGGGATCGCTTGAGAAACCCCAGAAGAGGAGTGAAAGAGAGTATTTAGAATTGCTCTTTAACTTCTGTTCTTAAGAGTCACTAGTTAAAGATACACATATATTTTTCTATAGTATTTTATATAAATTCTTATACAATTATAATGCAGCTAACTCAGGTACAGTGAAAGCTTTACTGGTATCTGATTTATCTGGTTGTTTCCCACTCGCTAACTACAAAAACATCACCAAATTGAGCCGTGAAATTTAGGCACGCACAAAGCAGTCTCATTTATGGTCAGACTTAACTAGGATTCCGAGTTAACTCTGCAGCCTTAGGCACAGCTCCTCCATTCCAAAATGTGAAGTTTTAGCCATCGCTCGAGCCTCACTAGGAGAGCGCTCAGGATGCACCCGAAAGCAACTACGCCCGGCAGAAGGAAAAAACCACCCTTAAATTAAAGCTCATCAAGGACACTGGATGCAAAATAATGATAATTACTATCCTGCTAGTAAATATTAGAGGATCTGCACCACCACCAGTAGCACTTCCTCAGGGTAGGAGGGATGATGTCATGGCTGCATGCTACAGCATTGTCGGGTTTGCCTGGCTACACGCTGCTAACGGGACACTCCCTACAGAACTGTGACCGCACACTCAGCTTCCCTGCTATCAGCAGCCAGTTCAATAAGTGTTCTGACACCCTCAATTAGCATGGAAATGCAGAATAGCCAACAAGCAAATGAAAATCAGAAAAAAGCAAGAAAAAACAACAAAAAAAAAAAAAAAAAAAAAAAAAAAAAAAAAGAGGGAGGGGAAAAAAAAGCACAGAGGAGACAGCTGTAACAGGGTGGCAAACAAAGCTCCAAAGCATGAAAGAGAGAAAGGAATGTGGTTAAAAAATCTCCCCTAAGGAAGAATACTCTGTACTCCCAGGCTCCAGCTGTTTGACTTGCCCCGCTCCCTCCTCCACTCCATTATCCACTCTGGCTGTGCTAATTTAACACAAACCGCCCGCCTGTGTCAACTGTTGAAAGGGGGGATTTCAGGATGCATCCAAGCTCCGGGTGCAGAAAAAGGAAAAACTTTGGGGCGGAAAGTTGAGGCGCTTTTGGCGTGGTGTCGCTTTGTGCCGGGAGAGCTTGGGAAGCTGTGAGGGAAGGCAGCAAGAGCCCATCCTGCTGCAGCCTCCAGCACCTCAAGCTCTGCCACCGCTTCCACACGCACCTCGATTCCCAGCCGGCAGCCAGATCTGCACGCAGAAAGCTCTGCCTTCATCAACAAAGCCACACAACTCCCAGCAAGCAGCCCCCCAGTTCACGGCAGACACCCCCACGGATGAGACAAGCAGGTCGGAAGAGCAAGGAGGAAGGGGAAAAAAGGAGGGAAAGGAATAAACCCGGCCAACGTTAAAGTCTGGAGGCCTGGATTTCCACGGGGAAGGTATTTTCACGTTTGAGATACTGTGGGGAGTGTTGCGAGGGTTTGGAAGTCATATATGCAGCCAAAATGGCGCTGAGAATAAAAATATAATTTAAAGGAAGGTCGCCATATTGTAAACAGTGAGGCAGGGAGACACAGAGACAGCAACCTCCATTATTCCCAGCAGCTGCAGCAGCACGGAAGCACTGGGAACGTCAGGCCTGGTGCAGAGACGCCACCAGGCTTCCCCCTCTCCAGCCAGGGCCCTCCGGAGGGTCCCCCGCAAGCCAGGCACCCTTGGAGAGGGGTGAGGTGGGGAAGTTTCCCGCTGGGGAGGGCGAAAGGCCGGGCAGGGGCAGCACCAAGGCAGCCAGGCCGCGCAGCCAGCGGGCCTCGCTCCTCCTCCAGGCCTCTCGCCCGCTGCTCAGCACAAAAAGAAAGGAGGAGGGTGGACCCCCAACCCTCCAGAAAGCAGCCAGGGGAGGGTTCACCTCGGCCGCCGTGGATTAGTCCGAGGAGGGACGGACCCAAGCGGGGTTTGCACCTCCTTTTTGTTCCTGTCTGCTCCAGCCGGCCCCACGTCCCCCCCCTCCCCGGGAGCTAACGGGAAGCGGGAGCGGCCGGAGGGAAGGTGCTCTGGGCAGATCCGGAGGGAGAGAGCGCCAAGCCTTACCAGCACTGGAGGTGGAAAGCGGCGGGGCAGTGATCGCAGCACAGCAGATCCCCTCCTTCCTTGCAGCTATCGCAGCTATCGTGGTTAGTGGCCCTGCCACTTCGCCTGGGCTCCTTCTCGGGCCTCCTGCTCTTCTTCTCCCCATCTTCGCTCTTGGGGGGAGCCAGGAGGGCCTGGATTTGCTGCACATGCACACACAGACAGAGCGGGCTCTCAGGGGCTGCACGGACCCTGACCCAGCGCCCTTCTCCCCGTGCCCGCCGGGGGGACAGCGACCCCGGGCCCTCCGGGAGGGGATCGGGGGGGGGACAGAGCCCCGGCCGAGCCCGCCCCGCCCGCCCCGTGTCCGGCAGGGCCTCTCCGGGGGCCGGGCGAGCTGCCTCCGTTCCTCCGCACTTCCTTGTAAGGCCACGGGGCTCCGGGCTGGAGGGGCTCCCTCGCCATCTTGCAGCCCCGCTGCCCCCCCGGTCCGGCCCCCCCCGCCGCGTCCCGGGCCTCACCTCCATCAGCCCCCCGGAGGTGTCCAGGTCGTAGACGATCGTCTTGGTCTCCATCTTCTCCCACATTCATCCAGCCCAGGAGCGGCCCCGAGAGCCCCCCCCGGCGAGAGGGAGCGAGGCGGGGACGTGCGGCGGCCCCTCAGCGGCGGCTCCGCGTCGAGGCGGCGGGGGGGGGGGCGCGGCGCGGCGGGGGCGGGCGGGCGGCGGGGCCTATCCCACGGGCCGCTGCGGCTTGCGCGTCGTCCTCCTCCTCCTCCAGCCGTGCCCGGGGGCGGCCGCGGGGGGCCCGACGCCCGCTGCCATTGCCGCGCAGGGGGTGGGTGGGTGAGGGAGGGAGGGGGCGGCGGCCCCGCGCCCGCCGCGGCCGCTCACGCACCGCGCACGCCCCGCGCACAGGCGGCGCCGACGCTCCGGGCCCCGCGCGCACGCGCACTCCGCGCCCCCGCCCCGCCCGCCCCGCGCGCATGCGCGCCCCGCGCCGCCTCCCGCGCGCGGACCTGGCGCGGCGGCGGCGGCGGCGGCGGGGAGGGGCGGGGGGGCGGCGGGACGCACGCGGAGCCACTGCGCGCGCGCCAAGCGCCTCCCCGCGCGGCCCCGCCCCGCCCCGCCCCTTCTCCGCCCTCTTCTCGCGCAGGCGCGTGGCGGCCGTCACGTTCCAGCGGGCGGGCGGGGCAAGCGGGGACGTCGGTGACGTGACGACGCGGGGCGGGGCGGCGGGACGCGCGCGCGTCGGCAGGGGGCGCGCGGCGCACGGCGCGCCGGGGTGGCGGGGGCGCGGTCTCGGTTTGTGACGTCACCCCGGCAGAGGCCACGCCTCTTAAAGCGGCAGTACCCCCCCCGGAGAGCACGGGAGGGGCGGGCGTGGGGGTCGCGATTGTCATCGGGGTAGCTGTGAGGTGGGCTCAGGGTCCACGCTGGAAGGGGTGTGTGCGGGTGTATCCCCGTCCCAAGCTGCCCGGCCTCGCTGAGGAAGACGCCATCGCTTCTTCTAAAACACCAGTTTTTATTAATGAAACAACCAAAAGATGGGGAGGGGGGCGTTGTCCCCTCCAGATCGAGGGGGCGGCGGGGGCCGGGGTCACCAGCCCGGGCGGGACGCGGCGGTGGGATGGGGCACAGCCACGCCCGGTGCCCCTGCCCACCCCGTCACTGCCGCGCTGGGGTGCCGGGACGCGCGGGGGGGACACGCTGGTGGCGGAAGGGACCCCCCCGGTGAGGGCGAAGCAAGCGGGGGCCGGGGGGACACGCAGCATGCTGGGGACACGGGAGGGACACGTCCCTGCGTGGCGGCGGTGGGAGACACAGGGTTGCGGGGGGACCAGCCCTGTGCTGGGAGGGGGGCGAGGGCGGGGGGGGGGGCATCCACATGGCCACCCAAGCCCCTCGCCCACCCCCCGGGGCTTTGTCCCCTCCCCGCTGCAGCCCCGGGGAGCCCTGTCCTTACCTGGGGGTCCCCGCAGCGCTGCTCCCCCTGCCTGTGTCACTCCTCCGTCGCAGGGACTCTGGGGGCTGCTCTTTCCCCCTGCGGGGGGCTGGGGGGGACGGATGGAGCCCGAAGGGCAGGGTAGGGTCCGGGGATCCCCGCTAGCTCAGGGGCCGGGGGGGAGGATGGGGGCCGGGGACCCCCACTGGCTCAGCCTCTCATGAGCCCAGTGCAGGGGGCTGGGTGACAGTGGGGCTCGGGCAGAGCCCACGGGGGTCCGGGTGGATTGGGGGTGGCAGGGGGGTGGCCGGTGCCCAGGTGGGTCCTGCCAAGCTCTCGGCTTGAGTCTCCTTGGGAGAGGTGTTGCCAGCCCGTGCCGGGGGCCGGCGGGCACGGGGGGGCCCGGGAGGGGTGGCTGCAGCGCCCAGCTCCACGCTGCCCACGCCTAGATGGACACCTCATATTCCCTCGTGTCCTGCAAAGAAAACAGACTGCAAGGGGTTGGACACTCGGCAGTGCAACGGGGTGCCCGGGACAGGGATAGGGCATCTCCCATCCCATAAGGACCTGGGGGCACATCCCAGCCTACAGACGGCCCTTGGGATGTGTGTCCCATCCCAAACACGGGTCCTCGATCAGTGTCCATCCTGTACATCGTCCTTGGATGGATATCCCAGAGGGTGTGAGTGGTCCTGGGATGGTTGTCTGAACTAATGTGTGGTGTCTAGATGGATATCCCACCCCACATGTGGTCCCTGGATCGATGTTCCATCCTGTGCGTGGTCCCTGACTGGATGTCCATCCCGTGAACAGTCCCTGGATAGATTCATCATCCCATGGGTGGTCTCTGGGTGCATGTCCCATCCCCTCTGTCGTTCCTGGATGGATGTCCTACCTAATGCGTGGTTCCCAGAACACATGACCCCATCCCACGCCTGTCCCAGCCCCTGCACAGCCCCTGGCACAGGTGGCCCACGCACTGCAGGGTCCCCAGGGGTGTGGGGACCAGTACTTACTCCTGTCTCATAGGTGGGATTGTCAAACGCCGACTCCACGGTGATATGGTCGTAGGGGTGGGAGCCAGCGAGGGGCAGCTGCAGGGCTGGCTTCCCCTGGAGCCTGTGGGGACAGCGCAGCTGCAGTGGGCGCTGGGGGGCCCTGGGGCCCCTTGGGGTGACAGGAGCCAGAGGGCCACTCACTTGGAGAAGTAGAGATAAATGCCCCCGATGAGCAGGGCCACCACCAGCACGGGCAGGAAGACGGCGATGGCCACGTTGGTGCCCTCCAGCGTTGTCCCCGAGGGCACGGCCTTGGCCACAGCTGTCCGGGAGGGAGCATTGGGGGCTCACCCAGGGGCCTCAGCCCGGGTGCCCCTCCACACTCTGGCACACCCCAAAACACCCTCGCCCTTACCATCCAGGTTGCGGTTGCTGTAAAACTCATCGTAGGAGGCTGGAGGAGGCGGAAGAAAGAAACCAACACCAGGGGTGAGAAGTGGGGTGCTGAGCGGGGTGCCGGGGTGGGGGGTGGTCGTCTCACCCGCCTTGCAGATGGGAGGGGAGCCGCTCCAGCGTGAGGGGTGCCCGGGCAGGCAGCGCAGGCTGCTGTCGCCCAGCAGCGCCCGGCCGGCGGTGCAGGAGAAGTGTAGGGTGGCTCCCGCCGGGTACAGCCGCCGCTCCGGGTTCTGCCGCCCGCCCGCCGGCACGCCGGGGTTGTGGCAGGGCTCGTACGTCTCCGCTGCGAGGCAGTGGTACGGTGGCGTCAGCGCTCGCCACCGGCTCGGGGGATACGCCCGAGGAGGGGACGCCCAACTCACGGATGCACTTGGGCAGGCGGTCACTCCACTTGGGTCCCCCCGCGGCGCGGTCATGGCAGGTGAGGGTCCCGGCGCCCGCCAGGACGTAGCCCTTGTCACAGACGTACTGCACGGTGGCTCCCACCGGGAATTTAGGGTTGGAGACCACCCTGCGGCTGTGCTCGGCATCCCCAGGGTCCCGGCAGGTTGTCACTGCAGGCAGGAGTGAGCAGCGGTGACGGTGGCTGGGGATGAGCCGCAGGGCAGGGGGTCACCGGTGGGCACCACTCACCCCGCTCGCAGGAGGGCAGGTCACCGCTCCACGTCAGGTCCCAGTGGCACATCAGGAGGTCATTGCCAGTCAGCTGGAAGCCGGGATAGCAATGGAATGTGACCACAGTGCCGTGGAGAAGCTCTGGCTGTGAGGACGTCTTCCAGCCGTTGGCAATGTCCGGCAGCTCCGGGCAGGTGTCATTACGGGGGACCTCTGTGGGCACGGAAGGCTGAGCAGGGCAGTGGGGACACTGCGGACACCAGGGACACCGTCCCGCCGTGGGCCTCACCGGAGAAGTGGATGACAAAGCCCTGCCGATAGGCAAAGGCACCGGCACCGGGGTCAGACTGGAACTGCACGGTGACGTCGGCAGTGGACGCGTAGAGCTTGAAGCGGCCGCGCGCGCCCGTGTACTGGCCCAGGATGCGCGCCGTCAGGTCGTCCCCGTCGTAGAAGGTCAGCATGTCCCCCGAGCCCAGCCGCAGCCTGGAGCAGTGGGGCTGTGAGGGCAGGGAGCGCACAGATCCTCCATCCCACCATCCCCAGCCCATCCCAGCACTCACACACGGACGTCCAGCATGATGCGCTTGTCCTCCTCCACGTGCAGCCCCCAGATGCAGTCCTGGCCCTTGCCGTACGCCTCTGGCCAGTTGGGTGACAGCACCACTCCAGCCGTGTCCGTCAGCTCACCGCTGCACACCGCTGTAGGCACACAGCAGGCTTGGCACTGCCACGGGGCACCCAGCACAGCACCCACTCCAGCATCACAGCACCCACCCTGTCACTCATCTCCATCACACTCAGCAGCACGGTGGCCGCGGTATCTCTCACGCCCCATCCACAGCAACCCCCGGCACCCTCCAGCACCCACCACGGCATGCTGGCTCTGTCTCATTCCACTGCGGGTCACTGGGGTCGACACACTCGATGATGGTGGAGCCCTGCTCCAGCGTGTAGCCAGGGTCGCAGCTGAACTCCACCGTGGTGCCCACGGGGTACCGGGGGTCACTGGCCGTGAAGTTCCCGTACTTGACGAAGGGCTCGTAGCAATGCCCCTGCTCGAAGGCTGCGGGCACAGGGGCAAAGGTCTGCAGGGGCCGGGTGGGCACAGGGATGTTTGGTCACCCGCTACACCCCTGGCCCCGTACCCTCATAGCGCAGCGCCATGCCCGCAGCGGCCCCGCTGCTGTCGGTGGTGAGCTCCACGAAGAAGTGGCGCCCGGTGCTGAGCAGCCCCTCGATGGGCAGGTACTCCACCTCGTAGGAGTCGTACACCGGCGGCGCCTCCACGTTGTTGCCGTTGCGGATGATGAGCCTGCCGAGGCACGACAAGGGCAGGGTGCCCTGCTGGCCACGGCCAACAGCAGCCATGCTTGGGCATGGATGGTTAGCCTCTAACCCCAGCCATTTCCAACAGCACCATCCTTGGGCATGGCCAGAGGTTATCTTCCTTGAATATGGCCAACAGCACCCGTCCTTGACCGTGGCCAATGGCCAAAAGCAGCCATGCTTGGCCATGGCGAGCAACACCCATTCTTAAATATGACTAACGGCACCCATCCATGGCAGATCCCGTCCTTGGATATGGCCAGTGGCACCCATCCTTGGATAGAGCCAAGAGCACTCATCCTTGAACATAGCCCTGTGCAGGGCTGCTCCAGGGTGTCCCCAGATCCCTAGCCCCCCAGTTTGAGCCAAACCTGTCATCATCCTCTGCCAGTGACACCTTCTCGAAGTGGAGGTGCAGGCGGTGGCCATCCGGCGCCTCCAGCAGCCAGTGGCACGTCAGGTTGTTGCTGTAGTTCCCGGGAAAGCCGGGCGACACAATGCGTCCCACTGTGGCGTTCCGGACCACCCCGCCACACGCCGCTGAGGGAGAGCGACCGTCAGTGGGCGAGCGTGCCACGCCAGCTGTCCCTTGTCCCCGTGCTGCCGGCGCTTACCGAGGCAGAGGGGCTCGCGGGCACTCCAGAAGGGGCGGGTGGCGTTGCGGCAGACGAGGCGGCGGGCGCCCTGCAGCTGGTATCCCGTGGAGCAGCGGAAACGGGCGTCCCCACCGGGGTGCAGGCTGCTGACCGAGACCTCCCCGAAAGCCGGCCGAGCAGGGAAGGGGCAGCTCAGCAGGTAGGCTGGGGGCAGGAGATGATGTTACCAAGGCTGAGGAGCAATGGACTTCCCCCCAGAACCCAAAAACTGCCTCCCCAGAGCCCTGGGAATGACTGGGTGTGGCAGGGCTTGAGTGGCAGGGTGCCTATGGATGCTGAGAATTATGCTCAATGGATCCATGACTGCTAAGGCAAATTAGCTCTCCGTGAGCGTTCCTCACCTAGTCAGTGCCAGCTTAACACTCAGATAAACTCCTGGTGCATCCCCAAAAACCAAATTAGCACCACGCTGGCAGGGAAGCTCCCAGAGGGTACAGAGGGGTCTGAGCCCCATACCTTGGTAGTGAAAGTGGTAGGAGCCCGGGCTGGGGGGCCGGGGGCTCTGGAAGCGGAGGGTGAGGAGGTTGGCTGGGCTGCGGATGACCTGGCCCCGCAGCAGGAAGGACTCGTTGGCCAGGAGGTTGGGCTCCAGGCCTCCCGCGCTCTCCACCGTCAGGGTCTCCCCTTCTGCCAGGCTGATGTTCTCCACCTGCAGGGGACACAAGCGTCACCACCGCAGCACCACCCCGCACCTGGCTGGGAGCTGGTCCTTGAGTGGCTTCTCTGCGGTCGATAGCCCACTGGAGCTTGTCTGTGCAGGGCAGCGCCTTTCAAACATGGTTAGCAGGGCCATAAATCATCCCCCACGCCAAGAGCAGCAGGGCCCAGCCTGCGGCTCTGCCAGAGCACCACAGCACAGCCAGGCCCACGCTGGCAGCCTTGCAGACAGCCAGCCTCACCCTCTGGAGCAATTTGCTATTAATGATGCTAATTAATCCATGCTGCACGGTGAGGAGCACTGGTGAGTGTGGGCTGGAGCAGGGCTGATGGTGGAGTTGCTGCCTCTGGCTCACTGCTGGCTTTCCACGAGCCACGGCACTGCCCTGTGGTGGCCTCAGCAGAGACAGGGACACGTGGCCACGTGCCACTGACGGGAGCAGCACAGCAGGGTTTGCTGTCAGCCTCTGCTCCTGGCAGATGGGTGCTGGGTGCTCCTGGCCCTGCAGCACAGCATGGCACCTGCTGGCACTGCTCACATCTTCTCCATTAGGGCTTCGTTAATTAAATCTCACAGCACTTCTTTGTGATGGGTGCCAGGCACAGCAGCTGGTGGGCACAGAGCGTCCTGGGGCATCCCACCAGCTCATGTACCCACATCCCTGTGCCAGGGCATGAGGGTAGGCAGTGCCCTGAGCCATCTCTCTCGGCTTAGGGACACAGGCATGGGGACAAGGACAGGAACAAGACCATGTGTTTGCTGCACCCTGTAGACACGCACGGCCGTGGCACAGAGTAGGGGACATGCCACACTTGTCTGCAGTCACTCGCCACCCTGGCCCACCCTCAGCCCTCAGCTCACCTTGAGCTCCACACCATAGCCAGGGTAGACAGAGATGGTGTAGGTGCAGTCCAGGCTGCCATCATAGGGGACACCGGTTGGCTCTGGGGACACCAGCCAACCCTCGGGACCCGCCAGCGTCCGGTTGCAGGGAGCTGGTGACAGAAGAAACCCCAGCTTAGCCTCATTTCACCCTAGTTCCACCCCACTCCATCCCTGGCGCTCACCTGGCCCCTGCAGCGTGGTGACAGTGGTGGTGGTGATGGTGGAGGTGGTGGTGGTCCCCTCCTCATCCCCAGGCCCCACAGTGGCCCCAGCTCGGGGTGCCAGGGATGTGCCAGCCGTGGTGGGGGCCTGGCTGGGGGATGCAGTCCTTGACTCTGGCACCCCAGAGGGGGACCACGAGGGGTCTGCACCTGGCACAGCCCCCCAGGCCTCCCCCCACGGCCCGGGGCGCCCGGCTGGCGTGGTCAGCGGGTCAGTGGGGAAGGCGGGCCGGGGCAGGGCAGGGGTGCGGGGGGAGGGCTCGGGTTCTGGGGGCCCGGGGGCCGGCTGGAGGGCACCAGCAGGGAGGAGGGGGCCGGGCCCACCGGGCAGGAATGGCGCCTGGGCCAGGTAGTCCTTCTTGAGGAAGGCTTCGTGCAGCAGGTCCTCCAGCAGCGGGTGGTGGTTGAGGATCTTGAGCGTGGGCGCGGTGCTCACAAAGCGAGCCTCTGCCTCCCGCTCCGCCGGCGTGGGCAGCGCCGTCGGCTCCACCTCAGCGCTCTCCCCAGTCTTCCTCGCCAGCCCGTTGAAGCCTGGAGGGAGGAAAGAGCGTGGAATGCTGGGGAGCTGTGGACTGATGCTGTGTTGGGGACTGAGAGGGAACGGGGGACTGGTGAGGCACCAGGGGGTGATGCTTCCTCACAGACCAACGCTGTGCCCTCGGTGGCACCCGGGACCAGAGCCTGGACATGGACTGTGCTGTACCAGGTGTGGATGCAGCTCTGGGGAGTGATGCTGGTGAGTGACACAGACCTGTGCTGCACTGGGGACCAACATCTCCCACGGACCGACCCTGCGCCACAGGCCAGTGCTGCTCCAAGGGTTAACGCTTCCCTGCGCACCAATATTCCCCCAAAACCAGGATGGCAAACAAGTGCATCACCCACACGCCGTGGGACTGTGACACCCTCTCCCCAGCACACCTTTCACCAGGGCAGCCCTAGCAATTAAGCCCTGGCTAATTAATGCACATCTGGAGCTTGCACCACGTGAAGGGGTGCCCGCTTCTCCTGTGAGCCAGCCCGGATGGGGACAGCCCTGGGACTGGGTGTCCCTGATCACAGATTATCCTTCACCACAGAGGTGGCCATCCCGTGCCAAGGTTCTCCTGGGTCTGCACATTCCCAGGGTGAAGACCTGCAGGTGATTACCATGACTGCCGTGACCAGCTGTGCCGGGAATGTCACGGGAGCCTGGGCACTTGCACCCTTCTCCAGGCTGCCAGAGAGCTCAGCTTCCTTCCAGCCAGGCTGTCCCTGAGCAGTGTGAGTCTGCAGGGAACCCCTATCCCATCGATGCTCCCCCCTCTCCCACCCACAGCCGCAGGGATTCCCCTGTCACAGCCCCGTGTCCCTCCCAGGCATTAGTCCCTGAACAAATCCCCAGCATGCCCAGCCCAGCAGCTTACGGCCTTTAGGCCAAAAATAAAAGAATTTAATCAGCCCTAATGAGTCACCCAGCATCTCCCTCTCCCGGAGCTGGCACAGCACCGTCCCCGCTCCTGCCGGGCACAGCTCAGTGCCACGGCAGAGGGGGTGCCATGGTGACACCCAGCATCCCTCTGAGGCCACGGTAGCGCGTGGGCACGTCTTGCCGCCGTGCACAGGCACTGATGACACGATACTGCCAATTACCGGGTAATTATCCCTATCCGTAGCAGGGCAGGGCCCCGCGAAGATTAATTACTCTGCGACTGCTGCTTTTAAGGGACTATTAAGAGACATTATCTTGGGTGTGCAGCGTAGTGGGGAGCTGCTGGGTGCTGGCAGGCGTCCTCACAGCGCTGCTACCCACCCCTTGTCCCCAGCAGCCCCCTGCCATCGCGCAGGGACAGTGATGATGCCGTGGGCACAGAGGCGCAGCAGGGACACCTGCCCGCACCAGCTCCAAGGGGTTTGCTTGCCCCCCAGCAAGGCCAGAATTATATTTTAATGGGATTCGTTTATTAGAACATAAAAGTTAATGAGTTTATACTGAAGGGCGCCAAAATCTCCGTTGGGCTTTAATAGCAGATTACTGCTCAGGGCTGGGCCCTGCACCACCACCACTGCCCTGCGTGGTGAAGGCTGGGCTAGAGATGCCCACCCAGCCCCCTGGACACTCCTGTCCATGAGCATCTCACCTGCCTGGGGTGCTGGGGGGCAAGGTGGTCCCCA
The DNA here is from genome assembly GCF_015832195.1 of Motacilla alba alba. Lineage (NCBI taxonomy): Eukaryota > Metazoa > Chordata > Aves > Passeriformes > Motacillidae > Motacilla > Motacilla alba. The sequence goes on along the minus strand of NC_052034.1, from coordinate 4,188,478 downwards.
TGGAGGCTACTGGCCTCACAGCAAGGATCCTACAACAGCTCCCATCTGGACACTGAGCACCTTGGGCTGGGCAGTCCTGGCACCAGGCACTGCCCTGGGCCCTGTGTGGGGCTCTGGGTACCTCAGGATTCTCTTGGCACCGAGGGATGCTTGGGACTCTTGGCCCTCTGGGGATGCAGGATGCTCAGGATGCCGTGGGAAGGCAGGGGGTGCCCAGCTGCTGCCACCCTTGCCCCGTGAACACCACGGCACAGATCCTCCACCTCCACAGATGTCTCTAAGCAGCTTATCTCCAGTGCCACAGCCATGTCCCTCCCATGTCCCCAAGGTGACCGGGGACTGCTGACGTGGGACTGGCTACCCAGCACACACCCCTCTGGGCCCTGGCAGCCAGCAGCGACCCCACTGAGCTCGGGGTGGGCAAAGGGGCTGTCGAGCCCCCAGTAGCCACGTACCTGTTGGGGTCCCTCGGCACGCTGGCCACGGTCACAGCCGGGACGGGGTCCTAATCCCTCCCCTTGGCTTTGTGGGGTGGGAGTTTATTAACAGCAGCCGGGAGATGCCAGAGACTAATCCGGCAGCGGCGGGCGGGGGCCCCCGGCGGGAATCGATGCTGCCTGCTGTCACAAATAAATAAATAAGGCGGCACGCGGCCGCCCAGGGAGCCCCGATCGATGCTGCCCGCCAAGACAGCAATAACAGAGCGCCCGGCGCAGGGAGGGGACAGGGCAGGGCCCTCAGTGGCCCCAGGAGCATCACAGTGCCGCGGCACAGCGGTGTTCCATGCCTCAGTTTCCCCATCCGTAGGAGGGGGCAGCGGGAGGGGCAGGGGGGCGGGTGCCTGGCACAGGGTGAGGGCAGGGGTTGGGCCTCGCAAGATTCTAGGTTTATTTTCTAATTTAAAATCCAATCTGGCTTTGCCCCCACGGTCAGGGCCTGCAGCTGTGATGAATGAGCTGTCAGGCGGCCGACACCATGCTCCCCCAGCCTCAGCCTCCCTGCCCCACGGCCTCCAGCCCCTGAACCACCCCCAGCCTCCACAACAGGAACGGGAGAGGGAACACACCTTATTGATGTCAGATCCCTACCTGCCCCCTGCCCTGGTGGCCCTGAGGACCTGCAGGGAGCAGGGCTTGCTTCCAGGTGTGAAGGCAGCGTGGGCAGGAGCAGGCAGGGAATGCAGGTGGGTGCAGGCGGTGGGTGGGCAGGTGTGGGCAGCGTGGGAATTCTGGCATTGTCTGGATGCAGGCAGGCCGGGTGGGCGGATGCGGGTGTGGGTGGGCTGATGCAGGCAGAGGCGCACAGACGGGGTGAGGGTGAAGGCAGGGGCAGGCAGGCACGGGCAGGACTGTGCAGCCAGCTCCTCTGCCACCCAGCTGTCACCACAGACAAACCGCTGGCACCCAGCATGGCAATCTGGCACCAATGCTGGCATCCATGTCCTGCCACCCCACGGCCACCTCCATGCTGGCACCACCAGTGACTCCAGATGCCCACGGCCAAGCTGAGACTGTCAGTACAGCCAGAGCAGGGACCCAAGGGGCCACCCCGGTGCCCGGGGACACTGCTGGCGGGTGCGGCCGCCAGCCCTGGCAGCTATCGGAGGAGCTCGGCTTTAATATTCATGGCAGCGCTGGCGGGGAAGCGTTTGACCTTGTATGTTTTGCAATTCTCCTTGAATTGAACAGTCATTTACCCGCTGACACATGTCACATCACCGCGACTGGTTCCCTGGAGCATCGCGGCGGCCGAGCGCCCGCTGACACGCGGAGCGCCACCGACACTGGGCGGGCACCAGGGCAGAGCCCGGCGGGCAGCTGGGTGCCCATCCCCGGGGCTTTCCTCCCTTCCCACCTGGCGGATGCCAGCGGTGCCCTCGTCCCCTCCTCGCCACCCACAGCCCGTGTAGTCCCCCTTCCCCATTCTCCCCGCGGAGCTAATGGGTTTCTACAGCAATTTCCCTGCGTGGCAGCAGCGGTGATAAATTGTATGTCTGCTGCTATTTCAGACCCAAGCGCTGTGCGGTGCCGTGTCCCCCCTCCCTGGGCTCACAGCACCTAAATCAGCCCCTCCCCCAGGATTTCCTTCAATGGATACCCCACTTCTGGGCAGCACCTGCTCTGTGCCACCCCATTCCGACCACGATGTGGCTGCCAGGCCCCCATGGGGCTCTCTGCAAGCTCTGGTGTCCCCCAGGACCCAGCACAGCTCACCCCTCTGGGTGGTAGAGGGGCACCCAGCCCTCGGGGCACCCCTGGGTGCTGGGGGTGCCTGCTCAGCGTGGGCAGGAGTCAGGCAGGGTGAGCAGGGCCACGCTGCCCACCCGGCTCCGGTCTCCCTTTCCCTCCGCCCACTGCCAGAGACAGTAATTGAAATCGGTTGCGGGAGGCGAGCGAGAGCTGCTTGTCGGGCTCGGCGTTGGGCTGCTCAGCCATGTCATACTTCCTGCAGACACCATCCCCTCCCATCGCCGCCTGCTCCTGCCAGAGCCAGCATCTCAGCTGCCCCCAGCTCTCCGTCTCTTCAGCCAGCCCCACATCCCGCCGAAGCGCCGCTTTTCCTGGAGGATGAACCAGCCAGTTCTGCAGGCCGCTCAGGGCTGATCTCACAGCCAATATTGCCACTTGCTGCCACCCCCCAGGGTATCTGGGGACCACCGGAGCCCGCCCTGCCCAAGCATCACCTCGCTCATCGCCCACCACTGGCTGATCTGGCATTTCAAGCACCTCTCTCCATTTTCACAGGGTCAGAGCAGCGCTCTTGCAGCTGATTAATATTTGATCCCTTCAGCACAGCTCGTTACTGCATTTAAATTATATATGTAATAATTCCTACTGGCACGGCGAGCGCGCAGGCTGGCTCCTGCTGCCTCTCCCGCAGGCTGGGGGCTGAGCAGATCCCGAGCCTTGGCCAATGGGACCCCCTGGCACCTCGGAGGGTGCGATGAGCATTGCCAGGTCTCAGCACAGGGCAGGCTGGCAGCGAGCCAGGCCGATAGAGGCATCCCCAGCTGCCTCTGAGGGCTCCAGGCAGCCCCTTCACCCACCCGAGGTTGCTCGTGGTGGGAGCAGTGCTGGTCCTCCGGCTGTCCCCATGTCCCCAGCAGCAGGAGGAAGGGATGCTGCCACTCCCGAGCTCCTGCCTGCGACTGGAGGGAATCCATTACCTCCCTGGTTATAGGCAGCTTTCAGAGGCAATCTTTCAATTGTGCGCATTTAAAGAATTGATTGGAGGCGAAATTATCCTCTCCCGTCAGAGCCGCTGGAGACACAACTTCATCCACCTCCCCTGGGGGCTGTTGGTGTTCCCAGGGGACCCCACAGCCAGGGTCAGCCTCAGCCCCCACCCCGGCAGGGAGTGACAGCTCCAGGAGCCCCGTGCCAGCCTGGGGGTCCCACCAGCAGCACAGGAAAGGGTGGGGGCTCTCTGCTGCTCCGAACCAGGCCTGGGGGTGCCCTTGTCATGTCCTTGCCCAAGCTTCTTTGCACCCCGTTTTCCCCCACACTCCCACTGCTCTGGCTCTGCCTGGCAGCCCTGCCTGGCGCAGCACCCTGCGCTGAATTCACCTCCACCACTGCGAGCCCACGGGCGATCCCTGCAGAGTCAGGCTCCCGGGCAATGGTGGGGGTGCTCGGCTCAGCCTGCGCCCCACATCCCCGCGGGACAGCCCTGCCCTCCCGCTCCCTGGCTTAAGAGTATTATCCAGATAATCCTGGCCTGGCGGCACGGCAGCGTGGCGGTGACGAACTCCTCCGAGGCACGCAGGGCACGAGCACACGCGCTGGTAATTACTGGAGCAGGCGCCTGCCTCCTTCCCCAGCCCCCTCCTCACACCGAGACCCCAGGCAGCAGCCACATCCCCAGGGGCACCGTGTCCCCCAAATACACCACCCCTGTGGGCACGGTGCATCTGGCTGACGCTGGATGCCGTGGCACAGCTCATGGGGGCACGGCCAGGCCCTGTGCCCCCTGCCACAGCCTGTGCTGCTTCCACAGGCTGCCAGGACCCCAAGTTACAAGGAGCTCCCTCCAGCGTGCTTAAGATGACCCCCATAAAAAAAGCCTGGCCTGCCATGGCTTTGGAGAGCTGGGGAGAGGGGCTGCAGTGGGGCAGGGTTGATGGAGCTGTGCCTGGCACCATACCCCTCGGCTTCACCAGTGCCATGGGGCCCAGACCCCACTTTCTGCTGGGGCTAATCCCTGTGGACCCCAGGGGCTGGTGGTGCCCAACTGGGGCAGGAGAGAGAGAGGATCAGAGCCTGCATTGCCACCACTCAGACCACATCACGAAGCTCCCCAACCCGGATGAGGGGCCCAAGACTCCCCGACGCCGTGTCCCTCTGACCCACAGCTCGTCCCCATCACGCACCAGCCCATCGATGCCGAGTCAAGGCCACAGTGACACTGAGCCTGGCGCTGCTGCATGGAACCCCCGGGAGCCCTGCCTGATGGAGGACGGGGAATTTGAGGCATGAGCCACACAGGCAGCTCCCAGCACATGATGAGGGGATACAGGGTGGACAGGACCCCACGGGTCCCTGCCTGGGAAAAGCTCAGCACCTCCCAGGGCATCCCTACTTTTAAGACTCCGAGAAATGCACATGCAGTGTTTAATTAACTTTATTGATATTCAGAAATTAGGGGACTGACTAGAGGTAATTGCTCATTAGAAATCATTAAACTGACACAGTAAGCACCAGCCTCCCTTGGGGGAAATCTGCCCCGCTCAGCACCCTGCTCCCAGGACAGAGCCCCTGATATGGACCCCCATTCCAGTCCTGCTGCCCCCCCAGCAGGGCAGGGGATGGGGGTGCCGTGCCATTGCCCCACTTGCTGTTCCCATCCACTGTCTTTCCCAAGAAAGAAGGCTGTGGCAGCAGCCCCGGGTGGCAGGGTGAGCTGGGAATAGCAGCGGGCGCAGGGCCACGGCGCCCTTCCCCGCCTGGGCTCCGCCGCCAGATGGGGAGTTTATGTAACTCCCCGCACGGCTGCTGCCTGCAGCCGGTGCCCACATCCCGCATCCCACCGGGGCTGGAGCACGACCCACCCATCGCCCCACGCATGGCCACGGTGCTGCGGGGCACCCCAATCCCTGACACATCTCCCCAAGCCTTGGAAGGTCCCCAGTCCTATTTTTGGGGCAGCGGAGCCACGAGGCATCGAGCCTGCCGGTGCCCCACGGGTGGCAGAGACGAGGAGCCGAGCTGGGTGTTGGCTGCTCTCCTTGGCGAACCAGCACTCACCACCCCTGCGTCCCCCGTGTCCCTCGCCGGGCTGGAGGGGTCACCCCAACGGCGAAGAGAGGGGGAAAGACCCAAATGCCCCCAGTGCCCCCCACCCGGCAGTGGGGGCCGCACGGAGGGACCGGCTCACGGCAGAGCCAGCCCGAGGGCGGCTCGAAGGGCTCGGTGACCGCGGGAGCGGGTCCGCCGTGCCTGCCCAGCCCCCGGTAACACCGGCAGAGGGGCTGCCGCCGGAGCCTGCCGGGGGCGGCGTTGCACCAGCCGGGCTGCAAAGCGCCGTGCGCGTCCCCGGAGGGGGTGGCGGTGGGGCGGATAACGGGGAGGGGGGGATTCTCGCTTTACCGGGGCAAAACGGGGAGCGTCCCCTCCGCTTTACCGGGGGGCGAGCACGAGTTGGCAAAGTTTGACGGCGACGGAGGCGGGTTGAGGCCGCCCGCCAGCGAAGGGTGGTCGGTGTGCACGGCGGGGGTGACCCGGGGTGCCGGTCGGCGCTTACCGTGTGCCGGGGCGCGGAGCAGCGCGGCGAGGAGCGGCAGGAGCAGCGCGGGCGGCGGGCCCATGGCCGGCGGCGGTCAGCACCGCGGACAGCTCCGCTGCGGGCGCGGCGGCGGCGGCGGCGGCGGCGGCGCCCCGAGCGGCGCCCGCCGATACCGGGGACGGCGGAGGGGGGGGGCCCGTAATGCTCCGAGCGCGGCGCACACCAATCCGAGGATCGGGGGGGGGGCTCTCCCCGCCTCCCTCTCAGCCCCCCCGCGCCGTAATGCTCCGAGCGCGGCGCACACCCGGCGCCGGGGATGTGCGGAGGATGGGGGGGCCCTGCCCGCCTCCCCCTCAAATCCCCCCCCCGCCGTAATGCTCGCCAATGCCAGGGACAGGGCGGGGGACGGCCGTAATGCTCCAAGAGGGGCGCTCGCTAATTGCAGGGACGAAGGGGGGGCTCCCAACACCCACCCACCCCTGGCCGTAACTCTCCGAGCGAGGCGCCCTCCAATCCCGCAGGCTGGCGGGGGGGGCTCCTCCCTGCTACCCCACCCCCACGCCGTAACTCTTCGAGTGCGGCGCCCGCTGAAGCTGGAGATAAAGGTTGGGGGAGGGGGATCGCCTCATCACCCCCATTCCTCCCCGAATCCCGGCAACCCTTCGGGGTGGGAGCCACCGAGGGCTCTGGGAAAGGCGCTCGGTGCCCACCTCACCATATCCTGCCTCCCCACCTTACAGAACTCCCACCACAGCCACCTCCCTTCCCCCAGTCTCCTCTTCCCCATCCCTAGATAGCCCAAATTCGGGCTGGGCTCATCATCCGCCAAGCAGAGACACCTGGACCCCGAACAGTGCAGAGAGGGGCCGGTATTCTTTGTGGTGGGGTTCCAAGAGCCCCTCCCCAGCCCCTGCCTCGGGGTCCCGGAGGGCAGCCAGCCCTGCAGTGGGCAGATGGTGCTGGCACCGGCACCGAGCAGCTCTGTGTTGGCTGACGGACGGCTCTTGCGGGTGTTAAAAATATATATTTTTTTTTTAAATCTCTTTGTTGAATAACCCCCTCCCCATCCCTCCGAAAGCCCAGATGGCTTCTCCTCGCCGGATCCCCCGCAGCCCGGCCAGCCCCGCGGCACGCACGGCCCACGCAGCCAGCTCCGCTGGGGGGTTCGTTTTAATCCCAGGCCCTGCTTTGCCGACACGCATCATTCCTGCCATGGAGAGCGGCATGGCTTGGCACGGGGAACGGAGCAGCGGCCAGTCCCACGTCATGGGCTGTGTGCCACCAGCCCCGTGGCACTGTCTGTTGCGCCACCAGCCCCACGGCTGTGGAGGGAGTGGGGCTGGAAGCGATGCTGGGATCCTCATCCCGGGGGTGCTGCCGGCTCTTCTGCAAAGCACTTTCAGCTCTAAACCCAAAACTTTGATCCGCCAGTAGAACCATCAATGTTTAATGCAGCAAAGCCCTGGTAGGGCTCGGAAGATGAGCATTTTGAGGCCAAATTGAAGTTTCTAATATTATGATATTCAAATAATTTTAATCTGCCTGATGCATCCCCAGGCATGTACCTGGACTGCTAATGAGGGGCTGCCTTCAGCCGCTGTTGCTTTTGACAGAAAACAAACAATTCTTTGCAGGTGCCATCAAAGGATTGGGAATGGAGAGGTCTGGGGAGGAAAATGGGGGCAAGCATGCGTGGAGCCAACGCTGCAGCTGGGAGAGAAGGATGCCATGTTTGCCTCAGCTCCCTGGGGAAGAGCATTGCTCCCTAATTCTTTTCTAAGTGTTGGTTTGTGCTTGGTGAAAAACGAGGCCGGCATAGATGGATGATGGGATTTTGGGAAACTTCAGTCCCACCGTACAGTGGACGAAAAGGGTGCAGTGGGTGCAGAGTCCAGCACCCATCAAATTGCATCTGATCCTTGCCCAGCCTTGGCCAAAGAACAAAGTTCCCTGTTCCCCACTTCCCCAGTGCCACGTGGATCTGGGACAGGGCAGCTCCCAAAGCCTGTGCCAGGCAGTTCCCCGAGCCCCCATTTCCCCCTCCCCGTGCCATTGCCAGCCCCGAGTTTTCCCATCCATCCACCCAGCCCACACAGGGAATATTTCGTTTTTACTGAGCTCTCTTGACCCACACCAGCTGCTTAGGGAAATGGATTTCTTTCTGCCACAAGCCTTGCTTCCAGTCAGTACAAACCCAGGCGAAGAGGACATGGAAGGGGTGATGGAGACCTTGGCACAGGGCTGGGGGGATCCCCCAGAAATTCACCCTGAGGCAAATTGAGGTCCTGCAGCTGCTTTTTGGGATTTGGTGGTGCAGACCTCCCTGATGTCTGCGTTCAGCCGTGGTTGGGGTGACCTGCAGAACAAAAGCAATGGCTCGAGGGATGCCACTGAGCCCTGGGGATGGTGATTTGCACCCCACCAAAGATCCCACCATCTCTGTAACCTCACAAGCAAGGCTTTTCCATCCGTTCTATTACCACACTGCTAACGGGAGAGGAGTTCATTTTTACCATTTAACGTTTCACGGATAATTAATTATTCTTCATCTTTCCAGCAAAAAAAGGAAGAGCAAGTACAGGGGCTATTCAAAGCAAGAAAAGTCAGCTGAAACCCAGGGAAATTGCTGAATTATTTGTAACATCAAAGGCGAGCGAGGATGTGCTGATTTAACGGGGCCCTGTGCGACGCACAGCCCTGGGCATGGTGGTGATGCTGAGACTGGGACGCGCTCATTGCAGCAGTGATCATGGGCTGTGGGGTGGAAGAGGGGTCTGGGGGGCACCCCAACCTCTGCCAGTGCTGCCCATCCTCCTCCTCTCACCTCCCCGTCACTGTGAGCTGCCAGTTCTGCCTTTGCACGATGTTGGGGTGTCCCTGTGACCTGGTGGGAGCCTCCAGTGCTCCCCAGTGCTTCATTCGTCACCGGAGGCAAGTGGCAAAATTAATAATGATATTTAACATTTCGTAATGACGACAATTAACCAGTAAATAATGCCTTTTACACCGCAGAAGCCAGAGTAAATTAATTCCCCTAATTAGCTGTCAGGCAGCACGGGGCAGTGGCAGCATTGGGCAAAACTGGCAGCCCCTGTCTGGGTTATCCCCCACTCCGAGGCATTGTCCCCAAACCCCAGTCACACCCCAAAATTGTACAGATTTGCAAAATCCACCCTGCTGCATCCTGGCAGCTCTGGTGAGCCCTAAATCACCCCTATCTCCCGCTAAAAAAATAACAACAAAAGATGGCGACAAAATGGTTTATGGCTGTAATAAATTGCGCTGGAGGAAAAAAAGCCCTGCTTGTCTGGAAGCAAGGGGAGGTTTCCCATTGGCACACAGATGGAAGCCCTGTGTCCCACCACAGCTGGAGCCAGCAGTGACCAGTGGAAGGGGGGAATTATTGGAAGTGGTTTTCCTTCACATCTCTGCCCCCCTGATCAGCTGAGCTGCCTGCCCTGGTGGCACCAGGTGTTGGTGTTGGTGGGGGAATGAGAATATTCATTCCTGGCCGGCTGCAAGGGGCAGGAAGAGTGTGGCCCCTGTGTGCCCCTGTGTGCCCCTGTGTCCCCACAGAGCTGGAAGGTGGCCATGGCTCCACCGCCCGCTGGGCTCGGCTGGACTCTGCCCTGTTCCTCCCCTTGGCTCCCCTCCCAGCAGCCACAGAGACAGCAGCAGGGACCAGCACGGACATGGCTGCCCCGAGCCAGCCCCACAAGTCCACCTACGATGTCATTGTCATCGGGGCCGGCATCCAGGGCTCTTTCACTGCCTACCACCTGGCCCAGTGCCACAAGGACACTCTGCTGCTGGAGCAGGTATGGTGACCCCATTCTGCCACGTCCCCGTTCCCAACAGGATGGAGTGGGTGCCTGCAGAGCTGGCTGCTCTCCACCGTGGCACGGAGCAGAGCTGCTGCTGGCACTGCAGTCCCCAGTGCCAGGACACCCTGCCCCCAGTGCCTGGACCCTCATGTCCCCAGCTCCAGGATCCCCTTTTCCTGCTGCTTCCCGGTGCCGTGGGTGACAGGACAGGCTGTGTCCCCAAGGTGCCCTCTGCCACACGGCGCTGGCGCACTTGGGGCTGCTGGCATTGAGGGTGGCAGTGTCTGTGGTCACCCCCACGTCCTCTCTGCCTCACAGTTCCTCCTGCCCCACTCTCGGGGGAGCTCTCACGGGCAGAGCCGCATCATCCGCAGCGCCTACCCCCAGGAGTACTATTCCCGCATGATGCCCGACTGCTTCCGCCTCTGGCAGCAGCTGGAGGCCGAGACCGGCACCACCCTCTACAGGTGATGGGGACAGGGACGCAGCCCCCGCCGGGCACCGTCCCCTCCCCGCGGGACGGGGGGCAGTGACCTCTGGGTGGGATGCGGCTTCCTTGGCAGGCAGCTGCCAGTTCCTGGTAATTTATGGGGCTCCACGAAGGAAATGTAATTAAGGAAATGAACATCGAAATGGTCCTCCGGTGTCGGGGTCAGGGCTGACGGCCCTTGCTGTATTTAGGGAGCAGAGTGTGATGTAACTGTCCAGACCCTCCCCATGCATCCCACTCTGCCCTCGTCCCCTTCGTCCCGCTGCACTGTGCCCGAGCACCAGGGTGTAGCACACCCCAAGCACCACTGTTGTCACCGTGCCTCAGTTTCCCCCGGGGCAAAGCAAGTTGGGCGCCCATGCAGGGAGGGGGAGCAGGGCGAGCTGACGTGACTGGTGGGATGCAGGCAGACGGGACTGGTGCTGCTGGGGCCGCCAGGAGAGCCGGAGCTGGAGGCCTGCAGGAGGAGCCTGGGTGTTGACGAGGTCCTGGATGCCGCGGCGCTGGCCCAGCGCTTCCCTGGCTTCAGGCTGCAGGCTGGCCAGGTGGCCGTGCTGGACAGCACCGCCGGGGTGCTCTTCGCTGACCGGGCACTGCGGGCGGTGCAGGTGGGTGCTGCTGAGGAGATGGAATGCTTTGGGATGACATGGGATGCTTTGGAAGGGGATGGGGGTCCCCTGGCTGTATCCTCGCTGTCATCCCTCCCCACCCAGGAGGTCTTTCGCCGACACGGGGGCACCCTGCGGGACGGGGAGAAGGTGCTGCGCATCGAACCCGGGGCCACGGTCACTGTCACCACCACTGCTGGGGTGTACAGAGCCCCCCGGCTCGTCATCACGGCTGGAGCCTGGACCGGCGCCTTCGTGGAACAGCTGGGTCTCCGCCTGCCGCTGCAGGTAAAGGTTGGTGGCACGGGGAGGGGTGGCAGCGGCGTGGGCAGAGCTAACGGAGTGATTCCAGCCCCTGCGCATCGATGTCTGCTACTGGAGGGAGAAGCAGCCTGGCAGCGCCGGCCTCGGCAGTGTCAGTCCCTGCTTCCTGACCCTGGGGCTGAGCCAAGCCCCCCACGGCATCTACGGGCTGCCCTCCATTGAGTACCCAGGGCTGATGAAGGTGAGCAGGGCACAGCTGAAGGTGGGGGGGGGTTCCCTAACCAGCCCACCCTGACCAGCTGTGCTCCAGGTGTGCCACCACCACGGCAGCCCCACGGACCCAGAGAAGCGGGATCACGTCCCCTCGAGTGCCCCCCGCCCCGACATCGCCGTTCTGAGCAGCTTCATCAGCAGCTATCTGCCCGGGCTGGAGACCCAGCCAGCGGTGATGGAGACCTGCCTCTACACGGTGAGACCCTCCCCCGGGCACGGATCCAGGCATCTGGGGTCCTGAGCCTTCCTCCACCCCAAGGTGGATCCCAGCCTGTCACCTCACCTTCACACCCTGGCTCCCCAGAACACTCCAGATGAAGATTTCATCCTGGACCGGCACCCCAAGTTCAGCAACATCGTCATCGGCGCCGGCTTCTCAGGTAAGCGAGGGCAGCCACCCCCCAACCCAGCACTCCAGAGCTGCCCAGGATCGTGGGGATGGTTGTGTCCTCACCTTCCTTCTCCTTCCCGCAGGCCATGGGTTCAAGCTGGCACCAGTGGTGGGGAAGTTGCTGTGTGAGCTGAGCCTGGGCGAGGAGCCATCCTACAACATGGCCCACTTCACCATCACTCGCTTCCCCGGTGTGCTTGGGGCTGCACAGTAGGTGTGGGGTTCTAGACATGCCCCCATGGCATCACACTGCCCTGCAGCTGTGTCCCTGCATCCCAGTGTCCTCGCACCCAGAACACCTCCATCTCCACGTATCCCCATCTCCCTGCACCCTGGGGACTCCCAACACGCTGCGTTCCTCCAACCCCACACCCCAGATACCCTGCACTGCCGTATTCCACCATCCCAGCACCTCTGCATCCTCGCTTCCCCACATCCCTGCATCCTGCTGCCCTGCCTCCCCACATCCCAGCATCCCCCATGCCACGCGGTGCCAAGCCATCCCTACCAAGCACCCACTCCCGGGGAACAAATTAAGAAGCTTTGTCAGCCTCATGAAGATGGAGCAGGAGCAGCGCGGAGAGGCACACTCGCTTAGGAGTCAAGTTAAATGTTTTAATGTTAAATGTGCCATTTTATTATCATTAGATCGCTCCCACTTAATGAAAGCGCATTAGCGCAGCATGGCTTTATGGCAGCGAGCACCCAGCTTGGCCTGCGTGCTTCCAAGAGATAGCGGGGAAAGGGAAACAACCTGCCAAGGAGCGAGGGGGGTCCCCAGGGTGCAGGGTGTGCCTGGGGCCAGGCGCAGGGCACAGCACGTGGCACGGGGACAGCACACGGCCGGGGCCCAGGCTGAGCCGTGCAGGCAGCCAGCAACGCACATCAGCATCTCCTCTGCGTTAATTATTTAACGCCAGCAGGCAGAGGCTCTGTCCCGCTGCTCATCTGCATATTTATGAAGATTGATAAATGATTCAGCACTGGCACCCACGAGGGCTTCCCCCCACCCCCCGCTACCCTCCCCAGCACCCATGGGTGCAGCAGGCTCAGGGAAGAGGCCAGACTTGGCCTTCGTGTGAAGCTCTGCATCCTTGCTGGGGCTGGATGCATTCCATCAGACCCTTCCACCATGCAAACACCCCCCCAAAACAGAGAGACCCCCCGGGCACATGGAGCAGGCAGCAGCCAGTATCACCAGCCAGAAATGACGTTTATTTTCATACTGAAAGTAAAGGGGGTGGGGGAAGATGCACAGCTGGGCTAGTGCAAAACAGCCAGGCAGAGGTGGGGGGCTGGGGGGGGGTCACAAAAACCCAGATGGGCACGTGGGACCCTCTCCCCATGTCCCCTTCCCGGCTGCTCCCCAGGGCCCGGCCAGCGAGAGACGTCTTTGGCTCAACTAAAAGGGGCGTAAGAGAACGGCAGGATGCCGAAGGGGGGAGTTTAAGTTACAAAACAAGGTGCCGGCAGGCACTGAGGAATAAATCCCGGGTGCCGGAGCAGCCGACTCCGCCGCCAGGGACAGACAGGTGGTGGGAGGGTGGGGGGCGCAGCCAGCGAGCCGGCCGGGCTGCTCCTCCCATGGCCGGAGCCGGGGGGCGGCTGCCTGTGTCCCCCCAACCCGTGCAGAAGAAATACCGGCTGCCCGGGGCGGCCCCCGGAGCTGAGTGCTCCCGGGGCGGTGGGGAGCGGCGCTGGGGGGCTAGGCGGGGGTCTCGGCAGCCCGGCTCTCCGCCTCGCTGGCACTGGGGGAGCTGCGGGAGGAGCGACGTGTGCTGTCCCCGGCGTCCTGCTCATCGTCCCATCTGTCGTAGGTGAAGGTGTGCCGGGAGCTCGTGGGGCTGCGGGAGAGAGCGGGGTTAGGGGGGGCTCCGTGTCCCTGGCATGGCTCGGCTGCTGAGCTCAACTCCCCTCCGGCTGCAGCAGGAGCTGCGGTGAGCCAGCACGCTGGCAGCCAGCTGGATGGAGCCTTGATTGCCTCCTTTTTTATTCTTTCCGAGATATTTGGGACATGCCTCACTGCAAACAACTCCTCGCTGCGCTGAGCTGAGCCCCTGCTCTGCAGTGGGGCCGAGCTGAGCCTGCCCAGGAAAAGGCTCGTGGCCCTGAATGCCAACACCAGTGCTCCCAGACACCCTGAGGGCCCTGGCTGTACCCGAGCCCAGGGCTGGGGTGTGTTGCTCCCCAGTACCCCGCGATGCCTTCCCTTCCTCTGGGATAGACAGCCCAGGGCAACCGCATTTCCAAAAGGCTTCTTTCCCTTCCTCCAGCCGCTCTCCTATTCAGCCATCAGAAAGGATGAAGCCTGCTCTGAAATCACTGCCAGCGAGCCCAAACACACCCTCTCTGCATCAAACGGCGTGCAGAGCTCCAGAGTCCTGCAGGTTGATGCCATTCACACCCCAAATTCCCACCGCAGGGCACAGAGCGGCTCTGACCTCCAGCAGCCACACTTGGGTCCCCCCCAATGGGTGCTGCCTCCCCCATGCTCACACACTGCAGTGGGTGCGTGTTAGTACCCATCCCACTCCCCTCTGCTCCTGGGGGCTGTGCTGCCCATCGAACCCTTAAACATTTCCTGAAGGAATAAATCCAGATGTGTCCTGGCCGATGGCTGGGGAGCCAGGAAGGGATTAGCACTTCCTGGGGTCCCGCAGCTGCTAATCCCGACCACGCTGCGTCCTGGCAGCACGGGCAGCTGCCGGTCCCGCTGCGGCCACGCCGGGGATCTCCCCACCGATGGAGATGCCCAAAGCAGGGCTGCTGCAGGCACAGAGGGCTGCCCCATGCCGGGGTGCCCCATGCCGGTGGAGGAGAGCTCCGGAGTCAGGAGAGGGTTAGGGCGAGCGGTTAGTGGCACACGGGGAGGTTCATGCTGCACGGCACACACCGCTCCCACCTCCTGCCTCAGTCGCTCTCGGGACGGTACAGGTACTTCATCATCAGGTTGTCCACCTGCTTTTTCCTCTGCTTCTCCTCCTTCTTGCCCCGGGCAGGACGTGTCGGCTCCTCGCTCCCCGCCCCCCGCGGGCCCTTCTTGACACTGGAGGTGCTGCGGTAGGAGCTGGTGGAGCCGGAGGAGGACTCGGAGGAGGAACTGGACTCGGATGACGACTGCTGCTTCTTCTTCTTCTTCTTGGATTTCTTCTTGCTTTTCTTGGCACGCTTCTTGGAGCTCTTCTTCTTCTGCTCCTCCTCTTCCTCGGAGGAGCCCGAGCTGCTGCGGCACCGGCAAGCGTGCCGGGAGAAGTCGAGGGCGGACGCGGAGCGGCGCAGGCTGCCGGAGGGGCGGTCAGCGGCGCCCAGCGGGGCCGCGCTCCGGACGCTGCGGACGCTGCGGACACTGCGCCCGTCATCCCCCGAGTCGGGGCTGGAGTAGCCCCTGGCCTGCAGCGGGCGGTAGCTCAGCACCTCTTGGATGGCGGCTTCCAGGTCGGGGTCGAGGTAGGAGCGGTGCCGCACGGGACGGGCGTCCCCAGGAGCCTCCTCCTCGGAGGCCGCGCTGCGGGGCCGTGGGGGCACGGAGAAGCTGCGCCCCAAGAGGGGCTGCCCGCGGCCCCCCTCGTCCGCCTCATCCAGGCGGCTGCGGGCCAGGGAGAGCCGCGATTCGGGGCGGCCCTCGGGGCCCCCGCGCCGGCTCCGCAGGCTGCCAGGGCTGGAGAGGGCGAAGCTCAGCACCGAGCACCCCTCGTCCCCATCGTCGCCGTCCTCCAGCCCGCGCCAGGAGGCGGAGGAGACGCGGCTCACCGGGGCGGAGGCGACAGACGCTTTCTCTACGTCGGTGGCCGAGAGGGACCACCGCTTGTCCAGCCCTTGGCGAGCCCGGCCGCTGGCGTCGGCGAAGGCGCGGGCGATGACGGCCGCCCGGTCCCGGGGCTCGCCGCGGGCCGCCCTGCGCGGAGGGCGCTCGGGGGAAGGCGGCCGCTCGCCCAGGGCGCTGAACAGCGTCTGCTCGTCCCCGAGGCCGCCTATGGAGTCCTTGAGGCCCGGCCGCTTCCTGTAGCTGAGGGAGCTCAGCACGGACACCGGGCGCTCCTCGGGCTCGGGGCCGTCCGGCGGGGCTGACCTGCGCCGCGGCAGCGCGGCCCCGCACGCCCCGGGGAGACAAGAGAGACACGGAGATGAGCGGGGGAAGGAGGGGCCGCCGAGGCGGCCTCGGCAATTTGCGTCAGCGGGAAATGGCATCGTGGAAAAAATGTCATGTAAATGGGGGAATTGTTCTAGCCCAGCACTTTGATCCCCCTTTAAAGTGTTGCCTTCAATTTATTTCATTGTCGGCTACCTGGAGCCGCTGCGTTTGATTCCCGACTTCAGAAAAGGTGGAATTATCTCCAATAACAAAATGTTTTACATCTGCACCGCTGAATAAATTAAACCAATTAACAGAAACCAGCTCAGATCTTTCCCCCCTGCTCGGCAGAGGGAGGGAGTCCCCAGGGACTCCTGGAGCCCTGCTAGGAAATTGGGTTTGGATAAAAGCAATCTGCGCTCAGCAGGCAAGCGTTTTACAGGGGGAAGGGGAGTGGGGCTGTGTGCCTCAGCCCCATGCCGTGGGTGCGCCTGGGCACGTTCTCCACCTCTGCCAACATTTTCTGAGAGGTGTGGGGAAAGATGGGGTGGGGCTGCAGAGGCAGGATGAAGCAGGGAATCAGCCCTGGAAAGATGGAATTCTGCGCAGAGCTAAAGCCCAGCACTGCAAGCCCTGGGGAGGCAGATGGGGTAGGGGCTGTGGATGCCCCATATGCCTCCATGGTGGGATGAGGGAAGGGGGACCAGGGAGGTCCCCCTGGGTGGGGGGATGTGTGTCCCCAATGAAGACTGAGCCGCTTGTCAGCATTAATCCTTCCCTGGCCAACCACACTAGCACCAGGTGGGAACACAGCAGCAAATGCCACATCCCATGGGCACCCACCCAGCCCTATCCATGTCCCAGCACAGCTCAGCCCATCCTCTGCCCGCCAGCCCCATGCCTAGCCCTGCACCCACCTGCTGCCCTTCAGGCTGCCATCATCAGAGAGCGCTTTGGAGGAGCCTTTGTTCTTGGAGAGCCAAGACTTCACCCCATCCACGCGCTCCTCCAGCTCCGAGTCCACATCTGAGTCTCCGTCGCTGCCAGAGGAGCGGGTCAGGGTGGAAGAAAGCAAGAGGTCAGCAAGGGGCAGTGAGTTTTTGGGTGCTGGACAGGTGGAAGTGCACTGGAAGGCACTGAACCCCTCCAGCACCCACTGCCTGTGTACCCTGGCATGGGTGAAACCCCGTCCTATGGTTCTGCTCCATCTCTGGGACATAATCTGCACACACACAGTTCAACCTGCAAGCCAGGGGCTCCCTGAAGCACCCCCAAACCCCTGTGGCTGCCCAAGGGACTCCTGCACCCTCTGCCCAACAGCTTCCTGTCACTGCCTGGCTCCAGAGCTGGAGACAGCAAGGCCTGGCTTTGGGGCAGCAGGCAGGACACAGCTCCAGAAACGCAGGAGATTTCCAGCTCCGGGACTGGGAAGGAAATAAGTGGGTTCATTTTATAGGCTGCCGTCGAGTGCAGAATTACAGCGAGGAAGAGCAATGCTGATGGCCCCGGGTAAACAGGAGTTTAGCAGGCGGAACAGAAACGGCTCAGGCACGGCGGGCGTGGGAGCACAGCGGGCAGATTTACAGCCCTGCCGTGCCCGAGAGCCCCTGATTTACGTCCCGGCGTAAAAAAAGTCCTATCTGGCTTAAACCATCTAATTTATAACGGCCGTTCGTAACCATATTGATTGCCTTTAGAAAGAAGGTGCTGTCTGCATTGCAAAATCCATTCCTCCACGTTAAAAGCGTCCCTGAATAAATCTCTCTTAATACCTCACCGCTTACTGCTTTCATTAGGGTTATGGCAGCACCGTCGGGATCTATACGGAAATTGAAGCGGTGTGGTCCCCTCTCACCACCCCGCTCCCACCAGGCCACTCCAAGGAAGGGATGGGATGCATCACAGGATCTCAAATGGCCTTTTATCCACCTGGTTTTGGGCTTATTCCCTGCCTGGGAATGAAAGCAAACAGCACAAGGGACAAGCCTGGATAGACCCTGTATATGAATCCTTCTCTTTTTAAATTCAGAGCAACGAGCCGCTCTCCATCCTGCGCATCTCCCTCCCCTGCAATACATCCAGGCAACGCTGGGCTTGGGGGAAAAAAAAAACACCAACAAAAAAACACAGAATGACACCAAAAAAAAACCCTCAACAACCCCCAAAAACAAGCTCTGGGGGCAGCTAAGGTTTTCTGCCCCGTGGAATTAGGCTCCACATCAAACACAGTTTATGTCCAGGCAGACGTGCCGTTAGTTAAGCAGGTCGTGGGGGCGACCATGGATGGGGTATTAATTAGTGGCAGCAGGGCTCCATCGCTGCCCCGTGCTGACACATTTGTCATCAGCCACGGCAGAGCATCACCCCCCACCCCATCCCAGGGGCTCATGCTGTCCCCATGCACGGGATGTGGTTATGTGCTGTGCCGTGCCGTGCCGTGCCGTGGGTGCTGTTAGGGCATGCAGAGCTGGGCCAGTGGCATGCGGGACCCCGGCCCCTGGGGGTGACGTGGGGGTTAGGGGAGGGGAGGAAGGAAAGAGATGCTCCTCACATTTTACTCTTTCTTTTCTGATACTTTGCCACCATGTCCTGCAAACTGGGAGGGGTTGGAGGGGGCAGGGTCGGAGGGGGGGAGAAACACAACAGAAAAGAAATTAAATGAAAGGAAAAAAACCCAAAAAAGACCAAGTGGGTGGGCAAATTAAATTATGGGGAAGGGTCAGGGGAGGGAGGTGAGGGAGGTGAGGCTGCCCTGTGCCCCTGGAGTGGGGTTGCACCCAGCTGGAGCCCAGCATCCCAGGCTGGGTGCTGGAGCTTATCCAAAGAAAGGCAACAGAGCTGAGGAAGTGTCTGGAGCACAAATCTGATGAGAAGCAACTGAGGGAGCTGGGGGGGGGGGGGGTCTCAGTGTGGAGAAAAGGAGGATCAAGAGGGACTTTTTCACTCCCTACAACTTCCTGAAAGGAGGTTGTAGCCAGGGGGGTCAGGCGCTGCTCCCAAGGAAAAAGCGATACGACAAGAGGACACGGCCTCAAGTTGTGCCACGGGAGGTTTAGATTGGATGTTAGGGGAAATTTCTTCACCAAAAGGGTGGTCAGGCATTTTAACAGGTTGTCCAGGGAAGTGGTGGAGTCATTGCCTGGAAACATTAAAAAAATGTGTGGATATGGCACTTGGGGACATGATTTAGTGCTAAAATGGCAGTGCTGAGTTAATGGCTGGAGTCGATTATCTCACAGGTCTTTCCCAACCTAAACAACTGTATGATTCTATAATTCTATCCTGGGCTGGGCTGGATCCCAGCATCCCAAACCTCCTGCCAGCTTGTGCTGCCCTGGCTCCTGGGGCTCCCTGGGCTGTTTCCAGCCAGCTGGCAGGATCCTGGATGCATTTCAGGCACCTCCACAAGTGGTTGAAGCTCATGGGGGCTGCGGGTGGACGGAAGGATCGATGCACAGATGCACAGACTGATGCCTGTGTGCACAGGTGCCCGATGCACGGACGGACAGACACGGGTGCATGGACAGATGCATGTGTGCACAATGCAGGGATGGATGCACAGACAGCATCCTGCCAGGGCCAGGCAGAGCCAAGGGGTCCCTGTGGCATTTCTGAAGTGGCAAGGGGAAGCGGTGACCCCCAGGGACGCGTGGCAGCAGGGCCCAGGTGCTCTCACCTGTTGATGAGGTCCTCATTGCTGTCACTCTCCATCTCGTCCTCGATGGCCGCCTGCAGGTCCCCGATGCGCTTGAAGGCCAGCTTCAGGTCTGACTGCAAGCTCTGGTTGGCAGCTTCCAGGCTCTCCAGGTCCATCTCCTACGGGGAGGGAGTGGGATGAGCCACATTCCTCAGGGAACACCTCCTTGTGCCCTGCCTTGCCCTGTCCCGGGTTCCTCACCAGCTCGTGCTTCTTGCGGCTGGCTTCTGCCTCCTTCTTGGCCAGCTCGCCCATCTCCTCCTTGACATCACGGAGCTGCCGCTGCAGCCGCTTGTTCTGCTCCTTCTCCCGGTTCTCGGCGGCTGCGCGCTGATCCCGCTCCTCCGTCAGCTTCTCCATGTTCTCCTTCAGCCGCGTGGCCAGGCTCTGCCGAGCAGCGGGGTCACCCAAATCCCCCCATGGACCTCTCACCCCGCAGGTCCACCCTCACCCCAACACCCACCGAGGATGGATCCCCCTCCCATCAATTTACACAAGGAGATGGAGGAGAAACCACCTCCTCCCAGGGCCAGGGAAGGGGCAGAACAACAGCAAGGGCTTTGTTGAATTGGAAAAATAGATTTAACTGTGTGTGAAGTAATTAAAACATGTAACGTAGGGAAAAAATAGCTCCCGTTCTCCTCCAGCCACTGAGCCAGCCGCTGCATATTTATGGCCCCGGCAGAGAGAGTGGAGAAGGAAATAATAGCTTGGAAAATATGAAGAGGAGAGCTAAGCTGCCGCGCTCCCCGGCAGAGCTGCGGAGGCAGAATATAAAACAGGCTGCGTTCGCGGGACTGGGGAGTCTATAATTTCCCTAAGTCGATGCAGGGAAAGAGCAGCACTTTGCCGGGCTGGGCGGTGGATTACTGTTATCAGTGCTTGCAGGGAGCCTTCCCTGTGGAGACTGGGATGGGCTGCCAGAGGGGGAGGGCTGCAGCGTGGGGGGTCGTGGGGAGGGGAGGCACTCAGAAAACTCTCAGGTGGCTTTGTTACGGTCCTGTTGCACCCCTGTCCCAGCTGGAGCAGAGGGAGAGCCCCGTGACTACCTCCAGGCGCTTGACTTGCGTCCTCTCGAACTCCAGCCTGGTCTCCAGCTCACGGATCTTGGCCTCCTGCCGGCTCACCAGCGACTTGTCCACCATGGATTGCTCCAGGAACTCCAGCTGGCTCTGCAGACCTTGCAGCTGCGGGAGAGGGCACAGCCTCAGCCTCGACCACAATCACCCTGCCCCCACTGCCACGCTGTCCTGGAGGAGAGCTGCTGGCCACGCTGCTCCCATCCTGATGGAGAGCTTCCCACCAGACTGCTCTGCACCCCCATGGTGCGGGGCAGTCTCACGTGGTGTGGGCAGCAGGTCTCTGGGTGCCCCCCATTGTCCTAGCTTCACTCAGGGTGTATCCTCACCTTCTCCTGCAGCTCCTGCTTTTCCTTGCTGACCTCCTCCAGCTGTGCCTGGAGGTCATTCATCTGCGCCAGGTCCCGGGATGCCTGCAGGACACACCAGGGCCATCAGTGGCGATCCCACTGCACTGGCTCCAAGAGGGACATCTTGAGGGGGTGGGGTGGGTGCAGCTGCTCCTCCCACTTCACCTGGGCCACAGCTGCCTTGTGCTTCTTCATCAGCTCATTCATGTCCTCCTGGTCCTCCTCCAGCCGGCTCTGCACTTCATTCTTTTCCCGCTGCAGACGGCTCAGCTGCTCCTCCAGCTGCAGGGAAACACACGTAACTCCCACTGCATCCCAAGAATGGGGCATTCACCCCCAAAACCCACTCCAAACCGTGTGGGGCCACCCTGGGTGCAAATGGGGCATGGCCCCACCGTGGTTCATCACAACCCAAACCCACTCACCGCTGCCTTGGCCTTGGCAAGGTCATCGATCTGCAGGTGGAGGTCCTCGATCTCCACCTCCATGGATTTGCGGGCCTTGACAGCAGCTGCACAGGTGAACTCTGACTCTTCCAGCTGCAGGGATATAGCTCAGTGGAACAGGGATACAGCCAGGGAACAGGGACACCCTGTGTCCCTCGAAGCCTGCAGTATGAGGAGTGTCTAGATGCACACCTGGTTCTTGAGCTGGGTGATCTCCCTCTTGCTGGGTGCATTGTTTTTCAGGTGGTCCAGCATGATCTGAGCATCAGCCAGCAGCGCCTTCGTTCTCTTCAGGTCCCGGCGCAGGCGCTTTTCCGTCTCAAAGTCTCTCTGGTTGGCCTGTGGCAGGGGAAATTTTGCCACAATTCGATGTCAGAGGGGTGTCCACCCCACCACGGCCACCTCAGGGTCCCCAAAGCAGGCAGATGCCCAGGTGCCCTTCACCCCACCTGCTCGCTGACAGCAGATAACTTGCTCTCCAGCTCCCGCTTCTCTCTCAGCACCTTCTGCTTGTCCTCATACTCCTCCTCCAGCTGCACCTCCATCTGCTTCAGCTGGGGGACAGACAGGGGGCAGCCAGTCAGGGCAGCAGGGAGGGGTCATGACCCCTCCTCACGTGTCCCCGCAGCCTGGAGACACCGTGTGACCCCAGCTGGGTGTTTGTGCAACCAGAGGCACAAAGCCTGGCGTGTGCTGGCCCGGGCAGCAGCAGGACTGGTCAGACCCGCCGGGCCGGTGGAGCCGGGCTGTGGTCGCTGCGTGGGAGCCGGGTGCTGCATGACGGTGCCCAGCTGGCAGCTCCCAGTACCCAGCCAGGGCATGGGGATGCATCCCAGGCCCTCCTGGGCAGAGGGGGACACAGCTGAGCCCTACCTTCTTCTGGCACGACTGCCGGATCTCCTCCACCTCCTCATCACGGCTCTCCACCTCCTTGGCATGTGTCTGCCGCAGCCGCTCCATCTCCATCTCCAGCCGCAGCTTCGCCTGCAAATGGTGGGGATGTGGTCAGAGCAAAGGGGACATGGGGACCCCTCCATGCCGTTTTCCAGTCACCACTCACCCTGAAAACCCCCCGGTCTGAGGCCAGCTGGGCTGCCCGCCCCATGGTGACCTGCCGGGCCATGGCACAGAGGGCCAGGAGCCGTGCCGGCCGTGGCGATGCCTGGCCTGACACCGGGCTCAGGGCGACCGCCTCCTCTTCCCAGGCAAGCCCGGCCCAGGTAATAACAGCCCTGCATGAAACCACCCCACCCAGAAACCTCGCCCCTCCCCGCCGTACCTGCTCCAGCATCTGGATGGTCCCAGCCTGCTCATCCAGTTCCTCCTCCTGGTCTTTGACCTTCGCCTCCAGGTCCCTCAGCTGTTTCTTCACCTTGGCCAGGGAGGCTTCGTCCTTTGACTCCTGGGAGGAGATGTCCTGCAGCTCTGCCTCCAGCGCCTCCACCTTCTGTGTCAGCCCTGCGATGTCCGAGTCCCTGTCCTGTGAGAGACAGGGTCACCATCAGCCCGGGGTACCCGCTGATTGGGAGGCTGGGGAGGGTCCGGGGGCTGCTCACCTCCAGCAGCTGCTTGAGGCCAAAGACCTCGGCCACCAGCACATCCTTCTCTCGGCTCAGCTTCTCCCGCTGCAGCCGTTCCCGCTGCGCCTCCTCGTGCGCCTGCGAGAGCTCGCTGTCAAACCTGCACGGGGAGAGTGGGGTGAGCACTCAGCACCCCGGGGACTGATCCTCAGCCCTGTGCCAGGGGCACTGCACTGAGCCTCCCCTTCCCTCAGCAGCAAGCACTGGGAAGGCTGGTGTGCTGCTGAGTGCTTGTTTGAAACACACTGTTGATGAGTGTTTAATTGCCAGCATGGTGGCACGGAGTCACTCAGACACTCCTCCTGGCACCTCCACTCCATGCTAAAGGGGAGTGCAGCACCTGCAGCACCAACCCCAGCAGCACCTCAGCTGCTCTCCAGGGCCAGCATGTGCCCGTGGGACTGTGGCTGCCAATAGCAGGGGCTTGGCTACTCCAAAGCAGCTGGGGACACCAAACTGACAAGCAGGACATGGAGGGGTCTCTAGGAGAGATGGGCTCTTGTGGTACCTCGGCTCCCACAGCTGCATCCCAGTGTGGGAGCTCCACATGACACGGCACCAGTCCCATCCCCAGAGGGGACACACAACCCCCTGGACGGGACACAAGCCCCTGTTGAAGGAGTGCTCAGCACAGCCTGTAGCCAGGCAGCCACGTGGCAATTTCTTCCAGTGCCCCTGGGATGGGATCAGCTGGGCTTGCTCCAAAATCACTGCCTCTGGGGCTTGGAAAACAACCCTGCGCTTGAGTTTGTGACCTGCGTTAAACACCTCGGCAGCTAATCCCCATTTTTCCTTGCGCTGGGTAATAAACAGCTGCATTAGCACAGACTCCAATCCGCGGAAATTGAAATTAATTAGATTGGATTCTCTTGCTGTATTTGTGTGTGCGATCATTACCATAATGAGATGAAAGCGTCCCTGCTGCTTAATAACGTTAGCAAACTTTGGGGCTGGGAGAGGGGACGGGATGGCAGCGCGTGCCGAGTGGAGATGCAGGGCACCAGCAGCCTCCGCCATGGGGCATAACCCCACGTGGATGGGATCACTCAGCTCAGGGCCCCCAAAAAGGGCATGGGGATCCCCCCCACAACAAACACATCCAACTTGGGCAGCTCCATCCCGCCAGAGGCACCTCGGCCAAGTACGAGCTGGTGAGGTGCCCAAATCCCTGCTAAAATGGTAATGCCACTTCGCCAGAGGTGTGTCCCCCATGTCCCCCCACCGCCAGCGCACTGTCCCCACCTCCGTTGCTTCTTCTCCAGGTCATGGTTGCGTCCCTGCTGTCCCTCAAGGTGCAGCTTGGTGTCCTGCAGCTCGGCAGCCAGGCGCTGGCACTTCTTCTTCAGCTGCTGCAGCGCCCGCTGGCTCTCCTCGCTGTCCGCCTGCAGGTCCGCCAGCTGCGGGCAGAGGCAGGCAGGCAGTGAGGGCTCTGGGATGCCACCATGTCCCTGCTGTCCTAGCCACGCTGAGGGGACCAGGGAGTCCCCAGAGCTGAGCCCCCACTCACCTTGCGCTCCAGCTGCCTCTTGCCCTGCTGCTCCACCTCCAGCTTGTCCTCCAGCTCCTGCTGCAGCCGTTTCTTGGTGAAGTCGATCTCCCGCACTGCTCGCTCGTATTTCAGCCGCCATTCGCCCCCTGTGCGGAGAAATGTGGTCACCAAGGGGCTGTGGGGGTGGTACAGGGAGAAGGGGACACTGGAGAGTGGGCCAGCAGCCAGCACTGGAGGCAGGACAGTACCGGAATCATCATCATCGAGCTCCCCATTGAGCTCGGCCGCCCGGATGAGCCGAGCCTCCATCACCTCCATCTCCATCGACTCCATCTGCTTCTTCAGGGCATCGTACTTGGCCTGGGAGGGGACATGGCCATGGTGAGCACTTGAGGGGGACAGGAGACACTGCGATGCCGGGGAGGGGCACACTTACCTGCAGGTCCTTCATCTCCTTCTCAGCCCGCAGCCTCTCGGCCGTCTCAGCGTCCAGCAGCTGGGAGGCCGACTCGCCGGTGTTGCGCTCGTCCGTCAGCTCCGACGTCAGTTCTGTGATCTGGAGGTGGCAGGGGGAATGGGACTGTGGGCTGGGGCAGGCTGGCACGGCACCGTACCCCGTCCCAGAAGCTGCAAAGACCTACCCTGCTCTCCAGGCGGTCGCTGTTGAGCCGCAGCTCGTTACGCTCCTTCTCCACCTTCTCAAGTTTGCTCTTCAGCTGCTGGATCTCTTCCTGCAACAGAGCGGGCGGTGAGGGAGGGGGCAGGCGCAGGGAAGAGGCTGGCGGGTAGGAGGCTGGCAGCTCTTTGCCCCTCCCCAGCACTCCCCCAGCACAGGATGAGCAGGGTGGGGGCTCCCTGGGGCTGCTCTCCCCTGCCAAGGGCTGGGCAGGGACTTTCCCCAACCCTCTCCGCCAGTCGTGCAGACTCCAACCCCATAAATGGTGTCGAAATGCCAGGCAGTCCCAGAAAAGCTGCAGAGGGGTACCCACATCCCCCACGAGAGGAGGTGGGAGCAAATCCACACATCAGCAGCTTGCTGAAGGGTTTGGATGCACCCAGCCCAGGTGGGGAGGGAGGGGGCCCACCAGGATGCCCAGGGACCACCAGGCAGTGCTGTGGAAGCATGTCTGGCTGCTAACATCTTCCTCTCTCTTCCTCTGGCCCCAGCACAGGCTGGGTGCCCCTGCCCAGGTGCCCCCACCCAGGTGCCTGTCCCCAGCAGGTCGGGGTGAAAGCTGAGCCGGGCAGCAGCTCCGTGCTCGCCAGGTGCACCAGTGTCTGGTTGCCAGTGCGAGCGGAGCCCCCGCGTTTGCCTCTCGGCGCACGGTTTCATTTCCATTCTCCACGCTTGTAATTGGGCTCGAGCAACAGCCGGCTCTCGGGATGCTAATGACATGCTGATTCGCAAATTAGGGAGCAATTCGAGCCTGGCGCTGACGGGGCGCGGGCAGATGTGGTCCTGCATCTCACCCCATCATGGGCTCCCACATCCCAACCCACTGTGGGATCCTGTATCCTAATCCACCACAGGATCCTGCATCCCACCCCTCCCTGGGTTTTGCTTCCCACCCCACTTCAGGATCCTGCATCCCACCCCACCATGAGCTTCTGCATGTGACCCCACCGTGGGGTCCTGCATCCCACCCCACTGTGGGGCCCTGCCCAGGGCCAACGCTCCCCAAGCCCTCCCTGCTCCATCCAGCATCCCCCAGCATGGATACCCACGTCTTTGCCGCGGATCTGGTCCTCGGTGAGCTGCACCTCGATGAGGGGTCGCACCGTGGTGAAGAGCTTCCACCAGGGCCAATCCTTCACCCCTTTGTTCTTCTTGATGTTCTTCTGCACGCACCGGATGGCCAAATCCTGGATCTGTGCAGGGCACGGGGTCAGCACGGGGTATGGGGTCAGTACAGGGCCACCAGCAGGGCAAAGCGGGGCGTGTGGGTGCTCAGCACCCCTGCCAGCACCCCAGCATGCTTCCCTTCGCTAGCATTTGGGCTAATTGCACCAGCAAATCTGCTGTTTGATCCTCTCCAGCCCCTCTAAGTGCTAATCCCGGGAAGATGAGGCACTGTAAGATGCCTATTTTACACCTTCTCTAATGATAAAAGTAGGAGCTGAAGCGTGGCTTCATCCTTCGGCGGCGATGCCCAGCAGCCTCCCTGCCGGTTCCCCCTGGCCCCCCGGTTCCCCCTGGCCCCCCACGGCTCCGGGGGAGGCGGGAGGAGGAGGTGCTGGCCCAGGAGGCGCAGAAAGGCTGCACTGCCCATTTTAGGCGAAATTGTGCAGCAGAGCGGGGAGGGGAGAGTCACTGGGACGAACCTTTCTCTTCTTGAAGTGCTGCCGTGCCAGGAAGCCCCTGCACGCCGCCTGGAAAAGGGTGATGTTCCTGCTGGTCTGTGTGTCCCGCTGCTCCTCCAGCCTGGCCAGTGATCCAGCCCGGAAAAACACCTGCGGGAGGGGAGCAGGACAGCGATGGGTGCCGGCATCCCTCCGGCCACGCCGTGCCACCCTCCTGCTGGTGGGGATGTGTCTCTCCCCTCCACAGGCACTGGCCCTGTCCCACCGTGAGGTTTTATTCCCCAGGCATGAGGAATGCCGTGGGTGGGAGTGAACAGTGCTGCCCTTTTGCTGTCCCACCGTGCCGTGACGCACAGCCCTGCCCACACCCAGTGATGTCGGGCACCATACCCGGCTCAAGCCCATGTGGTAGCTGCTCTTCTCCAGGTCCAGCGATTCCAGGAGCTCCTCCACTGCCTGCAGGGAGAGAAAGGTGTCAGAGCCAAGCCCTTTGAGGTGCAGGGGACCCCAGACCACAGGAGTGACTCTGACACAGGGCACGTACCCGCTTCTCATCCACCACGATGTAGTTGCGCCCGTGCTTTTTGGTCAGGTGTGGGGCCAGGACATC
Organism: Motacilla alba alba; assembly: GCF_015832195.1. NCBI lineage: Eukaryota > Metazoa > Chordata > Aves > Passeriformes > Motacillidae > Motacilla > Motacilla alba. The sequence goes on along the minus strand of NC_052034.1, from coordinate 4,161,283 downwards.
AAAGCGCCGCCTGAACTCCGCAAACACCATGTGGTCAGGGTAACCTGGGGAAGCAAGGGAGAGTGGAGCTGTGTGGATGCCCAGGGGATGGCAAGGGACAGCCCCACGTGCCCTGACATGCCAGGGTTCATGTTTTGGGAGAGCTGACGGGGTTGCCCCACGTGACACAAGCTCCCCATGGGGTCAGGCATAGCTGGAACGCCCTCAGCCTCCCCAGGAGGTTTTCCTTGGCTGCTTCCTCCAGCAGTTTTGGCTGGGATCTGAGGAGAAAGCGGCCAGATCCCTCCTCAGGGGGAGGGACAGCGACACATATTGCCTGTGCAAGTCCTGCTCTGGCTCCACTCTGAGCCACAGCCAACTCCTGCTTCAGGCTCCAGCACTGAGCCTCCATATCTTAATTAACGATGAGGTATTGATGGGAGCATTGACCCCGGCACGGGCGGCTGGCCACGGCCATCGATCCAGGAGGTGTGCAGGTGGCATCGATTCCCAATCATGGCAGGAAGGGTCCAGCCTCCAAGCAATAAACCCTCGGCCGGGTGGCTGGCCAGCCAATGTATCGATAAATGCTTTGCTGAGCACAACCCAGAGGCTCTCGTTGCAGCGGGACAGGGGCTGGATGCCAATGGGATTGCTGCCAGGAACCAGCGGCACCAGGGGAGACACCCAATTAAGGCCATGCCTGTCCCCAGTGCAGATAACAGCCCAGCAGGGGAGGGGGAACAGGGACAGGACCACCCTGGGGAGAGGCTCCAGAGTTCAGAGCAAGGGCATGTGCTGAAGGGATTCCTGGGGGTCTTTGGCTCTCCAGTGAGAAGACGCAGCCGGGATCTCGGTGTTGTCCATCCCCTGGTGCTGGTGCCAGGGCTCACCTTGGCGGTACATGCGGAGGGCGTCGAGCAGGCGGGAGCCGCGGAGCTGGGCGCGCAGGAGGGGCACGTCCAGCTGCATCAGCCCGGCCTCGCAGTGCTCCGCCGGCAGCTCCAGCTCGCTGCCGCTCACCCGCCGGCACAGCACAGCCTGGGGGTCCCCGCCGGCCCCCGCCTTGGGCAGGAAGCAGTGCACAAAGTGGAGCTCGGACTTCTTGATGCTGTCGATGAGGGCGTCCTGTGGGTGTGGCAGAGCAGGGCGAGCGGTGACGTGCGGCGGTGCCCCAGCCAGGTGCCCCAGCCAGACGCGGGGCTCCCCCTTGGCACCCCCTTACTCACCACTTGCAGCTTGATCTGGATGCAGAGGGATTTCTTCTTGACAGCAGCCACGCCGGTGGTGAAGGTCTTGCGCATGCTGGTGGCCCGACGCAGGGCCAGCTGGGAGCCCCCCTCCAGCCCCGCCACCGAGCCCGACAGCACCAGCGCCGACCCGCCGCGCCCGGCGAACAGGCTGCTGATCACCTTCCTGCAGGGCACAGAGGACACGTCACCCCCCAGCGTCACCTCTCCTCCCTGCCACGCTCCCACCCCAGGACCCTGCTCACTTTTGGGACTCCTGCAGCAGGACAGAGGCGTTTTGGGAAGCTGGGTTGTGCTTGACGTAGTTGAGCCATCCCGTAGCATCGTACTCCACCCAGTTGGTCCCCGAGCTGTGTCCCAGGAGGAAGTGTCGGGGTTTGTCACTGGGGAGCAGCGGGTTGTGCCCTGCAGGGAAACACAGCACCAGTGGGCACAGCCCTGGGCACCAGTGTTTCACTGGGGCACGTCACAGAACCCCAGAACGACTTGGGTTGGAAGGCACCCTAAAGATCATCTCATTCCAACCCCCTGCCATGGGCAGGGACATCTTCCACTAGAGAGGATGTTTCTGGCCTAGTGGACACATCCCCATGGTTCCAGGCCCCCTTCCATACCTTTTTTACCCCCTTCCTGGGGGCCGTAGTAGGAGAAGAGCCGCTCCAGTAAGGTGTCCTCGTTGCCACCCCGGCTGCAGAGCCTCCTCCTCCAGAAGCCACAGCAGCCCCCGCGCCTCGTCCGTGCGGGCCAGAGACCGAACCTGCAGGGTCACCATGCTGGCAGCCACCCCAGCACACCAGGGTCCCCCAGGGCAGAGACATGGGGTGACACAGGCCACCTGGGCCACCCAGGGAGCACGCAACCTCACACTGCGTGAGAGGGCTCCTGATTAGTGGAGACCCAGAAGGGAAAGGGCCCACATGGGACACTCTGGCAGAACATCTCACTGAGGTGGGAAATGCAGGGCTGGGCTGAAACCCAGCACAGGGGTGGTGCCAGCAGTCTCCTCCAGCAGGGACTGGAGGATCCTATGGACTGGAGAACCTTGGGGACCCATGGACACTAGGAACCTGAGCACCTTGGGGACCAGAGCATCCCAGGGACCAGAGAACTTTGAAAACTGGAACACCCCAGAAATCTCCAGGCCCCCTCGCCCACAGCACAGGCAGCTCTTAGGACAAGAGGGGAAAACCGTGCTGGGGGATGCACTAAGTATGTGGGCTGAACACACACTTGCACCCATGCTCTCATGGCCAACAGCCCCTTTCCTTCCCCTCTACCACCAAAATGCCAAAAAGCTGCCCATCTTCTGCCATGATGTGGCTGGAAGGAAGAGTGGAAAGTGCTTACCAGTGCCTGGTGTGAGGACTGGTCCACAGCAGCGATGGAGCCAGAGGAGCTGGGCTCAGCATCAGTCAGGGCGAGCTCTATGTTCTCCTGGTGAGGGGGAACAGAGGCAGGTGAGCACTCACACTGCAGAGTAGCAGTGATAGGGAGTGTGAGCCCATCAGGGTCCTGGTCTTGATGGGGTTTAGAGTGACGAAGAGTTCTAAGGTAGGATCAGGACACGTGGAAGGGTCCCCATGGGCTGTCAGGGCTGAGACGGAGAAGAAGCAGTGACCATCATCATCACCACCCACAGCCACTCCACCACCTCCCAGCCCAGCCCTCCTGAGATGTGCTCCACAGCCAGCACAGCAGCCCTGGGCACTGAGCATCGTGTCAGAGCCGCTTTGGCTGGACTGGTCCAGCGACCACTGGGTAGGAAATAATGAGATTGTTCATGTGGGTATGGGAGGGCAGGAGTGGAGGAGGCAATGGCAGCTCTGGTGTCCCTGGTACCTCCTTGTATCGCTCCAGCTCGCGGGCAAAGGTGCGCTGGTGGAAGAGCTGCTGCAGGCGCTCCTGGGCGTAGTTGTGGCACAGCTCCTCGAAGGTGGCTCCCCGGCTTTGCCCCGCCAGCTTGGGGTTCTGTGCCCCAGGGGTGTCCACCACCGTCACAGAGCACACCGAGTGCTGGCTCGACTTCAGCGCCCTGGGGGGAGCACAAAGGGACACAGTGGGGTCAGTGGCTGCAGCCAGGCACACCCTGCTCTCCTGCTGGCCCCCCCAGCACGTACCTGTTGAGGAGGGAGATGAGGAGTGTGAAGAGCTCGGAGTACAAGCCAGCTGCCATGCCCTCCAGGCACTCCAGCGCCGTCAGCTTGGGACCTGGCCAAAGCAAGCCTGAGTGTCCCCAGCCCAGCACCCCCTGGGGCCACCCGCTGTCCCCCTATACCTCACCCTACCTGTGCCACTGTCCCCCAGGGGAGACTCATCGGGGCCCTGCCGGAAGGAGGTGGAGCGCTGCAGGGTGCCCTTGGGCTGGTGCTTGAAGATGGCAGAGGAGAGCTCCTCCAGGCTGCAGCCCAGCAGGTAGGCGGCTTTCTGAGCCCACTCGTGCCGTGCAAACTGCTTCCTCCCAGCTGAAGAGTGGAGAAGGGGGTTCAGGGCCAGGCAGGACACCCCTAAAAATGGGGAGCGTTTCCAAACAGGCCTGGGATGATCTTAGGGACCCACAGAGTAGGTTAGGCACGATGGGCACAGTGGGAGCACACGTTTTGGGGTTTGAGGAGACACAGATGTTTGGGGTCTAAGAGGAGATAGGGGTGAATGGCTTTGTGCTGCTGCAGGCTGAGCCTGGAGCCGCACTGCTGTGCAGCACAGACCCCCTGCCACCACTCCCCAGGGACCTCTGAGGCTCTGACCACCCCACACATGGGGTCACGTCCGTGCTGGGTGACACAGCCACACCGCAGCCAGACAGACACAGAGACACGGACGCTGGGGGCGGTGGGAGCAGGTTAATGGTGACACACAGGGACACGGAAGCGGGATGAGGGTGGCACGGGGGAGGGGGAAGCCAGAGACACACGCGGAGAACGGAGAACGGGACTTTACCTTCGTCGGCGTCTGCATTGCAAAGGGCAGCATGCACCATGCGAACAGAGACACGGGTTAGAAACAACGGCACACGACGGCACGGGGACGCCCTCCTGCCACCACGCTAGGGCACATGCCACGCCTGCCCCCTCCCCAGGCACTGCTGCAGCGACAAACCGTGACCAGCATGGGGGGTCCCTTCCCTTTGAGCCCCCTGCCCCATGGGCACTGTTGGGGAGCAGCTCAGCTCCACCCCAGCACATGGGGAGCCACTTTTGGATCCTTCCCGAGGCCAAGGAAATTGTGGGGCTGGTGCAACTCAGTCCTGAGCACTCCCAGCGTCCACGAGGCACACGGGAGGTTTCAGCAGCAGCAGCACAGACCTGGGGGTGGGATGCCCACCCCGAGCAGGATGCAGCAATGCTTCCCCCCCCCGCAGGATCTGGGATCCCCTCCCACAGCAGGCTCCCATGGAGAAGCTCCGGATTTGCCTGAGCATCCCGCCGTGGTGGCTGCAGCGGGGCCCTGCTGCCCTCTAGTGCCCTGAGAGCACCCCATGGGCCAGCACTGCACCCCAAGAACGCCCCACAGGCCAGCCCTGCACCCCAGTGCACATCCAGACCCCTCCGGTCTCTCCTGCTTCATCCCCAGATCATCTTTTCCCCCAAGGCTGCAAATTCCCTGGGTGCAGCCACCAGCTCCAGGTGCCCATTTTGGGGTGACATGCCCAGCTCTCCCACCAGCGTGCAGCACCACAGGAGCTTCCAGCACAACAGGTAGAAAGAGAAAGCCACAGGGGGAAAGAGCAGCCTCCAAAGCCAAATTTGCCATCCCCAGGAATGGAGAGCAAAGCTGGGGCTGTGAGAGGCTCACACCCATGGTGAGTGCTATGTGCCAGGGCAGACCTGACCCACACCACCGCGGTGCTGACAGCACTGGGATGGGACTCCTCACGAGCAGCAGATAAATTTGGGGCTGCCAGCACCCAACCAGTGTCAGGGCTGCTCCCAGCACACCAGCAGCATCCCAAGCCCCCATTTCAGCCCCCAAATCTGCATTGCATGGCACCCCCCAGAGCAGAGCCCTCCCCACTCCCATTACCAGCTCCATCTGCCAGTGGGTCTGCAAGGAGGATGGAGGGAAAGGTGTTACACTGGGAATGGGGGACATCCCTCCAGTTGCCTCAGCCCCACCCAGGCCCCCACTCCCCAAGTTGGCAGGGTCTGGGCATGTTCAATTCCCACCAGTAAATGAGACCACCCCGACCATAGGGACAAAGCTGGGTGCCCCAGAGCACTCAGGGTGGCAGGACACTGTCCCTCAGCTGACACAGCCTCCCACCCTCTCTCCCAGGGCTTGGCTGCACTGCAGGCTGTTTGCAAGGTGTCTCTGGAACCCCTCATACCCATCAGTCTCAAATCTCCCTTGGTTAATGGCTCCCAGCTTGTTACCTTTGGTTGCCCCAGCGGCTCCCAGATGGTAGATGGCCCCCAGGATGAGCCAGAAGGCTTTCTGCTCATCTCCTGAGATGCCCATCACCTTCATGGCTGTCAGGAGCTTGCTGAACTGCTGGGCTGCCTTCTGCTTTTCCTCTGGCTGTGGAAAACAACAGGAGCCATTGGTCTGGGAGCCCAGCTCTGCCTCCCCCTGCACTCAAATGGGCCAGAGACCCCCATCTTCCCCTACAGCCCCCCATGGCAACAACCTTGGAGGGGGGCACGATGCCGAAGACATTGTTCTCTGCCAGGTGGTTGAAGTGAAGCTCAGTCCTGCAGGGATCAACACCACGATTGGCCCCATGGGGGAGGTCCCAGAGACCCCCCCACGATGGAGGCCATGCCCTCCCCGCAGCTCACCGCAGGGCGCTGTCAGAGCAGGCCAGCAGGTAGTAGAAGACATTGAAGGTGGCCTCGTTGGCCGGGTGCCGGGCCACGCGCAGCTTCTCCAGCAGCAGCGTCTGGCAGAGATGGGACAATTGGGAACTGTCCCCAAGCGCCCCACTCCCACTGAGACCCCCCCAGCCCACCCCAGCCTCATCCTTGCTGCTTGCCCAGGGTCCCCACAGAGTTGTGAGGGTCTCCCTCCCACTGCAGGGCACCATGTGAATGCAAACATCACCCAAGCAGCCCATGAGCATCTCCCCTCAGTGAGTGCTACTTCAAGAGCATGGAGGACATCCCCTGGATTTTAACTGGCTCTGCTGTTATCACAGCAGAGAGGTGTCTGGAAGACACATGCCCTGATTTTGGGACTAACTCAGCAAGGACAGGGATCCCATCTGATCCATGTGTGAACAAGAGCAGGATGCCAGGCTGCTGAGCGCTGCGAGCATGGCTGGGGATCTGCAGCAGAGCTCGTAGTGTAGGAAACACCAGGAGAATCATGGAATGGTTTGGATTGGAAGGGATCTGAAAGATCAACGAGTTCCAAACCCCTGCCATGGGCAAGGACACTTTCCCCTATCTCAGGCTGATCCAAGCCCTGTCCAACCTGGCCATGAACACTGCCACAGGGAATGGGGCAGTTACAGCTTCTCTGGACAACACTCCCGTGAGGATGGGCTGGCTTCCACACCACGGGGAGCCACGCTGGCAAGGATGGACCAGCTCCCATGCTGGGGAGGCCACCCTGGTCCCCTCACCTGTACAGAGGCAGACGCCACCTGCCCAGCCTGGTCGAAGTCCAGGGAGATGATCTGAGAGAAGCGGGTGGCGTTGCCGTTCATGCCGGTGCTGCTATTGCCAAAAGCCTCCAGGATGGTGTAGAGAGCCTGCCACTTCTCCACTGTGGGAAGACAAGCAGGGCAGTGCAGGGGCTGTGCAGTGGGCAGGGGGGCAGAGCTGGCTGGGCAGGCGCTGCCGCTCCCTTGCACCGCAGCAGCCCCCAGGAGCACAGCAAAGGCACTGGCGTGACACAGTGACAGCCCGTTTGGCGCGTGCGTGGGGCTGTGACCGCGAAGCAAGGGGCGTGTGCAGGCAGGACAAGGGGACTCCACACCCACAGAGGGACTCACCGGAGAAGACCTTGCCGGTGCTGCCGGCGATGGTGGCGAGGTACTGCACCAGGTGCTGGCAGTTGGTGGTTTTGCCGCTGCCGCTGGCGCCCAGCAGGACGATGGCCTGGTCCTGGCGGCTCATCAGCATGCTGCGGTACGCGGCCTGCGCCACCGCGTAAATGTGCGGGGACGTGTCCTCCCTGCGGCACCCCTTGAACATGTGCATGACCTGACGGGGACAGGGAGGGGAAGCGGGCAAGGGTCAGCACCCTGCCATCCCCCACCGCCCCCTCTGTGCGGTTCCAGCTGCTTGTCCCCTCCGGTGTCCCTCCCCAGCAGCATCACCTTCTCAGAGTACATGGAGGGGGAGCTCAGCGGGTTGATGATGACCATGGTGGGCCCGGCGTAGGTGTGCAGGAGGTTGCCGCCGTAGCGCTGGCGCAGCGTGTGCAGCGTGCTGGACTCGTTGAGGTAGAGGAGGCTGGCGAGGTCCTCCACACGGTCACAGGACGGGGGGTTTGCCTGGCAGCGAGGTTGAGATGGGGCGGGTCAGGCGGGGAATGGGGATCAGCCCCGCCGGCCCCCGCCCCGCAGCCCTACCTTCTCCACATCATCCTCCTCCACCTCCAGGACGGCTCCATCGTGGTCCAGTTTCACCTTGACTTTGCCCTCGGGCAGGGGACTGCCCGCCTCCGGCTGCAGCTGGCTGCCTGTGAGAGGCACAGGGCACTCAGAGGGGCCATGCTGGCAGCCCCCAGGGACACCACTGTGGGGTCAGGGGGGCTCGCTGCACCACAGGAAGGACGGGGTGCTGTGTCCCAGCAGTGCTCACCCAAGGAGAAGCCATCCCTGTGCACTAGCCACACCTTCTCGGTCTCGTACCAGGCCTCCTCGGCTGCTATCTGCTCCTCTGTCTTGGCCTGTGGGACAGCAGATGTGGAGAGGCTGTGGTCACCTGCCCCCTGCCCTTCCTCACCCCCTCCCCTCATCCCTGGGGCTGGAGGGAGCAGGGCTGACTGGCCACAGGGCCATGTGCTGGACAGCCAGGCCACCTCCACAAGCCACAAACCCTCCCAGCACATGTCCCCAGTTTGCTCGCTGGGGACCACAGTGGGTGCAGGGCTGCAGAGACCACCAGGCCCTGCCACAGCTGGGGGCAGACATAAAGACACAGTGACCCACGGCACATTCACTATGGCCACCTCGGGCGAGCCTGGAGGGGCCAAGCTCCCAAACCACAGCCCTGAGAGCAGGCACCCACGCCAGCCACGTGTCAGGATGCAGGGACACCAGACATGCTATGGGGACATGGGACATGCTGCAGGGACATGCTGTAGGGGCACAGGACACACTGAGACACATAATGGAGAGATACAGGACATGGCACAGGACTCTGACACGGGGAACGCCAGGCTGGTGGCCAGCACAGCGGGGATGTCCCTGGCACAAGGAGAGCAGGACGAGCTCCAAAGCCAAACCTGAGCTGCAGCAGGGACGGGGCCAAGGGGAGCTGCCGGCGCATCGTCCGCTGGACCCTGGCGAGGCCGAGAGACGGCGGTGAAGGCGAGAAGGGCTCAGCCCTGCCCCACACACAGCACGGAAAGAGGGGAGGGGGAGCGAGCGGGGACAAAGCACCGCTGTGCCAAACCCTGCGGGTGCTCCTCGTGCCACACACGGCCACCACTGTGGACAGCGGCGTGGCAAGTCCAGTGCAGTGCTGGACAGACACAGAGCTGGGAAGGACACTGGCCACGAGGCCGTGCTGCCAAAGCCCTGGGGCTGGGGGTCACTCCACTGACCCCGCTCTGAGCTCTGCCAGCACCACGTGCCACAGCTGCTTCGGCACGAGCCATGCATCCTGCCTATGCCAGCGCTCTGCTCCTTCACGCCCTGCTCCACACCCCTGCCCACCCCAGTTGTGCCACCTCCACTGAGGGCACCCTCCTGGGACGTCTGGCTTCCCGGCATGACCTCGCTGGGGAGGGGAGAGGCACCCAGCCCCGGCTGCCCTTGCCGGCCCCATGGCAGCCCACGGAGCAGGGTGGGATGGGGAAAGCCTTACGCTCCAGCACGAGGCGCGGGCGCAGACGCCAGCCCAGCGGCACGCAGAGGATGGCGGGGGGTCGCTGGTGGAAGCAGAGGGCTCCTGAGGACGGGGGTACAGTACCTGGCTGGGGGCCGAGGCGGAGGCGGCGGGGTCCAGCTAACGGCAGCAAGGAAGGAGGAGAGAAAGAAGAGAGGGGGTGAGAGGCAGAGAGCAGAAGCAGCCCCCTGACAAGGCACAGGGCCCCGGCATGGCCATGATCACACAGCACCACCAGGACATCATCCATCCCAGCCACCACAGTGCGCCTGGGCCTCTACAGGGATGCAGGCAGCTCCCCATCCCCAGCACACTAGTCTGGGCAATGATCCCCAAACCCACCAACAGCCCTGGTCATCCATTCCCTGCTGCCAGCATCACCCACAGATGGACCACGGGTTGGCAGCCAGACACAGGGGTACAGGCACTGTGTGCAGAGCACATGGCACGTCTGGGGCAGCCACACGCTGCCCCATGCCTCCCCATCCCTGAGAAGGCGACACGCAAGCACCAACACCTCTGGAATTACAGAAGTGGTGAAGATCCTCTCCAGCCGGAGCTGCGCCTCCTCAGATGGGCTCAGCACGGACGCAGGGTCAGGGGAAGCAGGGCCAGGGGCAGCCTAGAGGCAGAGCACCATTAGCTCCAGGCCAGCTGCTCCACAGCCCTCACAGCCCTGGCACATGGCAGCAGGGCCATTGCAAAGGCTTTCCCAGCCCTGCAGCCCATGAGTGCTTGGGGGGGTCCCAGAGTGAAGGCACAACTGGGTACCAGTGCATACCCAGAGTCCAGGGACCTGGGTCACCACTCCTACACACCTGCTGGGGGGCAGCCGGGGCATTTTTCACAGGGGTCGGCCGCTTCTCGCTGGTCTGCAGCTTCTTCTCCACATGAAATGGAGGGGAGACAAGGAGCAGCATGATGGAGCGGCCACAGCACACACGACTGCCCCAAAAATGTGACTCCCACCCACACCACACATCTCAAAACCACTGCAAACCATGCAGGTGAGCTCACACCATGCTGCACTGGGGGCACAACCCGCCGCCGGGTCAGAGCATCCCGTGCACACACCGGTACCTTGTGCCTCTCCAGGGCTGTGGGTTTCAAAGCAGACGCCTTTGCCGGCTCTGCTTTCCCTCCTGAAAGCTGCACTGGTGGCTCTGGTTTGGCTTCAGCGCCCGGGGACGGGGACAGCTTTGTGTCCCCACCAGCGGGCTCACGGGACTTCTCCTGCCTGTCCCCCGGCCGGAGCCGCGGCCGGTGCTCCTTGGTTTTGCCCTTTGCCATGAGGGTTTTGAGCCCCTCTGAGATCTCATCCTTGGCTTCCAGCTTGGCAGGGGCTGAAGGCACCACGCTGGGGGGAGGCGGCGGGGCTGGGGGAGCTGGGACAGCAGTACGGCCTGCTTCCTCCTTCCTTGGGGGCGGCACTGGCTCAGGAGACTTGGCATCTCGGCCTGGCTCCTTGGCACTGCCAGCGTCCTCCCCTGGCAGAACTTTGCGGACCACCTTGCGCACCACCCGGACCACCTTGCGGCGGGACAGCCCCTGGGCATCGTCTCCCTGTGCCTCGGCGCCTGGGCCCTCCAGCCCGTTCTCAGCTGCCCCGTTCAGCACCGGCTCTGGGCTCTTCCCTCTCGCAGGAGGTGGCTCGGGGCTCTTCGCGGGTTCGGGGCTCTTCACAGGCTCAGGTTTTGGGGACTCAGCTTTCGGGGGCTCAGCTTTCAGGGGTGCAGATGCTGCATCCTTCGGGCTCTCTGACTGCACCCACAATGACAGCGGTGTGAGTGGAGGTCCAGCCTCCACTGCTGTTTGCTCTGCCCTGCCATGGAGCACAGCTCCTGGCCAGACCCCAGCACTGGGGACACAGCACCCTTCCCCACCAACCTACAGCCCCACAGTGGATCCCAGGGCAGAGTGGTGACCTCCCTGCCCCACAAACAGTGACCATTCAACTCTCAGGGTGCCAGCATGGGGGTGAAACTCAGTGCTCAGGGCATCACTAAGCCCATGACCCTGCATGGTGTCCCCAGGCCCGGTCACAGGGGCTGTTCCCACCAAGGACAAGCCCCATCCCCAAAAGCTCCACCCTGCCCGTGCCCTGTGACACTTACAGCCCCATCCTCCTTCATGGGTCTTTTCACAGCTAAAGATTTGTCCTCGTCCTTGACCTGAGGGTCAGACAAACAAGAGGAGCATGTTTCAGCCCACTGTGGGGCCTTGCTGCCAGAAAACCTCCTGGGACCATCACTCCATGCCAGCCCAAATTTGCAGCCCACTGCAGGGACAAGGACGCGTGTCCTCCCAGGCTTCCCATCAGCCAAAAAACGAGGGTGAAGCACAGAGATGCACCCTAGTTACAGCAAACCCCAAAGGTGGGAGAGGTGCTCTGCCCACCTGGCCTGGGCCCTCTCATCATGAGCGGCCAGTGAGGGAGGTGGTTCAGAGTCCCACCACTCCTCCTGCAGGATTCTGTCATTCCACACGTCACCCCCCACCCGGTGTCACAGCACGTTTTAAGTGTCACCAGCTAATCTCTGCAGCAGCCACACATGGGACATGCCAGATCCCTGCTGACCCGGGGAAACCAGGGGCCTCTGGGGGGGGGGGGTGGGCAGCCAAACCCTGCCCTGAGCTGTGCCTCTGAGTGCCAGGACTCGGTGTGACACTGCAGTGGCAGCGTGTGCTGCATCCTGTGGGCAACACTCCCCGAGCAGCTCCTGGGTGGCAGGTGGCACTGGGGTGGCTCACACTGTGTTAGGGGCTGCACCAGACACTCACAAAGCCGTTAGTGATGGTGTTAGTGATCACATGCATGGCTGTGCTGGTGACACCAGCCCTGGCCAAGCTCCCAGTTGCCCAGCACAGCCCCTGTCACGGCAGCGCAGTGAGGCTGGGAGTGCTGCTCCAAACATGGTGCCAGCACTGAGAGAACTGGGGGAGCTGGTCAGCAGCATGACCCAAACGTGGGGAACAGGCAAACATGCAAGAGAGACTTCCCTTCTGCTCCCAGAACGCAAACCGGGATGAGAACGCCATGGTGATGTCTCATGGAGCTGCAGCCCTGGCTGGGGAGAGAGGGAGAGGTGAGACCGACTGGGGACAGCACACAGAATGCCAAACCATGGCACAGGGTACAGGCACATGCCCTTCCCCACCTGGCATCCTCAGGAATGGGGCTCTGAGCCCACCTGGACCTGCTCAGCATACAAACAGTGCCCACAGGAGGGGCTCTGGGGACAGACAGGTGACCAGTCTGAGACCCAGCAAAACTCACTGTGTAAAAAAAACCCTTTAGTCAGGCTGTAGGACCGTGGCCCCGCTCCCCTGAGCAGGCCAGCCTGCTGTAGTAAGCAAATGCCAGGGTGAGGGAAGTGATATTTTCTGCCCCAGCTCCCTGCTTGCCCTGACAGCCTGGGTTTATTCTGAGCCTGACCCCGTGCCAGAGGCCAGGCAGCTCTAGTGGGACCTGCTGCCCTCGATGGCACCCACTCTCCAACCCCAGGTTGTGCCTGGGGCTACTGGGGAGAAGCCCCCTCTCAGGGCCAGGCGTGGCACAGGGGAGCACCTGGCCACCAAAGCAACCCAGCAGTCTGGGAGCACATCCCTGTCCCCCCAAAGTGTCACCATGGTGTGAAACCCCAGTGCCTGGCGCACAGGCTGAGCATGGCGGTCTGGAGACGAACCCACCTGTGGGTTAGAACCCCCAAACCCTCTGCCCACAGCGCTCCCACCTCCAAGCAGCCTGGCACTGCCACAAAGGTCTCCAGAGAGCACCGGCCATGAGGTCCCCACAACAAACAGCCCCAAAGCGCCCCAGGGGCAGGTTCAGCCTCACAATCCCCCATCCCAGCACCAAGACCATCTCCCAGGTACCCCCCTCGTGGTCCCCCAAGCCGTGCTGGCCACGCCGGGGGTCCCCACCTTACCAGAGGGAGCCAGGAGAAGGGTTTCCGCCGGGGCGAGCGCGGCACCGCACGGGAGAGGCACTGGTGGGGCGGCAGCCGGCAGCGGGGACAGCTGGGCTGATAGGGCCACCCTAAAAATAGCCCAGGAATGCGAGGGCCCCCGCCGGCGCAGCAGCAGCCGGAGGGAGAGCTGGGGGGGGACACGCGGGCAGTGGGGCCTCGCCACCACCACCGTCACCGTCACCACTGCCAGAGGAAGTGATGTGGGCTCCGCCGCGGGGGGAACTGCCCGGCCTCCTGCACCGTCCGCCCAGAGCGAGTGGGAGAGACACCCCCAAGGCGAGTGCAGCTGCGCAGCTGGGGGGGCCAGGGAGGGCTCTGTGCCTCGCAGGACGGGGTTGCACAACCCACACCCCTGGGTGCCCGATGTGGTGCCAGGCGGTGCAACCCTGACGCTTCTTGCTCCTCCTCTGGCTTTCCCGTGAACACCAGATGCCCCCAAAATGTTCTCGGGGACAGACGGCACCACAGCAACCCACGGTAAAGATGTTTTCATGGTAAAGCTGCCTCTGGAAGTTCAAGGTGTCCCTGGAAACAGCGGGAGCGGGGCAGCGGACAAGGGGATGAGGGTCAGGGGCCTCCCCGTGTGGGGGCTGCTGGGAGGAGTTGGTGGCAGGGAGCCAGGCACGCTGGTGGCATGGAGGAGCAGCGGTGACACAAGCATGGCACACTGGGACCCCAGCTGGCAGCTGAGCAGGTCCCTGCCCAAATGAAGCGAGACAGATGTGCCCTGAGCAAATAAACACTCCCAGAGGAAGCAGGGAGTCCCAGCCCGGCACACCCCACTGCACAAGGGACAGACCACACCAAACACCCTTGGCAGGGCTGGCATAACACAGCAGAGAGTGTCTGCAGTGACAAAGGTGTCCCCAGGTAGCACAGGCATGCAGCCACCTCCACTGGGATGCCCAGCCCAGCTGTTTGGAGGCAGCAGCATTTCTGCCTGGCCAGCATATTTCTCTCATTCCTAAGCCAGGAAATTCAGCAGACACACACTGGCTGAGCCCACTGGATACAAGCCCCCTCCCAAGACCCCCCCACAATGGGACACCACAGCAGCACCAACCCCTCAGTGAGAGCAGAAAAAGAGCCAAACCAAGAACTTGGCAAGCACGGAAAAATGATAAAAGTGCCTCCAACACGATGAGAGTCCCACATTCCCACCCTGGTGGGACACGGGGAACCCAGCCATGCCATGGCTGGTGGCCTTGCACCCTGGGGACAACGACCTGCAGGGACCTGTGTGCCCGTGGCCAGTGGCACACAAGGCTGGCCAGCACAGCCACTGGATGCCTGCGGCCCTGCTGAAGCACTGGAGTGGTCAGAGGCGTTTCTGGAATATTTCTGCTGGGCCGGCACACGCCTGGGCCCTGCCTGAGGAATTTAGCCGGTAAATAAATAAACACGAGTGTGGAGCCCAGCCAGCCCAGCTGCCCCACACCGGGAGCAAGGCTGGGACACGGAGGGGGTTTCACCCCAGCCCCAATGCCCGGCCACGCTGTGCCACCAGCTGTCACCCCACAGCACTGACAGCCCCCCAAGAGGCAGCGGGTGCTGCCACTGCCCAGACAGGTCCCTGGGGACAAGGGTGGCTCAGCACAGACACAGTAGTGGGGTTAAACCCCCCGTGGTGCACAGAGAGCCCGGCACCATCCCTGTCCAGCCAGGGAGGGGCTTCCAGAGCAACAGCCCAAAATATGTCTATAATTTCCTGTTTCAAAAAGGATCATTTTTATTTAAATTAGGACCAGAAACATTCCAGGGAGCTTAGTGGGGCCTGGGGGAGAGCCAGGCCTCCCTGTGTGCCAGCACCTCTTGTGAGGGACCCCCAACTCCACCCAGCACCCCAGTCTGGGCTCCCTAGCACTGGCAAAGCCACAGCGTGTCACTCTGGTGCACCATGCAGGAGGAGGAGGAGGCATCCTGTGCTGGTGCTGCAGTGGCAACCCCACAGCACAGTCACTGCCAGCCCTCTGAGCAGCTCCCTCCGGCTGATGCCGTCATACCACACCATGTTCCAGCACAAGGCTGCACGTTGCAGCCTCTCCCATGCAGCCCCAAGGGCACCGGCATCTCCTCTCCCCCTTCCCAGCCCAGCCCGGAGCTCCTGGAAGGCACAAGCACCTCGCTGGCATCCTGTGTGCCAACATCCAACGCACACCTGCCCCCGTGCCAAGGCACAGCCGTGCCCCGTGTCCACACAGGGCTGTCCCACCAGGGGTTATCCAGGTATCCATACAGGGGTTATCCAGGTATCCATACAGGGCTATCCCCCCAGGGGTTATCCAGGTATCCATACAGGGCTATCCCACCAGGGGTTATCCAGGTGTCCACACAGAGTTATCCCACCAGGGGTTATCCAGGTGTCCACACAAGGTTATCCCACCAGGGGTTATCCAGGTATCCACACAAGGTTATCCCACCAGGGGTTATCCAGGCAGCAGTGCCCGGTGACGCCTGCAGGGCTCCGGGGAGGAGCTGCGGGAAAGCCACCGCTCTGGCTTGGCGCAGACTCCACCCCGCAGTGCCGGCATCTGTTGGAGGAGCCCGTGGAGCCCCGTGGTCACCCTCACTCCATCCTGGCCACCAACCCGCAGGCAGAGGGCCTCGCCATGCACACTGTGGCTCTCCCCAGTGCAGGCAACCTGCTCTGCAGGCACCCTCCTGCCCCAAGGAAGGCTTAAAAATACACTAAACAAGTCCAGTTATATGCTAAACAACACCACTCTGCTGCACCCCCTGCCAGCACAGAGGGGGTCCAGCCCTGCAGGATGCTGGCGTTTGGGGGGCTCTGCTGGGGTGCCAGCTGGCCAGGACGCTGGTTAGCCTGCGGCAGGGTCAGCAGTGCCGGGCAGCAGGCGTGAGGGATGTGGGTCACCCAGCCATTAAGTTTCTATTTATACAGCAGCAGCAGCAGCAGCAGCAGCCGCGTACACAGGGCTGCGCACGCCGGCAGCAGCTCCCGGCCCCTGGCACACTGTGTGCCTGCCCCAGTCCCCGGGGAGGATCCCAGTGGGGGACGCCAGCGTGGGCAGTGGAGCAAGCAGTGTCCTTCTGCAAAGTAGCCTTTGGAATTTCCTGGCAGTGAGGAGCAAAGCTCCCTTCTCAGCTGGACTGTGCTAGGTCAGCAAAGAGATGGGCGCAGCCTTCCCGCAGGCAATGCAGAGCTGGGCTCTCCTCTAGCAGGAGGAAAACCCAACCCAACAGCACCCTGAGCACTTTGGGGGGCAAAACCCACCAGTGATGATTTGCAAGACCTGATGCATCACTGCTGCATCCCAGCCACAGCCTCGCACTCCTCCTTGTGCATCGCTCCTGGCTGAAGCAGCCCCGGCACCCGCTGTTTCCCACGGCCCCTGCCAACCCAAACACCCCCGCGAGGACGCTGGCGCTGGCAGAACCCAGGCCCGGCAGTGCCCACAGCAGGGATGCTGTTACTCACATCCCAGGCAGCACGGCGTGTCCCCTGGCCGCCCCGCAGCCAGCAGCGGCTCAGCTCGCTCAGCTCCAGGATGGGCTGCACCTTCAGCTGCACCGTCTCCCCCGACTGCCGGATCATCTCCACGATCTCATCCCGGGATTTGTTCTCCACGTTCCGCCCGTTGATCTCCACCAGCCGGTCTCCCGGCACCAAGCCCAAGGCCAAGTCTTTGGTGCCGGCCCCGGGCTCGGCGAAGTGCACGACGCGCCGGTACACCTGCCCGTCGGGGCCCCGGTCCAGCATGGTGGTGCGGCGCAGGGAGAAGCCAAAATCGCCGGTGTTGCGCCTCTGCAGCTCCAGCTGCCGGGGGGTGGGGGGCTGGGGGGGCACCAGGGCGGGCAGCCGCAGCTCGGCGGGGAATCTCTTGCCGACGAGCTCCGGCACCCTGGCGCGCAGGGCGGCGGCGGGAGGGGTGCAGGGCTGTCCGGGGGGAACCCCCTGCTTGTCCCCCGGGGTCTCCAGCGTGCGCACCTCCACCTGCGGGGAGGGGGCTGCCGAGTGCTCAGAGGGCGTGGAGGTCTCTGAGGTGCTCTCATCCCGGCTTTTCTGGGAGAAGGAGAAGCGTTTGACAATCACCTGGGAGTTCTGCTTGGCCAAGGAGCCAAACTTGGCTGCCCGCTGCAGCACCGAGCCCTTGAAGTTGGTATCGTCCGCCTTGAGATCGTCGCTGGAGCTGGCCGTGCTCAGGTGGCCCGAGTCCAAGATGACGCTGCCCCGGTTGCTGTCAGAGTCAATATCTGTGAGGTGCAGCTCAGAGCCACTGGCCACTTTAATGGGAATGGGGTTGGAGATCTCCAGGCGGGTCTTGGAGTCCCGCTTGGAGGCACGGTTGAGGTTGAAGAAGCCCCGGCGCATGCTCATCTCCTCCAGGCTCTTGAGTTCAGCTGCTGACATTCGCTCCTTTTTCTCCTTCTTCTTCTCCTTCCGGGCCCCATCCTTCTCTTTGTCCTTCTTCATCAGGTTGAACATGGTGGATGGGGGCTCGGGGCACTCTTGCCCCCACAGCAGGGCACTGGGCTGGGGCGCCGGTCACGGCACAGCCGCCTGTGCAGAAGGACAGACAGGAAGGGTGCCATCAGAGAGCAGCACGGCCAACACCCACCCGCCAGCCCTCCGTCCACCCCACTGGTCACACCAGCTGCCACCCCCAGCCCTTGAGCCATGTTTCAGTATTCCCACCCTTCATGGGGATTGCAGCACCACAGGGCTGAGACTGCCCCAGTCGATGTGTCCTCACCCCGGCTGGGCACCAAGCCCCAGGGAAGCCACGAGGATGGCCCTGTATCCCCAGGGTTGCCCCAAAAGAAGGCCAGAAGCCTGATAGTGCCTGGCACTAGGGCTGACTGCAGGCAAGACCCTCAGCAGCCCAGGAGCTGTTTTGGAGCAGCATGGGTGGGCAGGGAAGAAAATATCCGGGTGGTTTTTGCAGCAGTTACTGCCGGCAGGGACGCTCCCCAGGGCAAAACCCCCCATCCCATCCAGCCACCAACGTCCTGCCTGCTGTTCAAAAGCCCCTTGTTGAGGAAACAGAGGCCTTTCTGCTGCTCATCCCGGCTCTGGCCACCGCAAACCACAGGGGCTGCCGTGGGCAGGGTCCCCACCAGGGAGGAGCCGGAAACATGGCCTGGAGCGAAGGTTGCTCTAATAAACAGGAACCTGTAAAATCACATCCCTCCCAACACTGATAAGTGTCTAATTTTAGCCAGGGCGACGCAGAGGCTCGTGACGCTGCCGGCGACCTCCAGGAACAGTGGCTCTTTCATTTGGGCATCCCGCGCAGAGCGGGGGGAGCGCCCAGTGCCAGTGGGAAAACCATGGCTGGGCAGAAAACCCAGCTCCCTCCTGGAAAACCCCATGTGCACCCAGTGCCTGGGGACACCCCGTGCCTGGGGACACCCGCAGCCTCACCCCGCGTGGGGTGCTGTGGCACTCCTCTGCCCCTGGGGTAACTGGTGGCCCCCCCTCAGCCTCCATCGAGCGCTTGGGCTGCGGATAAACAACTCCAAAGTGGAGCAGGCGGCTGGCAGCACCCGCGGGATGGGCTGATAGCTATATATAACAGGGCAGGAAACTGCACAGGAACTTAACCTCAGCACAAAGGACAACAGGAAAGCTCCCCACGTTTGAAGCATCTGCTTTAGAGCTCTCCGACGGGTGTGGGGATGAGGTGAGGGCAGCCATAGGGATGGGCAGTGCTGCCCACGGTGGCAGCGCAGGCTCTGCCTGGGGTGCATGTATGTGCTGTACTGTGCCAAGCTGCACCTTGGCTCCGGCACAGCATCAGTACTGCATCACCATCACTGCCTGGACCATCTCCCTGCAAGGGCACATGGTCTGCACTGCCCTTGAACACACCCAGCAGGACAAGGGAAACCCGTTTTCCCCTCGACAAAGCCATAGAGGGATGGCAGGGAACTCCCTGAACCTCGCTGCCCCTCGGGGCAGGGACAGGAGCACACGTGCCCGGGAGAGGCCTGGCCACAGGGCAGGTGAGGACAGAGCCCTGCAAGCCATGGCACAGTGTTGGCTCTGGGTGTGTGATACCTCTGAGGCAGTGAGGGCAAGCAGCCTGAGGGACAAGGTCAGGCTTGCAGCTGCAAGGCTCCTGGCCATGGCCAGAAGGGCTGCCACAGTTGTGCCCACACCACCCAGCCCCAGGGCTCTGGCTGCTCTGCCCTCCCTCCAGCAAATGGGGCTTTACCCAGACCCACGGCAGGACCTGGGCAGGGCAGAGCCCCAAAACACATGAAAATAACCCACTTCCTTTCTCCTCTCCCAGAACTGCTGGCTGTGGGGTGGTCACTGACCCAAACCAGGGGACAGCACACTCCCTTCTCATGACCCACAGCAGGTGCTGCCACAAAGGGCACCACGGCCGTGCCATCCTGGGGGCTGCTCCCCGGTGCCAGGGCCTCAGCACAGACAATGGCAGGGAGAGAACCTGCACCTGTTCCTGTCCCCACTGCGTGCCACGTACCACTGCTACCACAGCTGCCTGGGCATCCCTGAAGCTGTACAAAAGGGCTGCACCCCTGGTAGCACCCAGTGCTCACCCCACGGCAGGGAGGAGGCTGCTGGGATCCTTCCTGGGGTCCCTTGGGAGCAGAGCCACTCGCCAGGCAGGTGCTGGTTAGAGCCAGGGCGCCAGGAGACAGGCGGCCAGCGCGCTCTTTGTCCTCGCTGGTTTCTCTCCCGGCACACAGGCTGCCTCCCAGCCTTTGTACGCTCAACAAAAAGGGGGAACAGCGTTCCCAGCCGCATCGCTAATCAGGCAGCGCTGGCGGCCACCGCCGCAGCCACGTGTGCCCCACTCAGGGCCACAATAGGCAGCAGTGGGGCAGGGAGACAGGACTTTTGTGGGCTGGGGAAAGGACCGCAGCATCCGCCCTGCACTGATGTCCCCAGCCTGTGTTTAATGCCATTGTGGTTTGCTCCCTTTTCCCCAAGAAGCCTCCTGCCACGGATGGGTGCAGCCCGATGCCGTGAGCAGGAGGTGGCTGCCGAGCGTCTCCTCGCTTCTGATTCAGACCCAAGGCGCCTTCCCTGACTCAGCCCGGGCTTACTCCGGGACTCCCCTTGGCCAGGCATGTTTGGGGCAGCGGCGTGCATGAGCCCTGACAGGGAAGGGAGAGGCACCCGCCGGCGCCGGCTGCGCTCTGGGATCGCACGCGAGGATGCTGCTGTGACACTGGGCTGGCAAAGATGAGGACGTCACCTTGGAAGGGCCAGATGGCAGAAAGGGAGACGCATCCCAACGCTCCCCAAGCCAAAATCCTCTCTGAGCCACCCAAGCAGGAGCCGGATGCACCTTCCCCACGTCCCCCCAGCACAGCCATGAGCCCCTGTGTCCCTGCCAGGGCGCCGGGGAGTTCCAGGCAGGGAGGAAGGCGTTCACTGAAACTCCCAGCCACTCCTTCCCTCCTCGAGACGCAATCTCGTCCGACACGCTCCCGCGCAGGGACCTGCATGGCAAGTTTCACGGTCGCCTGCCCTCCCTGCTCTGCTCCCTGATGCTGGCAGTAGGGCTGTACTCCCACACCACTTTGGCACAGGAGCTGGTGGCTGTCCCCTCCTTGGGCACACCATGCTGGGGTACCTCATGCCCTGGCTGTGCCCAGCCAGGAAGGGATGATGCCGTGCCAGGGAACGGGAGCTGCTGGCAGGGATTCCAAGCAGCCAGGCCAGCTCTTATGCAGGGCAAATGGAAGCTGATCTGCGTGATGGCTCCTTGCTGGACACAAGTTTTCCACAGAACAAGGAAATTTAGGGGATTTCCAAATCCCTCTGCAGTGCCTTCCCTTACGGACAATGCTGGAATGTGTCAAGAGGAAAACAATTCCGGATCTACCTGAGTCACAGCCAGGACGTGCCACCAGGCTCTCCCCAGAGCAGGATTTTAGGCCCTCCTGCTGCAGGAACCCCATGTCCAACAGCAAAGGGGACCCAGACTGGCACCGAGGGGGTCCGCACCCACCCACAGCGGTTGTGCAACGCCGCAGGGTCACCCCAGACTGGGAGGGTGCATGGGGTTCAAGCACCTGCCTCGCCCCAAAGCTGGGAAATAACACAGCTCAAGAGGTCTAACAGGATAGACCCAGAAGTAGTGGGGCAGGATCTTGGCAGGGCTGCCATGTGGAGGGCTCAGGTAGGTTGCAGCCCCCTTAGCACAGGGCTCCCTCATCACCTTTATCTGGCCTCAAATTCCCAGCCTGGTGCCCTGCATGGCCCGGCCCACAGCAAAGGTGAAGGGCTGAGCCACAGCTCGTCAGTGGGCAAAGTCCAGGGCTGATGTAGGTGCTGTGGGAACACCCAGATCCTGATGGGAGCTGGGATGGGGCAGTGGGCAGAGGTTCCCCCACTGCCAGAGTGCCAGGCCCAGCCTTGGGGTGTAGGAATACACTGCCATGTGCCCACACTCTCCATGTAATTGCCCTAAGTTTAGCTCTGGCACTCACTGACCAGACAATTTGCATCTCACAGGCCGGCTGGAAACCACACGATTTTGGGACGTGCGTCCCAGCCCTCGCCCGATGCTCCATTTATTCCTCTCTGGGAAAATTAACAGGCACTGGGCTGGCCACAGCCCTGCGAGCCCCCACCACCCCCAGCACAGCAGCTCGCTGAGCGCCACCCACCCCTGTCACCCTAAAAAGGTGGCTCAGGTGCCAGTGGCACCGGCCCCAGCAGCGATGTGGTTAGCGGCGAGCCGGGCTAATGGCTTTGCATGCAATTCCCTGGTGGTGTGGGAAAGGCCCAGGCCGGCGGGTTCTCCCTGGAAGCAGGGCTGGCCCCGGGAATCCTGCAGCGGGTGCTGGGGTACCCAACACGGAGCACCTGACACGGGGCATCCTGCAGGGGGGGGACACACGGGGACACGGCACGCAGAAGCACACCCCGCACAAGGTGACACACGCACACGAGTGACACCGGGGGCTGCACGGGCGCTGCGAGTCAAGAGCGGGCCATGCGCACACCCGCGCCCCGCAACCGGGGGGCGGCACCGAGGGGGTCCGCACCCACCCACCCACCCACCCACGGCGGTTGTGCAACGCCGCGGGGGCACGGCCACGGGCACGGCTCGGCTCGGCTCGGCCCGGCCCGGCCCGCCGGGGGGGCGATGCAGCCGCGGCCCGCCCCGCGCCGGGCGGTGCGTGCCGGTGCCCCGGCCGCGGTGCGGGAGGCCGGTGGCCGGTCCCGGTGGGATGGCGGCGGGTACTCACCCAGCGGCGGCGGCGGAGCGGGGCCCGGTGGCGGCGGCGGCGGTGCCGGGCCCCGGCGGCGGCGCGGGGCGGGGCGGGCGGGGCGGGGCGGCCCCGCACCGGGGCGGGCACTGCCGGCTCTGCGCGCGCCGCCCGCCGCGCCGGGCGCGGCTCCGGTCGGCACCGAGCGCAGCGGAGCGGAGAGGAGAGGAGAAGCGGTGCTGCCCACCCCAGAACCCCGCTGAACCCGCGACCCGGCTGTAACCACCGTACGGACCGGCGCCCGCAGCCGGTACCGGCGCAACCGCCCCCGCACACCCGCGAACCGGGGTGACCCCGCACCCCCCCGCAGAGGCACACACGGTGTGCGCGCACCCCCGGTGCGACACGGTGACACACCGCCCATCCCGCGCTCCCCTCGCTCACACACCCCCCGGTCCTCACAAACGCTCACAGGTTGTGAGCTCGCACTGGTGCACACACGCAGCCCCGTGCATTGCACAATGCACACACGCACTCCTGGGGGTCTCCTTTTCGCAAGAATCCCATCAGGAACAGCACTGGATCCAGACAGGGAAGGCTCCAGGCTGCCGGCTGGAGCAGGGTGACGGGTGCCTGCTGGCCCCGGTGCAGGGAATACAAAGCTGGCCGTGGCAGGGCTGCCTGTGCAGCCATTCTGCAGCTTCTCCCGCAGCACCTGCCCCAGCGAGGGCTGTCAGCCTGACAGTCGGGGACTGACTGTGAGGACAGTGGCTGCTCGACAGCCCAGGGTTAACAATGAGCATCTCCCAGCACACCCAGCAGCAAGAGTGGCATAATCTTTGTTACACCCCTTCCACTGGTGTCCAGCTTTGGGACGTCACACTGGGGTTGGTCACATACAGTGAGAATCCTGGGACAGATGGTTTCAGGATAAGCCCTGCCATGTCAGTGCTGGGACAACCTCCCTTCTATGGGGTGTGGGAGCAACTGGGCCCAGGGAAGCTGCAGTGGGGCTTTGGGAACAGGGAACCCTGAGAGAGGCGTCCACAAGCTCTTTCTAAAAGCACTTTTCAGGCAGTGCTCAATTTCCGATTGGGAAGAGCTCAGAGAGATGACAGGGACAATCCCCTGTCCAAGGGGACTCTCTCCAGACCCCTGCTGCCATCCCATTGCTGGCTGAGTCGTGTGGTCCTGGCTCTCCCACCATCAGGCTGTGAGCTGCTCTTGGGACACACCTGTCTGGGTGTCACAAGCCCCACTCCCTCACAGTGGTAAAGCTGGCTGTGATTTGCAGCCCACAGCCTGTGCCCAGGACACAGCCCCACAGCAGCAGCAGAGCAGGACACATGGGGCATGGCAGAGCAAGCTGGCAGCTGAGCAAGGAGCCCTGTGCCGGGCCCCGGCCCGAGGTATGCAGTGGTGGAGGAGATGCAGCCCTTGCAGGGCGGAGGACGGCGGCAGTGAGCACAGCCGCCTGCTTTTGTCACACTGTCCTTTGTCCCAGGCACGTGGCACCAAGTGCAGGGAGCCGCAGCCATCCGGAGAGCAGGGATGGGGTCGAGTGATCCGGAAGGGCGGCAGAGCCTGTCTGAGCTTTCAGGAGGGTTTTCCAGCTGCGGTGGCAAGGGGGACACACTGTGTGGCTCTGCCCTGCTCCCCAGCACAGGCGGGTGAACAGCCAGTTACAGCCGGTGGCAGCTCCTGCTTCCTTATCACACTGGGCAGGTGGTGATGGGCTGATGCCGGTTGGAACTGCTGAGCTGTGGGACAGCATGAGGTCCCCAGAGCCACACAGCTCTGCCACCCTCAGCCACCCACTGGGGCCACTCTCCTGCTGCATCCCCAGAGCTAAACACCCTGTGTTTTCCAGCAAACTGACCAGCTGTTCCTGTCCACATGATCCCATCTGGCTTTGTCAGGAACAGGTTGGGTTGCCCTGAGCAGTTCTCCCTGGCAGAGAGAGCTGCTCAGGGCACCAGCCCTCAGCTGCTGTCCCCAGGCACCAGCAAATCCCACATCCAAAGAAACTCTCTGTGTTGCTCAGGATTTTCTATGCAGAAGCAGGACAGAACTCCGGTGCCAGTGGCATTTTGTGTGCCCCTGGCAGGCGCACATGGCTGGCCAGGGCGAGGGCCCAGAGCCGGGCTGGGAGGGGAAGCATCTGTTTTGCAGCACCGCGGGGTTCCCTAAATAGGTCACTGCATTTTTATAGTCTCTTGGATCTAGAAAAACCAGTTGTTCTGGACAACCTGTGGACCCGCCAGCATCCCTGGCTCCCCAGGCACTTGCCGCTGTGCTCCCAGGTCCTTGGTGGGGGGGACACCTGCCCCACCAGCAGGATGAGGGGTTGGGGGGTCCACAGCAGCCTGAGCCATACTGGGGTCCTGTTATCTGCTGAGAGCGACCATCCCTGGCCATGACCAGAGTGGGCTGTGCAGGCGGGGCTTTCCCCCCACCTTGCCCCTGGCTTGGGGTGGCTGCCAGCTCCAGGCTTTGCTCTGGGGTGTGTTTCAGCAGTTTTCCTGCTGCAAGGGGAGGCAAGTGCCCGTGTGGGGTGCAGAGGGGCGTGCGGTGCCACACACCCACCGTACACCCGCATGCGCCGGTGGTGTCCCATCCTGCTCGGGCTGAGCTCTCCCTCTAGTGGCACCAGGCTCCTGGCAGAGCCTCCATCCCCGCTCTGGGGTGGCCGCAGCCGCGATCAGGCCATGTCCGAGGGGCTGGAGCGAGCTGGAGGGCGAGCTCCGAGCTGACCTCCCCCCTCAGCCGGGATTTGCCCAGCAGGTGCACAGGGAGTGTGCTGGGCAGGCTTCGCAGGAGCATCCCCCCACCAGCCCCGTTTTGGCACCTTGCAGAGGACAGCTGCTCCTGCCCTTTCCCTTCCCTGACCCACATTTCCTGGGATGCGGTGGTACCGTCAGCCGGCGTGCCAGGCCTTGGGGGTGCAGCCCCACGGCTCTGTGTCACAGCGATCCCCCGGTGACCCCGATCCCGCCCCCATCCCCATCCCGCAGCAGCCAGCGAGGGGAAGCACCCCCGCAAACCCCATCTTCCCCCATCGGGGCAGCGCCCTGCCCGCAGCAGGGCTCCCGCTGAGCCCCTCCAGGCCTGTCTGCTCGGGTGCCACCCCGCAGGGTCCCCCGGGCCGGGCGCCAGGCCGTGCCTCAGGCAGCGCTGACGGGGCGCTTTGTTTTGTGCGGCCGCGCCTGCCCAGCGGGGAGACAAAAGGGGCAGTCAGACGCGGGCGAGCATTGTGCGGGCAGCCATGCGCTGAGGCAGCAGCCCGAGCCGCCACGCTCGCCTCGTGACCCCCGACGGCCTCGCTGTGCCCGCCATGGTGCCCCGGGGCCGGCGGTGTCCCCCCCATGAGAAGGGGGCTGTGGGGCTGGTGGCTGTGGTGACCGCAGGGCTCGAGGCCTCCCCAAGGCCGTGGTGTACGTCCCGGGTGTGGGGTTGTGGTGGTGGCAGCGCTGCGGGGAGCGCTGGGGCTCGGTGTGGTCGTGGGGACGCGTCTGCCAGGGCCACGCCAGTTCTCACCTCCAGCCTTCCTTGCCCGTGATGGGAGGAGGGCGTCCGTGCCAACACGGTGACAGGGAACACGCCTTGGGTGGTGAAGCGAAGTGGCGGTGCCTGGTAGACACCCTGCCGAGCCCACCACCCGCAGGGTCTCACGGGGAGGTGTCCCCGCCGTCCCCACGGTGCCAAGTGGCGCCAGGGCCAGGCCAGCCCCCGGGCTCACCCCGTGACGGCGCGGTGCATTGCCCCTGGAAAATGCCAGCGCGGTCAAATCGTTGAGTCATTTGTGCCCAAGATTATCTGTGCAAACAGCCGCCCCGATTATTTTTTTTTATTATTATCAAATTTTTTTTCTTTTTCCCTAAGAATGTAGCTCAGACCATGGGGATGAGCAGCTGAAATCTCCGGGGATCAGCAGGACAATGCCAGAGCAAGCATTGTGCTGACGGCTCTGCAAACGCTGGCACCGGTTCCCGGCCAGCAGTACCCTATAAAAGCTGAGCCGCTGAAGTAGGCAAACATTACATGGGCGAAGCAGCAGTAACCGCCTGAGCTAGGTGAGTCCTGGACCGATGCGCACCTCTCCCACCTCACCCCTCTGCTGCCAGCCGGCTGGGCAGACACCCTGCCTCCTGCCTGGTGGCAAAAGACACCCAGAGGGACTGTAGCTGTTTTCCATGGCATAAGACAGGCTCACAAGCCCCCGCGGGCAGCCCGGGGGGGCTGAGAGCCCCTCTACAGCAGGGCACCCCACTCCTGGCACCCACCGGCCCGGCACGCTGGTTGGCATCTCCCACCATTAGCCAGGGCTGTCCATGGGAGCCCGCCGTGCCTCCCAGGGGGCAGCGGGCAGGGAGAGGGGATCAGGCGGGTCTGGTGGACACTGCCAGGCACAGGGCAGCCCGTGCCCACTGAAGCCCCCTGCTCTGGCTCAGGGGTGTTTTTCCCAGCGGTGGTATGGCCTCGGGGAAGGAGAAAGGGGCATTGGGCACTATGCCCTGGCGGGCGCGCAGGATCCCATGCCATGGCAGGGAGGAGGGAAGGGGCTCTGCAGGGGTGAGAAGGGAGCACCCTGCTTTTGTTGTGTCCCACAGCCCCCTACTGTGTCCTGTTCCCCGTCCTGGGGCTGGCAAGAGGCTCTTGCTGTGACTGGTGTGGCTTGTCCCCAGCAGTGGGGCAGCTGTCCTCAAACAGGTGCTGTGGGTGGTGGGTACAGAGCTGTCCCCAGCCTCGCGAGGAGGGGATGCATAGGGACATGCTGCAGTAAAAATGGCTTTTCCTTCTTTCTCCAGACACCGATCCAGCAGCAGCAAAGATGGCTCAGACAAACCCTCTGCCTGTTCCCATGGGCCCGTGGAAGGTATGTCCTCACATTCCCTGTATTTCACCTTTCCCTGTGTGCAGGTAGGGAACAGGGAGAAGGCAAAGCCCATCCTCCGGGACCATGAAAGCTGCACAGCGGGCAGAAAGGCAGGGATGAGTGCAGGAAACAGGCACCCCTGTCCTCTGCCCATGGGAATGTGCCTCCTGCCTATTCAAATACCTCCCGGGTGTTTTTCTTAAGGCTCTTCACTGCACCCTGGGCCAGCTGTGCCCTGCTCTTACCAGCCATCCCGTGACAGGCAGTTGCAGAGTCCCCAAAAGCCACTGGCTGTTGTTTGCCCTTCCCTGTCCATGCAGACGGGGTGAGCACGGGCAGTGTGGAGCAAGGTGGGGAGCAGCCCCAAGGGGTCTTGCAACAGCCCCAGGGCCACTGGTGAAGGAGGGAGCCGAGAGGGAGAGGAGGAACACGTGCACAGGTGAGGAGCATCCCGTCGAAGCCTGGAGCTGTCGAGGGAGAGAAAAGCCTCAGCCGCAGCCCCCCAGGGAGGTGCCCCTCGCCCTTTCCCCCGTTAATCCTCTTTGCCCTAGAGCGTTCGGAGCAGAGGCCGGGAGAACCGCCAGCCACAGCCCTGCCACCCGCCCGTCCCAGAACGGCTCCGCTCCTCTCTCCGGACGGCACCGCTGCCCCGGGAACTGATCTCCGCAGGGGTGAGCAGGAGAGCGGAGCGGGGGCCAGCCTGCGGCTCCCCCGACACCAAGGCAGGGCGTCGCGGGGCCAGCAGTGCAGGGACGCGGAGGCGTGCGGGGCTGTGTCCCAGCCCACAGGGTGCCCGGTGCAGCCTCCGCTGGCTCTCTCCCTGACGGAGCCACCCTCCGTCTCCAAGAGGCGCCGAATTGCCTGGGGCCGCTGCTGGGCAGTTTCCAACTCGGCAGCTCGCTCTCCGTTCCAGATCACCGTGTACGACCAAGAAAACTTCCAGGGCAAGAGGATGGAGTTCACCTCGGCCTGTCCAAACATCATGGAATGCGGCTTCGACAACATCCGCTCCCTGAAGGTGGAATGTGGCGCGTGAGTACCCAGCTGCCGGTGGAGGGGGTGCTTTCCCAGGCGAGCTGGCTGGGACAGGGGTGCCCAAGCGTGGAGTGGGACGAGCTGTCCCTGCTCTGCTTGGCTGGAGCCAAGCACCACAGCCAAGGGAAGCCAGGCATGGGACGACCCTACCCTGCCAGGGTAGAGCAGCCCACCCCCGGGCAGCGCTGATACAGAGAGAGGGCCAGGGGACAGTGGCAACACCTTTGGCATCAGCCAAAGGGCTGGAGCAGGGTTGCTGCCCAAGGATGCAGAGGGTCAGTGCTCAGTGAGTGGCCTGGCTTAGCCTGGTCCCCACCCTGAAGCACCAGCCCTAGAGAACCACCTCTTGCCCAGGGCCCAGCCCTGCTCTGCTCTGGGCTTTCCCCGCCGCTGCACAGCTTCCAAGGCCAGGGCAGAGCCTTCCCGCAGCTTCTCCAGTCCTGAGAGGGGTAGGGAGCAGAGCTGGGCTTCTCCCTGCGCACGGGAATCTTCCCTGGCACAGGCAAGGCACCTCCCGAGCAGCTCAGGGAGGCGGAGTGCTGGGAGCGGTCCCCGCGGTGCACATCCCGCCGGGGCGGGGAGCAGACAGACAGATTTGTGCTGCTATCTTTAGGACGCGTAATGCTAATGGGATTACAGCAGCGTGCGTGCTCGCGCTGTAATCAGCTCCCTGCTCCAGTTGACGTGTTCCTAATCAGGCTGTTCACCTTGCACAGGGCGGGCTGGCTGCAGGACATGGCACTGGGGCTCAGTTTGGGTCAGTGGCAGGAAGCCCTTGACCCCCTCAGTACCCTTTGTACCCCATCAGCAGGGTACCCATGCACTGCACAGCCCACGCACCTTCCAACCGCCAGCCCAGGCTCTGTCTCCCTTCTCTGCCTGTGGCTCTGTCCCCAGTCTCCTTAAGGGGACATCCCCACCCTGGGGACAGGCAGGTGCTGTGTGGGCAGCACCAGGGCTTGCAAAGTGTGTCCTGCAGGGTGGAGGCATCCCATTCACCTCTCCTTGTTTGTTTTCAGCAAGAGGGGGAGGCAGAAAGGGGAAAGGCCAGAGGTCCCTGCTCTCTGCTCAGAGCCAGATGGGCTCTGCCTGCTGTGGGCATCAGGAATTCAGGTCTTTCCAGCAGCGTTAGGTTGTAATTGGGAAACAAGAAATGAGTCCTTTGGGAGAGAAGGGCAGCTGGGGCATCCTGAAGCAATGCTGGTCTGCATAAATGATGACAGAGCAGCCAGGGGGAAGAGCCACCCGTGCAGGATGGACCCCAGGATCTCCCCACCTCCCACTGCAGCCAGGGATGCCGTGTGGGTGCCTCTGCAGCACCAGATGCAGTTTTACACTCCCTGGCTTCTCTGCCCACATCCAGCACCGCTTCCTCTCCTCCCAGCCTGTGGGCAGAGGCCAGACCCCGACCTCCTCCTTGCACCTACATCCTGCCCCCAATGCCAGCTCCCAGCAGGATGCCCCGAGCTGCTGCAGGAAGCCCTGGCAGCCCTCGCTCTGTTTTTGCAGCTGGGTCGGTTACGAGCACACCGGCTTCTGCGGGCAGCAGTTCATCCTGGAGAGGGGAGAGTACCCGCGCTGGGACGCCTGGAGCGGCAGCAACGCCTACCACATCGAGCGCCTGATGTCCTTCCGCCCCGTCTGCTCCGCTGTGAGTGTCCCACGGAGCTCTTAAAATGTCCCAGGCCACGCCGGGGAGGTTAGGAAAGGAAAACACATTATGCCAGGGGCAGGGGCAGCACTTCCCTCCCCAATCCCAGCAGGATTTGCTCTTTCTTTCTCTTTGGAGGGAATTTCTGGGCAAGCTGTACATGACCAGGGCTAGGGGACAGCCAGCCTGAGACAGTAGCTGTGTTATAGCTGGCATCTCCCAACCACCCAGAAAACAACCAACCAGGGTCTGAACACCTCCCTCTCCGGGATCCCTCTGAGTAATGCCATAGGGAGTGACAGCCCTGCCGTTCCCACCCACGCTGGGGAGGGAGCACCACCTCCCCCTCACCCCCTGCTCTCCCCCACAGAATCACAAGGAATCCAAGATCACCATTTTTGAGAAAGACAACTTCATCGGCCGCCAGTGGGAGATTGCTGATGACTACCCCTCGCTGCAGGCCATGGGCTGGGCCAACAACGAAGTGGGCTCCATGAAGATCCAGTGTGGCGCGTAAGTGACGGCCAGGGACAGGAGCAGCAGGGACAAGCTGCCACCGCTGTGCCACCGCGGTGGGAGGGGGACACCCTGTAACCCCCCGGCTTACCTCTTTGTCCTTTTCTTCCAGCTGGGTGTGCTACCAGTATCCCGGGTACCGTGGCTACCAGTACGTCCTGGAGTTTGACCACCACGGTGGAGACTACAAGCACTGGAGAGAGTGGGGTTCGCACGCCCAGACCTCCCAGATCCAATCCATCAGGCGTGTCCAGCAGTAGCTCCCCACTTCCCAGTACATCTCTGCAAGGTTTCGAAAGCTCACTGGCTCCCTCTTGGTGCTAATACTCCCCTCCCGAAATAACCACCCCCTCTCGTACTGCCACTGCTTATGGAACAACACTCCCAAAACGGTACCGACTGCCACAACTGCCAATAAATGTGACTGAAAGAAAAAGAAAAGTCAGCTTGGTGTGTGTTTGCTGGTGTGTGTTGGGACTGAGGTGGTACATCCCCATCCCAGGAGCAGGGACCAGACTCTTTCCTACTTATTTTAAGCTGGGCTGAAGTGAGGCGAGGCTCACACTGGGGGAGGTTCAGAGCCCCACTGCTGCACAGAAACCTTTGTTTATTTCCTTCCCTGCCCTCTCCTTCCCCTGACAAGGTAAAGGACACCTGGACCCACCCCACCTGCATACACACAGCTCATGGGCTCTATGGCCAGCACTGCCAGGCCTCTGGGATCCAAACCCAGGCTGCTCCTTGAAAACGCAAAAAAGAAAGTCACACTGACACCCACAAACTTTAAAATTTTTATTCAACAATTTACATCACTTATTGTCTGTCTTAACGTATTCGATCTACACAAATTTCTTTTTTTTTCCTGATAAAATAATAAAATTTGGATAAATTTTGAAGACCTGTTGGTGCAGAATAAACAAAATTTCAGGTAAGGTTTTTTTTTTTTTTCTTTTTTTTTTCTTTTTTTTAAACATTTAGTGTGAAGTATGACATCATTGGTAAAGATACATCATGCCATTACAGCTCATGGACATTACCTATCCTTACAGTCCGTGACATCACCCACACCAGCGCAAGGGGCTGCGCCAGACACAGCTACAGCAGGTTTTACACTAAACTCCTCTAGCCACCCTCTCACCACTGGGAAAACGCCGACGCTTTTCCAGCTGGGCACACCGAGTGCATTAACCTAATCGGAAATTACCGGGGAGGGGAGAAGGAAACAAAGACTACCTTTACTGATCCGTGTGGTCGCACACTACAACACCGACACCAAAGAGGGGCTGCCCCTCTCCGCAGGTCAGAGGTAATTCAGCTCCTGAGCAGGTAGAGCACAACCCCTCGCAGCGATTTGAATACAAACCAGGAACAAAATGAGAACTTATCGACGGGGAAGGGGGGCGGGAGAGGAGACAGACCCTGCCCGGCTCTGCCTGCAGGGATCCCTCCAGCCCCAGCTCGCGGTTGTGTTTTGCACCGCCCTTAACACTGAAATATTCAGGGAAGGGGGAGAGAGGGGCATCAGTCCCCCCAGTAAACAAGTCGAGGACCTTCAGAGGCTGGGGAGCCGCTGAAGGTGTGTAAGTACACGTGTGATGGTAGATAGAAAAGCAGCCCTGTTCTGTATGAAAAAAAGCTGTCAAGTTAGTACAAATTTCTGCCATGGCGAAGGGAACAGGAGGAGAAAGCTGTCAGGGTCCTTCTCCCGTCACAACATCCCGACTCTCCCGCACACAGGCTCTGGGCTAAGCAACATGTTTCCAAAGGTGGTACCTGCAACCCAATGCACCTAAACGCATGAAAACAAGACCAAAATAAAGCTCTCACCCCTGAGGCTGGAGGGAACCCAGTCCCCACTCCAGCCCCGCAGCGGGATAGTGAGGAACCCTGTCCCTCCTGCCTCACAGTGGGAATACAAAGCAGTAGGATTCCTCTTGGTACATTTTGTCATTAGAAGCCTCGAGTTTGCCCACGCCACCGGCCTGCAGCGCAGTGGACTGGTCTCCATCCCCTCCCCAAAGCTGCTTTGTGTGGGGGCTTCCCTGTCCCCACGGGGACACGGGTGGGTGCCACCAGCACGCTCTCCCCGGCGGCAAAAAGGGCACTGGTTCATCCGACAGCACAAAGCTTATCTGAAACACAAGCCAGCACACCCCGCTCCCTCCGATTCAATTACTAAAGTAGGCTCTTTAAAATAAAAAAATAATATATATATTTATATAGCTATACAGAGAGATACAGAGAAAGCAAAGGAGAGAGAAAGGCTACTAAAAAAATCAAGAAGCGCCAGTTTTCTGCTACAGCTGTCAGCAAAGAACTGTCACCTTACATCATACCCTCCAAGATGGTGAAGAGAATGGAGGCAATGACAGCACAGGAATGCAAAAGAGGGCAGATAAGTCACTTCTGGTAATGAGACACAAATTAAACTTTCAAAACATGTGCATAGCTTTATTCATCTGCTTCAAACTAACCTTTTCACGGAGCTTCAGCGAAACCCGAGTGTGCAAAATGCATTTCTAAAAAATAATGCAAGCAAGCTTTCACATTTACTGCGGCAGAAGTACAGAAAGACTCGGACAGAATCATCACACGCTGGGGCGGGAGATGGAGAACCCAGAATTGCACAGCTTGGAGTTCTGAGTCACTGACTGCAAACACAAGCGTTTGGATTTCGTTAACTTCACGCAAGGCGTGTTGACTTCTCCTTTACAAAAAAATCTTGTAAACCCTACAGAAACAAGAACCACAACCTGGCAGGGAATAAATCCCCTGGCTAATGGGATCACGGTGCCACAGAGAGCCTGAGCTCCAGCAAAGCCGGTTCCAGCCCTCGGCTTGTTTTGGCTCTGCAGGTGAACCGTGGCAATGCTGATTTTTTGTCCGCAGAAGAGCGAAGCAGCTTTTCCTTCTCTCCCTCCCACTCCCCTCCAAAGTCACAGGTGCCACTGCACAGGACATCATCCCCAAACGAAGACAGCCACTACACAGGCTGGAGTCCAGGTCTCATTTTGATCCCAAGGGTCACTGGGACACTAAGGAACCCTGTGGATGGGGAGTGGCTCTCGTGGCCACGTCCCCAGCTCACACCCCACCACCTCTCTCCAGAAAGACTAAGCACACATGCAAGGCACATTGAGTCAGATGTACACACACACCTCGGTGTGCAAAAGAGCAAACGCTGTCTGAAAAAGAAATAAATTGATGCTGAAAAAACAAACTAAACAGGCAGAAAGCTCTGGCCTATGTACTTGTAGACTATTTTCCAGGCAGTTGTAATCCCCAAGTGTTTTTCCTACACGACTTTAGACCTTCCTTACTCTTCCCCCACTTTGCAGAGAGGTACTTTATATTCCTAAAGGATCTTCTATAAATAGTCAAGTAAAATCCCTTTTTCCCCTCCAGTAAACTCCTCCTCCAGGGTACACATCCCCCACCGTGGTCCAGGTGTGACCATGAAGAGAAGAGGTTCTGGACCTGCCTGTGCCTCACGGCAGCGCCTCGATGCAGTGAGACCTCCCTCCACTGCTCCCTAAGCCTTTAACTGGCAGGTTTGGGCTGGGTGGATGGCTTCACCTCACTTTTTTCTTGGAGAACATCCAAGCCCAGGCACCGAGTGCTCCCCAGGTGGAGAAGGTGGGTTCCCAGCACTGGGATAAGGGCAGGACGGAGGCCACACAATCCTTAATACTGCTGGTTAACTTCACATTGAGACAAAGCATTCAAAAGATCTTTTAGTAGAGATGAGCAATTTCCTTCTATAGATAAATTCAAATAGAAAACAAATATATTAAAACCAGAGACGGGACAAGAGCTGACTGAGGTTTTTCTACCTTACAAGTTACTCAGGCACCTTTCCTGCACCACCAGCCATGGAGGAAGGAGAAGTTGAAAACCTCAGGGATTTGCACTACCCTTCCAATAGCAGCTTGAGAAAAGGAAGGAGAGAAAAAGAAAAAGAAATCATAAAAAATAAAAAAGCACAGTGTTCTCTCAAGTTAAAGAGCTCTCCTTTGCTTGCGTTTGCATAGAAATTCCCATAGGTCAGCACCAAAATCAGGTCCACCCCTGTCCTACACCCCAGCTCCCCCAGCTCCTACACTCCCCCAGTTAGTGGCTGTGTTACAGGAGGGTTCAGCTATCTGCAGAGGAACTACATGGTCATGTTAAAAAAACAAAACAACAAAAACGAGAAACAAAAGTGCATCACACATTCTTGATTTTCAGGGTTACTTATAGCAGCAGCATCAGCATTAATCCAAGACAATGAACAGTTGTAGATTCGTTCTTAAATGCAGCAACACTTAATGAAATGTCTTCGGGGAAGGGCATAAGAGGGTCCTTCTCAAAAATGAAAATTAGACTATTCAATATGGACAAAAAGGAGATAAAACAAAAATTAAAGACACAATCTTATTTACATTAAAAAAAAAAATTCTTGTTAAAATATCTTTACAACACCTAAGCAAAAAAATATGTATTTTAAGAATAAAGCAGAAACTCCTAAAGCAGTATCCATTTTTGGAACCCTTATTTAGCACCTGAGGAAAGACCGTATGGAAAGCAGACAGGCTGGGGATTTTTTTTGTTGGTTTTTCTTTTTTTTTTTTTTTTAAGAAAACTGTAAGTTGTATTTTTGCTAAATGTTCAGAAGTTCGCAGTACACAAGTTTCATACCACAGAAAGAAATGAGCGATTCCTTTTTTATTTGTTTGTTTGTTTATTTTCTTCTTTTTAAAGATCTTCTACTCATTAATAAGGCTGTAGAAAAGGGACACTGCTATCTTACAAAATGGCTTTAGAGCTCTGGACACGTTATACGAAGCTTTCTGATTAACAGTCAAGATAAATCCAGCTCAGCATCCCCTGGTGAGGGCACAGGCAGGACTCCAGCTCCAGCCCCAGCACAGGGAGTGGGCTCATGCCCAGGACATGAGGCCACCACAGGGCTCTTTCACCTCCCCAGACATCCACAGCTCCTCTCTCCTGTTGCTTTAGAGGATCTTGGGCAGGACAGAGGAGCCAGCCTGACCCTGGGGTTTGTACTGGGCAAACCTCTAAAGCTCTGTAATCCCTGGAAGGCAGCACATTGAGATTTGCTTCCCACCAGCCCTGGTTCCTGCTTCCCAGCTGTGTGCACTAGGGTTTTCCCACATGGAAAAACACTCTGGTGGTGGCCAAAGCCAGAATTACTCCAGCTTTCTTGGCTATTCCACCAAACCAGCCCTTCCCCTGCCTTACACACCGGTGTGAAAAAGTGCAGCAGCTTTGAAGTGGGTGAATCCTTGTTCTCTCCCCTCCCGACCTCAACCAGCTCCCTTGTAAACAGCCTCTCTAAGAAATACAAATCACCACGGATGGACGGACAGAAAGTCTTCTAGGGATGAGAGGGTAAGACTGCTGAAAGCTTGGGACACCATAGCAATTTACTGAATCAAGATCAAAACCTGGACACACAGGAAAACTACCGGCAGCTCTGGCTGTGAATGCCATCACTCCCAGATGTCCCTGAGGTCACCCACTGGCCACTTGGGAAAGGACACTATGGTGTTATTGTAACACTCTCTTGAAGGTGAAAGCACTAATTACACACACAACTGGGAGCACAACTTCCAGCTCTCTTTTTTTCCTATTTTTTTCCTAGCAGGAAGCAATTTTCCTTTCCATTTAGCTAGCTGGCTCACCCATCACCCACTCCCAGGTGCTGGACTCACAGCCTAGTGAGAATTGGGTTTCTTTCCACATTTCAAAGAAGTTCACGGCAGCTATGAAAGGCAAAGAGTGGGATTTACTAGCTCAGAAAGGTTTGAAGTGGGTTAGTGACAGACTCCATACCCTGGAGGTACCCACTGGTCAAAGAGACAGGAGATTTCCACCAGGTTTCAAGGAGGATCGAGGTGGGTTTAAACTAAACCCAAACTCCAAGCAAAGCTTGAAAGCCATTGCTTTGCCAATCCACCAGATGGGTGGAGTGGGAGAGAAAAGAGACTGAAGGCCCCAAACCACTGTCATGGAGCAGTTGTTCAAGCACCTCTTGGAGCACACGAACACCCCATGATCCACCAAAAGCAAGCGGATCCCAAGCTGGATCTGCTGGGATGCTCCAGTCTCTATTACACAAGACCCTGTACAAGACACACCCAAAGGAACCTGCTGGCAGAGGAGGAGAGGTGGGGAATGACCAGAGGAGAAAGGAGACAGCCCCTGCCTGTGCAGGAATCCTCCCTCCAATAAACACACAGCTCGGAAAGGGAACCAGAGGAAAGGGACTCGCAGCGGGAACAGAAACAAGAGAGAAGCCTTAACCTGAATTAGTATCTTCATAGCTAATAAAAAAATAGGTCGTGATCTCACCCTCAGTGCTGCTTTCCGATACTAGACATACTGAAGGGGTTTTGTTTTAAAACTTCCTTTGCTCAGTGTAATGCAAACAATGGCACGAATAAATACACGCTCGCTCTCCTCGCGAGTCAGATGCTCGCACACGCAGCGCCGGCTCCTCGCCCCCACAGACACCCTCGGGTGCACACCCAGGACAGGAGGCTGCTGCTCCCCTTCCCAGGCTGTATTTGGTTTATGCTACAGTACTAATACTCTGAGTCGAACAAAACAAAACAAAACATGAGACTTATCAGTAACACCTTATCGTTATTTCAATGTGCTAAATTAGTCACAGCTCAATTTCAGTTTGTTTTTTTTTTCTTTTTTTTCTTTTTTTTTTTATAAGTTTACACAAAAATAATCAGAAAACAGATTAAATCTTAAGATATTTTTAATAAGTGCTCAGTTAAGAATTGTGTGAGGACTTGGGGAGGACTGCAGACAGCGACAGGGTGAGTTACACGACAGCACGAGGAAGTTCCTTCCGTGGTCCTGCCTGGCTCTAGGCAATAGTCTATCCCAGAAACACCAGGGAGCCGGAGCTACAGGAGCTCAGAGAGAGGAATTCCTAACTGCTTAGCGCTGAGCACACGCCGTGGAGCCCATGGAGACAGACAGACAGACATCTGAACAGAGGGTGGTCAGAAATACAGCAGAGAAGGTGCTGCCGAGGGTGTTTGTGGATGGGTCCCGCTGGCGAGGCAAAGCCACAGAGATGAGCAGCAGGGGGAATCCAGCCCAACCCAAGCTTGAACCGAGCTTCTCTCAGCATTTCTTTCACCTGAAAGGTGACAGACTGGACTAGGCCAAGATGAGAGTCCTCAAATATTCAGCAAGACTCAGGCCCTTCTAGAGGTGCAGGGTTAGTGCTGCTCAACTCCTACACTGCCCCAAGCACGGACCTGGGGCAGGGGTACAGGACAGCACAGACCCCAGGGAAGCAAAACAGGGTGGTTTTGTATTTTTTTTTTCTTTTTTCTTCTTTTCTTTTTTTAATGGAACCCAGCCCTTAAGGCGACAAGTGACTACACAAGGCAAATAAATACACAGCAGAGCCTTAAAGCCAGTAAAACAAACTGGAAACTTTGCTATTAGCCTTCAACTTTTTGAAAATAATAATAATAAAAAAGGAAAAAGAACATTTCTTCCACCTTCATTTTCCCAGCCCCACTAATCCAGTTTGTTCAACACTTTAAAGCTCAGGAACACCCCAGCTCTTCAGCAGTGGAGCTGGAGGCAATTCCAACTTTTGGCAAGCAGTTGGGAGACTCGACAGAATTCAAAAGAGGAACGTTGGAGGACTAGATGTCGGGCACATCTGTAAACATGTTATGCATCTCAAAGTTACACACACCTGCAGAGGTGGTACAAGTTTATAGGTGAAACAGAACTATTTGCGACTGGCCAACCACACATTTCTGAACCTGGACTGATACAATACATGATGACTATATAGTATCACACTCAGTATTATACTATATAGCTTTGGATACATCAAATGGAGTAGGCAATCCATAGTCAAATGTTTAAGCGGGGCAGAAAGCGAGCGTCTTACACAAGGTACAGAATTTCAGCTTCATTGTCCCACCACGAACTCAAGTGTCTCATTCAGGAACAATCTTATTAAAAGTATAAAAACAATTTAAAAAAACCCACATGCTACATACTCCTACTAAAAAAAAAAAAAAAAAAAGAAATGAAAAAAAAAAAAAGAAAGCGATAGAACCATAGAATATTCTGAGTTGGAAGAGACCCACCAGGATCGAGTCCAACTGCTGCCCCTGTGCAGGACACCCCGAGAATCCCACCCTGTGCCTGAAAGCATTGTCCAAACTCTTCGTGAACTCAGACAAATTTGGTGCTGTGACCACTTCCTTGGGGAGCCTGTTCCAGTGCTCAACCACCCTCTGGGTGAAGAACCTTTTCCTGCTATCCAACCTAACCCTCCCCTGACTCAGCTGCAGGCTATTCCCTGTCACTGGTCATGAGAGTGAAGAGATTGGTACCTGCCTCCCTGCTGCCCCTTGGGAGGATGCTGAGGACCACAACAAGGTCTTCCCTCCTTCTCCTCTTCTCCAGCTGAACAAACCAAGTGATCTCATAAGGCTTCCCCTCCAGACCCTTCTCCATCCTCATGGCCTCCTTGGGATGCTCTCTAAGAGGGGTCTTTTTTATGTTGTGGTGCCCAGAACTGCCCCAAGAACTCGAGGTGAGGCTGCACCAGGGCAGAGCAGAGCAGGGGGGGGGTCACGCTGGGCCTGGTGCCCCCCAGGACACTGTTGAGCCCCCTGGCTGCCAGGGCACTGCTGACTCAGATCCAATGGGCCATGGCCCAGGGCCCCAGCTCCCTTTCCATGGCGCTGCTCTCCAGCCTCCCAGTCGATCCAGGGCTGCCATCCCAGGTGCAGAATCCAGCACTCGCCCTGGTTAAACTTTAGACAGTTGGTGATTGCCCATCTTTAATTGTTTGAGGGCTCTCTGCCCTTGAGGGGGGCAACAGTTCCTCCCAGTTTAGCGTGGCAGCAGAATCAGTATGTTTTTCAGTCCTGAACCCAGGTTGTCAATGAGGTGTTGAAGAAATGGGCTGAGGGTGGAGCCCTGTGGGACCTTCTGGTGACTGGACAGCAGCCCAAGGGCTTGATGGACAGATCTAAGCACAAAGGGTATTCCAAAGCTTTGTATTTATCTATTCCTCCCACTGCCCCAGAGGGTCCAGTCTCATTTCAGGAGACACCAACTGCTGCTGATCTGGAGAGCCAGGATTAGGCCACCAACACCCAGGATGAGCGCTGGGGTGAGCATGGGGAGCTGGGGCTGCTCAACAAACCCATTTCTGCTTTATTCATTCCTCACTCTTGCACTGGACCCTGTGAACTTTCCACCTTTAAAAAAAACCCAGAAAAACTACCTGACCCCCAGATGAGTGGGACATGTTACACAAGCTGCAATGGGACAGAGGGGTTACACAGCTGGAGCCTGCACTCTGCTCAGCCTTCCCTACCACTGCTAGGAAGCTTTCCTTTCCCTGGGATTATTTTTTTTTTCATTTTTTTAAATTATTATTTTCATTCCTAAGTCCTCCATTTTTATTTTTTTTTTGTAATAAAATATATTTTTATTAAGAGATAATTAGAAGCAGAGCCCGGAAATACACAGACTGCATTAAAATATAAAAGAGCATTTCCAAGGGGCAGGAAGCCCAGCCATTGGCGTTCTATGGACAAATTGAAAAGGATTCAAATTCCCATTTTTCTCTTTTTTTTTTTTTTTAACTTTTTTCATTTTTTTTTGTTATTTTGAAATTTTTTTTAAGAGAAAAAATAATTCAAGAAGGGTGAAGGTTAGCAGAACTCAATTCCTCTTCAGTTTTCCAATGAAAATGGGAAAAAAATCCAGCACATTTAGTGTTAGGAGACAGACAGAGCAAATATGAAGCACCTACAGTTGAAAGCAGAAGATACTTTTTTTTGTCTTTTTTTTTTCTTGCTCCCAGTAATACAATGGCATTAAACTGTGGGAACAGTGGGGTTGTTGGTTTTTTTTTGTTGTTTTTGTTTTTTTTTCCTCCATATTAAATGCCTAAACAGATTGCTTATTTTTCCATGTTGTCTTTTAAAATGAAATAACTCTTCAGTTGCAATAGTCCAACGTGTAACAGGAGCCAGGTCAACTGTGTGACTTCACCATGCATCCTAGAACTGCAGTATTACCATCTTTCCCTCAGCAGAACGATCCTTTTAAGACAATATCACCAGCATAGGATTGCTGCTTTACTCCTGGCAAAACATGCGGATTATAATTCTCTGGAAAAAAAATAAGAAACTCTGCAAACTTCAAGGCGTTTCTCCAGCATTCAATGGGAAAACAAATCAGAAAAAAAAAAAAAAAAGAAACCAAACAGGGGAGGTGGAAGGGAAAGAGGAGATGAAGGATGGTGATTCATCCTGATTTCCCTGTGATTAGTGTGTCACTACAGTCACAGAACGAGAAACAGAAACCTTGTCAAGTGGAAATGCCTCTCCAGTGGGTTGCTGTTGCCCATGCAGACGACAGCAGGAACTTTGAAACCGGGCTTGTAATTGAGTCTGTATTCCTTAATCACTTGCATTCACTCTTTAAACAAAAACAAAACAAAACAAAAATGAAAAAAAAAAAAAAATCTATTCAGTACCGGAGATTAAATAATCACGTGTGTAGTCTCGTTGAAATAAATTTTCAGATTCCTTAAGAAGTCTAATTACTTTCAGTTGCCATTTTTAAATAACTATATATATATTTGTATATATTATCCTGTGATTCTAGTTATGGTTCCTCTGCTGCACTGAAGATTTAGAAGGAGCATAAAAGCCTTTTTGTCCCCCACGAACAGCACAAATGCTGCAGAAAGGTTATAACAGGCAGTCTTGTCTTGCTACCTTCATTGATCCGGGCGATCCATGGCTTCATCATAAGTGATTATCCTTTTGGGATCTGGAAAGAAAGCAGAATTCTAAGTTTTGGACAAGCTACTTTCATGGCCTGTGGCTGAGAATAAACACAAAGTACTTGGCTGTTAACAGACTTTTCCTTCAGATGCCCCTCTCCTGCCAAGCCACCCCAAGGCCAGGCTGGCTCCCCCAGGGCAGAGCCTGCTCCCCACAGCACACAGGTCTCCACACATGGCTCTTCCCACACAAAATCTCCCCTCAGGTAACTTGTGGGGATACACCAGAATTTAAAACTTATTATTGGATGCGACACCCAACACCAGAAATAGAAAGCAATTTTGTATACGCATAAGGAAGAGTCATTAAATCTATTTTGACACTGGGTTTATTGCTCTTCTAGAGACTCTGCTTCTCTCCAAGCAGCTCACCATTACAGCAAAGCTTTTTGTCCTGACTTTCAGCAATCTGACATAGAGATAAATCCAGACTACAAACCACAGGGGCTGAAGAACTGAACCCAGGCATCTCCAGACACAGAGACAATCCACTCTCATTCATCCCCCCTCCTAACAGACAGAGCAATTTGCTTCATTTATCCCTTCCAACATCCTTACCTTGCTTCTGCAAATTCCAAACCGCTTCCATTTCTGTGGAGGCAAAAGGAGACTGCTGTTATTATGCAGATTGATGCTGCCATTAGAGACCACTCCAAACACACTTTAATTTTCCAAGTGTGGCAGTTGTGCTGGGGCTTTCAAATAGAGCCAACCCCCTCCCACCCAGCAGCACAGCCCCAGCCCAGCCCACAGGACAACACAAATTTGACACGAATAATCCAGCAACAAAAGGCAAAGGGAGAGCTGTAACACGGTCTTAAGGGTCAGAGAGCCAAGCTGAGCATCAGAAATGTCATCACCATTCAGCAGTCCTACATATCACAATCTAACTGCAGGCTTTACTACTCTGACTCCAACGCTGCTTTGCACATTACAGCCTCAACAAGGAGCCTGGAGAGATGATTTTTACAAGTTGATGCTTAGTGAGTGTGAAATGAGAAGTGCTGGACACGGCGAGCTGCACAAGGTTCACAGCAGGCATGTGCTGAGGCACCAGGCAAGGGCTGCTGCGTGAACATCTCTGCAGAGCTGCTGCCAAAGCACTGTCCAGGAGCAAGGTGTGATGCTCCACACACCTGCCTTGCAGGTCTTCCCACAGTTTACCTCTACAACACGTTTGGAGGCTAAAGACAAACCCTTCCTAGCTCTCCCTGGACATGCACATGCTTTTGTTTACCTAAGAAATGACAGCAAAGTTAAATGTTCTTTTCATTAACACTGAGAAACAGAAGGCTCTTCCCTTTAAAATATCCCCCAAGCAAAGATGCATCTTTAGAGAACCATTCAAAATAACTACTTTGAGCTGCTATCACGTTGGAATTTTGTGAGCTAGAATATTTTCTAAGATGCTGATTGTACCCTGTGCCCAAGTTCAAGAGACAAAATTATAGAAAATTAGTATTAGTCAGAACACGAGCTTCCAAGAACCTCTTCCGAGTCTCTTTTCTTCCAGAAAGGGTGACAGGACCTTGGTAGGGGCTAGGAAAAGGGAATGGCAAGAGATTATCAGGCCACATGGGACGTGCAGTAAAGCACAAAACAAGGCAGTAAGTAAACTAACCAGCATAGGAAAAAGGAAGAAAAAGCCCTACAAAACCCACAGCCTCAGCACGATGTGTGCCAAGTGTCACCTCCATCAATCGCCTCCCTTCTCCAACCCTTCATCTGTCCTTTGTCCCCTACAATCTCCAGCTCCCTGGGGCAGGAAATTGCATGCAAATAAATATTGCCAGCCCTCCTTGCACAATTAAGCCTTTTGTAAGGAAGGCCCCGACAAAATTTTACAAGGTCTGTTATTTTTGCGTCAGGATAGTAACAGCAACACTTTGCACTTCTATTGAGGAGCCCCCTAAGTGCTTTGGGAAGAGTAGCCAGCCTCTAACACCCCAGGGACAGAAGCAGGCTGGCGAGGGACTGCCTCCCTCATCTGCCAGATGCAGATTCCCCTGAAGTAAAATGAACCAGCTACTAAAATTACCTCCTGTGGAGTGAGTTTTCCATTCAGCGCAGTTTGATGCATCATTTCCTAACAGCTACAGAACATCTCCCATTTAAACAGCTTTCCCCAAAGGCAGGGGACAGAAAACTACTCTCCAGTTGTTGGTTCCTGCACATCAGAGCAATGCTTGAGCATGAAGTACAAGGCAGAGCTGAAGCATCACCCACCACCATGTCCCCGTGCACAGACCATTGTCCTGTGCACCTCACTTGGCCTGAACTGCTCTGGACACCACAAGAATGAGACCTCCATGTATAAAGAGTATCTGACAATAAGACAAACAGATATACAAGCAGAGATACTGTTAAGAACATACCAAAAAAACGACTAAGTTGACAAAACTCTGTTTTAAAAAAATTCTAACAAACCTACAGCCTTTTCAGACATCAATTTTCCTTCTCCTCCTTCAGAAAGGGAGGGTGGTGTAAAGTGTCCTGGATACCCTGGCTGGCAGATGCTCAGCAAGACCAAGCTACAAAACCAAAGACCATCAGCAAACAATGCAATAACAGCTCTTACTAAATATCACCTGCCATCAGCAGAGCAAGGTCCTCCCCTCCACCTGGCAGCACAGGGACAGGGGACAGCACAGGTTAAAGCACACTGACCGAGTGAAACAACTTCACAAGGGAAAGTCAGTCCCAGGCTAACTACAACACAAAACTATACAAAAAAAGGGATTTCTTCAATCTTAAAATGGAATTGTGTGATTTATTCTGCTTTACTTGGTAATACAGTTAAGTTTTCCTGCCAGCTCGAGGCTGTGATCACCTGTGACTGACAAAAGGCACTGTGACAAATGCATGGCCACTGTCACAGGGTGACTTGGGGACTGACCTGGTGGACAGGCAGCTCAGCAGAGCCACTGCTGCCCAATGCCTGGCTCCAGTCAAGTAGAAGGAAAGACAGCCCCTAAGAACTGGGCACGCAAGAGGCCCCAAGCCTGCTTTCAGCCCTCCTTCCTTGAGCTCAGAGCCCTTTTCTTGAGCCTCTTTCCCCTGGATAAAGCTTCCAGAGTGAGTTTAAGCAAAGGACTCCTACAGCTGCTCAGCCTGCATGAGAACAGGGATATCCTCACCATCAGCCCCAGTCCAGTCTCTCAGATACTGCCCCAAAGCTGCTGCTTTCCAAAGACCTGCCCAACAGGAGCCACCATTCCCAAAACCAGATGTGTGGCTGGGGAAACAGCAAACTTTCTTCTCAAGTGGACTCCAACCCAGCTGGAGAAAACGCCATCAACTAACCCTTGCACAACCCAGCATCAAAGCCAGCCCTGCTCCAAGCCAGGGGCAGAACTAGGTCACCTCCT
Organism: Motacilla alba alba; assembly: GCF_015832195.1. NCBI lineage: Eukaryota > Metazoa > Chordata > Aves > Passeriformes > Motacillidae > Motacilla > Motacilla alba. Next base: position 4,116,617 of record NC_052034.1, on the reverse strand, counting down.
GTTCCCCTTCCAACCTCTCATTTTCCAGGAGTTTTTTACAATTAGCTGGCTTCTCCACAGCCCTCAGGCTCGTGGTTTGCTGAGGAACTGCCTGGGGCAGACAGTCCCAGCCACATCCACCTAAACCACTTTTTCTGGGGACTATCACTGAAACAAAGGGTCACTGGAGGAAAGCTTTGATGTCAGGAACAGACTAAGGCACACTCTGGTGAATTGTGCTGGGATTCCTCATAGGTCAATAAACTTTACAGCAGGACTGATACATAACCTTGGAGGGGAAAGAAGTGTTTCTGTAATAACTTGGTAAGACAGGCACTTTTAAACACATTTTCCTTGCTAGAGAGGCAGCCCCTGCTAACAGAAGTGTCTGCATAATGCCATGCTATTACTTCACTGTCCTTATAAATCCCAAAATTGTCCCTAAAATACAACAGCAAAGAAATAACAAGGGACCATTCCTGTCTGATGTTTGCTGTTTGTATCTGCAGGACAATCATTAAGTATGGGGATTGCCCTGGAAACAAAGCAAAGAATGAGTATTCCATGCTGTGGAGGCTCATGGCTGTACAGCATAACTGTACTCATCCTGACAACTGGAAAGAGCAGGGACTGGAAGGAGAATTAAATCAGCTTTTGCCCCACAGCTCAAACCCCACAAGGCCATAACCAACAGAACGAGCTCTAACCCCTTCCCACCACGGGGGGATGGGAAACCAAGGCTTTTCCCCCCCCCTCTCCTGATGTAAAGGATGAAAATTGCTGAATTCACAGCTCTGCTATTTCTTCTGACCCAGTTCCCCATTCCGGCGAACGCCGCTCCGGGCTGGCCCACGCTGCCTTGCTCTATTTTCCATGCTGCTCTCCTGCTTCTTCACACCAGCAGAGATGCTGCTGCGCTGCAACCAAGGTGCTGAGAAGGAACAAAGCAGCAGCACAGGCAGAAATTCAGGGGCAAGAACAAGGGAAGCCCTGCAGTTCCCTCTCCTCCACCCATGTGGTCTTCGCTGCTGTGCAGCTGAGCTGGAGGCCTCAATTATTTGCTTTTTAGCTCAGGACAAGCAAATTATTGAGCTTCCCACCACAAAGCTTGCCATGTAGAGCTCAGTGTTAGTGACAGCCTGGCCTGGAAGACTGCAATTGCCTGAACATGACAAAATTCTCCAAAGTGTTGACAATTATTCTGATATGAGGTGCTTCATCCAGCTGTCTTTAAAAGAAGGACTAGAGCTGTAAGAAGATGCTGGTTTCAATGCAAGCAAAGCTGACATACACTCAGACTCCTTATCTGAAGGACCAAAATATCTGCAAGAATCAGTTTTACCTCGAAAAGATAAGGATTTTGGCAATGCCACACCAAGGCAGAAGTTCAACTTCTAACCTAGACAGGGGACAATGGCTTGAAATGAGAGCACTACTCCCTCCTGGGCCTTCCAGTCTCCCATGTGAAGCCCATCCCCATCTCCAAGCTCATCCAGAGCAGGCCCACCCGTGCTGAGCTAAATCAGATCTCCCTTGGTAAATCAGATCTGTCACTTGTGAGCGTTTTGAGGCACCACCACAAACTCCAGGCAGCACGGGCTGTCAGTGAAGGCAGCCACATTGAAGGATCGTGTTTTACACTCAGGCAGATCAGATGATCAAGGGAGTCTTTCTGCCCTTTAAACAGAGGGGGGGAAAAAAGAAAGAAGCAAGGCATGATGGAGGGGTACAATGAAACCAACAGGAATAGCCTCCCAGAAGAACAAGAGAGTGCATCATCATCCTTGCCTAAATGTTCCCAGGGCTCTGACTTCTGGAGGAAAAGCAGTCAGGGTACAGGCAAAGGAACACAGGAACCCTCCACCAGGACCTCGCTGTGCTCTGCAGCCACCCAGCCTTGCCAGCACTCAGGGACACTGTGGCGAGTTACAGGAGCACTGTAGCAGAGCCAGTTCTCCCCGGGTGCCACCTCCTCTATCCATCTTTCCACAGGGAAGCTGTGAAGCAATTACAGTTTATAATGTCCTGTGCAGTTGCTGGGCAAACCACGCACAGGAAAGCCTGGTTTGCTGGAACAAAGCTACTGAGTAAGCTGGAGGCTTTCCCAGAGAAATTTACAGTCCAGGATGAGGATCCACACAACCTAGTCACAATTGCAGGCACAAGCAGCGCAAGAAAGAGTGCACATTTGTGACATTCAAAGCACTGCAACCACTCACACTACAGCTCATTCTCCTCTGCAACCCCCAGAGCTTCATCCTTGCACTAAAACACTGCACATGGAGCTCAGGGTAGGGAACACAGCAGGACCCCACAGTGCTCCACACTCACCCCTGTCCTTGTCCTGTGATCGTTTCTCTTTGTGTTCATAACCCCAAGGGCAGGGCAGATGCAAAGATCAAACTAGCGAGACTTTGCTCAACAGCAAACAGATCAATCTGAGAGGGAGAAGTTCACGAGATTCTCAAAATGAAAACCAAACAGTCTGAGGGCCCAAATGCCCGGAATGCCCTAACACCGACCCAGGCAAACCCACAGGCCCAGCCGAGCAAGGAGGAAAAGGCAGATGGTGAAAAGGACCCGAGTGAAATCGCTCTTTTCCTACTGCAGAGGAACTGGCTGGCTTGGAGCTGGAGCTCAGGAAAAGAGCCCAAGACAAACGGAGAGCACAGTGTGGGAATTAACCCCCGCACTGCTGTCCTGCAAGCACACCGCAGCTCTGCCTTGGAGGCACTTCACAGCACACGGTGCAGGACCACGGCCGTGAAGAGAGGACAGGAGGCACCCTTCCTCCAAATATCCTTTAACCCAGCTCACCCCAAGGATGAAATGCAACAATCACCACCATTACCAAAGCACTAAGACCTGGACTGATATCCTGCTTTGTAAAGCTTTTGAACACTAAAAAGGAGAAAGACAAGCCCAAGGTGTTTGGAGCACCCCATCACTGCTTTAACGACAATGCTGATTAGAAACAGCCATCATCTTTTAATCCTGAGTAACACCTTGAAGATGGCACATACATAACGTGAAAAAGAAATTAGCAGAGATGAGCGCTGGGGCAGGATCGGGTACCCCCAGGCCATCATGAGGATGTTTGCTCTGGATGCTCAAAGCAAGACCATTCACATGCAGAAGAAGAGCAGGGAACAGTATTTTAACGGGTGCTTTAAGTGGCCATTCTTGGCAACAAATGTAATTAACTCCTGTGTTTAGAAGAGCTCAACGCAGCCAGGCTTTGAAGTTAACACCTCCTTGAGAGGACATGGGATGGGAGTGTTCTTTATTTTCCTGTTGTTCCTATTGTTTCACCGAGGTCTGCCTTTCACAGCAAGTGAGAATGGGAGAGCTGATGAGCCTTGCTGGCAGCACAATTGCTTCTCCACAAGTTCAGGCTAACAACAGAGAGGCAAACAGAAGTCTAGGGAATATTTGCAAAATTAAGAAAAAGATCACCGAGTATTTTCTTCCATGTTATGCTTTCTGGTGGAAAGCTGGGATTTAAGCTGCAAGCAGACACAAGAAACGAGACTAGAAAGCCTGCTTTAATGCTGGAATAAACTTAGCAGAAGGGAGAGGACCCAGATAAAATCAATTGATGAGCACTGCTCGGGAATACTAGAGCTTGAAATGTTAACATCTTGAGAGGGAGATGACCTGGAAAAAATAGTTGGAGTTATTATTTTTAAATGACTGGGCTTGCTACTGTTACAGGAAGGCATTTGAGTTTATGCCATACAGAGTTTGTGAAGTGGTAATTCAAGAACTTTGCAGTGGATGAAAACAGCAAATTTGCTAAAGCCAAGTAGGCACCCTCTGCAGAGGGGAGCAAGACATTATCCCCATATGCATGTGGAATACTAAACAAAAAAAAGCATGATCACCTTGCTCCTTTCAGGGTAGAGAGGTGCAGGGAAAAAGGGGGTGAGAAAAAGGAACTGCCCTAGTGTTGGTCAAGAGTGAGTAAATAACACTGTGACAAAAGGGAACACCCAACCAGGCTCCTGCTAACACTGAGCCAGCACCAAAAGCCAAAAACTGCCTCAAGTCCTCAGAGCTTCTGGAGCTGAGGCTAAAGCAGAAAGCAAGCCATGCCACAGGCTTCCCTCTCTTCGTTCCCATTTTAAAGTGTCTGTATCGTGTTTGAGTCATTTCAATCTCAAAAAAAAAAAAAAAAACCAAACAGGAAAAAAGGGAGCTGGACTACAAAGGACTCCATGAAAGCAATAAAATCATCTGAAAGATGTGGCCTACAAAGACAAGGAGAGAATTCAATCTGCAGCTCACAGAGAAGCTGATAAGAAAAGATTGGTCTTGCTGTTGCCATAATACTCAGGGGCAGGGAAAAAGTGTGTGTGGGGCACACTTAAAAAAAATAAATCACACCTACAGTTGCAGGAATAATTTCTTCTTCCTTCAAAGCCATGATTTCATGGTCTGATCTGCCCAGGGGAGAAGCTGCAACACTTTGGTGGCAGAGGTGTGAGTACAGACTATGAAGCCTTCGCAGTGACAGAATCACCTGGTACAGCTGGAACAGAGCAGCTGAACCTACACATTTAACTCCTTCCAATGCCGGGTGGCTTACCAGGACCTGCTAAGTATCATCTCTCTCAACATCACTCATGCTTGTCCGCGGCAGCAGGGAAACAAATACCTCTTAACATTAATTAAACAACCCTTTGAGTAACTTCCCCAGACCGTTATTGCCATGAGAGGATATGCAAGCAAAGAAAGAGGGTCATTTTTAAAACAATTAGAATTGCTGGAAGGAACATACCACGTTAGAATATTGCACTTCTAAAAATAAAATAAATAAAAAAAAAGAGAACGCCCTTAGGCAGCAAGTTAAGCCATTACCTTTAGTGTGATATAGAATAGCAGCCCTCAGGTCAAAAGAACCCCAGCTATCTTTCCTTTCTAGGCCTCTCTGGTACCTCTGTTCTTTGGCGGAGGCTAGCAAATTGTTCGTAGGAGAGGCCAGAGGATTCTCTACTTCATAGTCTTTTGAAAGAAACACTAAAGCACCTTGGCTACCGGTGTCTGCCTTTTGTAGGTCACCTGTGTGATGCGACTCCAAAGCTAAGACACCACCCTCAACAGCAGTCCCAGGCTTAAGAACAGCACTAAGAATTTGAGGGCTAGTCCGTTTATCCAGCTCATAAGCCTTAGGAAACACAGGTTGTTCAGTTCCTGAGGGAATGATTTCAGGACACTGTGAAACCAAAGTGGCAGGATATTCCCCTTGAAATGTCACTTCCATTAACTGATTATCCGCAGATTTCCCCACGACGGTTTCAGGTCCAGCACTGGGCTCGTTTATGAAAGACAAGCCCCACTGATTCTGGAAGATATCCCCCAGGTTCTGCTGATTCGTCTGTGAAGGGAAATCGACTTGCGCTGTCCCCAGGAGCACAGTTTGCATATTTGAAGGGTAGATAAAAAGGCCAGATTTCTTTTGTTCGAGGGCTGTCGAAGTTGTACTCATGTCCTGGGGTACTGACTCGGAGGAGGAGGAGCTCGATGGTACAGTACTAGCAGCAGAGGAGAGCAGTGGCTGGGCCCCTGGGGAATACACACTTCCATCAGTCCCAGCAAGGATCGGCCCGTTGGAGAAGCTGGCAGAAGTGACAGATTTCATAGCAGACATGGGGACTTGGGACAGTCGACTTGATGTCTGGGCCTGAGTTTCCCCAGCAGATGATGAAGACGATGAGGACGACGTGGATGGGGTTTGAGCTGCTTTGTTGAGGTTTTCTTTAACTTTACTTGCATAACTAATTTTGGGAACAATTTTAGCACTGCTATTGTCCACTGGAAAAACTGGGGGTGGTTTAAATAAGGTCCATGAGTCCTCTTTAGACGTAGCCGACGATGCGTGCTTCCCTTTGGGCCGGTCATCAAACTTCTTGCTGCTAATCCCAGGTTTGGCATCAGAGTTTTTCCGTGGTACATCCCCAAGCCCGGGCTTTCCCCGGCCTGCTCCACCAGCCCCAGCCTCATATTTCCAAACAGGCTTAGTATTTTCAATTCGGTTCCCCTTTTGTTCACTATAATCAGGCTTGAAACTCTCAAGTTCCTGTTTCAGGGTTGGTGCGCCGACCTCCTGCTGCATTATTTTGTCCTGTACTAGATTCAAGTTCTCACAACCCTTGGCACTGTTGCGCCTGCCTTTCCGTTTTTTAGGTGTAGTATATCCACTCTCGGAGCCACTACCATCGTTATCAGCCCCTTTGCCTACGTAGCCATTAGTGATATAGCTGGAATTGTTGGTCACCACGCCGTTTGGAATAGACACTCCCTCTGGCTTGTCTGAGGACTGGTTTTCTCTGTGTTTGTTTTCATAGGACTTCTCATTCTTTTTGTCCATGCTATTTTTCTGAATGAAGTTCTTGGTTTTGATTCCAGCTTTCCCCAAAGCACTGGCCTTCACAGTTTGCTTTGGGGTGACACTAGAATCTACGAGCTGCTGGCTGCCATTGGGTACCCTGGATCCTGGGGCGGTGGCTTCATCAGAGCACAGGCCCTTTAGTGACACTTCTCGCTCTCCTGCGTTACCATTTAGCTCTCCGTAGCCTAGAGGGAAGCCAAAAACAGCAAAAGGCAAGAATTAGAATGTGAAATGTTAGACTTGTCATTGCAGAAAGCTGTAGTCAGCCCCAAACATATCCAGTTTCCTCATGCGGACATTTTAAAATAGGAAAATATCTAGTCTCTGAGGTAAAGCTGCATAAATTTATTCGCTGGAACCCACAACAAGAAGGGTTAAGCAGGAAGGACCAGCCATGACTGCCTCCCGCATAACTGAGTGACATACAGATAACATAACAAAGCAAAAGAAAATACAGATACTATGCCAGGAAAATATACTGTACTGAAGATCACTGGCAAGCTGGAAAGCTATTTCATCAGCTACTATTTCCAGGTCACAGAGAGGAAAAAATTAATTCCCAGGATGCTTCAAGACAGCGGGATCCACTGCCTTTGAGACAAGATCTGTGGAGGTTCAGGATACACACTGTGAACAAGGGACAACTCCTACCATCTCCATCAGCTCCTGGGCCTGCAACACCAGCATCCTCCTTCCCACCCTCCTCCCAAATGCCATCTCAGTAAAGGGGTGGGGAAAAAACCCCTGCAGTACTTCCAAAGGGACTCGTGCAAGTCCAGCTGGAAGATGGAGGGAAGAAAATGTGGCCAAATCTCCTCACTGCATTTCAGGCTAGGGACCAGCACCGCCCTACACATGCTCCTTAGCACTGAAAAGGTGACAGAACTAAGAAATGCATCCCTGCAAGGGCCCTTCTGCTGCCACCAGCAATGGGTCTATTCCCCACTGAAAAACCTGTATTTCAGAGTCCCCAGGAGAGATGGTATGAGCCTGAGACCCAAGAAATAAAGCACTTGCTGAGGGCTCCAACTCATAAAAGCATGAGATTGTGCTGTAGACTGAGCTTTCCTCCTTCCTTCTGAAGTTCACTTCCAAGTCTCATGGTTCTGGGAGTGCAATTCAAGCAGAGCTAGAAGCCCAGGACAGTCCACACTGAACCACCCCAACTTCCTCTTTGCTTTTTCCTCTTTAAACATCTCTGGCCAGAGGCCTGCTGCTTTCGAGGACCCTGGCTAAAACCCCAAGAGAAGCCCTGGAGCCCCAGTGGAGGCAGGGAGAGCACACTGTGCCCTGCTCAACGAACACACTCCAGCTGCAGAGGGATCCCTCCTGCTCCTCTGACTCATCCGTCCTCCTTGCCGAGGCTGGAAAGCCTCACATCCCCCACAGCCACTGACCCACCTAAGGCTCCATCTGCAGCCACGGTGGCACGGAGTCAGCACAGAGAGGGAGTCCCTCAACAACTGGAGCGGGCAAAACTCCAGCTTGGAAGAAGAACGTTTTTGTTGTTGCTGATGTTGTTGAAATTAACTGCTGTAACTAAAAATCATTGTTACCCTCACATCCTGGAGCCTCAGATGTCTGGCAGATGTAACAGCTCAAGTTCTGTGCAAGTCGGGAACACAAGAATCCTTGTAGGAATCTTTACAGAAATTCCACAACTGAGTTTGCCGAGGGGGATCAAAAAGGATTTTACTACATGCAAGTATCTGTAACCACTACAACTTCCACTATAACTTTCAAATATGTTGTTAAGAAAATTAACCATAAATACTTCACCCCAGAGAGAACCAGAACGGCGGGATCCTCTAAAATTAACTATTTCAGAATAGCATGAAGAGGAAGCCCTCTCAAGAGCAGTGTTACAGCTGACCTTGCATGACTCAAGACTTCTGACACCACTTGTTAATGAAACAAAACAATAAGAGTGGTCATAAGACCATTGCAGATGAGGAGTGAAAGAATAAAATGAAGAACAAAATCCATTTCAGTAAGTCAGTGTGTCAGCAGTTTCTAGTTCCAATTCTCAAGCATTCACAGCTCAGCTGCCTGAGTTTTCTCCAAATCAACATTTGGCACAGCTGGCCTTGGCCTGGACACGGAGGTGCAGCAACCAAATTTTAGGGGAGAGGAAAAAAACCAGGACGGTAAGAAGAACAGGTGAAGAGGATCTGGTAAGCTCACAAACCGTTTCAGAGCTGGGAAGGGAGGGGTGCCAGCCTAGGCACATATTAAAACCCCGGGCACGCTGCAAACACTGAAATGACTTCTCCACTTATTTTTGCTCGGTAACTTATTTTAGCGTGTGCCCGATCAGGTCCCTCCCTGCCTGCCCAGGCTGCACATGGGGCACTGCCGACCCCGCTCCGCTGCTCCCAGGCCCCCTCCCGCCTCGTTATGTAAAAGGAAAATTCAAGGGAAGGGAAAAAAAAAAAAAAAAAAAAAAGTACGCGGCACTCCGGCCGGCCGGCGGCCACGCACTCGCTCTGACCCCGCAGAAACCCCCCAGAGCGGCTGCTGGAGCGGGGGAGCCCCCAGGAGCGCGGCGGGGTCGCCGGCCCTGCCCGGGATCGGCTCCCCCCGCGCCGCTGACCGGCCACCGCCTCTGCGGCGCTGCCGCCCGGCCAGCGGCGGCTCGGCACGGCCCGGGGGCCGCAGCCCCGGCCCCGGCGGGGAGGAGGCGGCCGAGCGCCCTGGGCCGGGCAGGGCCGCGCCGCCTCCCGCCGCCGCCGGCGGGGCCGGGCCGCTCGGCCGGCTCTGACTCATTGATCCTGGCGCTCATCAACCGCCCGGCCGCCCCCCGCGCCCCCCCGCGCCCCCGGGGCCCGGCCGGCGGGGCAAGGCGGCCCGGCCCCACGTGCCGGCGGGCGGCGGTGCCGGCGGGCCCGCGGCTCCCGCAGCCCCAACATGGCGGACAGGAAGCGGCCCCAGCGCGGCGGAGAAGCTTCGAGCCGGGCCGGGGGAGGCGGCGGCGGCGGAGGAGGAGGAGGAAGAGAAGGGGGGCCCCACCGCCGCCCCGCGAAGGTCACGGGCCCCGTCCCGCTGCCCGCTCCAACCTGGTCTCCGCTTCGGCGCCTCCGTGTGCTGCGGGCCGCCGTGCTTGTGCTCGTGGCGGAGCGGCGGCTTAGGCTGGGCTCGGCCGTCGGGCGGCGGCAGGTAAGCGCTCTGCGGGTGGTGGTGGTGGTGGTGTCCGTAGTAGTAATAGTGGTGGTGGTGATGGTGGTGGTGGGGCTGCTCCTCCATGGGGGGCGGCTGGCGGGGCCGGGCTGGGCGCTCGCTGCTGGGCCGTGCGGCTCCGGCGCGGGGACGCGGCTGGCGCGGGGGAGGCGGCGGACTGGCAGCGCCCGCCCTGCAATCAGCGAGCGGCGCCGCCGCGCCCGCCCCCCGCCCCGCCCCGCCGCACCGCGGCCGGGGGAGCGCCGGCCCGGCCAGCGCGGACCCGCCCGGCCGCCCCCTCCCCGGGCCAGCGGCAGGTGAGGCTGCCGGGGACGGGCGCGCTTCGCCCCCTCCCCGTGCTAGAGCGGCAGCGCCGGAATGAGCGGCCACGGCGGAGCCGCTTCCGTCCCCGGCCCTCGCCGTTGGAGCGTTCCGTGACCGGCGGGGAGCGGCGTGCGGCCCCGGGGGGGTTTCACCGCAGGGTCACCGGGAGGAGGGGTACCCGGGATGCCGCAAAGCCGTGTTTTGCCGTCACGAAGCGGGTGAACCGCGCCCCGGGGCAGACGGAGAGGGTTGGAACAGCCCCAGCGCAGGGGATCTGGGCAGGGATGTGAACACCGTGAGCGGCCGGGCTCCCAGCGGCAGCCGCGGAAAGCGCGGAGCAGCAGCAGCGCCCCGAATCGCTGCCGGGCCGAGCTGCAGCGCTCCCGCGGCAGCCGGAGCCCGCCCGGCTCCAGGGCTCCACCCGCAGCCGCCCGGGCGGACCCGCCGCTCCCCGCACCGACCCGCCACCGGGCGTGCTCAGCACCCAGCCGGCCCGGGAAAGGTGGGCTCAACAAATGCACCTGTCCACCTCTGAGAGAAGCACCGGAGATTTAACTGATGCTTAACAAAAATCAAAGGTTGATGGGGAAGCCCGAGAGTGTGAGGAGAACTCTCGAAACGTGGCAGAATCTGCAACAGATTTCATACCGTTTCAATCTCCGATTACCCCCACTTGAGCATCTTCGGCGGGGGGGTGGTGGCAGCTAAATGACCTGAACTCCTGCCTCTGCTCCAGCCAGCCTCCACTGCAGGAGGGCAAGACATTCAACATTCAACTGCTGTTTCGGGATTCCTCCTCCAAACCAAGGCCAAATTCTCCAGACAGCACTGAGACAAAGGGTTTTGGGTTGTATGGATCAGTGAGGAACTGAGGCAGGAGTTAATTAGGAATGTAGGAAAAGGGCAGAGAGAATGGGGAGACCCACGACTGACACAGGCTGGAGACACAGGCAGAGTCCTGCTCCAAGTTATTTGGTGCTCCGGTGTGATTAATTGCCTCCAAATAGTCCCAACAGTGTGCTCTGCAGAAAACAGTGAGGAAAAGTGACAAAATAAAATGTGTTCATGTAATTAAAGACTGTTACAATTAATGCGTGTAATATAAACGGGCTCCACAGATAGTCCTGAAAATAGTATGGACTTGCTTCTCAAGGCTTTTCCTTGCAGCTTAATCCTCTGTTCTATTTCTTCACTATTTTAATGAACAAAATTAATGAAGTTCATGTGTCTAGAAAAGCCCCATCAGACTTTGGCACTGCACAAGAGCCCTTGTCTGGAGATTTTGCAGTTCCCAAGCTTTATTTTAAGAGAACACAGTTGAAAGTTTATGCCTCAGACAGAGCTTCCCACTTCACCCTCCGCTTTACTACACAGGAGTTAAAGCTTTTCCTTACCAGAAATACCAACTTCGACATTAATACAGAGGGTTTTTTCAAGATTTGAGGTGCCTGAAATATCTCAAGTTCTCTGCCAAATCGTTCCTGCAGTTTACATTTCTTTCAGCACAATGCAAAGCCATTTAAAACGTGATGAAACCATTTAAGCAAGCAATGATGAACTTTGGGCTTTACCCAAACAATAACGGTCCCGGTCCTTTCAAACGCTGACTCATTGAGTGACCTCACAGTGCTTAGGAGACACGTCTTAAAATGAGGAGTCGGGCTTTAATCACAGCTGACATTTTATTGGTGGCTTGGAAGAATTTATTTTTAATATAGGGAGCCGGCTTGAAGATTTAAACTTCAAAAGACTCTGAAGAAAGCAAACAATTATAGACAAATCGTCTCCACACACACATACCAGAAATCTGAATACAGAGGAAGGGGGGCTGTCTCTCTGTGAAAGACAAAGCAACTATGTCACTTCTTAGCAGTGTCTTGTTATCAGTATTATATTATCTAAAGCTTGCAAAAGAGAGAAAAAAAAGATCCAAAATAATACAGGCTGGGCCTCATGAAGCATGGGCATGCCACAGCCCAACATGGTGTGTCCACACATGGTGGGCCTTCCCCACTTCCCACTGATTCCACGTTGCAGGCTCAGAGATGCATTTTAAAGGTGAGAGTAGTTCCAGCAGGCAGTGCTGCCCACGCTGGGACATGTTCCCTCCAGAAGCAGGAGTTTCTGTTAATCCCACTGTTTGCCCAGTTATGATGTGTATTAATATTCAACGGTTCTTCAGGATGTGTTCTCTGGAAAGGGAAGCTGGAGATTTCCATGTCTGCTCATCTGCAGCAGTTTTCCTTCTTTACTGCTCTTTGGCAAGCCAGCAAAGAGGCAATTTTCCTTGGAATTCCACACCCAGTGCCAAGTATTCCCACATCCAGGCACAAAGCTGGGCACAGCCAGTGTAATTTCTAACTCAGTAATTTATTCAAAACTCTGTTTTATGAAGCTTTGAAGTGGATGGCTTTGCAGAGAACCTGCCATTTAAAGCTGCAAAATTAAGGCAGCAAGGAATGAATCAACTGCTACAGGAATCATGAGAAAGTTTTCCTGGAGAGTCTGACCCGGGATGAGTTTTGTATTCATATTAAAATGCAGTTAAACTGAGAAGCTATTGAAGTTATGTTTTCAAGAACAAATTATTTCCTTTCAAAGGCAATCCTCTTTAAAATACTACATTTAGTTTCCATTAATTGTTTTCAGGTAATTTAAAAGTGAAATTATAAAATTAATCCATGAAAAAAATAAAATGCTTGCTTTGTAATATTTCATGTGTCTGTCTCCTGTTTAAAACTCAAAACTGGGAAACACCAAAATTACCATATTTATAGATATTGGGAAGCGCTCTTACACAAAATATGTGTGGCATTTATTTACATTTTTTTTGCCACAGTGTTTTCATTTACAGCAGGGGTTCAGACTTGAGAAATTCTCCATATTCCAACACATCCAACTTAAAGCACTCCAGCAGACCTTTAGATCCAAGAAGGATTACAACCACACCGTTCAAAACCTTGCCACGTTTGGCTGCTGGCATCTCATGTGTTTCAGTACAAGGCAGTTGGGATTTACCAGTTGATATTCAAGTGTTAGAGTGTCAGAATTAGTTCTCAGAAGCAGTTTAGTCAAGATGGATGACAGGGTACGAGCGCTGCTCACACAGCCTGACCACAGCTATTCTCACAGAGCTGCTGCAGTTACATTCAGGTAAGGAGGAGCTTCTCCTTGACTCCATTTTTGTACTCTGCTGTGTACATTATTTATAGGTACAAAGCTGGTCTCTTTAAAGACTTCTCTCTCTAGAGGCAGCTGGATAGTAGGCATTGGGTTAGAGGTCTTAAAAAGCAGCAAAACCCAAAAAATGAAAAAAGGATTTAACCCCCTAGCTGAATTGTAAAAATTGTAAAAAAATCATATTTTACTCACCTTTCCCATCCCTAGCAATTTAAGCATTTCCATTTCAGTACATGCTGAATTATGATTTTTTTTTACTGAAAGCTTAGTTTCCAAATGTCATAAGCACACTATGCTAATCCTTCATTCACTCTCCAGAAAATTAAGGCAGTCTAGCACCAAAAATAACTATAGGGTATAGTTTTGTGAGGCAGCAAAACTGACGTAATGGCTGCTCCCAAAAGGGAAGGTCATCTCTCTCTGCCCTGCCCTCACAGCAACACTGCTGCTTCTCAGAGCCTCTTTGAGAAATTAAACTAAAATATTATTCTTCAGATGGAAAAGTGCACATTTTTATTCTGGTTAAGCTTCCTAAACTGTTTCACAGAGGAGCCAGACAAATATTAACACCCTGAAGAATGGGCTGTCACTACAGCAGCTCAGGAGCTGCCTTCCACAGCCAGCCTGGCTGCAGGGATGACCTTCTGGGAATTGGGCAGTGGGGACACAGCTGGGGTTGCAGCCACTTAAGCCATCTAATTTTATTTTGCTCATATTTGTGAGTCAATCCCCTTGAGTGGCCAAAGAAGGATGGCGTGACCATCCTTCAAAATGTTTGGAGCAAGCTGTGACAGAATGGCTGTAAGCAGTGGGACTTCTGGTGGGTACATCCATTGTTTAACAGGACTCAATCTGAGGATCATCCCTGTTGTAAAAACACTGAAGTGTTCACACAGGCATGAGGAACATCTGCTGCCCATAGCTGCATGCAAAATTGTTTACTGGAGTGCAATTGTATAAACTGGAGGCAGCTTCTTGGACACATACAAGAAGCAGAATGGGAAGCAGGCTAGCAGGTTCAGCCACATCGCTCATCATTACTTCTCTGGAATGTCAAAGAATCCTGGCTTTCAGACAATTCTGGATCTCCTCCTGCTTCCTAGGATCAGCACAGGGACCACAGAGAAATCCACACTAACACGTCCCAAGGTGCTCTTGCACAAACTCCCCTGTGTTAGAACCTGAGGCACAGGCAGTCCAGCCTGACTTACACAGGGAATTGGATCGGTCACTGCTTGCAGTGGACTTTGAGCTCTGGAAGACAAATGAAAAAAAGCTCAATCCACAAATCCCAAGCACTTTTTATCTTGTTATACAACACCACAGTCACAAGGCTGCTAGTCGCATTTCATTTTTATTTCATTTGGATACCAAGCAGTTATTTTGAAACAGAATTTTTTTTTAAATTATTAGTTTTAAAATGTAGGTTGGGTACATCTGCTTTTGGTACATGGGGACTCCTGTGCTTGTGTTTGCACTCAGGATCTCCAGCCTAACAATGCCCAGCACTGACAGAACCCCAGATCTGGAGGGGTTATTGTTTGAGTTATTACTGTGACTGCTGCTTCATTATGTGACACAGGGCAACAATGGTTGACTACAAGACTGGGGATTGGAAGAGCCCTTGTCTGAAGGAAATTTAAAAAGACTGGGACCATTCACCTTGGAGGGAGTGAATCAGAAAGAACACAGTGAAGGTATTGCAGAATGCATAGCTTAGAGATAGCAGCTGGAGAACTTTTGTTCACCTTATCTCAAAACATAGGAATGCAGGAGCATGAAGGGGAAAAAAAGGTAAATGAAAAGATAAGCAACCACCTTTTAATGTTTTGCATAAAATATATATCAGGATTCACTGATAAGCTACATTGTGAAGAGCAAAGTATTATTAGTTTTCTCAATGAATGGGCATAATTTAGCTAAAAGTAAATATTTGACATCTAAAATAGAGATTTTGTTAGGATTACTATTCTTTAGAGCACAAGTGAGCTTATACCTCTTGGGATTTAAGAGGCTATTTCTGCCAGATATCCAGGGCCTGGGGAGCCCAAATAGAAGCAGGGTGAAAAACTTACTTTTCAAAACCCATCTCCTCTGAAGAACTCATAAACTAAATACAAACGAGACAGCTGATGGCTCTGGTTGGGGAGGAAAACAGACTGACTGGCAGGGCAAGCAATGGGCACCATTGTTAACATCCAGATTCCACAGAGGAGTTCCTGCATCCTCAACTTACTGGATCTGAGTTCTATTTTGTGCAATTCAGGTATTTTTTTTACTAAGTGAGGACGCTGCAGGAGTCAAAGGCTAACCCTTGCCTGTATTTAGCCCTACCTCCTTATCTTGGAATCTGGTCCACAGTGCCACTCTCGTTCTCCCACACAGTTTCTGTCCTTCACTGCTTACCTACTCATGAGGACTGAATTCCAGGACAAAGGCTGTTGTTCACAGCAAAGGGTTTATGGAACAGCTATTCTGGCATAGCTCCCCAGGTGGAGATACAGTTCATATAGGCAAAAGAACTCACTAAATCATCTCCTTAAAAGGCAAGCTACACCATCAGAATAAATCATCTCCACATCTTTGTTTTTTTGCATGCCATTACTGCTGCAGGGTTAAGATTGGGATTTTTACATTCCAACCTGCATAACTGTTCTGGCAAAACTAGTAGTTCTTTGCCCAGGAAAGGCCAGATGCACCAGGAAACAAAATAAAACAACAACAACCACAACCACCAAACAAACAAAACATACCAATAAAAAAGATATTGCCTTATTTTCCTAACTGCATTTTTTTTAGTAAGTATTGTAAAGAAGAATGAAGGAGTGAGCCACAAGCATTGGCTCTGTTAACAGTGGGAAGGGGAACTGTGTCCAAAAGTCACCTCTGGGGTGGAAAAAGCAGTGGAACAGCAGTACACAGCAACCCTTACAAAAGGGTTTATTTACTACATGTGTGAAACAAAAATATGATGCCCTAATGAAGCTATAGTGGAACCCAAGTAAAATCTAAAGGCATATAACTGAACCAGAGTTCTAGACATATGAACCCCACTACTAATTCATTCATCAAGTCCAATTAATAATATTCACTCTTCACTATCATCTTTTCACTGCAATAGACCTCATGGCAGCCCCAGGAAAGGATATGAGTCAATCCTTGACTAAATGCCTCTGATTCACTAAGGAACCAACACATATAAAATCACTTAAGATTAAAAAATGCTAAGGTTTGCCTCACTGATAATTTATCTAATGGCTGCTAAGATTGGGTTAATGGGAGAAAGATGAGAGAGAACAGCACTACATCGCTATGGAAACTAGAATTTTCAAAATAAACACCTTTGCAGAACTGAGGTTGCAGATCTAAAATATCTTGGGTTTGATGTCACCTCCCTTCTACCATGAGATCCAGCCAGGCTGACCAGTCAGGCATAGGGAAAAAGCTTGCATGTGGTGACAGAGATATCCCATGGCTGATGTTCCTTATTCCAGTGTAGGTGTGGGCTCTGAATGAAAACTTTAGTGATTGATTTATTACCTGTACACTTTTGGGGGGTCTTTCTGCCCCACAGCCTGTCTGGCCAGGCCAATGCAAAATGAATCCATATCACTTCAGATGGGAAGTGTTACCTTTGTCCCACTATACTGATAATCCTACATATTTGCAGTCTTTTTTTAATATGTAGATATATATATATATATCAAGTGAACTATGACAGCATGATGTTTACAGCTTTGTGAAGTTCAATTCCCTTACTCACACTAGGAAACTCCTTACCCTGGAAATGGCTCCACTGCAGTTACGGTTTAGGGTATCTAGTCCTTTGCTTCCTGTTAGTCACAAATGGAAAATACAGTTGGTAACTTCTCCACTTGTGCCTGGGCAAAGGATTTCTCATTTTAGAGACAAACATACCTCCACACCCCACCTACCTTATACCATCTCACTGATTGCTGCTGTAAACAAGTCAAGGCTCTAGAAATGCTGACTCACAGTGCTAAGACTATGGAAAATATTTAGAGCTGCAAAGAAGCAAAGCCCAGCAGGTTTCCTGCCCTTCCTCCTTATCTGCAAGCCCCTTGCCATGACAGGCTGTAATGAAGGACCTTGCTTCCTGAGAGGAGGCAAAGAGTAGGTACTTGCTTCCTAAAGACAGCCCAGATTCCTTTGAATTCCCAGTTGCTAGCTAGTAATTGCAGGCAGGGGAACACAACCCCCAGTGCATACAACCACAGGGCTACAGATGTTGAGAGATTAATGGCTCCTGGGTAGGCTTTCTTGCCCAATGCAGCAATGCTCGCTTCAGTGCACTTCCTGGGACAGAGTCAAGTTCCTTTAAAATGCCTCAGTATCTGCTACAGAAGATTGTTCCTTACCTATGGACTTTACTGAAGCGGATTTATTACTGATTCCTGCCTTCAGCACAGCTGAGTCAGAGCAGACAGGCAAATCACTGTTTGCTTTGGGAGGGTTGGTACCGATCAGGACACGGGCAAGCAGCATGGGGTGCAGATTCTGTTTCCCTGTGGGCGTGCCAGCGCAGGCAGGGACAGGGACAGGGACCAGCGCTCACACTGAGCCAGGGGCCGTGGACAGAGGTGGGCAGAATGAGAAGATTGGGGCTATCTCCACAGGAGCCAGTCTGGGTGCATTCTGCCTGTGTTAGCACACTGCTGCGCCCAAACTAATCGCCTCTGGATCTTATCCAAACGACAAGCTGAGTGCCTACCACATCAACAGCCTGTTTTCCCCACTGGGAAATGACCTGTTGCAAAAGGCAGAGTATTTAAGGAAACAACAAAGTTTTATACCCACACAATTCATGGGGCAAATAACTTCAGAAAGCCTAAGGAGCACGGAGCCTTTCTGACCGGCTGGAGATGGGCAGGTTGCAGTGCTGCTGCCTCCTCCTCCTCCCATTACCTACACAGCTCATTTGCAAAGAAGCAGAGACTGATGAGCTACATTTACAAGCTGGGCAGGGCAGACCAAGGAACAGCTCTCACTGAAGGGAAGGAGCAGGCTGTGGTGAGAAATTGCAGTGCTCAGAAATGACTGTACTAACTGGTCATGATGATGGTATTGAGCTGATTTCACCTATAACCTGTTCCAACTGCAGTCTGCAATTAATGTGGCCTGTAGCTCTAAATGCACTAGAAGCACACAAAGTAGGGATGCAGAGCTCCCTTTTCTATTGGCAGCTGACTTCCAGTTGCACATCAAATGAAATTCTCAGCAAGCTGATCATGCGCATAATTCTCTCTATACTTGTCAATATGGAGATGCATTTGGCTGAAGTCTCCCCCTTGTGAGGCAACAGGAGCCATTTTAAATAGGTGGGGACAGAGGCTGGTCCTACAAGACTTACACTAGTTTAAGAGAACAGTAACTACAGAGCTTTTGCCCTATTTATAGTGCTTACTCAAAGCAAACCTGAGGTCTTATCAGTCCTTCTGATAGTGACAGTGAAAGTGGATCAGTGTGAAGATGGCCCTGTATGAAGAATAGATTGGATCATAAATGCAGAACAGCTGCTTAAGCAGAACACCAGGAAAAGAAGCGATGATGTTGCTGGGCAGAGAAAAGCATTGCAAGAGCACACACATAGCCTCCTTCCTCCAAAGGCACATGCGCACTGCTATCACTCAGTCACATTTCTCTCAAGCTTCCTGGTAGCAGCATCAGCAAGTGCATTCTGTCACATCTGACTGGCTACAGGACTCTGTCCTCATCTGACAGTTATGACCTGGCCTGGATTTTTCACATTTTTGTTGTCTCCTTCCCCTCTTTCAGCACTATGAAAGCACCAGGCATGAAACCTGCAGCACAAAGGAAATTCTCACTAGCACTGCCTGCTGCAGTACACTTACCTCAGCAGCACAGGAGCTGCAGGCATGGCAAACCTCACATAACCTACATTAGATTCCCATAATGTTCCAAATCAGGCACTTAACTTCCAGACTTGGCTGAGACTCATCTCCATGGCCAGACTTAGCATACACAACAGAGACTAAATCTCTGAGGATCATGGTGTGCAGCTTTGCTCCTTTGGTAAAATGTAATGCTCTACAAAAACAGACAGTTCGACCCCATAAAAACAGCCTATTTTTGGCCCAAGAACAAATACTGAATTCCCCTAGAACTAAGGGCCATCCAGATTTCTCCACATGCAAATTGCACTGTAAAAGATCAGCTCTCTGGTTGAATGGCCACAGCAAAACACACTTGACATTGCCATGGCCTAGCCTCTGATCTGTGCCGCTGGCCAGAGGTGATGTCATGGGCTGTGTTCACTGTCTGGAAATGAGGAGCAAGAAATGCTGCATTGGCTGGCCAGCCCATCCAGTGACACATCCTGACATGGGCCACAAGGAGACAGGAACAGACTGATAACTCTCAAACATCATGGAAACAAAACCCCAGGGAGAAGCTGTCTGGGTATGAGCACACCAACTTGGCCAGCAGCAGTGGGTCCGCCCACGCTTTGACACTTAAGCCCATCTCTCCCCAGTCCCTTCCCATCCCTTATCACCTCTCTTTCCTCAAGGCTTTTCAGCTAAACTGCTGGTGTCCCTGCTTTGTTTATCCAGTTCTACCTGCACTGAACAGGAGCAAGAGTGCTCTCCCCTGATGTCACCACCACCTTTGAGAAGAAAGCTGACCTGCAAGCTATTTTTAGCCACATTGTAAAGTTGTGGAGCTATTTTGGTCACATCTCTGTATGAAAGCTGCAGGACGCTGACAGGCTCAATGATTGCCTAGGGCAACAGGGGCTTTAACTGAGAACGGGCACAGCTTGCAACTTTGCATTAAAGCTTCCGTGCCCTTCCCATGCCATAGGAGTCTTTTGACCAAGATTTGATTTCCCTTCCTTTTAGAAAAGGGTAACACACCTTCCTGAATTCTGCTGGATACCAGAGGCTCTGCAAGGCCTTTGCAGTGATGGCCTCTAGCTTTCACTGTCTCCAGTTCTGCAGAAGGTGCTGTTTATTCTGTGGGCTCCCTCAGCCCCATTTTCCTCGCTCCCTAGGAGGAGGCAGGTGCAATTATGAGTTCACAAAAAACACCGGACAAGATTTTATCCATCTTCCTTTGAATCAGACCTCTGTAAAAGATCAATAAACATTAGACTAGTGCCTGCTGAGAAGTCGGGGGCACATAACTCTGTGTAGGTAAGAGTCAGAACAGAAAGGAATCATTTGCATAGCAACATGTTGCTCTGAACACAGACTAATGCCTGGGAGCTCCGGGGTACGTCCAGGGCATCGGGCAGAAGGTGCCTGGTCTAGACAGTTGTTTTCTCTGGAGTGCCCAAGGGTTGGCTGCCAAGTTTGCCGGGGCTCTGTAGCAAGTGCAAAGCACAGGCAAAGTAAAAGTCAAAGGAACTAGATTTAATAGAATTAAGCCCAGAGATGCAAAAGGAATCTTGAAGGATATGAGATAAATGAGAGGAAAGAGAAAAAAAAACCCAAACAAACTGGTGTGTTTAGGACAGGGAGAGATGAGTCAGATCTACAAAGAAGGAACAAGAGAGTAACTATATGACAGTTTATGAACAGCTGTCATCCAACCCTCCCAGAAAACGTGCCTTAGGATTACTGCTGTTTGCAACTACACTGCATGTTTTCCCAAGACACCTCAGTGGTGTTAACAATTCCACACCTTCCCCATTTGGAACAAGCCCCTGATGCAGCAAGAAGAATCAGAATTTATCAGGTCAGATTTCAAAGTGTCTCTCCTGTATTTTTTCACCCCAACCTTCTTCTAAAGGTGGTTTGTTAACAGTTCTTACATTAAAACCTACATCCTGCTTCTAAGGTGAGCCACTCCTTACTTCACTGATGCAACTTGCACCTGCTTTCATGAGTCAGCACAAGGCACATATCTCCTCTACAGCCGGATCAGTGCCTGCTAACAGGATGAACTGTCCCAGGCAAACACTGCTGACCTGCTGCAAACAGATTTGATATGCCGACCATCACCGGGTATTTCAGCAGAAGGAGCTGCTTTAACTCATTTGGTCCCACACAAGCACTAATCTGTGTTATGCACTTTGCAATCATCATGCCAGGAAAATCAGATGACCATTAACTAATGTCTTATGACATGTAAATTAAAACTAGCTTAATAAGAATTTAACTTTTTAGTTAATAGGTGGAAATGACATGGACAGAATAGTATTGTTTAATATGCTGTTATTTTAGCAGGACAGAATGGAATTGTCACAGTTCACATCAGACACAGAGATGTGTCCAGCAGCAATATGTCAAGACCTGTTGGATCAAAAAGCTCAATGAAGTGTTTTGTGTTTCAGCTTCCCCCAGAGCTATGCACAAGACTAGCAGCAAGCATTACACAGTGAAAATGTTTTGGCCAGATGAAATAACATAGCAACATGTTGCATAATTCCCCTGCTGAGCTTAAGCAGCCTTTCTTTGGGACGCTGCACAAGCAGGGTAACAAACACAGCACAAGAGTGTCTGACACAACAGATAGCCTATCAGCTCCTGCATAGTGGACCCGTGCTCCTGGTAGCAGAATTTTGCGCGTGCAGGGAGTAACTACTTCACCTTTCATCAT
Organism: Motacilla alba alba; assembly: GCF_015832195.1. NCBI lineage: Eukaryota > Metazoa > Chordata > Aves > Passeriformes > Motacillidae > Motacilla > Motacilla alba. The sequence continues at coordinate 4,095,004 of NC_052034.1, read as the reverse complement.
CTCTCTAGATTCTTAGTTTTCATCCATTATCACACAATCTTATTGTGAGAGCATTGATGGCATCATCACTTGTCTCAACTGATTATTTAATGTAGATATCCTATCACCATCTCCACAATGCAGGTATTTTTCTAGTAAATATCAAGAAACTGATTTTTTTTTTTTTAATATTTCTACACCTGTTCTATTTTCCGGTGTGGAAACACCAGGCATACAGTAACAAATCACATGCAGCTCACCCCATAGACGTAGACAGGGGTTGTCCACCAATTGTGTGGATCCCGGCAGGCGCACACACCACGCTGGAGCTGACGACTGCAGTTGTTCCCAATCTCCTCTAGGGAGTGCAGTCGGAAAGGAAGAGACGGAACTGCAGCGCACATGCCAGCTGGGAATCGGTGACTCAGGATATTCAGTCACAAATGGTGTCTGTCCATTTCCAGTTGAAGGCAGGGAGGAGCAGTGAGGTTTGAGCTTGACCTAAGAGCAGAATTCTACTAGAACCCCCAGAACGCTTTACTGTGTGAGAGAAAGGTCTGCCAAGATACTAAAAATCAAGATGTAAATCAAGCAATAGGACTTCAAATACTAGATCAATCATTTAAGCCAACATCCCCATAGCTGAATGCAGCATGGACAACACTTTTACGGGGATTCCATCTCCTATGCCCCAGTACATCATGATGTGCATCCATCAGCTAATCCAGCAAAGGCATGCTAGTCTGCAAACATCATCCAGGCCTTGGTCTCTGCACAAAGAACACCAGAGACATTTTTTAGAGCTAGATGTATTTTGCGTGCACATGCACAGTGCTCAGTACTAGAAACTGGGCAGACCCCTCAACTTATTTCCCCATGGATTCACAAAACAGCTAAGGAGATATAGTCTGATCCCTGTAGTAAAGAACCATGGATACAATTGCCTGAGGTCGCCTATTTTTTTTCCTTACAAATGATATGCATGCATTGATTCTGTGAGCTGCTGCACCTTCCTTAAAGAAGGACCAGAAAGTCAAATACATCTACTCGTGATTTTTGCCCTCTTCCCCTATCCCAAAATAACAACAATCCATGTTCCCAGACTCAAGATAAAAAAACTGTTAAGAAATACAGAAGTCATAATACAGTCTACCTAAGGCAAAGGGTAAGAGAACAAACTCACCAGGTAAGAGTCTGGATAGGAAAAGCAGATCTGCAGGAGGGATGTACATACATTCAGACAGATGCAGTGACTTCTGCAAAGTTACTGACACTCTGTGACAAAGCAGGCCTGTGGAACCAGCGGGGAGCTGCAGCTTAGAGAAACTATGAGACACTAACTGTTGCTGCTTATGGACAAAGCTTCCAGGCTGGCACAGACAACTTTGCCACATACAGAAAATACCTACAGAGCAGACACTCGCATGTCCTTAGGACAGCAACCAGACCAACACTCAGGGATTTCACTTTCGGTTTGAGTAGCAGCAGCTGTCTGCGTACCAGAAGCCCCATTACTGACATAAGAAAAAAATAAAGAAAAGTCTGCAATAAATAAAAAGAAACCATCAGCTCTTTCTTGCCCTTGCAAATAACAGAGCATCTCCTCCCTGACATGTCCCATTTACTCTTAAATTTTCCCACCAGCACTGATTTCTGTTGCTATCTTGAATAATAGAGGTGGTTTTTTTTAATGAAAGCAGGGAAAGGCAGGCTTAGCACCAAGACATCCTCAGAAATCTGTAAGAATATTCCTGGTGAGGGCATAATTGATTTCCAGGGAGATGTTTATGATGTATGCATTATCACAATCTCAGAACTTCATTCCCCACCTATTTAGGATTCCCACACTGGATTACAACCTGCCTTCACATAAGAGATGTTGAAGCTTTCAATGAGGTCACGCCAGACTCTGACAAGCACTGATGGGTGAGTCATGCTGCAGTAGCCAGAGATACTAGCAACACATTTGTTAATCTGTATGCAGTCTAACTCTTTTTTTGGTCTAGAATCTTATTCAAGGGTGAAATACAATGTCTCAGAGATAGGTGACTGCAGAATTGCTGAAGAACCAGGCCACAGTTTCACAACTGTTTTACGGATTATAAGAATCAGTGCCTGGAAGCAAGTTTACAACAACGTAAAATGTTGTTTTACCTATAAAATCTGTAAAACGGGAGATCAAGATCCAGATAGGGTCAACAGCAGAGCTGTTCATGGCAGATCACTGGAAAAGCCACCATGCTAATATGAAATCTAGGAGTTCTCAGAAGAGTTCCACCAACTGTTGTCCAGCAGTTCCAGTCATCCTCTCCAGCAAACCCTTCCAGAGGCTCCCTCTCTGTACCGCGGTCAGCGGGTGTAAACACACATCCCTACAGCAGCCAGTCCAGGACAAAGGCCAGGGTGGTCACGGCACTGACAGGATGGGGTCTGAGCTGAGACAGCCAGCACTAACCCAGCAGGGTCAGGCACAGAACACTCTCTTCTGCTGACTCAGCCATGAGGGAAAACCTGTGGAGAAGGATTAGATCAGACGACAGCAACTTCTTGAACCACCACGGCAAAATTCTCCATGGAAGCTTTGGAAATGTGGCAAAAAGGACACAGAAAACCATGGAACAAGTGAGATATGGAGAATGAGTGCATGAAGCAGAAAAAAGTTCCTTCAACTTGGCTAAACTACTGGACAGCCAAGAAAAAGAACCAATAATAAAAGGAAGTGACAAAGTAAATCTAAAAGAAATCCTGCAGATGGAGAACAAAGAAATTAAATGCTGTTTTATTTTCATTGCTGTGAAGCTAAATTAAGCTTCCTTAGTCAAGCAGAGAAATAATTGGTTTAGATTTCTATTCAGAAGACAGCATGAGCAGCAAGTGCCAGTGGAACAACTAACAAAAGGTGTCTTCCCTGACAGAAAGCAAGCCAGCAGATTGCATAACTGAAATGAGTTTCCTCCCAGTTTCACATTATTAGTCACCTTTCTCCCTTCTCTGCCAAAGGCCTTTTCTTACCCGTCCATCCAAGGACCAGAGCCAGGGCCCTTCCTGTGCTGCTTCTTTCCATCACTCACTCTTCAAGATCAAGGACTCCACAATACTGGTCCTTGTACCCATTGCAGGTATTCTGAACCAATGCCAGAGTAAAACCCCCTTCAGCCCTGCTGTTGGGAAAAAACTCTGAGATACCTGACGAGACTTTCCTTGTAGTCAGCTGTCATGGCCTAAAAAACAGTTAGTTCCAAAATTCTGAAAAGATTTCAAAGGAAATTTATTGCAAAGACTCATTGAAGAGCCCTCACTAGCAGAAGACATGCTACCTGGAGTCCCTTGAAAACCTGTTTGACTTAGGTGGAAATGACCTACTGGCATTTATTTGTAATTGCCCAGCATGGCAGTGGTTGGGGAAGGAAAAGCTGTTGAGTCATACTGCAAGCCACTTTTCCACTTTTGTCTGGTTTCCCAGAGGGCAGAGTCAGAAGGCTGGGATTCTGTTTATGTCTCTGACACTCATATCCCACATGACCTTGGCAAGTACTTCTTCTTGTGCCACCATTTCCCCATTTCCTAATAGCTAAAACCACTCAACTCATGGAACAATCATAAGTGCACAGCAAGGAGCATCTAATAAAAGGTAAGAGAAGAGTCAAGTATTATAATTGTTGTCATAGAATACAAAAGCAGTTACGTAATAATGTCAGAATTGCTTCATTTTTGTCCTCACAACAGGAACTGTCAGAGGGACACTGCCTGACAGAGTGTCTTCATCCCAGTGGATGTACCCAAGCATTTACATCAGTGATACAAAACCAGATTGTTGTAATCTGGAAGACTCTACCTGGTTTATTTTGACCAGCCGTTCTCTAGAACATGTTTTTCCTGTATAACCTCATAACCCATAATAATGGCCCAAACTGCACTATAGGAATGATGGCAGGTTTCATGTGCTGGTAAAATCAAAACAATTCCTCACTTGTGCATTGCACAACTAGTCACTCACTAAAACACACAAGTGCTTATCTTGTCTGCAAGCAGAAAACAAACTGAAAGTTAGTTCCTAAATTAGCACATCATACATACAAAGAGCATTTTCTAAAAATCTCAATGGCACGAAAGAATTAAATTGGCTAAATTACATTCTGCTTGTATGATAACAAGTTTCTAAGAAAAAACATTGATAACTGCTGTTCACAGCTGCTATATAATTAATAACCAAATTTCTCTGCTTCAAGTTTGATGAGTTCTTCTAAAACTTACGATTGTTTGCTTAAAAATGGCCAGATTCAAGCAGCATTTGGACTGGAGGCTGAGGAAGGCATGGCTGTAATTACAGCACCTGAAACTGTGCCCTAATCACACTCTTATCTTTCTTATCTACTGCAAGTATTTATAAAGCAATGATTACTGTACTAGGCCCCATCACCGCTCTGAGTTAGCTCTGAACCAGCACCTTCATAGCGCCGTAAGAAGTTTGCACTGCTTGAACCGGTGTCATTCTGCTGAGACAGAAAGCCAAGCTTCTCATCACTGCAAGTCATTAAAAAAACAAACTATGACACCTCGACAGGAGAGGGGTGTTAACCCCAACGTCCTGGCCAAACTCCCTGCTCGAGTAATTACAACGTGCCTTGACTAAATTCTTGCCACAGTTTCCGTCGGACTTAGTATTGTTCTCTACTTCCTCTCCTACAATATCATGGAGAGCTGGTGCGTGCTCTTAAAGGTCCTGTCCATGTAGGAATGTCATATGGGTCTACTCCAGGGCCAGCTCTGCAGCAGCACATTGGGAGCAATGTGTTGAAACCAGTTCTGCCTGTCAGCTGAACCGCTAGGCAATTTGTAATATTTATTTATTGATGTTCTGGCACCTCCTTCAGACGGAATTAACTTTGGGTATAGCTATCTGACAGATAGACTGGTGCGAATCCCAGATGCAGACATATATAAACCTGTTTAGCTCTTTTCTTAAGTGGACTAAATTTGCATCAGGAAATTAGCAAATGAAGCTGAACTAACTTTCTAGATGCTTACTATGGTGTTTTGGGAAGGCAGCAAGAACACGCCTAATGCAATGGACTAGGAAAGCCAAATGTGCTGTTTAGTTCAGCTGGCACAATAAACATCATCTTCACACTGGCTGTTCCTTCAGAATTTCAGTGAACTTTTTCCAAACAGTCTGTTCACAGACTATGCTGTATATTTTTGAAGCAGTCACTGAATACATATCAAATGCAGATCTAGCATTTCAAGTAAAATACTTGATAGTTAAGGGCAAAGCATTATTCACATTTTTCCACAGCCACTGCTAAGAGACTCTAAGGATTTTTACCTAGACCTCTCATTATCTTTCACATATGGAACACTAAGAGCTGTGGCCCAGACTCTGTGCTGGCATTTGCTGGGTTAGCTCCATGGACCTCGCTAGCTCTCATAATTCATGAGCTTTACAGGCAATTTGTCTGCAGGAAGAAGTACAAGATCAAGATTCAGAAGAACCTGATTCTTAATTCCACCTTTTGACCCCGTGGGCGGATCACTCTCTCTCTTAATGCTCCATTTTGTTCTCCCATCTCCAAAAGCAAACGATACCCACTAATTGAACAAAACAAGTACAAAACCAAATTAGTATCAATAGGCCACGCTGAGCAGACTCACATTAAACACCATTCTTCCAACATTTGAAAACACAAATGTTTACCTTTCAAACATGCCCTTAATTTCCCCAGAAGCGTGCCTCCCGTATTATTCCAGAAGACAGAAACGGTAGTTTCAGAAAGCGGATGGTTTTATTTTTGTGTCATTACAAAAATGCCTTTTAACTTGTCAAATGATACACTACAAATATCTTTGGCAGATGAATGAAACCAAGTTTCCTGTCAAAGCTGCCAACTTCAAGGTTGAGATCATCAGATAAACCTTTAGTTTGCCTCTCCCAATACCCACAACAACATATGTTTGAAGAGATCCACGTTTGTCTCACTTTTCCTATAGGGATTTGAAAAGGCAGAGTAACTTTGGGACAAGTTAACAAAACTCTAGATGTGGTCCACAATTGTTACGGCCAACAACATTCCTCAGGTGTCCCCCCACCCCAGATTAAAGCCCCCCCGGTAGCTCTACCTGTCTAAAGGTAAATGCAAATTCATCTAAACCGTACCCAGGATCACCTCAACACCTGCTGGATCCAAAGCTTTCTGTTAGATTGCGTGGAAAATTGGAAGGAAGATTGTTTCATCCATTTTATTTCAGCAGTAGCAGTAACACTGAATTTACAGAGTTGTATTAGTTCATACTGGGGACATCTCAAAAGCGAGTATTTGCAGGATACTTTATAACGGAGCGCACTGTGCCTGCAGTGTAATTCTGAAGTCAAAAACGGAAGCCATCCCTACAAACACACCTTTGACAAACTTTGTGTCTTATGTAACTGTTTCTATTAATTTATTATCAGGATGTCAGTACAAATTGTTATTTTGATGGTTCCTTGCCCCCATACTTCTGAAAGGGAAAGCAACGATAAACACAAGGGAGACTGACCTCAGTGATTTCCTCTGTTCAGACAGGAGCACAATGCGCTCAGACACCATGACAAGGAGAAGTGGACTGTTTAGAATTCCTCCAGCTGTAATCTATAGTAAAAACAAATAAACAAATACGTGACTACAAGATGCGATAATTAATCCCTGCATGAAGCCAACTGTTATCTCTGCTTCATAGATGGAGATACCAAAGCACACAAAGGCTCAACAACCTACCAAGTTCAACACCCACCACTGAGAGCCAAGAGTACAGTTTAGGAGACCATGTGCTCAACCCATGAGATTTTTTTTTTCCCCTCTTCTGGCCACAACCCAGATACAGCTTGGCCAAGGGTAGGCTGAAATACTCCCATTTAGTGAAGGCAGCTGCACTAGAGCAGTCACCTACCACCTCCTGGGATTGTCACCTCCTGTAGATGAGCTGCTCCTGGCCCGAGAGGCAGCTACCCTTGGTTCCATGTCCTCACCACAGCCAGCCTGCCCCAAACCCATAGTCCTCTGCTACACTGCTCCCAAAAAGCTCCCTCCCATGCCAGGCCTCTCCCCTACACCTCTTCTCCCCACACATGTCCAGGATCCATGTACCTCCTTGTGAGCCCCTCATCTCTCTGCACCCTCCCCACCTTTCCTCATTCTCCCTCAGGTCTGCTGCCCCTCAAAATGCTGTCTGAGCTCAAATGGCCCCAGCAGCAGCCCCTCACCATCTTCTCCCTCAGGCCCCTCTCACCCCTCAGTGTCCCCACATGGGGCTTCCACAAACCCTCTTTCCCAAACTCCCCTCAGCACCCCGCCGTGCCAGCTCTCTCCCGTTCTCCTATTCCTCAGCAACCCCTCACCTGCCCTCTAAAACTGCCCCTCACGCCAAAACCCTTCCTCACACAACCCCTCACAACTGGTTACTCTCTCCTCACACCAATGACCCCTCCCCAAGAGCCCCTCACACCAAGGGCTCCTCCTCACACAACCCCTCACAGCCGGCTGCCCCTTCCTCACAAGAGCCCACCAGACCAACGCCCTCTCCCCGCAGAGACCCTCGGAGAGACCCTCACACCGAGAACCACCCGCCCCTCACACGCGGGACCCTCAGCCCGCCGCCCTCTCCTCACGGAGCCCCGCCCGCCCCCGCGCCACCGCTGCCCCTCCGCCGCCCCCGCGCGGCCCCGCCCCGGCTCCCCCCGCCGCCCCCGGCCCCTCCCGCCGGCCGCGGTGCTGGGGGGGAGGGAGAGGGCGGCGAAGTCTCGCGAGAGGGGCGGGCGGGGGCCGCTGGCTGCGGGCAGCGCGGAGCGGCGGCGGCGGCGCAGCCGGAGCCCGGGCGGCGCTGAGGGGAGGTGGCGGCGGGGCGGCGGCAGCGATCGCGGCCCGGCACACGGACCCGCTCCGCCGCGGCGGCACGGCCGGCGCCGCCCGCGCTCCTGCACGCCGCGCCTCCGCGGCGCGGCCTGGCCGCGGCTCGGCGAGCGGGGCCCAGGCGGCGGCGGCGGCAGGAGCAGCGGCGGCGGCGGTGGTAGTGGCGGCGGTGGCGGCGGCTGAGCGCTCCGCCGCGCCCGCCCTGCCATCTTAGGTGCCGTGCCCCGCCGCCTTTGTGCCCGCCGCGCCCGGGCACCCGCGGGGGCCGGGCCCGACGCCCCTCCGGGGGCGCCTCCCCCCGCGGGGCCGCCGCCCCTTGCCCCGCTCCTCCTCCTCCTCCTCCTTCTCCTCCTCCTCCTCCTCCGCGGGGGGCCGACCGGCGCTCCCAGCCCGGCTGCGGCGGAGGGTAAGGCAGGCAGCGCGGCGGGGGGCTCGGCCGGGGCGGCCCCGGGAGGGTGCGGGAGGCGGTGGGTGGGGGGGGCGGCCCGGTGGGGCCGGCGCCTCCCCCGCCGCGCTCTGCGGCAGTGCCGCAGGGTCGGGGCCGCCGCCGCCGAGCACCGGCGGGGGAGCGGGCGGCGAAATGGCGCTTCCCGCGGAGGGGCGGCCGCGGGCGGAGGGGTGTTCCCCGCTGTCAGGGGCCGCCGGAGGCCCAGGGCTGGGGCCGGGGCCGGCCCCGCGGCCAGGCGTGCCCAGCGCCGCGGCCCTTTTTGTCTGCGGCTCCCCCGGGGGCTCCGCCGGCCGAGCCCCGACCCCCAAAGGGGGTTTGGGGTCCCTCGGAGACCCGCGCGGATTTATGCCCTTTTATTTTTTTCACCCTTTTTTTTTTTTTCCTTTTTTTTTTTTTTTTTCCTCCATGCCCCTCGCTCCTCCCCAAGCGGTGAGTTTTCAGTGTATATACCATTTTGTTCGGTGCTGGTGTGGGATTTGGCTGAAAGTGACCTATTTTAAAGACCTTTTATTGCTCCCCCCTCAGCAATGCATGTGGCGGCCGATTCCGTTACCCAAATAGCGTTTCCCAACCATTTTAATTTGTCAGATTAAAACATCTCATGGAGGCTGGATTTCTGTAAACCCGCGTGTGGGTATGTCGTTAGAAATATCTCTCACCCAGCTTTGCTGCAAGCATCTTTAGAGCATCAGAGTTGACCTTTGTCACTGTGAAAGCAGAAATAAATACCAAGGCGATACCTGGGAGATGCAGTTGTACCATTGTGTTGGGCGCGGTACAAGAAATGGGGGGGGGAGAGAACCAGAGATTAAAATGGTTGTTGTCAAATGTAGATCTTTACATGCCTTCGGAAAAAAAATATATGACAGATCGGTAACAGCCCTGAGGACTTCTAATATATTTTCTTAGAAAAACGTTTCGCGTTTATCGTGCTTGTCTCTGCTGCTTATCATGGTACGGAGTATTTCATTAGGTGGCATTTTAGTGGCTCTGTTGGTTAAATAGCAGTTGCATTAACTAGTTGAACAAATTGTGTCCTTCACCTTTGACTATTGCATTTTGAGAGCCGTTACAGCAGTGTGCCCATGCATGCCAAGGGCGGATTAATAAGATGTTACCTAAAGGTTTGGATGTTATTGATTCCTTACTATTAATGCTATTTATAGTGCGTTTGACATGGCTCTTGTTTTATGTATTTGGATAAAGGTTATCAGCTTGGAATGCTTCAAATGAAACGTTTCAAAAATAACACCCCAAATATATATCTATATATATAAAATTGAACAATATAGTTCAGATTCTCAGTGTCTGAAAAACAGCTTTAGCAGGTAGCACACAATAGTGAAAACCGTGGAAAACTGATACATTTTGACACTAGGGAAGGTTTGTTTTCATATTTCAGGATTACAGAATAACAACTTCTGTTGCAATAAATACAGTTTTTGTTATGCTTTTCTTGAGCCTATATTTTCCTTGCCTTTGTGCCTCCTCATAGTTAGTGTGCCATAGTTTCTGCTACTTATGTCCAAGGGCAAACCTAATCAACGATTGGTTTGAGCCTTCATATTAGATTCTCCACAACGCTGGCCTAGTTCTGACTGGTATGTTTGCCATTTTTAGGACTCCTCTTCCTTTTATCCATGGGCTGAAATACATTGATAAACTTGAACCTCAGTTTGTCCTTTGAACTTGACAGAAGGTTTTTCTCCTGTGTTAACAATCTCTCAGTGAAGAGAAGGTGGTTCTGATAGAACAGCTTCATTTTAAGTTTAATCTTGCTGAAATACAACTGCCTGAAGTAAAAACTCTTTGGATAGTTGGATGTTATTTTTCTTTTTAAGTAGACTGAAGTAACTGTTGCCTGTATAGGATAGATGTTGGCATTAAAATTATGTACAGATAAGGTGGCTTAGGCCTCAAGTTAGAGTATTTGAAGAAGTTTTCTATGTCCTGCTGTTAAATTCCAGTGTGAGCTAAACTGAAGAACTTTAAATGTTTACTTCCACATTTCCAATTGTGCAGTTTTCATCTCTAGCTCTATTCACCAGTTTTTGTCTCCAGAATAACATGTTTCTAATGAGTAGTAGGACAGTCTCAGGTTTTATGCTTGGTGAGATTCATTAGAAGAGAAACAAATATCACACTAATAATTACATCTTCAGATGTATCCTAGTAGTGGATTTCCTGTAATGAGGATGTTTTGTAGAGAACAATAGATATGGCAGCAATTTCAGAGATTTGTTTTAAAGATATTGTAGGTAGCTGATTCTGCAGTAGTGAGTTCCACTTTGACACAACCCTCGCATACTCAACATCAGGTGGTTTCCAGGTACTTGGTTTTCAGGTGTAATTTTCTTTCTAGCAAAGAGAGACTGGATATACTGCTGCTGTTGTCTCATGTCTGTCACTTCTGCAAGGATATACTTCTGATCTAGCTTAGTAGGGAGTAAGGTCATTTGCAAAACATGCCTCATAGAAGTTTTTTTGACAGTATAGGTATTTTGTCAAGTAAGAAGATAATCAGGGTTGATCTGGCTCTCTTTGTGATCCAGAAGTGGTGAGGAAGCTATGGTAAATACCACTTGTCTTATTCCATTCTCGGTGTGTTTTGGAGAACACTCCCATAATCACTAAGATCCTATCTTAGAAGCATTTTCTGTTGTGTTCCTGTTCATATTCAAATCAGGTAAACAGCATACTGTTAGATTGAAGTGCATACTAAAAATTATAAAAATCTTTGGTGTTACCAGGGGTGTAGGCCACGCTCTTGTCTTCTGAATGGCAGTGGTGCTGGGTGGCCATTACCTTTTCCCTGTTCAAGTGTGCTGTGTAGTGTCAAGGATTTTACTTTTATTTCCTTTTGTGAACCTGGACAAAGGGAAGAGCTGAGCTTCAACCCTGGACTGGAATCATGTCTGAACTGGAAAGTTTCCTGGGTCTGACAGCAAGGTTTCAGTTCTGTCCTCTCCTGGTTAACCATGCTTGGGACAAGCTTGCCTGTAGCAGCACAGAGCAGGATGATTTAATACTTTCTGAGACCCACATCTGTCTTTTCTTCTGTAATATTGAGTGTGTCCTACTCTTCTCCACCAAGTGCTCCTTCTGGATGGACACGGTGCAGGATGAAGCCCTGGTATGTGCCTGGTGCTCTCTGGCAAGTTCTCCTTACTAAGGTGTGCAGTCCTGTCCCCCACCTGCTTCTCCATGTGTCATTCCATTGGCTCTGCTCTTTGATCCTGCACCAGCAGAAAGCTAACATAAGGAAAAATAAAGTTTTGTGTCAGCTTGGTGATCTGAAATGGCTGAGTGCACAGTGAGGTGAGGTTAGAGACAACCCCAGGGGTTGGGCTGCACCACCACAGCCAGCAATGAGCTTTAAAGACAGTGGTGGCTGAGGGCACTTTTTGCTAAACTTGTAGTGGTTAGGTTTCAGGATTCTTTGTTTTTATTGTCCTTTAACATGCTGAGGAATTGCTGATTATACATTGATTTCTCTGTGGAGAAGAGACTGAAAAAAATTCAATGAACAAAGGGTCAGAAAATCACTAAACCCCTCATGTGAAGTTCCAGAGGGAGAGTCCTTCCTGTGAAAAAAATTTAAGATATAAAAACATGAAATCAGAGGTGAAATGCAAAGTGTCTGAGGGGAAGAAGCGTGCAGAAAATAGTAGGAAAAGATAGAGAGCTGTTTAAAAGCAGAGTTGGCTTTTACACACTATTCCTTCCTCTTTGCCTAAGTGCTCATTTACAGTACAGAACATGGAGGAGGGAATACTTTCTGAAGGCCCTTAGAAACACAATGGACATTAGCCAGCACAGTGGGGGCTCCAAACGTGGTTTTTAAAGCAATTTTTGAGCAAATACTTGATGATCACTGGAATTACAGTATTTTTTTTTTAATTGTGAAAGGGAAGCCATTAGGAACTTCTAATACTTGATGAGAAGTCAGTGCATTATTACTCTTGATTTTTTTTTTTTCACATTCTGCTAAATCTTTGTTTCTTTGCCAGAAGAAAAGGCAAGGTAGCCACTGTAAACAAAACACGAAATTGCCAAAGCAGCAATAAGTTTTGTCTAAACAGAGAAGTTTCTCCAGTTTAATCAGAGCTTGCTGAGGACAGATCTGCAGCATTAGTTACACACCTGTGGCTTGGAGGTGAGGTTTCCTTTCTCTTAGGGGTTGGTGAGGACAGTCCAACATAAGTTAGAGTGATGATGGCTTCTTAATACAACTGGACAGTAGCTTGTAGTTTTGCCTGGTGTATTGCTTGGCTGGAAACAGTTTTGATATTTCTTGAGGGGTCAGGATGGGGTGACAGCATGAAATTTACATATTGATTATTGTCCTTAGGATGGAAAAGGCTGGAAGTGTTTTGTTTGAGGGAAAAGTTACATCTTGAGGAAAAAAATTAAAAGTCACAAAACTCTAAAGCTGGCAGGCTCTTCAGTTTTCTGTGCCTGTGATCTTCCAATGAACCTTATTACACTCCTGGCTACAGCCACACAAATATTTTCTTTAGAGTGAGATGTAATTTTATAAAAACGGTTTTCTCCTACGCTCATTGAGTTCAGCATGTTTACAGGGCAGCCTCCTATCAGAATGTGGGGGAACAGTCCTGTGAGTTTCATGGGAAGCTTTTATTGCATGTCAGCTTTATCACTCCATATTTGAAAGGACAATTTTTGATGTTTGCTGTTAATCTCAGAGATTTTTGCTATAGCTTTAGACTGAAAGCCAGTATGTATTACACTTGATTTCTTAAAATGTGAATAAAGTTGCTTTCAGCCTTTCACTTAGTTCACCTAAATTTTAAAACTTCTTTTATTTTCCTTTAGCCCTGTGCCATTAGTTGAGCACTGCTAGTCACAGATTTTGAGGGCTTAGGTCCTTAGGATCAGTCCTTCCCTTTGCATTGCTGGTTCAGCTCCATTTCACTCTGCTCTGCCTGATTTCTGATGTCTAGAAAGCTTTGGGGTCCAGGAGCATGGGAAAGAGGAATATGTAAGTGCAAGTATGTTGAAAGTGTAGGGCCCATTTCTTGTAACACTTTTGGCTTGCTCCCCATCCATGTGTTCAGTCTGTTTTCAAGCACCCAGCAATCCTTCCTCTTCCCTGACATTCCACTGTTCAAGGGCAGTAACAGACCCATGAGCCCATGCCCAGAGAAATGTTGTACTGAGATTTCTTGGAAAGAATCTCATGTGCTATTGCACATATTTGTTATTTTTGCCTCCTTCACCATTCTTTATATGCAATTCTCATTTCCCACCTCGGTCCCCTTTTAATTGGTGGCTGTCCTCCCTCCCCAGCCGAGATGAGAGGAGAGGTTATTTTTGCTGGTGCTGTTTCTCAAATAGGCCACGGGTATCCAGTAAGTAGTGCAGTAACTTTCTCCATCAGTTATTAGGATTTCTCAAGCTATGTCCCGGTGGCAGTGCAACATGTTTCTACTTTAGTTCTGGCTTGCAGTTGTCACTAACATTAACTCCTCCCAGTTCCCACTTCCTTGTAACCCAATCTGAATAAAGATCATGGGATTTGAATGTGCCTTGCTTTGCTGCTGCTGCTCTGGATGTTTGGGTTGTCTCTGTGCTCTTTGTAAACTGTGTGCTGTGATCTTCTTTTTGGCTTTGCCTGTTTCAAGGAGCAGTTGACAGTTGTTAAAATCAGTTCTGGGCCAGCTGTGATTTGATGCGATTAAACTGTGTTAAATGTGTTCCAGAACTGTTTCCTGGCCTAGATAGCAAACTAGTTAAACCCTGGGTTTGGAATCTATTTTGGTATGATTTTGCCCTGTACCCCTAGGTAAGCTGTGTCCCTCTTTGAGGGTCAAACAGAACACAGGGTCTGTGCACAGCACATGATCTTCTGCCTTTAATCCATCACTCTCCTGTGTCTCCTTGAGCTTTTTAAATTAGTCTTTGCATAGCGAAGTCTTGTCTTGAGAATTATGTGCTGGACTGACTGCAGTAATGTGGGTTTGCCACCCATAAAGACTAAGGTGCAGTGATCTGATTTTTGCTGGCATCAGCTGAGCTGGTACAAACCCCCCTTTATACTGGCTCGGTACATCTGGGTATGCAGCCAGGCTCTTAGATTGGGGTTTTTATAAAGTCTTGCACCTTCAGTTAAAAAAGAGGGTAACCTTGGCCTTGACAAAAATTCCTGCTGTCTCCTAGAAGTGCATGTCAGAGTTGGGAAGGAAATAATGATACATTTCAGAGGCAGTGCCTTGCAAAGAATGCCAAGCTCCATTTTTATTATGGGTTAATTGCCATATAGGCAAACCCTGAACTCTTACCTGTGTTTTTGGCTTAATTTTCCTTCTTCCCTTTCCACACAAACCCCCCTCTAACACATGCTTTGAAGTGTTTAAAACTAGGTTAGTCTCTGGCTGGAGGTGTGTGGTAGAACCTCCTTTTAATTCTTGCTGGGACCTGCCCGTTTTGCAGCAAGAATGCAGGCAAACCCATCTGAATGCTGATCATCTGTCCTTTGTAAGTGATGGAAGGTTATTTTTCCCTTCATTTGACACAATACATGGGCAAGGAAATCCTAGAGCATCTCCATTCCAAAAGCCACCTTGAGTGGCCAGATCTGTACCAATTTGAGTGCTCATGGAGGTGGGGGAAGAGGGTTTAGGGAGGATGCTGGGGCTGAATTTAGGTGGTTGCATGACAGTCACTGGAGATACTTCCTTCTCCTGCTCTCAGAAGATGTTGCTGTCAGCTGCTAGCTCAGTAGTTGACCACATTCTTAGCAGATCAGCCTACACATATGTCCTGAACTGACCAGAGAATTCAACATTTCTATTGCTGACTGGAGGGACAGAGCACAGGGAGCCAAACACTAAGATAATCTGTACTTAAGAAGACGTCTGAATACATGGTTTTTTTATCCAAAATAAAATGTTATGGAAGAAGGAAGTCTTCATCCTCACCTTTGCTTTGATTTCATTACAATACTGATGATGTAAATTTATTTGCAAAAACAAGACTGGGCAAAAGATTCGTTCCTGATTTGACAATAACATGCAGAGTGCTTTGAATACTAGACTAACGTGAAAATAGTTTACTTATAAAGTACATGATTTACCTTCACTAGCTCATAATTAGTCACAAAACCATAAAGAACATTTAAAGAATTATTTGCTAGTTTATTGAATAAAAATTTGATGTGGACTTTTTCATGCCCAGTTTTAAAAAATATTTTGGAAAAGCCTCTAAATTTTCCCCAATATTTTAGTGCTTTTTCTTGAACAATTCTTATATCTTGAAAATACTAATTAGCACATTATTTTAAGTCTCTTATGTTTTCCTCTGTTGTTGGGATTGGTAACTGTGGAGCACTGTGCAGGTGGGCCATCACACTGGGCTCTGGAGTTTCTCCACAGTGGCTGATCCAGCACCAGGGTGTGTGATCCTCATTTGAATACTCTTCCCATTGCTGTGGGAATCTCTGGTACTGAAAATGAATTACTCTAGTGACTATAAATTATTATAATCACAATGTATTTCTGTAGGTATTACAAATATTTTATGTTTAAACAGAAGTAGTTATAATTAATATGAGAAATGAAATATTAATACACAAACAGAAATTTAAGCTATAGCAAAGAAATATTACCTTGCATATGTGATGGTTTTATACTTTTCTCTGAATTGGCAGGATAATAATAGTGATGCCGTGCTCTGAATTTCATCCACAAATCTCAAGATATTCAAATGGATGATAAAGGCATATTTATTTTCCACATTTATAAGGTGGGGGTACTGAAGTACAGGTGGAGAAATGAGTAATTTGCTCAGCATGGCTTGTGGTGTTGGGGTAGAAGAATTTGTCTCCTTGGTTCCCAGTTTGCATCAGCACCTCCCAGGTTGTGAGGTGGAAGCAGAAGTGTAGGAGATGCTGCTTTGCCTGTGGGGTTTGGTGGAGCAACACAGACCTCAAAGTTCAGCAGCACCACTGTCCCAGATCTCCCTCTGAAAGTCTGCCTGGCCTGCTGAAAATGCAGGGGGATGGGGTTTCTTGTTTCATCATAGGAGCACTATGTAGATTTTTCTTACCATAATGGCAGTTTAATGCTGGTCATGAACAAGCTGGCTAAATCTTGAAATTTTTAATATTCTTTGTTATTATGATGTGACTTTTTGCTGATTTTTATCTTTACATAAATCTGAAAAGGGCTTTTAATGCATTGTAAATCAGTCCCTGAACTTGATGAACAACAAACGTAAGTTCTTCATTTTTTAAGTCAGTCACGCACAGGGATAACCAGGGACTGCCCATCTAACTGAAAAACATTCCTGTGCATATAAAATTGAAAGACTTGGGTATTGTCTGGACATTTTTATGGAGATCTGTGGAAGCAGAGTGTATCTTTTCACCCTGTTTGTGCAGTCTGCCACAGCTGAATCTCACCTTTTCTTCAGGGTCTAGTTATTGTGTAATGCAAATGCACGCTGCTGTAAAAAGCTGAAAGGCTTCTCACCTGGTGCCCTGGGATGGAAGAGGAGCTTCCAGCCCCTGTGCCTGTTGGGAATCCATAAGCATTGCAGAGTGAGCCATTGCTCAGCTCATCACCAGTAACTCTCATCTGTTCTAGATTCTACTGTTCCTGTCTCTGCAGAGAGGTTTGCAGTGTGAGGATTCATTTAGGGCATATCTTTGCAGTAAAATAGCTGAGGCTTACCTGGAAATAATAAAATTAGGAATTTTGTTGCTTCAGTCATCCTTTTAAACTAGAATAACCCCCAAGAAGCATTAAAACCTTGAAGTCTGAGTACCTGTGTGAAAGTGCTCAGTATTTTGAGACCTTGTTTTTCTGAGGGATTTTTGTTCCCTGTTGCCAGAGACGTGGAGTGTGAAACTTAGCAAGCTTTCTCCAAAAGCTGCTTTCAGCTTTGAAACTAATGTTACCTGTGCTGGTTTGAAGTAGTTCATACTTGTTTATTATGCCTGTTGCAAAACCTACCTACCTATTTACATAGGTGTTGGGGAAGCAAGGATGATATGGAGCAGCATGAGTGGAAGGAGAGGATGGTGTGAGTTGTGATTCTACTTGTCTGCTTATTTTCTGGTTTGGAGGCAGTGAGCACCTGCTGATTTAGGGGTTTTCTGTATGTGATTTCATGCCTGTGATTAGCATTTCTAAGGACATGACACATACGGTCTCACCACTTAAATACATTCTGTAAATATGTAAACAGAAAATTACAGAGATGGTCATTGTCCGACTGTCCTGACTGGTCTCCAGAGTCAACCCAGCAGGACTCAGCACGCTCCATTGGGCCCATCCAAGACAACAGAGCTCAGACTTCAAACTTAGAAGCAGAATTCCACCTTGGATTGGAGTTACCACCTGTTTTTGATGCTTCCTTAAAGGCAGTTGCTTGTTTCATTTTCCTTCCTTTTGATTGCTGGGGCAGGAGATTGAGATCTTCAGATAGACACTGGAATGCATTTACTGTTTTACTGTTGGAAGTAAAATTCTATAGAAAACATCAGCTGCTTTACAGAAATCTGTAATTGCATTAGGTTTGAAATCAGTCATTGTTATGAGAGGATTTCTCAGGGTAGATGATTACAGAATATTCTGAGTTGAAAGAGACTCACAAAGATCATCAAAGTCCAGCTCCTGTGCCCCAAGAATCCCACCATGCGCCTGAGATCTTTGTCAAAACACTTCTTGAGCTTTCTGCCTGTGACTGCTTCCCTGAGGAGCTTGTTCCAGTGCCCAAACACCTTCTGGATGAAGAACCTTTTCTTAGTATTTAATGTAGAGTAATAACAAGACGTTTGAGTTCTGGGGAGGAATGTGAGATCCTCTGTGAAGGCATATTTAAAAAATATTTTTGAGGACAAAAGCTGAGAATAACCCCTGGTTAGCTGATGCTCCTGGTGGAGCATTGTCCCTGAGTTAATAGCAAGTCTGAGTTTGTTTTGCTGCTTTGAGGAATTATTAGAGTTCTGTTTGAATTCAGCTTGTACATAAGGTAGAGATGGCAGTCTTCTTAGTTTCATGTTCAATTACCAAAAAATCACAGCAAAAGCAATCAAATGCTTTGTCACCATTGTGCTGTTCAGTAGGTGTAAGTGGAACCACCTGACCACTGAATATTTAGTAATTTCCACTTCTGTAATTCTCTTTGTTTCTTTCCTGCTTTTTGTTGTTGTTGTGAAAATTAAGTCATAAATTGTTAGAAGCAAGGAGAGTGGTCGTGTGGTATCTAGTTTGGTGTCTTAAATGGACATTTTGTTCCAAGATTTGGCAGGTATTTCTCACTAAAAACCTGTTATTTTTGAGCTTGCCAATCATCTCGATCTGTTGGGTTCAGGTATTACATGAAGGGTAAATCTCGACGTGGAGCAATGAGTGCACATGTTCTTTCAAAGTTTTAATAAATACAGACAAGGTATGAACACCTTTTCTCCACAAGAGGTGTGTTTTTATCCTGTGCAGGTGCTGCACTCTGCATGCATGCACACCTAGCAGTTCCTCTGCTCGTGGTGCAGCATGGCTCCTTGCTCTGCAGGGAGGATGCTGCTCAGAATGCCTGCCTCATACAGAAAAAAAAATAACTTTATAAAGCATTTCAGAAAGAGCAGCTTCCAGTTTGCTGAGTGACTTAAACATGCTGTACTTTGCTTTATTTCATCATGGTAAAAGCCACCTGCCTGTGTAACTCCTAACCAACAATAAAAACAGGTATAAACAGGCAGAAAACAATGTAGTGTTCAAGGTATCTCTAGAGGGGAGCAGTAGCTAAACACTTTTTAACTTGATTTTGCCTGGGCTGGAGAGGAGCAGGAGGACTGTTCCCCATTTTCATGGGCTGCTCACATGGGCCAGGGGTCTGAAGGGAATATTTGATTACTCTCAGACCCACTGAGTTTTGAATTATCCAGAAGGCACCAGCCAGAAGCAGAGCTGGTGTTCTGAGCTGTTTGAGGGAGAGCTGCTTCCCTCCTGTTTGGGTTTTGCTTTTTTTTGTAGGTGTGATGTCATCATTCTGCGAGGTCTGCGCCGCCGCGTCCTCCAGGAAAACAAAACAGGGTGACGAGACCTGAATGTCAAATGCAAAAAACAAGCAGATCTGATTCTTCCTATCCTCCCTCCCCCTTTTTCTTTGAAAGGAGCTTTCAAGCTGACTTTATACAACAGGAATTAGCTTAATAGAAAAAGAGAGTGAGAGAAGCAGAGTTATTTCTTTTCAGTTCTCACTATCAAGTTCTCAAAAGTAACTCCTTCCTGCCTTGCTGAAGGATGGATGTGTGTTTTGTGCCAGATGCAAACATAGGGGCACTTTATGAATATCCAAATATTCCTTGTTTCAAAGATCTTATATCTTTTAATATAATCTTTCTCTGGTTTGGATTATTTTGGAGATATTTAAATGAACACTCCACAGTGTCTTCTTGCCATGATTATGTGAATTTCTACCAGGGAACTGTCCCATACATTTGAGATGTTTGTATAGATATCAAGGTAGTACTAGCAGCAGCCTTCCACCAAGATTACTTTTGGGCCCTGGCCAGAGTCAGGGGAGCAGCCAAAACCAACTGCTGGGCTGATATAACCAGGATGATTTTTATTCAGGCCTTTGGAATTATATTCATATAAGAATGTATTGGAATTTTTCCTTCTTTCTGGGAGCCCTTTTGTGGCCTGGCAGCAGTTGGCTCTCATGCAGCTTGTTAGCTATACTGAGCAATACAGTTCCTGTAAACATGGATAGGTTTATTCTTTCTCAGGCTAGAGCTTTAGATATTCCCTCATTCAGAATGACTTTGCAAAATAATCTGCAGAGAGGCATTTTGAGGCTTTTGGAGGCTCTAAACTGGGTATTGGTAGTGAGAGGATGGGCTGGTGGTCTCTGAGAAGCTGTCCAGATGTAGTAAAAACTTCTGGGCAGTGAGCAACACTGGAGCTGATATTTTTTGCCCTGTTATGTTCAAGAACCTTAATTACTTCTTGGTTGCTCTTTATAGCTTGTGTCCAAAAAGTAAATAGTGTTTTCTGGCATGGCCTGTTGAGCTCTCAGTAGCTCCCTGTCCAGCTGGGCTGCTGGGGTGAGCTGCATGCATGATGAGGGAGCAGTTCTTGCTTTTTGCTGGTTGGTTGTTAGGGATGTATCTGCCCAAGGTATCAGGAGGTTGTCCTACTTTCCCAGTTCAAAAATCCCAGATCCTTAGAATTTATGAAATGAACACCTGATGTTCCCTTTGTTTCTTAGCCAACAGGAACAGTCAGAAAATAGCTCTTCTTCTAATACAGGAATTGTTGCTTGAAAGTTTACCATTGTTTTTTTCCCTCTTATTTGTCTGTTCCTACTGACAAACAAAAGGCATAATCCATTATCCCAAACTGCTGAAAGAGGCTTCAAATTGCCAGGTATGAAATTATGCTGCTTGTTCCGTTACCAGTAGGAAACTGCATGTGAGATGCTTCAGAACCTACAAAGGAGAAAGTTCTTTGTATGTGTGAATTTAGTATTCACAAAAGGTGTCAGATTGACAGCCATGGAGATTGTGGAGATCAGAATTTTATTTATCCCTGGAGAAGGTGCAGTGCAGACTGCAGTAGTGCAAAAATTTCCTGTATTATTCTGCTGTTACACCCTAGCTGTGCCCTTCACAGGCAGCCTCTTGGGGTGAGGAGCTCCTCCTTTCTCTGTGCCCCTTCAGGGAGCTGCCTGACAAAAGGATGTGAGGGTGGTTTTTGGTGTGTGATGTGGGCGCTTGTCTCCTGAAATCTAAAGAGATGTGGAAGGAATTTGATAACATCTACCTCCAAACAGCTGCTGGAGCAGAGACAGCCTTTGGCCCCCATGTTCTCTGACTGGAGGCAGGCTGAGAGTCTCGAGGCAGAAGATGTTAATGGTCATGATTCTGTTCTTCACCAAGTTAGCTGTTCTTCTGCAAAGATTTACCACTCTAGTATTGAAACTCTAATGCAGCCAACTTCTTCTGCCTTGTATAAAAATGTTTGATAAATTCTCCAGGAGAATGGGAAGTTCTCTGGGAGGTGTCATGTAAGAGGAGTGTGATGTGAGTTGTCCATTTGCCAAAATGAAAATGGAGAAAGAATATTAAGCCCCCCCTTTTTTTTTTGAGGAGAAAACAAACACAAACCCAACACTAAAACAAACCAGCGGGTGACTGGTTTTTGAAAATTTCTAACACCTCTCTGGCAAGATCCCTTGTGCCACTGCTCTCTGGGAACTGTTCTTGTGACTGTCCTTGTTCCCTGATGCTTTGCTTCTTCATGTCTTGCTAGAGCCAGGCCCCTCCTGTCACATATTTGCAGACCATTTTAAGGAGGCCCTTCAAACCGTAGAGCTCAGTCCTGCTCCAGCTGTGCTGTGAGGTTATTGCTCTGGGTAGTAGCTTTAATCATCTGCAGCTCCCATCCTTCATTCGATGGCATGATTTTGTGGCTCTGAGCAGCGTGGTTTAGCTTGGACCAAATCACTGATTGCTTTCAGATCAGCCAGCATGGCTGTCCAGCCTGGCCCAGGCCAGGCCACAGCCTTCCAGCCCACTCCCTGCCACCAGGAATGCTTAAGGAGAAAAATAAGATCGGTTTAATTGGCTTTTTGTTTGCAACACTACTCCTTTATATCTCCTGAAGATCAGTTCAGTCTTGGAAAAGTCACCTGTTGGAAGCTTTCTGCCTCACTTCCTGAAAAAGCTGAGGCCAAAGTCCTTGAAAAAGGCAGGACAACCTTGTTTTCAGAAAGTCCAAATGTGAGAGCTGGTTCCACCATATCTCAATTAACCTTCTGTTTAAATGCACAGAAAATAGTTTTGTCCATTGACTGAAGCAGTCAAATTATTGTTCCCCTCAGTTAAAGGGTAGGAGTGGAAATGGTTGCTAATTATTTCTTTTTCATTCATTTGCTTTTGTGAATGATTGCTGAGAACAGCTGGATTAAGTGGCTTTATGTGTGAGCACACAAAGAACCTGTGAAGTATAGAGGTGTTTGGATTTGTGCTGTTGAAACAGACCAATTTCTGATTACAGTTTTCTGTCAAATTTAGGATGGGTGTGTTTCTACATTAGCTGAAATTGCCATTCCTGCCTTAAAATGCTGTAGCACTTGGTAGAGACATACAAGTGGCTTAAGGTCTTTCCTTCTCTCTTCAGACCAGAAAAAAGTGATGCATTTTTTAGTTGAGAGCTGAAGAGTTGGTGTAAAAGAGAAAATTTTAAAAAAATACTTATAGTAAGAGTTAACCCAGGTAGAATGAATCTTGGGCATTAAACCTGCTTTATGGGCAGTGTTTATGAATTGTTGTTCCAGCTGTTTGCTTCAGGTGCAGATGTTGACCCTCCTCTTTCATCCGTTGTGTTCAGGACAGTTAGTAATACTGCCAAACCAAAAAAGATACAGATAATTTTTTAAAAGCAGGTTTTTGGAGAAAAGGCGTAGTCATTTACCTTCTGTGTGTGCAGAATGATGTATCAGCTCAACCTTTTTCTCTAGTGGAGAGGCAGTCATGCACAAGGATGTCTGAGCCTGTGGTTTGATGGACTTTTTAGGAAACTTGTAAGGAGAGATGTGCTGAATGTTCAGGTATGTTCCACTGCAGTGGATTCAACTCCTGACTCCCCAGTGCTTGCGGGTGCTGGTGTTCAGAGAAAACACAGCTCTTAAGCATTCCATGCATGTGTCTTCCTCCTAACAATATATTTATGTGCATAAAATAATGCTATAGGCAGGTAAAGTATAAAGGTTAATTTGTTTATGTTGAGTCCCATCAAGATGGAGACTCTGCATTTGCCAAGCACTCCCTTAAATGGGGGTGTATTCCCCAGCGGGACCCATCTTTGCAGTGGCAATAAGAGGGTGAAGCAGCACTGAGTGTTGCTGAGACATTTTGCAGCTCCTAGTGCTGGAGCAGGCAGTTATCCCTGGAGAGCAGCAGAAGATGCTCCAGCCCTGGTCTAAGAGATCAGAAGGACTTTTTCCTGCAAGAGAGGCTCCTCTTGTTTCCAGTTCCTAGACTGTCAGGAATCTGTCCTGTGTTCAGTGAATCATTCCTGGAGAGCACTCAGGCAGTGTGGAGGAGGAAAATGCCTGGTGTGAATGCAGGAGGTATGAAAGTCAGATGAGAGGGGAGAGATCAGAATATGTCAGGACAGAGTACAGTGAAACTGGGACTGCAGAGGGGTCAGAGAGAAAGGAGCTGGAGCTGATGGAGAACTGGAGCTGGAGGTTTGCAGGAGAGGTGACTTGGGAGCCTGGGAGATGGGGAGGGAGGCAGCAAAAGAAGATGGGTTGGCAAGGGAGATGGCAGTCTGAATTCTGACACTTTCTAATTTTGGAATGCTTGCCTTTGTAACCTTAATAATTTTGTTCTAATACACCAGATACAAAAATTGCATTATATGTTCTGAGGAATTTGGTTACTATGGTAATGGGTATATAAGTACATAAGAGATGAGATGTCAGCAATCAGAACAGCTGTAATGTAGCACACAAACCTGTGACTACCAGAATTTGGGAAGCAGGCCCTTACAAACTTCTCCTGCATCAGTCTCATTTCCCACTGCCAGGATGTGTGTTCCTGTGTAAAAGTGACATCAGAGCTTCTACAACAAATCTTTGGGGTTTTGGAATTTCAGCAGACATGCCCAAAAATTCTGGGTAAACAAACCATGTACCTCCCTACTGTGCCAGGATGGGGAAGTCTCTGTTCCCACCCAGCTGCTGGAAGGGCAGGATAGATGCTGGCTGGACAGACCACGAGCATGTGGGCTGGGAGCAAGCTGCTGCTGCCCTCTGCTCTGGCTCCTGCCTCCCTCCTTGCTCAAAGGCCGAGGGTGCTCAGCCATGGATGTGGGACTCATTCCCAGCATCACACAACCAGTTTCCCCCTCCCCACTGTTGGTTCCTTGTCTGGCTGGATTTGGGGCAGTGCAGCTGGTGCCTGGTAAAGTCTGTGCCAGAAGCTGTTGTGTTTGTTACAGCAGTTTGGTGATGGTGAGGTCTTGCCCAGCCATAGCAGCTGGGGAAGATGATGGGGGAGCAAGAGCATCCTTGGAAGTGTCAGGTAGGAATGTGGGGCAGCTGTTGACACAGGAGTGGGAAGGATTGTGGTTCTTGCACGCTTCTGATCCCCTTCTCCATCTGCAGCAAGGATATGTTTTCTATGCCTACCCTCATGTCTGATTGAAAAACCATTTCTGCAGTGTTTCCCATGGTTGGGGACAGGTGGGTTATGAGGATTATCCTCAACAGGACAGGGCTGCTGGAGAGCTGATGGAGCAAGCAGTGTCCAGGCTGGATGATTACTGTTAGTACAGTCCATCCCATGGAGGTGTGGGTCAGGACACCACAGGGCACAGCAGCATGATGGAGATTTCTTAAAGCCAAGCACAGTGTAATGGTGTGAGGATGAGTTGGTCCTAGTGGGGAAACGTGGGCTGGAGCAAAACTGCTGCTAACTTTTCAAGGTCCAGTCTTCAGACAGTTTTAAGTGGTGTTTTAGTCTAGATGTACATGTGAAAGGACTGTGTCAATGGAATTTACTGTGCAGAAATGGGAGACGTTTTCAGTCCAGAGGAGGACTGGAGTCTCTGGCAGGACTGAATGAGCTGGAGGATTTGCAGTAGGGAGACTTAAATGGAATAGTGCAAAGTGAATGGTCATGCAACAGCAAGTATATAATGGCATACAGAAAATATAAAAATACATTATTATATATAAAGATATGAAATAGAAAAATATGGTTTATTGGTTAGAAATTGAAAGATGCAAAAGACTTGAAAATATCTCTTGATACCATGGTGAGTGTTAAACTTTAGTGCTACATATCTAGGAAATAAGCAGATGTGGAAAATGGTGATGGAGGATTTAGAAAAAAAAAAGCTTCATTTGGGACAGATGTGAGGAAGGGCTGTTAGGATGGTCTGGGAAGTCAGTTCTCTCTCCTGCGTCATAAAGGGAGACAAAACTGGCTTTTTTCAGCTAACAGGCTTAAGGGGACAGTGTTCTATCTCTCCTTGTGCTTATCCCTCAGTATTGAAAAGGGAGGAAAACTCTTTAAACACTAATGCCTGTGTGGGAAAAAAGAGTAAGGCAGTGTAAACTTACAGTAATAGATCTGTGAATCAGTCTTAATCAGTTCTTAATCTTCAATTGGTTCCTAATCAAAATAGGAGTGGGGTTCTGGAGCAGCCTTGTAATCAGAGTAGTGGTTTTGAGAAGTTCTCAGGAGTTGGTTGTTATTTGATGATTGGATTCTGTTATAAAGTTGCTTAAAATAGCAGGAGCAGGACTTAATTGGACCTTCAGTCCTTGTTCTTAACAATGCAATTGAGACATACTCTGTGTATCTGTACACAAATTGTTTAGTGTATTAGTTGAAATGGGCATTTTCCCCATGAAAGCAGATAAAACTCATCAAATTAAAAGGTTATGCTTGTTATCTTAATACATCCTGAGAACTGTTTTTTGTTTTAAGTGAAAAGCATAAAGAGAAGGGATTCAGACCTTGCATAAACCGGTGGAGAGGCATTTCTTCTAGTAGGTAGAATAGTAAAAAACCAGGATTTTTAAAATTTGGTTTTGGTTGGTTTTGGTTGTTTGCCTCTTCCCCTTGTTGTATGCTGTGTAGGAAATGGTTCTGCTTAGTCATGTGAAGACTGGGAAAAAAAATAACCTGAGCTGGAGTAAAGCAAATTGCCATGACTTTGGGGAATTCCAGCAGGAAAGGAGGTGCTCACGGGCTCTAGAAACGTGTGACATAATTGCTCATTAAAGCTACCCCATTTATGGCTGCAGATAATCTGGTAGCACAGATTTAACAGCTATAAAAGGTTTTAAACTCTTTTGAAGCTGAAATATGTTTGAACCCCTTTTTGATTGTACTTTATGTTACAGACATAGGTGAGCAGTTATAAATCCTTGCTGCACTGCCAGTGTCTGTGTGCTGCAATGGGTTGGTCACTCCTAGAGAACAGAATAATCTTTCACTGGTCATCTGTTCTGACAGGGTTTCTCTGCCTGTGCCCAGTGCTGAAGGGCCATCACATACCTGCACCTTCCTAGAACCTCTCCTTATTTCCCTGCAGCCTTCAATAAACCTTTTTTCTATTTATAATAGTAATCCTATATTTTATGAAATCCTGTGATACACGAATTCGACTTTTTTCATAGCAAGGTGTGTTTTGATGGTGCACGTTTGACCCTAGAAGAAAAGCAGCATAAAAATTGTCACCCAGGTTCTGATACCTCGCCTGTCTGGTCCTATCTGCTGTCCCTGGCAGCGGTGACAACCTGGGTGCTTCGGAAGCGGTGCCAGGAGCATCCAGGAATACCTCACCTGACCTGGCTGAGGATGTTCTTACTCATGTAAATGTCTGCTTTAAAAAGCAGTGTTTCTGTCTCTTGGGCTCAGTGCCTTACAGTCATTTCTGGAGGTTAATTTTGCTGTTCATACCTTGATTGGTTGAATTCCTTTGCTCTGTTACAAACATGTTGCTCTTATAGTTTATGGCTTTTCCCTTTGGTTTTGAAGTCTGAGCACTTATCGTGACCTTATTTATGATTTTTAACTACTCTTACACCTTTTCTGCTCAAGCTTAGTTTGTCTTTTTAGGCATTTGCAACTTCCCATTTCTAAGGCTTTTTTTACTGTACTTCCATTTTACTGCTATATGTGAATGAAGAATAATCTCCAGGAGCAGCCCATGGCAGAGACTTCTTCAAGTACTGTCAGAAAATCCGTGTTATTTTTCTGATTAATTCTTCGTCTTGTTTTTAAAAAAAACCCAGTCTGACATTGTCTTTGGCATAATTGTGCAGTAATTTCTGCTGAGTTTTCTGCAGCGGGTTTGGCTCCTGAGTTATGTTTAGTTTGAGAGTAGATGTTTGCTTTACAGTTCTTTACTTTTTTGACCTTTCATCTCCTGTCTTGTTGCTCATTCATGCTCTTTTTTAAGGTACCTGTGTACTTTTTGATGCTGTCAGCTGCCCTAAATAAAACATGTCATGTACCTTTCCCTCCCATCCAGATCTTAAGTGCAGATGGTCACTCTGGTTGCAAGAGCCTTTTCTCTTGTTCAAAATGTAATGTAATTATTATCTGACCTCTTGCTTTTTTTAGTTTTGTATCAATTCAGAGGTGATGATTCTGTTCTCCACCTATGACTAATTCTCACAGTAATTTTGTGTACTTTTTCCACTTCTTTTTGAATATTCTTTTGAGTTGTTCTGTTCTTTTAATGACATATAGTCTAGTGCATAAATGGTTTGTTTTTTGCTTCTTAGCGTAGCACAGTCACCAAGTGATTAGCATGTTGCTCCCACTAATTAATAGTTCAGTTAATTCTTCTGTTCAGTTTGGCTGCAGCCATTGTTGGGACCTTCTGGAGCAGCTGCTGGAAGGGGACAGCAGCTGTGACAAAAGCTGTACGTCACTCTGGAACTACGTCAGACTTTAGGGCAGCTGCTTACTCGTCCCTACAGGTCAGTAATGTTTAATTTAAGTGTTTATGGAGGGACCAGCTGTCTTGATCTATGACAGCACCTTATACCCAGTTATCTTCTTTGTGCAGGTTATTTACTTTCTCTCCTGTTCCCTTGTTCCCCTGTGGGGTTTTTTGTCAGGCTGGGTGACTGCCCGAGGCTTCTCGCTGTTGGTTTGTCAGGTTGTTCCTACAGAATCTCACTGAGTTCTCCTGGGGTTTTCTGTTTGTGTTTGGCTTTATTTTCTGCCTCAGGTTCTTCCTACTGGCATCAGTTTTGCCAGGTTTATACTTGCTCAAATAAGGATCTGACCTGTGGACTGGAGGGTTGGAGGCAGCTTCTTGTGGGACTGGGCAGTGTTCTGCACTCCAGGGAATTCATTTGCAAGCTCAATTTAAACATTTCTTCTTTTTTCTTTTTTTTTTACTGATTGACCAGAAAGACTTTGAATTGCTTTCTTTCAGGCCTCTTTTCAAAAACTATAGTGATACTGCCACTTTTTAATTACTTCTTTTCTCAAGGGTAATTATCTATGTTGTGAGCTTTAGAAACTTATTTCTGAGTTATTTATGCTGAATCCAAAATAGCTAATTTGCTTACGTTTACTCTATTTATTGTTCTGGGACAGAATTGCTTAGGGGTCAAGAAAAGGTTTCTTTAAACTCAAGTCCCATTAGGATATCTGACTAATTTTTTTTATGGGCAGCTGGAGTTCCCAGTATTTTTGCCTCTGGATTTAATTGACTCTCATCAACTGGCCTCTTGCTAACCTCTTCCTGGCCAGTGTGCTGCCAGCACAGCATCTCCCACACTGGGTCCCTTATAACATGTGCTCTTTGGCTGGAGAGACGTGGCCCTGGAGAGCTGGCTCTAGGTGATGCACTCACAGAATGTTTTTTAATGTGATGCTTTACATTAATAAAGGAAAAGGGTTGGCAACGACTGTGAACTTACTGAATTGCAGAAGGATGGGGACAGAAGATTTCATTTTTTCCAGTTGCCTTCCTCATAGCTTTGCTAGCCTAAGGAATCACTAAATTTAGAGCTGACCTTCTTAATAAATGTACCAGAACTATCACGAGCAAAGACATCCAGGAGATGTTAGTATTGAACATGTCAAGGAATGGTGAGCACTTCTTGATCTCATGGGATATTCTGCTTTAAATAGTAGGGGAAAAAAAGCAAGATTTGCTTTAATTTTTCTCAACTGCATTGGTATTGTCTTTTACATGTGTTGTTTAAGTGGTAGGGTCAGTGGTAGATTTGGTGTAAGTGATATTGTAAAAATTGCCAGTTAACAAAACTAGTATTTTCAGGAGTACAGGTAGTGTTAGAAATGTTTGTGTTTGCTTATAACTGACATATGAAACCTGTCAAAAGAGATGTTTGTTCAGAATATCTTATCTTTAACACAGGAACACACTTACCCAGTTAGTTATCTTTTAAATTCTTAGGAAACTTGAAAGATTGTGGAAATAATTAAAAATAAATATTTACACCCAGCCCAGAAACACAGATCCTGGGCTTGTCAGAGAAAGTTTGGGAAATACATCTTTCTGACCCTTTCGTTAGTGACATTCCTGGAAAGTAAACACCCAAGCAGAACAGCTCAGCTGGATCAGAAAGTGTGCTGGGGTAAGTAATTCAGGGAGTTGATGATGGACATTTTAGTGTCAGAATCTTGAGAGGAAATCAAAGTAAGGCACAGAGTCTACAAGTACACGTATAAGAGAAATGCAAGCAGTGCTCGAACATGAAAGTGTCTTCCTGAGGCTATTCTGTGAAAAAGTGTAATGAAAGAAAAAAACAGGTAGAAAAGCAGAGAGAGAAAGAAAAAACCTGCAAAGAGGTTTTTTCAGGATGGAACTATTCCTCAAAAATCTTTTAAAAGTAAATTGAAAAGGGAATCTTATAGGAATGGTAGACTTGTTCCTTGTCAGATGAAGAAAGAAGGACAGAGTGGGGAAGAAAAGCCTGTTTGAACATAAATGCTCACACAGACAAAAAATTGCAAGAATTCACTGTAATATCCAGGTGCAGATTGATCTTATCCTTCTAATCTATTCCTTCTAGAAATACCTAGCTGAGGGAATGTGAAAGATAAAGGAGACAGCATTTCATGCCTGTTCTTTGCTGGACTCCTATGGAGAAGGTTCTCTGTTCCTGTGCAGGAAGCAGAACTTTGTCACAGAAGTGTGCATGGGGTTGGAGACCATGTGAAGTGCCCTTGCTGCTGTAAGGCAAGTGATGGAAGTGTCCAGCATGGCTCTGAGATCTCACCTGCTTCAGGCTTTGGCAGCAGAAGGGCCTCCTGACCTGGAGATAAAATGATTCTGTCTTTTCCCTTCCGCTGGAGACTGGCAGAAAGCAAAGGAGAATCTCATGTACATGGAGTGAAAAGCAGTGTGGAAAAGAATCTCACTGGGGCTTCCCATGCTCCACAGGTAGCTTCCTGCTCATCCCGTTCCAGGTGGTTTTATTCTGCTTGTAGTTGGCATTATTTTAGGATGATCAGTTTGGTGACAGCTTTTTGGATATTTTTCTGAGTATTTAACATTTTTCTAACAGTTTGGTGTAGAATGTCATTCATCTGCACCTCCTTTTTCCTTATTGACTGACAGCCCTGGTGGATCCAGTCTGGAGAACAAATGTACTGAAAAGAATGATTTTAAGATCATTAAGAGAAAGGCAAGTTCATTACTTTGTCAGCATTTTTTTGTCTGAGCTGCAGCTCACGACTAAGTGGTAAAAGTAAGTTAGCAGGATCCCAAGGGAGATGTTCCTGAGTGCCCTTTGTCCCCTTTGCAGGGCATGGGAGAAGTTAAATGCCCATTGCTGCATCTCCAGCCTTTTCTTGTTTCATTTCTGGGTTTGTTTTTTTGTTTGTTTGTTTTGTTGGTTTTTTTTTTTTTCCTTAATTGCCACTCTAGCAAAAATTCCAAATTGCAGAACTAGGAGGAGAAAAAATAACATGTTGTGAGCTTGGTGGGAGAGGCTTAGCCAAGTGCACAAGGAGTCTGGGAGATGGGGTTTTGCATGAGTCAAGGGATTGCAATTCCTGTCTGTTCTGGGAGGTTTGAGGTGCTGATGGACCTTCCATTGTGACAGTCACTGGAACACAACTGTCTTGATGCCATCTGCCTGGGGTCACTGAGGGTGGACAGGAAGCTGATTTTTAGCTATTCAAGGAAACAGCCACCTTCTGCTGTGAGCAGAGTAACTGTTCTTCCATGTGTTCAGAGCATGTTAAGGCCCTTGGGAATTACTCTGCTTTTGTCAGAATAGGAAAAAAGGGGCTGACTGGGTGGAGCAGAGCCTGGGTTAAAAGAGGTTTGAAGAAATGCAAAGCAATAAAAACCAGTGTATATAGTTTTGACAAGCTTGCTGGAAGGAGGAATGTGGTGCAGTGATCAGGAATGTGCTTTCCCAGGAACCGTGTGAGTCCCTCTGTGTTTGCTGAGCTGTGCAGAAGGATGGGTTCAGTCTTGAATCTGACAGTATCACTCTGGCTGCAGGTTCTCTGAATTTCAGAGGAGCTAACAGAGCTCCTTCTGTCTGTGCCCTCGTGGAAAGGCCCCACCACTGGCTGGCACCTGGCTTTTGGGAGCAGTAAATAAAGTGATAGGAGCTGTAGGGGGTAATTCCTGCCCTTTATCTTTCTGGGTGAGGTAACTCCATGCATAGAATTCATCAGGCTAAAATTTTAAAGGCTGATTTAAATGCAGGTAATAAAATTAAGTCAAGGATAAGTGGCATCATTCCTAAAGTCACATATATCAGCACTGCCTGATGGTTGTTCATGTCTTCTGATGCTGGACCTTCATCATCTTTTCTGCTGTGTTCCCATGAACTGTACAGCCCTTCCACTTCCCATTCCAGGTTAAATTCTTACTTTGCTTAAGAGTGCTTTCATCTTTTTTATATTGCAAACTTTTGTTCTGAGTTTATAGAAATGGGAAGTGATTTGTCTGCTGCTTCCAAAAGAATTTGTGCTTTCAGGTCAAGTATTCTATACTACAGAGAAACTTTGAAAATTCATTATTTTAAGCATTCTTATAATCTAATCATTCTTTAAGCATTCTTACCATCTAGCTCTTATTTCAGGTGTAATTGCAAGTAAAAGAAAAATAATTGAAAGTCAGTTCTTTCAATAGTTTCAGTTTATCATATTTAGGATAGTTGTGGAAATTTTCAGTGTCAGCTGGAAGCCATTCAGGAAATTTTTAATAGTGTGTTGAGAGGATAATTTAATCTCAGCTTCATACACTCCCTGGATCTGACCCATATGCAAGTAACAGAAAATCCCTTTTCCCATTTTTGATAGTTGTATGATGACACTCATTCCCCATCTTATTTGATGCTTGTGCATTAGATCATGCCAGAGAAAATTACACTAAAATTTAGCAGCTGTTTGCACTACCAGCAGTGCAGATTCTTAAAAAAATCTAAATATCAGTTTCTAAATGATGGGTAGTTGTTTTTTAGTGGTGTGAAGGGTGTTTTTGTTGGTTGTTTTATTACTTTGAGTAAGAAGATCTGCAAAGAACCAGTAGTTTTTTGTGTTGAATATTCACTTTTTAGTCTTTGCTGTTAGTGTCAGCTGTGAAGATCATAGGGGCTGTAACTGGTCTCCTGCTTGGTTTGTTTGTTTTTAAAGTGTCAAATATATTCAGTGAGGGAAAAACACAGTGTAGCTATGTTTGACAGTAAAGAGAAGTTTTTATGGAGTTACTGTGCTAAGTGGATGGAATACCAGATGACTATAGCATAAAACAAGATTTATGTCTCGAATTGCAAATAATAACTTTTTTTCTAGTTCAGTAATAGAGGACAGCTTTCCTGTTGCCATTGTGGAAGTCTGTGTGGCTCTTGTTCCCCGTGAAATGGGGAGACACAGGATGACGGATGCAGAGATCTGCTGCTTGTTTCCATTTTGTGCTCACATGGTTTTTGTTTAGCTCTGGTTCTCATATTCTTGTTGGATGTGTTAGTTCCTTGAAATGTCATTTGTAGGGACGAAGCATGCTGCTCTTCAGAGCTAATCTTCTACAAGCAAGTGTGTGGTGTAATTTGGTTTCTACAAACTTTGGAACCGTCTTAAGGAACTGAAAATGCTTTAGTGTATCTCATGGTTAGTGTAACCAAGTACCTTCTAGTCACTGCCACTCACTGAGTTGGTCTGAATGGGAACTTGAGAAATAATATGGACAGGTGATAATCTCAGTGTGTGATTCCTTCTCTTCTGCAGGGAAGGCCAAGCACATTCTCGTAGTACATTGGTGTATATTACCTGAAAATGGTTATTTGTGACACTGACGGCTGTCAGAGAGTTCAGTGTAGTGTGGACGGATTTTTATTTCTCTGAGGACTCCATAGCATAAGACTGAAATATGCACTTTAATTATGGCAACTGACCATTTCGAGCTTTGCTTGTTCTACTCTGCAGAATCCCAGGGGGTATTAGTCACAGGGGTGGGTCTTAACTTCAGCTTGAGATGACATGGCAGGAGGCAGAAAACTCCAAAGAGAACAGGTCTTATCCCGTCCTCATCTTCAGCTTTCTTGTGTCAGAGGTTCAAGGGGTGTGTGTGTACCTTTAATATAGCCATAATTACAGGGATGTAACACCTTATCGATTCACAGACTTTTGTGGATGTGTGCATGCGGCTTCTGCTCACTGATAGTTGTTCAGATGAAAGTAATTTGATAAAACATCTTGGCCTGTAGTCAGTGTCATTTACACCAGTAATGGTAGCCACTAAGTGTAGTGAGTTCAGACTCCTATGTGGAAATACAGCTGGGCCAGTCCTGTGCCTTGCTCATTCCCTGGTTTGCTTTGAATCTTCCTCATGTTCCTCTGCCACCTTATTGGTTAAGAGTGAACCCCTGGTAGTTGTGTTTATGCAGTGCAATGTTCTCTTTTTGTATGAGTGACACCTAGGAAAAAATGTGGGTTTATTTTTTCTAATTTCAGCAGCCTGCAAGGTGGCCTCTAGGTAGTCACACAAAGTCAGAAGGTGCTGTATCCTGTTTGCAGTGCCTGTCCCTTGGCCAGAGCCAGGATCCAGCCACCTGATCTGATCTAAAGTGAGATGATCAGTCCCATCCACTGGGAACAATTGTATTTAACAGTATAGCTGCACCAATCCAAAAACCCTGTAGTGAATAGACTGCACTGGTGGAAGAATGTAAAATACCCAAGTGCAACTTGACTGTACTTGAGAAAACCAGCTGCCTGCTGGTGTGTGATTTAATTTTCAGTGCAGTCTAGTTGTAGGGTTGATTTTTTTGTTTTAATCTGAAGTCTCGCCTGTATTTTTAATACATTTAAAATAATGCAATGGCTGCTTTGCGTGCCACTTCTCCTGCTTTCCATT
The DNA here is from genome assembly GCF_015832195.1 of Motacilla alba alba. Taxonomy (NCBI): domain Eukaryota; kingdom Metazoa; phylum Chordata; class Aves; order Passeriformes; family Motacillidae; genus Motacilla; species Motacilla alba. The sequence goes on along the minus strand of NC_052034.1, from coordinate 4,060,838 downwards.
TCCCCACAGCATTCAGGTGTCATTATTGCAAGGCAGGAGGCAGAGCTCTGCTGCTGGCACTGCTGGGCTTTGGCAGGCAGTGCCTGTTGTCTGGGTAAAAAGAAGAGGGAATTTAATATTGTAGCATCCATAAAAATGGGAGCACTTCATTAAGCGAGACTGTGTAAAGCTTTCTTATGGATGGAATTTACATTAATGCATTTTACTGCTCCATCTGAGGAGATCAAATGATAAGCACAGTGTCATGTACACCTTTGTGACTATTCTGTTAAATAGATTTTAATACTTAATAGTTTTTTTTTCTCATGCATTTCAAAGCAGCAATTATTTCCAAGGATAAAGATAATTAAATTTTTCTTGATGTTCTCAAGAATACAGGAGAAAAAAGTGTATTTTAAGGTGTATCACGGTAGGTGAGGAGTTCTGCTCTGTCCCATCCCACGCCTGTGTGTGTGTTGTCAGTGGGCCTGGTAGGAGTTTCAGCTGCAGGAAGAAATGTTCCTGTTGGTGACATTTCAGAGGCACGCTCAGAAAGGATGCCAGGAAGGAGTCTGGTGGCTGGTTTGGCATGGGGGGTCGGTGGGGAGGGGGAGAGGGCTGTAATCCCATCTCAGCTGCGAGCGCGGGGCTTTCCCCTCGCGCTGGCTCTCACAGGCACGCTCGCTCACGGGGACATGTGACTTTTGGCCATATTAGCAGGTTTATCCAAGCCTAGCCCCTCTGACTAACAGATGTAGGGAAAAGGGCATTCTGGGATTGCAGCAGTTGCTTTTGAACAACAATGTCCTTTTTGTAAGAATCTGATGCTTCTTAAAAGATGGAACATGACATCATTACCGTCGATCCAAGAAACATTCCTTCAATAATACTGAGTGTGCTCTGGTTATCAGCTCCCTTCCCCCAGCTCCTTTCTCTTGCTCTTCTGACATGCTTTTTGTCTATTGTTTTGTTGGGGGCTGTAAATGTGAAACAGTTGTCTTTCAGTGTTATGTGCTTGCTAGAGCTGGAATCAAGTGGAATATTGTTGATATATGAAAAAGAAGGAAAAATAACAAAAACCCCACTTTTCCTCCAGCTTTCATAAATGTAGCGTGCTTCAGGTATAGGCTGAGCTAGAGCTAATTATTTCCCTTCCCACACGGTATTAGTTATGGTGTTATGCAAGGGAAGGTGGGGATATCACAGTCCCGTTCCTGTGCATCCCACTCGGCCTCCCTGGCAGCTGTGTGCAGATGCTGGCTGTTCCAAGGCTCCTGCAGTGATCCTGCATCACAGGAAATGTGTGAGTGCTCAGCAGCGCAGTGTGGCAGACTTGTGAGCAGCTGCATATTTTCTGTATGTGTGTATATGTTCTTCTGCTTGGTCCACCTCTGGGATTTCAGTGTCAGCTTTTCCTTCTCCCCTGAGAGCGGGCTATCACGGAAACGCATTCTGGGTCGCATTATAAATCTCCTTGAATGCTGACTGCCTGGAGGAAAATGCTGGATTTTGCTTCCCTTCTGTGCTTTCTCTCTCCCATACATGTCTTCCTCAGAAAAATGGGAGGCTCCTGTGGAGTTTGCAGCCAGGTACATCTCGGCTGTGTTCCACAGCCAGGCTCTGCAGCAGTGCTGGGAGGTCTCGAACAAGGAGCAGGCAGGCTGGGGGACTTGCACATGCTGCAGTTCTCCAGAGAAGAGAACCACTGAGCACAAACATGCAGGAATATGTCTTTTTCCATCCTTGCAGGAATTGCTCTGCAGGGACTGGAAAACAAATGATTCATTGATGGTCTAGAGGCTTGGAAAAAGGTGGAGTTTATAGTGTCCAGAAAGGGAGGAGAAATGGACAGGGCCTTCTGATGTGTTGTTTAAATTCAGGCTTGTTGTCTTTCACGTCTTCATAATGGAAATAAACCTCCAACTTTTTTTAAAAACAAATTTGAGATACGAAATAGAAATAAAAAAAGCACAAGTCTTGGCCAGACAGATATTTTGGAAAGAAGTGAGATGTGTGATTAACTCTTTGCCAGTGACAGAATTGTCTTTATTAGCGATAATTTACAGGGATTTGATAGGAAATCCTAATACCTCCCTTTAAGAGGAAAAGAAAAGGGCTTTTTATTTATAGTGGTTTTTTGGCATCACCTGTTGTAAAGATATAGTAAGATTTTAGCCCAGCTTAACAGTATACTTTAATTTTGGATCGATTCCAAGACACAAAGCTTGTAGTAAATGAAAGTGAACTCATGGTGCAGACAGAAAGAATTTTATACATTCCCAGTTGTGTCTGAAGTTGCAAGTTCCTCTGAAGAAAGTGTTTGCCAGTGGCCTATTGTCCATTGTCTCGTATGCCAATCACAATTCCAATGTGTGCTTGCCTCTGCTGAAGCAGAGCAGGAGGAGGAGCCGCGGGTGTGGAATCGGCTATCTCCTGTTCTGGATGCTGTTTCTCTGAAGAAAAGGGGTTGCGAGTAAACCTCTGAAGAGCAAGCACTTTGTGATAGACATCACAGAATCCAGAGAATTTTTTAGGACACAGTGGGTGTAACTCTTGAGAGGGAGGGTGTCACGGTAATATGGACTCACTGGTGATGAACTGGTTGTCGCTGTAGGTCAGAGATTCTCTGACTGCTCTGCAGGTGATCGAGCAGATGCTGGGGCATGGAATGCACCTCATTTTGTGTTTTGATTTTGGTTTCTGTCCTAGATGAAGTGCTTGCCTGGTGTCACAGTGGGTGTGTTGCTTCACGCACCAGGGCTGCTTGCTCTGGAGGAAGTGGAAGCTGCTTTGCTGTGGCTTGTTTGGGGCTCTTTGAGCAGAGGATAATCAGTGAAGGATTGCAATCTTTTTCTTGCAGTAATCCATGCTGAAGAGGCTCCATTCATACAGATGAGCCAAGGGTTGAAGCAGCACTTTAAACCCAGATAGTCGGTCGGCTGACTGCCCAGCAGGATGCCATCAACCAGCCGAGCGGGCAGCCTGAAGGACCCCGAAATTGCAGAGCTCTTCTTCAAAGAAGATCCAGAAAAGCTCTTCACAGATCTCCGAGAGATTGGCCATGGAAGCTTCGGAGCAGTTTATTTTGTAAGTAGCGCCACAACTTGTGAATTTTAGCTGTGTTTCTTTTGAAGCTGTGGGTGTCGACTTTTTGGAGCATAATGAGGAAAAGAAACTACTATGACTTTTTGTGCGGTGTTTGGGGCAGAGATGTTATCTTGTGTGTCTGTATGGTCTCAGTCCTTTCACAATCTTGCAGTCTCTGCAAGGTGTTTGCATGCAAAAAAAACCCCTGGAAACTTGGTCCTTGCCCTTTAGGTGCAAGCAGGGATTTATGTGCAAATTAAAACGTGGACTTCTGCTCCATCAATTCTGACTGGCAGTGCACTTCTCTTGGTCTGATCATCTCCTTATCACCTCTTGTTCCTTGAGAGAAATTGAGTTCTCTTTCCCTTTGTGCATACCCCGAGGCTCCCCTAAAGCCATTCTTTATGTTTGACACCTCAGTGTTGGTGCTTTTGTTGTCATTTGTCCTGTCACATCCATTCCTACTGCAGGCAAGAATCCCAGTATCTATCTGCATAATACTTACCTGACATGAACGAGATCCTCATGGCAACCTCAGTTCAGCTTGCTATGTGCTAACCAAATATTGTGGGGCCTTCATTAAAAAACACTTTCCTCAGAAAACCTTTTCACGTTGATAATTATAGGAGGTGTGGCCAAACCTGCCAATTTTCCTTCAGAAAGCCATTTGTGTCACTATTTTATGAGATGCCTATTCAGTGTTAATAATTGCAGCAGACCATGTTGGGAACCTTCCAGCACAAATTTAATGCAGCACAGATGAACTAATTAGGAAAAGCTTCTTAATTTTGTTCCCTGCTTAAAACTATGAGCCACCACTGTCTGGGAACAGATCTGGAGGAGGAAGTGTTTTCTAACGAAACAATACTCACCTGTGGCCTTAAATTCACCTCATTTACTCACTTTGGTTAAAGAGTGAATATCAAGGGAGGGAACTGACAAATCTGTCTTCCTGCTACTTGGAAATATTATTGAAGAAATATTGTGGAAGTTTTTTGGACCACTGTATCTTTCAGAGGCATGCATGGGCCACACAGATATGGAAACCCATAATGCAGCTGCAGATTGCCTGTGAGCTGGAAGCCAACAGCATTCCCAAACACCAGCAGGAAGCTGCCATGGGGTTTTTGTAGCTGCCTGAACTTTGTCCTTGTGGTAAGGGCTGATGGCCCATTACCAGCTCCATCTCCAAAGCAATTGCAACTCAGAGGCCATTAATTTCTAGCCATTCTTTCTCTTTTTCCCCCACCATTTTAAATCACCAGTTCATTACAGATCGGTATTTACTCACTATAGAGTGCAATTACTTGCTGGCATTTGGATTGTGCTTCTTTGTCAGAAAGTACCTCTGATTTAGCACTTGCATAAAGACAAGTGTGAGCAGTGCATCAAACAACCCCAGCCCATGTAGGGGCATCATTTTTGTCAAGAGAGGGTTTCTGATAAAGACATTCTATTGCTGTTTCTGTGTTAGGAAGTTTTAACCTGTAAGTTTTGTGTTGTGTCTCTTTTACTGCTAATGGTTCTGAGATGTTGAATCTGAAACTGCTCCGTGCAATGTGCCCCATCCTTCAAACAGAAGCCCAAAAGATCAGAGAGACACCATGGAGAGGGAAATTTAATGTGAATTAAATAAGCACGAAAAACTAAAACATTGGGGAGTCTGTCTCTTGGGTACTTTATTCCTCTGTAAAGCAAGAAATAGAACTTCTTAGCTTTCTTAACAATAGTTTGATTCTGGTACTGCAAACAATTAAACTTTAATTATTATTATATTGGATTACAGTAAATAACTGCTTTAAATGATAGTACTGAACCCAGTGACATACTCCACTTTTTCTTTGTGCATACTTTGCCTTATATCAATGCTGAAGCTACTCTGGTCACCAGATGTTGATCCTTTGTGTGGAGTTTTTGGAGGAAAGCAGGATATATGTGCATACATGTGTGCCATAGAACAAGACTTGCTCGTTTGGATGGTTAAAGGGAGCTGGCCTTGCACATCCTCCTGGCTTTTGTCTAGGAACTGTTTTTCAGTAATCCAAGATCACAGGGAAACTGAAAAAAGCAAATGCAACTCTGTGATTTTAATATTTCTGGGGTGTCAGCCAGGACAGTTCTCCCTCTCTAGGACTGTAGGTGCTCAGGAAACTCTGTCAGGTGTTGTTTGCTTGGGTTTTCTGATGCAAAGCATCCTCTCTCCAGGCAGCTTTCATGGCACACAGCTTGCACCAAAAAATGTGATTGATAAATAGATGTGGGGTAATTACCCAATAGAAAATCCATATAATCCTGAAGTGTCCCCTACCTTATTTAAAATAGAGTTTCACTGATAGTTGTACCCATCTTCCTTCCCTTTTAGCAGTGATCCCACCAATGGGTGATATATATTGATCTGACTCTTGTCTCTCTGTTTCTGTTGCATCCTTCATAGCAGAAAGTTCCTTTTTTATTTTTTTTTCTTTTATAATTGATATGAATTTTGCTGGTTCACCTCATGGTTTTAGTTTCTTAGAAACTGCAAGTCTGGCACCTCTGAATCATTTTTGGTATTATCCTTACCCTACTCCCTGCTCTGCAGTGTAATAATAGCTTTTGCTTGACACAGGAAACCTACTACACTGGAACACTGCAGATGGAGCAGAAGAATAACCCACTCTCTTTTGTTAGAGCTGGGTTCCTTCTGCTTTACTGTAGTATTTTGCTTCCCTGCTTTATTGGCAGTTCTTCACACAGTTGAATGTTTCAGAGATTGTCTTTAGTCAGTAAAGATCTAGCAGTCAGAATTTTATTCATTTTTTGTCTCAAACAACAAAAATAATCACTCACCCCCCACCCAACTTTATGGGTTCTATCAGTGAGAGGATCCTCTCAAACAGAAAGAAAAGTGAAAATAGTATTGGTTCAAGCTTATCATAGCCAGTTGGAATAAAGACTGCCAGGGAATTCTGGGAATCTCTTTAATGAACAGCAGAATTAAAACATGACTGAAAAACCTTTTTACAAAAGGCAGAGCCCTAGTACTTCATTAATCCATGTTCTGGTAGGCTGTGCTTGATAGTACAAATATATTAAAAATCAGCATTTTCATCAGTCATCTGTGAATGCTGTGGTGCACATTATTCAGATTTATATCATTTAGCTTCATGTCCAAGTTGATTATTATTATCAGAGAGGCTCAGAGGTCTTTTCCTCCACCATCCTCCTGTGCTGCTGAAATCTCTAACAGAGGAAATCTGGGGTTTTACTGGAGCCATCCTTCGTGCAAGGTGCTGCCTCTTCTCCTGCTGTGGGGAATGAGCCCTTGCTTTGGTGCTGAATTAAACAAAGCTTCTTCTCTAGCCCTTGCCTTGCATTGTTGCTGTCTGAAGTCAGGGAGTTTGCCTTTGAAGTGTGAAAAACGATGTACATTTATGGTGCAGCGTAAGTAACAATACTACGAAACTGAGAAGTCTCATCTGAAGATGGGTCACTTGGATTGCTGCCATGTCTCTGTGTATCATCTGCCTTCCTTTAAGACACAAAAGCTACATTTTGGGAGCACTGGGGAGAAACCTGCTCCACACACTGGTGGTGATCTCCAGTGCATCATGTGACATCTTTCCATATGGATTGAATGGAACTGGGTGGCTGAGCCTTGCTTCTGTTTCATGTGGACTGGACCTGGGCAGGGAGAGAAGTTGATTTAGGGAAAATCCCTTCTACTTGAATCAGAGCTGATTTTTAGTTGAAGTCACAATGCTCAGCTCCTGCAGAGACTTGGTAGATGCTGAGCATGGAAAAATGTCACACCTGTCTCCCAGACAGGAGGGTGATCTTTCGCTTAGGAAAGAAATTCCTAATTCTTGCAGCAGTCACACCTGTTGCAAGATATCTTAGTTTAATGCTCTGCAAAAGTTCACAAAGAATAGAGATTATTTGATGATTGTGTGTGGTTTGCATCGTATGGAAAGCTGGGGGAACTGATGGATTGTGTTTTCCTGTTGCAGGCACGTGATGTGCGCACCAATGAAGTGGTGGCCATCAAGAAAATGTCATATAGTGGGAAGCAGTCCAATGAGGTATGTAGAACATGTTGTATATTAAACCTTGATCATTGCAAATAATTACTGTATTGGGATGATTTTAGTTAGCTTGGGTTCCTTCAGGAGAAATAATTTCTATAACTGTAAAGGTGATTAAGGGTACTGTGTAAACAAAATAAATCAGTTTACTGTTCAGTGTATTTCTGTGTAATCTGCTCCTGAAAGAAGAGAGGTGGAACTCACTTCTTTCAGATACAAAGGGCTTTTTTTTGGGACCACAGAAATGTGTAGACAGGAAAAAAAACCAAAATTATGAGTTTGTATATTGGTGTCTTACTGCCCTTAAATGTTCCATTTTAAATACCTTTCCAAAAAACCAGGACAAAAGAATGATAGAAATGGATGCAGTAGTGAGAGCATCCAAGGGAGCCTTGCTTGTACCAAGTAGTGAGGCAGAATGCATCCCTCTCTGGAATGACTGTGCTCATGAGCAGCTGAAACAAGGGCAAAAGAGTGGTGAATGAATGAGTGTGGAAATCTGAACAGCAGCGTAATTCCAGAAGAATTGCCAGAGCCAGGGATTAAGGCAGCCTTTGCAGAAGGGTCTGTAGAAGTGGGCCTCTGAGATTTAGACATTAAGTGTTTTCATGGCCACCCCAGATGTGTCCTTTCCCTGGGATGCTTAGCAGAGAGAGTTGCTTTTATACTTGAAACGTTTAAGTGCTAATACAGATTCTCGAAAAGCCCAAGATGACACAAGCAGCTAATTTGATATTCTATCTGGTAACTGACATCTATCAAATCGTGGCATGATTTTTCAGCAGAAATATTTCTCATAAGCATGTTGTCCAAAGCATTTATGGGGGGTTCCCTCCCTCCATTCTCTATATTCCAATCTTAGCAGCAGCCTTGCTCTGATGATAACAGCTCATTGCTTTCTGTGCCTGCCTCTTGTGTATTGATCATCTGCACTCCAAGGGGCTGAACTATTCCTTCCTCTGTGTGTGTAGGAGGTAGAGGTGGCAGTGTCTCTCCAGCAGTCCTGAATTCTAGCTTCAGAGTTAAATTTGCTATGCCTGTTTCTGTTTTGTCGCTGCGGTGACTTGTTTAACTGTGTACTGATGAAAGAATAATTTGTACTTGCTACTTGTCCTACTGTTTTAATTACTGTGAGCTATAAATACTCTATTCACATGAATGAAACAAACTGTGCATGCTTCAGAAATAGCTTTTGTTTGTCTTCAATGCGTATGTTTCTTTATTTTGAAGAAAGTAATAAGACCGGGATTAAAATACTTTCTATTTTACAGCCATTTTTATTTGTTTTGTTCAGAAGTTTACTGGAGTTATGATTGAGCCTATGTAAAGAAAATTGATTAAGGGCATTCTGGTATCATTTGGTTTCATAACAAGATTTTATCATTGGTGGGAAAAATTATTCTCTCAAATAGGGTCATATTTTATACTAAGAATAGGTTTAAAACCTTTGAAAAATGTAGTACTGTGCTCTAAATGTGATCTTGGAGCTTTTTTTTATGCAGGAAATTATGAATACTTCTTTATTAATGCATCACTTCTCTCTTCCCAGTGTAGAGGCTTAACATGATGCTTTCTTGGTTTGGTTTTTATTGCTTAGTACCTCAAGGCTTTTGAGGCTGAAGGTAAAAGGCAACTAAGTCACTCCAGTGTCAGTGAGAGAATTTATGCTATAGCTGCACTGTGTCATTCTATAGCCATTCTGGTGTTGAGAAATGCTTAATGTAGTCAATCAGCTGCCTCAGTTGTGGGCTTCTGTGTTCCCTGGTTTCATGTGTTTCTCTAATCCTAAAATTGTTACTGAGGTTTGGCACATGTTTGCCAAACCTTAGGGTAAGATGGGCCCTGCGTCCCTCTGTGAATACTACCCACCCACCAACACGTGAGGAAGAGTGTGCTGAGAGATTAACAGGACCTGGAAACCAGCTTTTGAGCCTTTTGCTGTTGGGTTCCTCTCCCTCTGGTTAACTTCAGAGCTGATACCCTTGCTCAAAAACATGTGCAGTGTCAACACTCTTACATTTATGGCTGCGTACTTAAATGGTTTCAGCAACTGCATTTGGAATTGGAGGTACTTTCTGTAGTTGCAGTTTGGCTGTTGCTCTCTCAGACTCATGCCTTTCTTGCCTGAGGAGATGTGGATGTGCAGCATATGGGGGGACTTGGAGGTCTCCAAGGCAAGCAATGTCAGTGTCTAGGCACACATTGGAACTTGATATTTTGGCCTCTTCCGTGCTTTTAAAGTTGCACTAACAGAGCTCCCTTTATTATAAACCTGGCTTTGTTTTATCTGTTTATATTTTTTCTCCAGCAGAACCATTCCTTTATCTAGTAGGTAACTCGTTTTAAATTGGCCCTTGTAAAGATTAAGCTAGTAATAGAGAAACATTATCAAGAATGTACTCAGATAGTTGGCAGCTGATAAAAGGAGCCTCATCCAGTGTAATATAGTGACTAGTAGGGATAGGTCTTTATAGTGACAAGAGTTGAGAGGCAGCTGATCCTGCTGAAGGACACTTATCACCCACATCTCTTTCAGGTTGGGGTGTGTGTTTGATTTGAAAACAGAATTGGTATCCCTTAGTAGAGGATCACTTCTTTTTTGAGGACTTGCTCAGATATTAAATGTTTACCAGTATATCCCATGCACACATATAAATATATAAATATAAAACATTACATTGATGAGAGATCCTTGCATACAGCCTAATTGATCAGCAACTTATTTTGTAGGTCTGCTAAGGAGTTAAGCAGTGAATATTGTAGTGTTGATACAAACTTACTTTGATTTGAACCTTGAGATAGTTTTGCCTCTTAAAATGATTAAACAACATAGTAACAACAACAACAACAAAAAGATTACAGTTCTAAAACGACTTTCTATTCCTTTTCTTCCCTACAGAAATGGCAGGATATTATTAAGGAAGTCAAGTTCCTCCAAAGAATAAAACACCCCAACAGTATAGAATACAAAGGCTGCTATCTGCGGGAGCATACAGCATGGGTAAGCATCTGCTGCTTTGCACTTCTCTTGCCTTGGTTAAAGGTGCTTTGAAATCTCTCCAGCTGGATTTTGGGAGGCACCTGAGCACTGGTGTTGTACAGACTGAGATGAGCATAGCCAAGGGCCTTACAGGTGCTCAACCAACTGAACATACTTTCTGGAACCAAGATTTAAAAAATTTTCCATTTTGCTTAGATCAAGTGTTGTTATTCTAGTGTATTTAGCTTGATAAACTGAGTATTTGAAATAATGTACACCCATCACTAATAAAGTTTTGTAGTGCAATATACTAAAGAAATCATATTATTGAACTAAAAGTTTAAGTTTTAAGTGCTGTTTTGTGAGTTAGCTTCAATAAATCTGTAGGGCAAAGTTTTAGTTTCTCTTTTTGAAATCTGACTAGGACAGAATCTTAAGTAAATCCCTAAATAGCCCTTTAATACTCTGATAAGCTTGTTAAGTGCAGTTTAACATTCCTGTTAAGTATGTGCATAAAAAATATGATATGTAGTACAATACCTAACTGGTCATGAATGTGCTTTGGCCTTCCTTACAAGTGGTGTTGCTTGGTATCTTACACAGGAGGGTTTTGCTTAATTCCAGTTAGAGCTGCACTTGTGGGAGGGGTCAGTGTGGCAGTGCTGGCATGGAGTTTATGGTACAAGCAATACTTGCTTTGTTATGGCAACCTGCACTCTGTGCTCCAGGAATTAGTTCTAGATTTCTCCATGCAAGTCTAGAAAACATGTATTTACTATTACAAATTTTCTGACTGCTTTGATTTCTTCCTGTAACAGCTTGTTATGGAATATTGTTTAGGATCAGCATCAGACTTACTAGAAGGTAAGTGAGTCATATATGCTTATTTGATGGAAAGTCAGAAGTAGAGTACTGAACTAGGGGGTTACAGCATCACAGAATTTTTCTTAAGTTTATACTTTTGTTTGGGGCCACAGTGTGTATCAGGATCAGTTTATCGAATTCTTGCATAGCTGTAGTGGGTTTTTTGTAGAATATTGGCTTTGCCAGGTGCTTAGTTTCTCCTTGGTTCATACTGTTTTAAAGTTGTCAGTCAGCTATTTTTTTGCTTCTGAGTTTTAGGTTCTCCTGCCATGACAGTTCAAGATTTACTTCTGAAAACCCTTGCTGTTGATCCAAATGCTTGCTAAGACTGAAGGCCTGTTGACTAGAATAGCACTACAGCAGTATAAGGGTTGTGCTTGATGAGGTCTTTCATTAAATGGTCATTTTTCTATCAGACTTCTTATAATGGACTGGCTTTGAAGAGATATGTGTGGCCAATAAGTTGTTCCTTTCCTTGCCAGAAGCATTTCAGGACCAAAAGCTGAGCTGCCAGAATCTCATCTGTGTTGCTACAATTTATTTGTGTGTGAATTACTGTAAATTTTTGGGGTTTGAGGTTTCACTTCATTATTGGAAAACTCAATATTGAGTCTCCAGAAGTTACTTTGGAGACTGGTCACATAACTGACAGGAATGTAGTTTATGGTTGGAGAGTGGTCTCTTTGGTAGTAAATAGCTGCTGGTTTACAGTTAGAAGATTACATCTGATTATAGAATGTACTCTGTGAACTATTTTTAGTTTTGCTTCTCATATTGAACTCAGTGAAAATGGACTTTTAGTATTTCTGTTTACATTGTTAACAGTACTGGCTTGCATGCTGCAAACTGTATTGTTTTCAGTTGTAATACTGAATTTCACATAAATTCTTTCCTTAAGTTCATAAAAAGCCATTGCAAGAAGTGGAAATAGCAGCAATTACCCATGGTGCTCTCCAGGGATTAGCATATTTGCATTCTCACAATATGATCCATAGGTAAGTAGTTACACTTTTGCTGTCTCATAGCCACTTACACATAATTTGTTTTGTTGATTGTATCCCCTCCATCCCAAATTCAACATTGTAAGCAGAGATTTTCTTTTCACAGTATCCCTATGCTCCCAAACAAGTGATTTATAGTAGTCTAAACACTAGCAAGCTCAGTATCTGGACATGAACTGTCTCTTACAGCTAGTGTTCATAATTTCTGCAGAATTCCTTCAAATCTGCTGAACTTTTCAGTGCTGATTGTCTCTGAAGCAGTGAATAGCAAGTGCACCCAGAGAGTTTGTAGGAACTGCAAGGCCAAGAATGCTGGGGCAGGGAGAGCACTAATTCTTGGAAAATTAGTTTTACACAAACACACATGTTGAGAAGCACACAGTAAGTTTGGGATGCAAATGTTCTTTGTAATTTAAGTAGCTTCTGCGTTTTAGTAGGATTAAGAATTTGAATGGTTACATTATTAAGTCCTTTTAAAAAACTTTGATAAAGGTTGTACTTAATTCAGAAGGTTTTGCTGAACTGTATGTGAAGCTTATCCTGTTGTGCCATTTAAAGTTCATTTTTAAGGCAGACATTAAGACTAACATGTAAGACAAAAGAATCCAAAATCAAGGGCCACTTTAAGCAATTAATCTAATGGTTAAAGACTTGGTATTTGGAGGAAATGTGAAAATTTTGCAGCTTGAACATGTGAATATTGGTGTGTTTCATAGTCTGTCCAATAGGGAGTTTTCTTCTTTGGAGGGGAGTAATACTGACACTTGTGTTCTGTCACCAGAGATATCAAGGCAGGGAACATCCTGCTGACAGAGCCAGGACAGGTGAAACTTGCTGACTTTGGGTCTGCTTCCATAGCATCTCCTGCCAACTCATTTGTGGGGACGCCATATTGGTAAGCCAAGAGTTTTACTCATTTCTGGCTCTGTGAAGTGAAAGGATCATGTATTGGCTGTTTAATATACTTGGGCCTATTGGAGCTAGCTCTGTAATCTTCCAGTTGTGGTGATAAAAAGTACTTTGTTAGAAGAAAAAGTTTCAATAGTAGGCAGGCTCTGAGTTCCAAGAAATTGTGTATCCTTGTGTTTGTAGTTCACAAAAAGTAATAAAAATATTTTGCTGTTCTGCTTAGACTGACCTAAAGTGGTAGAGGTGGGATTGAATCATCTGTAATATATTTTAATCACTCCCCCCAGTGGTTTAAACAATTCGTGTATTCTCACCGTGTATGGTTGTTGAAATAACTGAAGTGTTTTTTCTTTCATAGGAAAGGCCAGGTTCACTGAACCAACCCCTTTGCAGATCCCTTGTATGCTTTTGATCTCTTACACCTAATCTGTGGTGTTTACTCAACTGCATGTTATAATTACTTCACCACAGTTGGTCAGCCAGCTAAACTATTGGAAATGTGGGAGGGTTGGAAGGAAGGTGGTGATACTCACAAATGGAAAGCTGTGCAAAGCACAGGAGAGCATCACACAGCCTCTGCAGGCCTGCACTAGTGTGGGTGCCTGGTCTTTGTTCCCAGTATCCCATGGTCATGCCTGCTAGCTTGGGGAATGATTTCTTTATGGTAGCTGAAATCAGGGAAACAGACAGTTTCATACTAATGAAGATGTGTTCCATTGCCTAATTTGAGCACCAATTTCTTTTCTTAGGATGGCCCCAGAAGTGATTTTAGCCATGGATGAAGGGCAGTATGATGGAAAAGTAGATGTTTGGTCTCTTGGAATTACCTGTATTGAGTTAGGTAAGTTATTTACTTTGAAAAAAATTAAAATGTTGGTATTTCATACCTGGAACTTATTCAGTTGAATCACAGTGCAGAAAATTTGTGCTCCCTTTCTTGTCCTGGTTTCTCTGGGCCCTGAGTATTAGAGAAAAGAGTGAAATGTGCTTTCTAGAATTCCAGACCAAGTTTCCAGTTTGATGTTTGTGGAACTTGTGTTTTCATTACCTGAAGAAAAAGAGTTATATAGACAAAGAGAGTGGCCAAGTGATATCACTAAGGGTGTTCACGTTCTATGGGAGAGGCAGTTAACTTCTGAACTGAAAAACAGTCAGTTGCTGGACAGCTTTAGAAGTGAACCATTAAAGGTACCAATGTGGAGATATATTTAGTGCTGTAAGTTGATATTGTTTCAGTGAAAATTTAACATACATTAACAAATTCTGCAGTGATGAAGTTCTGGAGAAGTTGACAACTTCAAAGCTGTATTCAGTGTGTGTTGTCACTTCTGAATAGATTTTTCTTTTTCCTTAAATGAAAAGATACGAAACAATCCAATTTTGAAGTGGTAACCTGAAACTCAAAGCCTAAAGAAATGATGGCATTGCCATTAGAGCAGACCAGGATGTGAGTTAAAAGGGACAGTGTTAGTATGGCATTCTGTTTAAATTTAACACGTCGTGTTTTCTTGGAACAAAAACGCCCTGGCTGAAGCACACCATGCACACCACTGCTCCATGCACCTGAGGCTGTCCTCCCATCCTTGTCAGATCTGATTGCTCGTGCTCCAAGCCATCCTCCATGGAGGAGCAGCCCAGCCAGGCAGCGAGAGCTCTCAGGAACACACTAATCCATGTGAACTGCACAGTTTAGCTAAAAATGCTGTCTGGCATTCCAAACTGTCAACTTCATTTTCTTCCAGGACGCGAAATAGATTCTTTCTTCAGAGCAGAGATTTTGTTTGTTGGGGTATTTTTTTTTTTCTTCTTGCTTGCCAATATAAAGCAAGTTGAAGGGGTGTGACTGTCATGACAGAATCCTGCTCTGAGTGGAGTAAGGAGACTTGGCTGGCTGCAGGGCTCCAGGAATGCAGTGAGCTCATGGCCACCACACCCCTGGGAGTCCTGCACGCTGCGTTCCTGCAGGATGAAGCGTGTTGGGCTTCATCTACGGCTGCTGGCGTGGTGGGAGGTGAGACTAGGTCAGGACAGCAGAGCAGTGTAGGCTGGGTCCGTGTGCCTGGCTCATTTGTGTTGCGTTGAGTAAGCATGGGAAGGCAGCAGGGAAATGAGATGTCTGGTAGTCTTCTCAAATTATCACTTAGTCTTAGAAGTGGTCTTACTGAGGGCTCAGTTTCAGGGTTTCCAGAAGATTTCTATTTTATTCAGGTGAGCTAAGAGAAAAAAAAAGGTAGAGAGAGCAGTCGGTTAAAATAGTTTAATGAATAATCTGTCTGATCCTTGATAGCAGCAACTAGTTATCTGACAGATTAGAGGAGGTAAAGTGCTGAATTTGAGGAAAGACTGAAGTCCTCAATCTACCCATTCTGAGGAATTTGTAGGGCTTAGTCCATCCTGCCATAGCCATGAGTGTACCATGATCTCTGATCCATAGTTCAGTGCTGCTATTCAACTCAGAACTGAGCAGACTAAGAAAAGTAGCATTATTTTTTTCCTTGTTTGTTTTTTTTGAGGAAGGAAAGTTTTCTGTTGCATTTTCAGTAGTGTAGGAACATCCTCATGGCCTGACCAGCTTCTCTGGAATGTCTATGGCGAGGCTGAGCTTTATAAAGTTTGCCCCATAAACATTCTGATGAAGCTTCAATTTTGTTGTTACAGTGAGATCATCTCCTTCCTCATTAGGCTTTCATGCTGTGTCAGTCTATAAGAGTAATACAAGCTTGAAAGAGAGAAGAGCCAAAGAGAGAAGGCAACTCTCAAAATAGTATAAAGAGTTGGCCTGTTGCTGACTTCCTGCCCATGTGCTTAGTCAGTTAAGTGTGATTTGATGGTTCTTGTAACCAGTTTTTTCTCCATCACTGCTGTCCTGCTAGAAATAAATATTTCTTAGCTTTTTAGCAACTGTAGATTAAAAAAAAAACAAAGGGGGGGGTGTATGAAGCCAAGAATGCTTAGTGGCTGAACACCCAGTATAGAGCTTACTGTTAACTTACTCCTATTTTAGTACATTACAATGAGTCAGAGAACTCAACTATGATAAACCACGTAATTTAAAAGCTTGAGAGGACAAGGCATTTGATCTTCAAAGGGCTTTCATCTTCTGCAATGGCACAGGATGGATGCCAACATATCTGTCTGATTGCAGGGTAGGGTTGGTTTGGGGTTCCATGTTCAGGCAGTAGGGATTTTGCTGATGTGGTTTTCATTTTAAAGAGATGTAAACTGTAAAAAAAAAAAAAAATAAAAAGAGCAACAACATGAGACTATGTCCCTATATAAAAACTTCTTTTCTCTTGCGTGCAGCGGAAAGGAAGCCTCCTTTGTTTAACATGAACGCAATGAGTGCCTTATATCACATAGCGCAGAATGAATCCCCTACACTACAGTCTAATGAATGGTGAGTATTGCTGAGGGAGGAATGTTGTAGGGGATCGCTGTAAATGGACTGCTTTGTCATGCTGAGCTCTTGAAATGGCTGGAGTCCTGTTGGGAGGATGTGAGCTGGAAGGTTCTCATTAGATTCACTATACATTTCGTACACAAAATTGACCAATTACTAAATATATGTTTGAGACTCTTCGCTGTAGTAGGAGCAGGACAGGCTGCTGGAAGAACTTAAGATCCTGTAAAAAATTCTGTTCATGGGTCAGTAAACTTTTGAAGCTCCCAGGCTAGCCAAAACTGTGGGGTATAGTTGGTTTTTTTTTAATCACAAACCACACTGTCAATTTCTAAATCCTGTTTTATTGAAGTATTGCTTTGCAAGATGAGGACACAGCTTGTGTGTGGCAAGTGTCTGTTGCATAAACTTCAGAAGAATAAAGCACAGTAGTAACATTTTGTGCCTCCCAGCCTCAACAACTGTCTTTTGCAAACAGCAAATACAGTAAACTAATTTCAAAAGTTAAAAACTTCCTAATTATGGTTTACTGGACCATAGTTCTTGGCCTAGGAGCTACAAGCATCCAGATGTGAGGATCTTGACTCCTTAATGAATTAAATTGGGTCGTTAACATAGGTTGATTTTTTTTGTTCTCCTTGACACAGGTCTGATTATTTTCGAAACTTCGTAGATTCTTGCCTCCAGAAAATTCCTCAAGACAGGCCTACATCAGAGGAGCTTCTGAAGGTTGGCTCGCTTGTCCTTTCTGTTTTCCATGTGGTATTGAAAGGGGCTGTGCCCTGTGATGATGATCTGTCTCACCTACTGTACAAGGTTATGGTTAATGGTGCTCAAACACCTTTGAGCTGCGAGTGCTGTGGGGTGTCCTGAGCTGGCAGCCCTGGTTTGCTGCCTGTCTGCAGTGTCTCACAGTGTTCCCCAGGTGACTTTCCAAGCCAGCCTTGGAGTTCTCAGCATAAAAGGTCACTCCACCAAGTGATACTGGATGACCATCGACTTGTCAAGAGTTTTAGTTTTTAAACTCAGTCATTCCAGTGATTGTAATTAATCCTGACAGAGCTGCTGTGCATTAGCTAACAAATACCTTTTGTTACTCCCCTCTCTGTTCTGTGCTATACGACACTCCACTGTGCTTTATGCAGTACCTGAAATCCACTGTTGGGGAGAACGGGGCAAAAAAAGCAGTTTTTCTTCCCTCTGTTTTTCCTTGGCATGAAAAAGCCTCAGCAGTCTGCAGGCTTTTTCTTGCTTTTTCTAGCTTCTTTTTTAATTCTTCGTTTGTGCTCCCGAGTGCTGCAGGTACTTGGCTTTGCTCACTGTAGTCTGGAGACAAAGCCAGTGGGGTAGATTGTTGCAAAAGGCTGACATGTGAACAGAACTCACAGAGAAGTTGGGTGTTGGAGCAGCTTTTTATGTGAGACTTTGATGGATTTCCTTTGTGGCATCAGGTGGCATTCAGAATTTTGCTAACTTGTCATTCTCTTTACAGTGCTTCTGACATTTTGGCTTTCTTTTTATCCTGGCCCTGCTTCTGCTAAACAGTGTTTTTCCAAATTTTTTGCATTGCAGGGAAATGGATGCTATTTATGAAGGTTTTATCAGCACCTTTTTGCATGGTTTTACCTAAAAATGGCTCTGGGGACTTGTGCCTCTTTGAAAACTGTCTATTCAGAAAGTAAATGCAATTATCCAGGAAAGGTTTCGGTGTGGGTGTGTAGTCCTGCCATTTCAGAATTCTACAGATTGGTTTTATTTTGAGCAATGTGCTGCAATTAAAGAGAACATTGATGGAAATGAAATGTTTGGGAATGTATTCCTTCCATAACTATGGTCTGAAACAGCTGCATGCCACTTTACAGGGACAGGTAGGGAATGTGCCATGTTGGAAACAGCATTGCAGTTCTCCAAAGGAACAAAATGAAAGTAATGGTGGTGTTAATAATGACTCATGCTTCCACAGCACATTGCATCTGGAGACTGCAAAAGCTGCTTCTGACATACACAGACAGTTCTTGCTTTACCTGTGGGCAAAATACAGCCACCCTTGCAGAGAAATGTAGTGAATATCTCCAAGAGAAGAGCAGAACGTGGGGAACTGTTCCAGGACCAAGCTCTAAGGTTCACAGCCTATTTTATGACTCAGAGCTGTATGATGAATATTTGATTCCCAGGCTTTTCTAAACAAGGAAAAGGGTTTTATACTGAGAGTTAGCTGATGAGTTAATTAACATTTGGTTGAAGATACTAGCCAGTCTAGCACCTTTAGCTTTTATTTGGTATTTGTTGCTCTTCCCTCACCAAACCACTAGTAGGTAATGTCTCTGAAGTCTAGGTTTATAGTGAGCCAGTTTTCATGGCATGTAAAATGCTATTTCTGGGTTTTTACACCTTTATTTTTTGGTACAATCATTCTGAAATCTATCTGGATTTCAAAGTCTGAAAATAATGCCAGTGTTGGCTGTGAAGATATTCTCCTCCTGTGCAGGGAAGAGGGCTAATAAACCCAACTAGAGCTCATCACTGTGTCCTCAAAGCATGTGCATTGGAGGCATGAGAGGCCACTCACCTATTTGTGTTCTGCAGCACATGTTTGTTCTTCGAGAGCGGCCTGAAACAGTGTTAATAGACCTGATTCAGAGAACAAAGGATGCAGTGAGAGAACTGGACAACCTGCAGTATCGTAAAATGAAGAAGCTCCTCTTCCAGGAGGCCCACAATGGCCCTGCAGTGGAAACACAGGAGGAGGAGGAGGTGAGAGAAATGCTGGATTTCATCGCTGAACCACAGAGAATGAGACTGTCATTTAAATAACCACAATTCAGATACTGCTGAAACGAAGGGAGGCTGTTTACACACCTGGCTGTAAACACCATCTCCCTCTTTGTGCTTGGAATAAAGCTACCTCAAGGCACAAACAAGGACAAACAGGGGAGATGCTTAGTGCTGGCAAGAAGCTGTGCCATGTGTTCATGCTTGAACAGTCAGCTTCCAGTCCTGTAAATCCTCGCTTTCTTTGCCTGTTTATGAGGCTTCATGAGGACTCTTTAGCAACTGCAGTTAACCTCTGTTTTGACCATATGTACTGAGAATGTTGTTCTAAATCTAAGGCATTGAGGTTTTTACTTGATATATTTTGAAAAAAAAAAAAAAAGAAGAAGAAAAGAAAACCAGGTCATCAGGGAAGTTGATTTCTCTTTTTTGGGTTGAGTGCTGCAGTCCCCATGAAGAGAAGTAGACTCTGAATTCCAGTTCTCCTGTACAGAAAGGAGCCTGCAAGGTGCAGGGTCCCAGCTGAGCACTCAGGTGATTCTGGTGTCACAGCAGTTTGTGGTGACATGCTGTGGCTGATACATGATAGAGTTCAGCTTGTTAACAGGCTCGCTGTTGAAAAGAATCTGACATCAGCCAGTTAATCTTGACAGGGCTGACTCTTTCTCTCCCCAGCACCCCACAAGAAAAACGTTTCATGGCGATGCCTGGAGGGTGGAAAGTGCCATGACATGGCAGGTGGATGCCTTCAGAGAGAAATGGAATGAATGTTCCATTTGGTGATGTCCGTGGGTACCACTGGGATGGGTTTGAATTTTCTTTCTAATTCCTTTCTCCTAGGAACAAGATCATGGCGTGGGCAGGACGGGAACAGTGAACAGTGTCGGAAGTAATCAGTCCATTCCTAGTATGTCTATCAGTGCCAGTAGCCAAAGCAGTAGTGTTAACAGTCTTCCAGATGCCTCGGATGATAAGAGCGAGCTGGATATGATGGAGGGGGACCACACCGTGATGTCAAATAGCTCTGTCATTCATTTAAAACCGGTAAGCACTGGATTCTTACTGCAGAACTTGGAAGCTGTAAAGTGGGAGAGAATTTGTTTGGCACAAAGTCAGCTGTTCCCATTCCCTAGTCATTATCTGCAGTTTATATTATTGTGCCCCAAATATCTATATATGAGTGTGCACTGGAGACTTGGGAAAGTGGCTGTGAAGATGGTTTATTTTTGTTAATTCACTAAAAATTATTTGCCTAATGGAATTGTTTCAAAAGCAGTTTGCTTTGTCAGGAGGAGTTGGAATGGGAGGTTGTAAATAGGTTTGTTTGGTGGCTACCCTTAACATGCATAGCAGTGCCTTGTGGGACAACAGGATGTGTGACTTCCCCTTTTTACCTCCTCGTTAGATAATTCTTAAAGTCAGGGCCTACAGTAGAAGCTGAAATCAGTTCTGCAGCACCCAGCTTCCCAGCATTTGATTTGAATATTTTGTTAATGAATAAAGTGTAGGGAAAAAAAAGCAGCAGAAACCACTTCCGTGCTTTCCCTCTGCCAGATGAAGGGTGGCCTGGGGAGTGCCCTCTGAGCTGGGCTGCTCTTGCCATGGAGGGGTTATCACTCCGTTTGCTCAAAGCACTACCGTTGCTGTGGCTAATGATAGGTGTGGCTAGAATGTCTTGTTCTTTGCCCAAATACGCAACAAAGACACAGGTATTTCCTCAGGGAGTTAATTAGTGTATCATATCTAACTAGTAATCGCTCTGTGATGAATGACAAACTCAAAATAAGAATGTGGAATACACCATGACAAATTTTAAAATTTGCTTTGAGGTATTTCTGCAGTGGGTGTAATGAAAATCTTCCTCTGTCTTTCAGAGCTACAAAGATGTTGTTTTTTGTCTTTCAGAGTTGATAAAATCTACTTTATAGCTTTTATGTTTTGTTGCAGTAAACTGTTTAACTCAGCTTTCAGTTTTCCATTATTTTTTCTCATTTTCAGCTTTGGTTAGTAATCTTCCTCTTAGTAATAAAAATTCAGTATGAAATTTCTGAAAGCAAAGGTCGTAGATCAGAACTCCTTTTGCAGCATATACCTTCAGCAGCAGGAGGATCTTTCAGGGCCGATGAATGTAAAACGCTTTTTTCTCCCTTTCAAATAATGAGACCAAAATTAAAAATCTTTAGTAACACAGTTTCTCTTTATTCTCTGACATTAATATTTGCTGATAAAGGAGGAAGAGAACTACAGAGAGGAGTCGGATCCTCGGACAAGGGCATCAGAACCCCAGTCTCCTCCCCAAGTGTCTCGCCACAAGTCTCATTATCGGAACCGAGAGCACTTTGCTACCATACGCACAGCGTCGCTGGTACGTGGAGGGTTGGTTTGGGGAGAGCTCTGCAGGAGAAGATGCTTTGAACACAGCTCTGTGCAACTTCTCAGAGCTTTCAGAATATCACCACAATATGAGTTATCTTCATTGACTTGAGATACTGTCACTGAAATAGTTTAGCGTCAGTTAATAAAAGCTTCACTGAGATACCTGGGCAGATGTAATTTGTGTATATTAAATATTTTAAGTCTCAAATCCAGTGTGCCCCGTAGAATATAGGAAACCATTTATAATAATAAGCTGGTTTTTTATTTTCATATGCATATTATGAATATTTGTGGGTGTGTGTATGTATCCACCCTCATTGTATTAGGCTAAAAGGCCATTATTTAGTACCAGCTTTATAACAATTGTACTGTTTTTCTCTTGGAGCCCAAGTGAGCTTATCTCCTACAGCCGAATTGAGTTTTTAATCTTCTCTGCTGCCATTAGGATGTGTGCTTTTCTTTACAACAAAATCATATTTCTTAACTGAATCGTTTTCTTTTGTGGTTTGAAGACTGCTGAAAAGCAGATTAAGCAGCATTAAGTTCCTCTGGCCCGATGTGGTTATCTTCCTAGGTGACAAGGCAAATGCAGGAACATGAGCAAGACTCTGAGCTCCGAGAGCAGATGTCTGGCTATAAACGTATGAGAAGGCAGCACCAGAAGCAACTGATGGCATTAGAGAATAAACTGAAGGCAGAGATGGACGAGCACCGCCTCAGGTTGGACAAAGATCTCGAAACACAGCGTAACAATTTTGCTGCAGAAATGGAAAAGCTAATTAAAAAGCACCAAGCTGCCATGGAAAAAGAGGTAGGAGGTTATGGTTTATCAGACCAACCCATGTTTGTTAATTACATTGAATTGTCCACTTCCCCTCACTGATGCAGAGATGACAGTGTGGACTCTGAGGTGTCTTGTTTTCAGGAGCCAAGCAAATTGGTAATTAGAAAAAGGTTAATACATCACCTCCTTACACTAAGGGGTTGTGTAACTAGAGAAAAGGTATGTCCTTCATGGCAGTGGGTTGTACTGAATGTTGGAATCCTGACCCCAGAAAAAACACTGAGGGTTTTCCTCTCTCTTGCCATGTCTGTGCTGTCAATAATTGCCTGCCATTGAGTGTTGTGGAGTCAGATTAGCCTGCGGAGAAATGTGCCAGCTACACTTAAATGTTCACTGTCTAGTTGTGCATGGATATGGGGGGGCTGTGCTTTTAAATAATTGATAATGAAGTGGTGCTGCCTACAGCAGCTGTTATCGATTTTTGTTCATCTCTGATCTCTCAGTGGAAGGCTGAGGATATAGTTTATCATGAGATTTTGACTTTTTTAGGCAAGATTAGCTGAACAATAGGACTGAGGGAATGTGGTACTGGAGGAGGACTCTGCTGGGTGCCTTGATGGGATGGGGATTGAGGAGAGAGTGAGGACAAGCTCCTCTGACTTGGACTTGTCCAGAGGTGTGGTGAATATTGTGGTGACTACCATGAGTTCTGGGTCTTGAGGCTGAAATTGGACATGAGCTGTAATCCATTGGGACTCAGACTGACTTGCTGCTGGATTTGCTGTAGGCTAAAGTGATGGCAAATGAAGAGAAGAAGTTCCAACAGCATATTCAGGCCCAACAGAAAAAAGAATTGAACAGTTTCCTGGAGTCTCAGAAGAGAGAATATAAACTGCGTAAAGAGCAGCTGAAAGAGGTAACTCATCTCCAGTGAGAAGTGTGTGATGCGGTGTGAGAGTGGTGAGCCTGTGAAAATAAAAGTGACACTGCACCACACATCTTCCACAGGGTAACAGCAAGTCTGCATTTCATGAGTAGAGTCCTGTGTGTACTATATTTATTTCATCTCTTTGACCTTTGAGTAAGAGAATTTATTTTTTTAGTTAGTTATTGGTAATTGTATGTTTATCTTCTGGAAGTTCAAACCTCTCCATTGTTCAGTACTGCCTTTTAGCCAGAAACGTGCAAAGTTGGCAATCCTAAGGAATGAAAAGTTTATGAAAGGTCATGAAGATTTTTCTCATACATTGTTGCTGCAGGTAGTGGCCATTCTCTGCAGTAGTTTCTGAAATTTTTAATCATTTAGTGATATTCATGTACAGGAGCAAGAGAACAGAGCAGTAAAGATGATCTGCATTTTTTGTAAGGACAATATCTGTAAAGGACTATTAATTTTAATGGAGAAAGCTCTGTAATTACTTAATAATCATTGCATTTTAGTGAAAATCAAGATCTCTGTGAAATGCAGAGAAACTGTAGATTCAAACTTCCTGATTTTTTTGTGGAGTGACTGAAACCGTAAGCACTATAAATAATTTTTTTTGAAAGAACCATTTAATGCTCAACCATCAACTTGTGTGACACAACTTTGGAACTTGCTCCAAAGGGAAATATTCCCAAACCTAGGCATTTCCCAGGAGAAAAAAAAGGCTAAAGAGCAGCAGAGCCAAGAAAGATCTAACAAAAACTACAGTAGCGTGGGCTCTTTGTAATAACATAGAATCTTTTTCTAAGTGGGCAGTAGATCACAGAGCACCAAGAAACACTGATGAAATACAGAGGAGTTCTGTCTCATACTTCAGTCGAAATGTATCACAACAAGTCTTAATTACTGCATGGGCATCTCTAGTATGCAATTCAAGCAAGCAGAGTCTTTTGCTAGAGATACTTTAGGCCATGTAGTACAAATGTGGAAACTCTGAAGTTTTACCTGTGAACTTCTTCACATTGTTTTTGTGAGTTAAGGCGTCTCAGTGAGCAGCTGTGCCTTGATGAGTTACTGTAGTATGGGTATGTGCTCTGATCAAGCAAGACACAAAAAAATTTCTGATGTGCTTCATGTAGCTGGAGTTCTGTTTGAACAACAGGACGTGAACACTTTCCTTCTCTCACTCCCTTGGGAGCCTGTAAAAATGTTTACCAGGCAGTATGGCAGTACCTCCAAGTGTTTTCAGTAGCAACCCCTCATTTTGACATTTTCAGCTGATACCTAGGTCTGGAAACTGTGGACATAAACTGGTATTTTGGCCAGTGCAAAAAAAAAAAAAAAAAAAAAAAAGCTGTAGTTGAATCTGCTCCACTGTGATTTGTCTCCTGGTATTTCCTTAGTGTTCCTTACATGATGTGATGCATTTTGAAGAGTCTGAGATGACACCAACCTTGAGAAGAGAGAGTAGAATGTAGTTCAGTAGTTTATTAGTCAGGTCTGTCCAGTTTGTGGCCAAAGAGCTTAATGTAACTATTCCCCAATTAATCACCTTGCGATTATCAGGAGCTGAATGAAAACCAGAGCACTCCAAAGAAGGAAAAGCAGGAGTGGCTCTCTAAGCAGAAGGAGAACATCCAGCATTTCCAGGCAGAAGAAGAGGCCAACTTACTGAGGCGTCAGAGGCAGTACTTGGAGCTGGAGTGTCGCCGCTTCAAGAGACGGATGCTCCTGGGCCGCCATAACCTGGAGCAGGACCTGGTTCGAGAGGTAAGGGAGCAGGCAGAGATGAGACCTGGGTGCACCTGTGTGAAATGCATCTCACAGGAGCACCTGCAGTCCAACAAAATCACACAGAAATGTTTGTTACCACATCCAAAGTGTTTTGGTAGAACAGTGGTTGGATGCTTTGCAGTGCCAGCTGGTAATCCCTGTGGCATCCAGTGTACAGGTTAATGCCCTATTGCAGGAGAATTGTTAGGTCCAAAAAGTCACCAGACACAACAGTTAACAGAAAATGCTTACTGTGAATCCTGTTGAGCATCTAGAACAGGAAGAAGAAAAGTGAAATGAGGAAGGAAAAATTACCGGTGGCATTGCTGTCTGCTGCTGATAAGACCAAGAAACTCTGTGGTCTGTCCTCAAATGCCTTGGAAAGAGAAATGCCCTTGTGAACAAAGTGAAATGTCACTTTGTCAACGGAAATCCAAGTAAGTACAAAGAACCTAATAATTCCCTCTGTCCTCCTGCTAGGAGCTAAACAAAAGGCAGACACAGAAGGACCTGGAGCACGCCATGCTGCTGCGTCAGCACGAGTCCATGCAGGAGCTGGAGTTCCGCCATCTCAGCACCATCCAGAAGATGCGCTGCGAGCTGATCCGGCTCCAGCACCAGACCGAGCTCACCAACCAGCTGGAGTACAACAAGCGCCGCGAGCGGGAGCTGCGGCGCAAGCACGTCATGGAGGTCCGGCAGCAGCCCAAGAGCCTGAAGGTACTGAGGGGTGCAGGAGCTCTGAAGGTGCTGAGGGGTGCAGGAGCTCTGAAGGTACTGAGGGGTGTAGGAGCTCCCATGTGAGCTGGTGGCAGTGGACAAGAGGTCCATGGAAGAGTGGTCCATTACAGCCTTTCTATAGTGCAGGCAAGGCCAAGGTGATCTGAAGCTTGTTAACTTGAGGAGCACCATAGTGGTGATCAGCATTACAGGATATTGCAGACAGGCCACAGCAGCACTAGTCCCTCCTCCTCTTTGAAAAGCTCTTCTCAGCAATGTCCCTTCCTTTCTGGGGTAGTTTTAAATGCATTTAATGTTCACAGTATGCTTTTTTTTCCCACTCCTACACCATTTTCTGATCCTTCTCTCCCCCATATTCAAAAATAAAGTCAGTATTTCTGTAATGAAGCAGTGTAATTTAAAAACAAAACCCAAAAGCTTTGTGTGTGCATCAAAATGAACTTCACTTTCAGTCTTGGCTAACTCACCTGGTTAGTGTGTTTTTATACTAAAGCTGGCATGGTGGCAGGTGGGGAGGGGGAAGAGAGAGACACCAGCCAAGTGCAGTGTCCTCAGGAAGCTCCTGGCACTGACCTTTGCTGTTTGTCTCTTCTGGGTTTCTCATGCTGCCCTTGTAGCTCTGGTGGCTGACCAGAATTATGGGGCCTGTGTGATTGAGGCTTTTAGTGTTTTTGTTTAAGCCTTCACTTCATCAGAAGAAGTCCAGTGGTTTATTTTGAAGTGTCTGAGAAGGGCCTCTCACAAAGCTGCCTGGTATATTTCCTTTGAGGAGGCAGACTTCTTCTCTCCACCCAGTGTTCAGCTGTGCCAGTAACAAAATGAGTGTATGGCATACTGAGCATGGGGTTTCTTTGTTGTTTTACATCTTTCCTCCTCACGATATTTTCTGTCTGACTTAGTTTTCACCACCTGCAAGTTATCTTCTTACAGAGAAAATAACCAACTTGAAAACACAACTTCAGAAAAGAAAAAATGATACCTGATTTGTCAATATTACAATATTAAATAGTGAAAACCTGGCTTGTGAGAACAAGGAACCATCTGATCACTGCTGAGAATCTCCAAGGATATAGTGTATAAATAGCAGATGACTTCACAGGGAAGCTGTGCTGCACTCTGAGCTGAATAAAACTGAAGCAGCTGTATTAGGTTGATCCTTCTGAGATTAGCATGAATGAGTTCTGCCTCCCCAAGGTGATGTGGTGCAAACACGAGTGGGCAGCATATCCATTCTCCTTCCCTGGCAGCAGGATCTGTGGTACTTCTGTGCTGCAGGGGCTTGGCTGCCCTCACACCTCTGCAGACTCTGCAACCCCTTCCCTTTTCCAGGGAGGACAGGGCTGGAGCGTTTTGCAGGGAGCATGGAAAGCTTGCACTTTGCTTTGCATGGCTGTTCTGTCATTAGTGAAGGATTTCAGGCTTGAGCTGTCAATCCTGCACCTTTGCAAACAGGCAGTGCTAACAGCAGAGCCCGTGGACAACCGTTGGGTTTGTAGCACAATCCCCTCTTTATCGAGGCTGTTCTCTAGCATTAACTCCTTCTCCTGCCTCTGACTAATGCAGGCAAGTATTCTTAATTGAACAGATAATTTGACCATTTGTTCAGTTTCTCTCCCCAGCAACGTTTTCCCTCAAGGGCACATTTCAGGCTTTCCCTTTGTTATTTAGTGAGGCCCTTTGTCCTGGAAGCAGGTTTTTAACGGTCAGTGTCTGTTCTGTGACAGCACCAGAAGGACCCATAACTAGAATTCACCCTTCAGTGAAAACGGCTGTTATTATTTGGAGTGTGTTAATTGTGATGCAAATACCCTCTTGCTGGTATTTCACAATACTAGGTCAAAATGATCTTGTCAGAAGTCTGACTGGAAATCTTACCCCTCCCTTCTGTTTCCTGTTGTTAAAGCCTTTGGATTGGGAGCCTGTAAACAGTCTGGTGTCCAAGCAAGACTTCACAAAAAATGAGGACAAAATAGGTTGATAGTGTTTTGCTGTGACCAGGTCCCTGATGGGAATGTGTAACCTGCTGACACTTCCCTTAAGGGCAGTGAGAAACAACCTTAGAGGTTTCCTGGAAGGAAATAACTTTCTGTGAAATTCAGAAAGGTTAGAAGTGATGCATTCCTCTTCATGATACGTGTTTTGATTTGAATCAAACCCATCTTTGTCCTGTTCTCTGCATCAGGTTAGCAAAGTGTTATTGTTCTTCTATGCAGCAGAGTTTGCTTAGGCTGGGTGTGTTGTTTGATCCCACTGCACCTTTTGAGGTGGTTGCAAGTGCTGTGCTTATCACCTGCCCTGCTGAGCCCTGAGTTGGTGCCAGGAGCAGCACTGGAGGGGCTGATTTGGCCAGGCACAGAAATCTGCCTCGCTGGTTCATATCCCAGAGCTCTTCCAACTTACTCAAACAGGAGTCTGGTCCTGTGCTCTCTTTGTACCTCTGGTGCTTCAGTATTTGGCACGGTGCCTAACAATGGAAAGGCTCTCATGTCTGATTTTAGTGATTTGTGTTTATTTATTTATTTGTTTATTCTTACCATGGTGAACTTGACCATCAATTAACCATCATCACTCATCACTTCTGGATTTTGCTTTGTTAGTAGTATCCCTACCAGCCATGCCATAGAAAGATACAGAGAACTCCAGAGCCCCCTTGTTTTCAAGATCTTGAAACACTTAGTACATGTTAAACTTCACAGGCTGCTCTGAAGGCAGGAAAAAGAAAAAAAAAATATTCAAGGTCATCCAGCAAAGCTGGATCCCAATACCTTTTCCAGTATTGGTGTCCCCCAACCCTATGTGCAATCACAGCTATGTCTCTAAACAATACAGAGATGTTAGCAAGTGCAAAGGGAGGAAAACTCCATTTCCAGTAAGCCTCCACTGGGACTGGGAAATTGTTTTGTTGGCTAGACCAACACAATACTACTGTTTGTGGTGTACATTTTAAAGCATCTAGTCTTTTTTGGGTTTCTTTATGAAAACCAGGCTCATAATATCAAGGGTTAGAATACATCTTATATTCATCAAACCCTCAATGGAAAAAGCATTGCTCTTTTTTCCTGTCCTCTCCCATGCACCAGATCTGCTTCTTTTCATAACATTAAGTGCTATTCATATATATGTGCCATACAAGCACAGTCGTGTAAGTATGGCTTTTGGTGCTAATAAATATTAGTCCTGTCCCTCAAGAACTTTTCTTGAAAAGCAACACCCAGGACTGGATTCAGTCCAGTGACAAATGTGAGGCTCTTTGTGCAGAGACAGCTGTATTTAGGCTGGAGCTTTGTTATAAAAGTGTCTGTATTGTAATTGTTTTGCACAGTAGCAGTGTCAAAGCAGCTGCAGCAATAGTCATTGCCTCTTGTGTATTTTGCTTCCCTCCTTGCACTGTAGATGTTAATATACATTTGTGGATTCTTGAACTCATATCCTTAATGTAATCCTAAATATCCATTTGAATGGATATTTTGCTCATTTGAAACATGCTGGTTTTTTCTTTGTGTCCCCTCCATCTTTCCAGTCAAAAGAACTACAGATAAAGAAGCAGTTTCAGGATACATGCAAGATCCAAACCAGACAGTACAAAGCACTGAGAAACCATCTGCTGGAGACCACGCCAAAGAGTGAACATAAAGCTGTCCTCAAACGGCTCAAGGAGGAGCAGACCCGGAAGCTGGCTATCCTGGCTGAGCAGTATGATCACAGCATTAATGAAATGCTCTCTACACAAGCTGTGAGTCGCCTCTGAGGGACCCAGGGTTCCTCAGCCAAAGAGGGATGTTTGCATTTTAACCGCTCTGTATCCTGACAGCAGGCTTTCTGCTTCCTTGCTGCACACGCCATTCCCTGCACAGTCCTTCCTCCGTGTTTAGAAAGCAGAGTTCAAACGCAGAGGAAGGACCTACCACCCCCTCCAGGCAGGCTGAAGCTGCTGTTGTAGAGATGCAAAGTGATGCATCTGTGTGACCAGTGAACTGCTTTTGCATGAGATGTGGCAACATAAACATCCCTGTTAGAGCATCATTACATAGTGCAACTGGCTGTCTTAACTCATTTAGATTTTGATTTGTTGATGGTAGCAACCCAAGCATGTGCCACCAGTGGAAGATGCTCATCGAGTCATGGAGGAGTCCACAGTTTTGACAGTAAATCTGAGGTCAAAGTGTTGTGGCAGTTCTGTGATTCTTTCTTTAAGAGATCCTTCTTTAAGGAATGACCACATGAGCAATGCTTCAAATCCTTGCTACAGCTTAATGTGCACTTTTCTTTGCAATTCTTGCATATTGCATCCCGCTCACATCACTTTGTACACAAATTTAACACTGTGAGGCAGGGTAGCTGGCTTCTTTTATGATGGGAAGGTTAAAAGTTCGTATCATGTTGCTTTTAGGTTTATTTCATTATATCCTTGTGCCCAAGTCCTGCATTGGCAGGGCTCTGGACTTAAGTCTCCTGGGTAGAGGTAATTGGTTAATCCAGTTGAATAGAGCAAGAGAGCTCCTCTTTGCCTCTAGCAAAAGGAGAGCTGAGGATGTTTGCACCTCCAGCAGTCTGGTCTCTGCAGTGTGGATCGTGGTTCCTGAGGCGCCACTGCTCATCAGCATCACTTGCATCAGTGCTGTGGGCTCACTGTCACCAGTCTTTGTCACTATAGGTCCTCTGTTCAGCGAAGCAAAGTACAATAGAGACCAATTGTATTGCTAAGAAAACAATGTCCCAGCCCATTCTCCCCCTCCCCGCGGTCCTCCCCTGGAGTGTCAGCAGTGGTTACCCCATGGTGAAACGTCTCTATTGTCTGTCTTTCCCAGCTGCGTTTGGATGAGGCACAGGAAGCAGAGTGCCAGGTTTTGAAGATGCAGCTGCAGCAAGAATTGGAGCTGCTGAACGCATATCAGAGTAAAATCAAGATGCAGGCAGAAGCCCAGCACGATCGGGAGCTGCGTGATCTTGAGCAGAGGGTGTCCCTCCGCCGGGCCCTCCTGGAGCAGAAGGTAAAGTGGGCATGTGAGCATCCTAAGCACACTCCATATTTCAGATCTTAAATTCCACTTATCAGTGAAAGATAAACTGCTCTTACTTTGCTGTATATAGTAACACAGATCATTTGGGTGTTTGTCTCTCTGGGGTTGAAAGCTCAGTGACACATAGACTAAACTTTCTGCCAGCTCAGGCCTCCTGTGTGAGCAGCTTCTGGCTGGGATAGAGCTGCCTGAAGTGTGCCAGAGGGGGATGTGCCTCTCTGGGCAGAAGGGAGAGAGAACTGTAGTCTCTGTCTCTGAGCTGGGCATTGGCTTCCCTGGCCCCTGAGAGAGCAGACAGTAACAGCCTAAGGCTGGGGCCTGCAGTTTCCCTGTGAAATAATGTATCTTATGAGCAAACTCAAGTAGCCAGAGCTACAGGTATGGTGCATCTGCTGCTCCCCAGATCTCAGCTTCAATTGGCTACGTGTATTCAGGTGCTTCTTGTTGAAGTTTGCTTCAGGTGCAGTGCTAGATGTGTGTGTAGAATTGTGAGTGGCCTACACAGACCAAGGGAAGGGAAATGCACCAAAAACTGATGGGAGGAAATAAACTGTCAGCCTTCCTCATGCAGTTGTTTTCCCTTTGGACTTGCCCTATAGGTGTCAGCCATTGCCATTCAGACATTTCCCAGTTTTGTTCATCAGTGTGTAGTAAATTAGGGCGATTACTCTGTTGGCCTCGAGGTTCTTTACACTGCATTTCTTCTAGGGGCTAATGGATGGATGCTGGGATAGTCCACAGAGCACTGCTCCACCTCACGGCCAGCGGAGGGAGCATCCCCAAGGAGGCAGCACAGTCCTGTTGGGCTTTGGTCTCTGCAAGGAGGCAATTGCTCTCAGAAAATAGATTAATCTGTGAAAGCAGAGTTCTGTGTGTCGTTTGTGTGCAGTAGCTGTCTTTAGACCCCACTGCTAGTTATTTTGGTCCCAGTCCCGTCACAGCCTGGCACGAGTATGGATTTATCTGGAGGTGCATTGCCCTCTGGTGGCATGAGCTGCTTGGGGAGGAAGTGCCACAGTGAGCCAGTGCTCCCTGCTCTGTGGGAGCAGCATATATTGCAGATAGTGTTAGAAGCTGCAGTGAAGCCAATGACTCAAAGAAACCCACAGCAGCCAATAACGTTGTAGAAGTTTTCCATTGTCTACTGGGATTGACGTCTCTGTGCATGGAAAACCCCTGTGGAGGATTTGGCATCAGTAATAGGGATAGCAAGCTTAACAATACTATTTCACAGAGAGAAAAATAGACAAAAATATCACCTAGCATAATTTTCTATATGTTTCTGTCCCTGTATTGCCTTAAAGTAGCAAAAAAAATGATGGTGCTTCAGCTTTCATTGGTTCCTGTAGCAATATGTGCAGTCTTGGCACATGAAAATCACAGGTCAAGCACCAGCAGTGAGACCTTGGTGAGGTTCCAGTCACTTGGCAGTGACTCAAGGGCAAACATGTGGGTCCAGAGGGAGACACATCATTCTTTTGCAGGGGTATTTTTTGGGAAGAGAGGTGATGTTCTGTTTTTATAAGAACTAAGAGTTGTGAGTTTTCTGGTGTGGGTCCCTCAGTGGTGTCACCTGGTGTTTGCTGGCATGTGCTAACTGAAGTTGGCAGCCAGAGAAAGGGCAGGTATGTGCACAAGATGAATGTCTGCATTTATATGCACAAATAAATGTGTAGCCTGTGGCAAAGTCAGTCCCTGGTGTTCAATAATAAACCAGATTCCAGAAGTTAGTGTATGCATGGAAATCTGCTTCCTTTTCAGCAGGCTGCCTTTACTTTTGGTGGTGCCCATCATCACCAGAGCATGTGTGTCATGTCCAGCCCTGGAGTGAGGAGGGAGTAGCCAAGCCCCGTGGATGTGAAATGTTGTTTGTATTGCACCAGCAATGAGCATGTCCCAAGAGTGTCTTTAAAAGAGTTCAGATTTAGTCATTTCCTTCCCACATGCCTCAGACACTTCATTTTCAGAGTGGTTTGAGTGATGTCACTTTAACAAAGTGTCAGGCCTTTCAAGTGAAGTTCAGTTGCACCAAGTCCTGTGTGTTACACTGTCACTGAAAATGGTGACACGCTGAAGACATTGAGAAAGGAGGGTTCTACTTAGACAGCAGGAGAGGAAAACAACAAGCAGAGCATTTTAAAGAGCTAATGTTAGAGAAGGCACCTTCTTCCTCCACTGCCTTTGTGGCTTTCAGCAGGAATAGTGAGCAGGGCTGCTCAGTGCACAGTCTGTCACTCACCTAGAGTAACAGGCAAGTAGAGAAGGAGTTTCTGAAAGCCCCAAATGGCTCAGGAGATGACTCATGCTGGAGCAGATTGTTTCCTCAATTCCAGATGAAATTGCTTTGCATATTCCCTGACTCAGGCAAGAGAGTGCTTACAAGTACAAGGCTCTGCCTGGTGCCTTCAGCACAGACCCAGATAACACCTCTTGGCCATGTTGCTGCTGACAGCAGGGAGATGCCAGTGAGCTGTGCTGAAAGTCTTGGCTCCTGCTTTTTCCCCGTTTGGTCTTTTTTACTGAGGCCAAAAGAAGCTTTTTCAGTGCTGGCAAGAAGATAAGGGGTAATGGTTCTCCACCTGACTGCAGAGATTTCAACAAGAAAGGCTTTCATCCCTGTCTGATGGGTGTCAGGAGGCCATAGTCCTGGGTTTTCAGTACTTACAGTGCTGATCCCAGTGCCACTACCAAAGTAGTCTTAGAAACCAATTTGGAACAGTCTTATGGGGGAGAAATTGGAGTTGCCAGCTTGCATATCATCTAGCTAATAATCTGCCACACAGCTCAAACAGCACTGCCTATGTCCTTCAGCCACACACCCTGGAAAAATTATCACAGCAGTGAAATATGAGAAATCCAAATTAGGAAAGGGGTAGATAGGAGGTGATAAATACATGAGCTAAGAAAATCTGGCCAGTGAACATTAGAGAGGAAGCTGAATGTGGGCTTGTGCATTGAATCCCAGAGAAAACAGCAGTCATCATCATGATCATCATTAGATTCAGCTACAAACAGTGAAGGTCACCATAAGCTGTTTTGGCAGGCTGTACCTAAAGGTGCTTTCCCAGTAGGCATCTACGGAAGCTGTAGACTCTTAGTCTATGTCAAGCTGTTGGTATCAGTGCAAACTTCAGATTCGCATCCCTCAAATTTCATGTATTCACCAGGGAACAGGGACCAACACCCTCCAACTGGTGTTCACCATGCTTTGGCCTGTGTGGGTCTTTGAGACTTAACCCTTAAAAAATTCACCCTTTCGTATTCAGAACAGACTGCGTGTCCATGGACATCTGATCTAGAGCCAGTTTCCTGCACAAATGCAGGAAAAAGCCCCTCAGCAGCTGTTACAGGTCCTCCAGAGGCTGTGCCAGTCCTGCTGCTACAGACTGTCTCTTTTTTTCCTTCCTAGATTGAGGAGGAGATGCTGGCGTTGCAGAACGAGCGCACCGAGCGGATACGAAGCCTGCTGGAGCGTCAAGCTCGCGAGATCGAAGCCTTTGACTCAGAAAGCATGAGGCTAGGTTTTAGTAATATGGTTCTTTCTAATCTCTCCCCCGAGGCGTTCAGCCACAGCTACCCGGGAGCTTCTGGCTGGTCCCACAATCCTACTGGGGGTGCAGGACCTCACTGGGGTCATCCCATGGGTGGCCCACCGCAAGCTTGGGGCCATCCAATGCAAGGTGGACCTCAGCCATGGGGTCACCCCTCGGGGCCCATGCAGGGGGTACCTCGAAGTAGTGCTATAGGGGTCCGCAACAGCCCCCAGGCTCTGAGGCGGACAGCTTCTGGGGGACGGACGGAGCAGGGCATGAGCAGGAGCACAAGTGTTACTTCACAAATATCCAATGGTTCACACATGTCTTATACATAACTTAAACAATAACTGAGGGTGGCAATTCCACTGGAGCTGTCTGCCAACAGAAACTGCCTACAGACACCAGCCCAGCAGCCTCCTCAGTGCGGTGCTGACGTGTGGAAGCTGGGTGCACATGGAATATTGTATTCATTTTGTAAAGCATTACGTTTTGTGTTTACTAACTGGGATGTCATAGTATTTGGCTGCAGGGTTTTGGGGGGGTGGTTTTTGGTTTTTTGTTTTGTTGTTGGGTTTTTTTTGTTTTGTTTTTTTGTTTTTTTTATGTTTTGGAGGGGTCTTGGGAGGGCGTCTGAGAAGTATATGCAATTAGTCAGAAGAGTTGGCTGGTGGTCATCACACTGACAGGAGAGAAGGGCCTCAGACTGCCCTCATCATGCCATCCATGTAGGAGTTTGAGGGAGAATGGAGACCTCTTCCCATGTCCATGAATTTCGATCTGCCACCCTGCAAAAACCAGGCAAGCTGCCTTTCAACCAACATCCAGGGGAGGAACAGCTGGATCTTCTGTTCCATTTTTATTTGTCATTAAATTGGATAAATTTCTAGGGTATTGCCTCTGCCAAGAGGCATTTTCAAAGAGTTGTAGGTGAGGAAGAAGGTGAGAAGAGAGGCCAAGAGACACCAGGGCTCAACAGGGCCCTTCTACCCAAGTGTGCGCTCCGTGTCGTGTAAGAAGTGATGTTCTGTCAGAAGGCACTGGTCAGCTTCCCGAGAACTCTGTAGGTAAACCTGTCTGGGGGGAACAGGCTAGGAATGTTTGAAATGGTCTATCTGCTTTGGCACTCCCTGACTGTGCTGCTGGTAGCTCAGATGAGGTTGGGTAGAGGAGCGTAAGTAATGCACTTGTACAGCTAATACTGTGACATCTCATTTTAGCTAAGCATCAGAATAATTCTTGGAGCCCAGCGTAGTCCTTTTTGCTCCATTCAGAAATGTTTAGACTTTCAGCCAATCAGTCGCAAATGCCAGAGGTGTTTTGAAGGATGCCATAGTCACAAAATGCCATTGATCGGGTTTTTCATTATTACACTACATCCACCAATTTATTACCTTTTTGGCTTGTTGCAATTTCCTGTTTACATGTAGCGTGTAGCCAACTGTTGAAATGTTTAGTTGCCATGGTGTACCAGGAGGAGCTGAGCCAATGACTCTTTCCCAGCTGATCACTAACCCACATCACCACTGTAGATCTTGCTGCATGTGAGGCTCCTTTTTTATTATCTTCATTGCTGCAATACTTCACAACTTTTACAGTCCCTAGAGATGCTGTGATATTTCGGCAGCGTATCATGCCATGTGAGAAGGCACTGCTTCCAGAGGGCTCATTGGAGCTGCTGTACTACTGAAAGGAAGCAAAGGAGGTTGTGAAATCCATACAGTGATAAAAGGTCAGGGAGTCTTATAACTGAATGACTTTGTTGGCATCGTGTCATCCCTTAGTGCTGGGAACCAGAGGTGCCCCCATGCTCTCGTGCCAGTGCCAGGACGGTCTCGGTCAGCCAGGACTGTGGGAAGAGCAGGTAGATGAAGTTTGGTTTGAGGCAAAGGTTTCCGTCTTGGGGACTGACCAGCCAGGGTTCTTTGTAAATGTTTTTCCTTGCACACTAATCA
Organism: Motacilla alba alba; assembly: GCF_015832195.1. Taxonomy (NCBI): domain Eukaryota; kingdom Metazoa; phylum Chordata; class Aves; order Passeriformes; family Motacillidae; genus Motacilla; species Motacilla alba. Next base: position 4,024,674 of record NC_052034.1, on the reverse strand, counting down.
TCTTGAAGAAAACACTAGCTGCTAACTCTAGGATTTGCCTTTAATATGTTTATAGGGCTCAAAAGCGAGGTTTTCCGAATGTGTTTGTCCACGTGACATATTTATATAGTAAATAGTGTCTCGCTGCTGTTCAGTACTCGACAGGGCAGCATTCTTTCGTTAGCTAAGTTAACATCCACTCCCAATCCTCAACTCTCCGCCAGTGTCCGGTGAATCCACCTGGGATTTCTAGCATTGTGATGTAGCGTATCACTCTAATTGAAGATGGAAACTCTACCAAAACATGTTTGAGCAGCCCCTTTTTCAGGAGTTTTGTTGTACTAACAGTTGACAGAAGCCTGGGAGGAGGCGTGGGTCCCATGGAGGTGCCTCTGAGTGCTCCTGGGGGCAAGTGGTGACTGTGAATTGTCCTGTCCTTTCCTCTGCTATGTTTTTATGTGGAATTGAATGTTTTGGGGTCACTCTTTTGCAGTGTTGTTGAAATGAATCGAAACTCGTTTAGGGAAGGTACTTGTGTTTTCCTAGGTTTGGAAGGAGAGACAAAACCAAAATGAAAGGCCGAAATTGTATTGGGGTTCACCATGTGATTGTGGAGGGTGTGCCCAGAGCATGGTGCTAACACAGCATTTTGAGTTCAGCTCCTCTATCCCAAACAGCAGCAGCTACAGTGGGGACAGGCTATACCTGCAAGTGGAGTGGGTTCATTCTTCTGCTTCTGTTATGGTTTGAATTTGGTCAAAGTCTCTGGCTTAAATTGAGCTACTTCAACAGAATTCTCTCAACACATCTATTTGTGTAATGTCAAGCATGACTGAATGCTGAATCCAAATGATGGCTATCCCATATTGGCTTTTTTGTATTCAAAAAGAATTGTGTAGTAACCATTTTTACATGTATATCATGTGCAGACCTGGACTATTCCAACAAGTTAATATTTTAATTAAAATAGTTTGCAAAAACTGATTCAGATCAACTGGTCTAAATGTGTGTGTCCCTGTTTGTACGTGGGGGAAGAAAAGCTGTCCCAAAACTGCCTGATCTCGAGAGGAAGCACCTCTTACACAGCTGTAGCCAGAGGAACTCAGGGTCAGGCTGTGCCTTGGAGGTATTTGAGGAGGCCCTTGGTGTTGAGAATTTTAATGTATCTCAGGTTTATTTCTGAGATACATGAACAACTGTGCACTAGAGAGATGCAAACACTCTCTGAATCAGTTTGCAAACTCTTTATTTTTAAAAGTAAAGTGTTTTAAAAAGTAAGGCCAATTGCTCCATGTTGTGCTCATTGCAGTCATGCCCTAACTCGGTTTTAAAATTACTGTAATCTGTAAATTGTGGAAACTACTCCAGTACCTCAGCAAAGATGTTCTCTTGCATCTCTTACGTTCATATTTAACACTGGGGAACTCTTCTGTGTGGACTACTTGCAAACTTTATTGCGGTATTTTTAAATCACCAGCTTGACCCCTGAAATCTCTTTTCTGTGGTTATTTTTCTCTCCCCTCTGCAAAGACCTGAAGTTATGGTGTAGCTTAGCCCAGAGATTGGAAAAAAAACAGAGTAGCCAGCATTTTTACCTCTTTCTGATTCAAATTTCCTTTGATTTTGTTTAAAATCAGTGAAAGGGACCACATTTTCTTTGTTTTCCATGGTCCCAGGGAGCCAGCAGCCACCTCTCCCTTCCATGTTGAACATACGTGCTTTCTTCCTTGGATGCAGCACTGAAATGGAGGCCACAGCTCTGTTTCACCTGCATTCCCTCCAAGCCTGTGAACTTCAAAGAGGTCGAACAACTAAATACGTGGTGTGATACCAAACTTTCCACAGAAAAATTCCCTGCAGCCATTACTTGCCTGGCTTGGGGCCAGGCTGGCATCGCTCTGTGTCCCACCCAGCCCTCCTGCGCCAGAAGAACGGGCACTGCACACTCGCTGTGACCTGCACGGGGGTGCAGCCAGGCCAGTCCTGGGGCTGTGCTGTTGTTTAAACCCCCAGGATCCCTCTCCAGGCTCCCAGTCCCTCGACCCTGCTTACGTGCCATTTCTTGAGAGGCAATAAATCCTATCGTACCACTGTCTACCATTACTCTGTTGAATACGCACATCTCTCTGGATATATATATGGTATCTCATTTGTATATATTTATATACTCTGTATGTACGTGTGTGTGTGTGGGTATAGGTGCACACACACCTCACGCTGTGCATTTCTGTCAGGGCACTTCAGTTCTGCTGTTCTTTAGCGCTCCTGTTTGTGAGCAAAAGCAACTCCTCAGCAGGGCTCTCGGGGCGAGGGCACAGACGTGGCACAGGCTGTGCTAGGGCTGAACCCTCGCTGGAGTGCAGCCCTGGTAATTGCAGCTTGCTTTTTCTGGGGCATGAGAGGGTAGGTAGCTGCTGCGGGTGTGCCGTGAAAGAGAGAAGGGAGCTTCCTGAGGGTACCAGAAAGTCACAAGGCAGCAGAGAAGCAAACAAGATGGTTTAGCGGTGGAGGCAATGTAGGGATCTGCTGGGGAGGCGGCGAGTGGGCCGGTGAAGTGCTCAGCAGGCTGAGCTCAGAGTCCCCAGCTGCGTCTCGCCACGAAAGATCACAAGCCCGGCACGGTCTTGGCTCGCTGCACCGGCACTGGCTTTTGGCATTCCTGAGGTGGAGCCCCTGCTAGCTCTGAACGCTGACTGCCTTGGCATGTGGCTGATACCTGGAGGTTCTTAGGTTGTGTGGAGGGGCAAAGAGAAGCTAAATTGGAAGATTTTAAGTACACGTGTGTGTTCTTACAGACTTACGGTCTATACATCCATATATACACACAGATGCTCGTGGTCCATTCTTTATTCTGCTTAGGCCTGTGTGCTTCGTCACTTGAGTCCAGCCAGCAGCACACAGCCTCGTTCCTCTCCTGGGTGCTTGCTCTGCAGTTCTAGTAAATCTTGCCCTGGTCTTTATCATAGTAGAGGGGTGAGTGCCATGCTGGACACCACCAGCTCCTCAAGCTGTGAAGACCCTTCTGACCTTCTCCTTTGTCCTCTACAGACCCCAGCTTAGGGAGGCATTTGACAGTTCAGGGGATAAGCGGTTCTTGCATGTGTCAGGTCATGCATTTCCCCCAAGGACCCCCCGCCAGCTCAGCAGAGTGCCAACCCTGGCTTCTCTTCGTGCTGCCAGAGAATTCGGAGGCAATATTCCCCCTGTCCCTTTTGGAAGGTCTCTTGCAAGTTATTTTAGGAGAGACTCAGGTTTGGTTGGGTCATTCTTACCCTTTCCCGAGGAGTAGTGTTGTCTTTACCTGTGCTCCTGCCTGTAGGATGTTCCTACCCTAGTGCTGGCCCACAGTGAGCCCAGAACCACATGCCAAGGACAGAGGAGCAGTGGATACCCAGGCAGGGATGCTGGTCGCTGTCCCTCTGCTGTGGTTGAGTTTGCACTTTTACAAATCGATTGAGCTGAAGTCTTTTGGTGACTGTATGTCATCATATAGGCTTTGGGGCTTTGGAGGGTTGGGGCTTGCTGTTTACAGCCAGAAAATGAGAAAACCTGATAGATCTAGTGGTTTTAGTAAACATCACCCCACCAGGGAGCAGTGGCAGCAGATAACCCAGGTTCCTGTTGCACAATGAAGTTCAGCCAACTGGGGCTGTGATTCTGCCTGTTACATCCCTGCCCCCTTCTCCGGGGGAAGGAGAGCCCTTTGTCAGCTAGAGAGGGACTTAGTAAATCGGATTTGCCAGCAAAAAGCACCTTATAACCACTGAGCTGTGGGTTTCAATACTTGCACTTCACCTGAAGGCTCCCTGGCGGGGAGAAGGCAGTTTTGTTCATGACCATTGGCTCTGCACCTGCCTGGCATCCTCAAAACATCCTTAAGCCATGTCCTAGGGAAGATAAGACCCCAGTACCAGCTCCCGCTCTCCTTGCTTTCTCTGAGTGCACACAGTGAGACCAGGAACCAGGAGGGCCGAGCCTTGCCCCCACAGATGTGAACAAACCCTGGGGGGGGAAATGTCCCCCCACCTCGCCCCTCCGGCCCCCTGCCTCACTCCCCACCCTTGAGTACGGGTACCTCAGAACATGCACAGTTTGAATTTTCACTGACAATTAGTTTAATTATTGTCAGTGAAAAGAATTGTAATTATCTGTAAATATGTAGTTAACAAATTGACCTAGTTTCTGTATTTTTTAAGTTTTTGTACTAAAATTTATAGATACAGTATGTGCCAGCTAGCAAAAAGCTACTGTAATTGCCAGTCGTAGTTCAGCATGCACCTAATCCCTGAGACTTGTCCAGTGATGCTGTAAGGAATTTGTGCTTAAATATTGTGAGCTGGGGAGGCAAACAGCCGCTGGCCTGGGGCTTTTGGCTCCCAGCCTCGGGCTGGCTTTTCCCTGATGGCTGTGTGGAATCTCCTTCCCTTGGGCGTGTGTGCACGGAGGGCAGTGCGAGGGACAGAGCGCTGGCTTCGAGCTTGCTCTGGAGCTGAACTCAATGGGAACCAAGTTCAGGTTCTTTGCTGCAGTTTAATACCGGCTTGTGACTATGTTTTTCAATCTCTCTAGAAATGATCCGTTTTTCCCCTTCCAACTGTTTTTGTCTTAAGCCCGAGTTCATCTAAATCTACTGGAGGAAAAAAAAAAAAAACAAACTAAAAAACAACAAAACAAAAAAAGACTTTGATTTGAGGTCGTTGCCTGCTTTTAGTGCCAGGATCACACATTTCTATGGCAACTCTGAGCTCAGCAGAGTGCAGAAATCAGCGCAGGGTTGTTGACAAGCTGAAGTCGGCGGCCGCTGCCTCTGCACGGCTCCGGCAGAGCCCGACTGTGCCTGGTGGCAGCTGCCAAGGGCGAGTTTGGGGGTGCACTGTGGTGGCTTGTGGGGGTCCCAGTGTCCCTGCCCCGCTGCAGCTGGCTTGCCCTGCAAGACCTGTCGCTGAGTGAGGGGTGGGCTCCTAGGAATGGTCAGGATCTGTGCTCCGTGCCCTGTGGCAGAGGCAAGCCTGTGAGTCAGTAGCAGTGCTGAGCATCCCGGGAAGCTGCGAGCAGAGGAGTCTGAGCGCCGGTGAGGCCGTGCTCTCCGGGTCTGGTTGTCCTGGAGGTTGTAGGGAATGGGAGCTTGTAAGGATTCGAGGATCAGAGAAGGAGAGGCAGACGTGCGCGTACGGGTTTGGCTTTTGGCAAGCAAACCACCCGCTTCCTTTCTTCAGCTTTTCTTCCCTCCTAACCCCCCGCAGCTCTTCCCCCTGCTTTGCTTGGAACAGGAACATTTTTTTTACCTGCCTAGAAACAGCTGAAAGATGGGGGGTGGGGGGGGCAGCCCTGATGTAAATAATTAACGTTGCAAAGTGAAGTGTGTATAACATAAAAGGCTACAGCCCTTTGGTGACTTGTAAATGCTTTGAGAAGGTTGTGGTATGACGTGGAGGGGCCAAGCGACCTGCCCGGCCCCGCAGCCATCGCTGCCCCACCGCCACCGCGGGGCCGGGGGGTCGGGACAGGATGGGGGGACACCCTGGGCCCCCTCGGTGTAGTGGATGGGAGGGTAGCGTAACGTGTGTAATACGGATAGGAGAAGCTGTGTGAGGTGTGTATAGTGTATATTTTTTAAAAATAGCTTGCTTGTGTTGTGAAGATTTTAAAGACAAACTTGAGAATTCTAGCCTAACTATTAACACAAGTTTAACATCAGTTACCCCACTGGGTTCAGAGCCTCTTGAATGTATATTCCTTTTTGTAACCTAAATGACCTATTCTTCTACCAGTCAGCCAGACATCCTATTTATATTTTTAATTTTATATATTACTTTCCATTTGTTTTCATTATTTCCAGCATGTTTCTGGGTTTGGGTTTTTTGTTTGTTTTGGGGGGGGGGGGTTGTTTCTTTTTGCACAAGAATTGTGTGAAGTCAAGGAAATGTTAACTCAAACCTGGTATTTTCCAACCTGTTCCCCCTCCCCTTCCTCTCCTCCACCCCTGTTGTGGTTTTTTTTTTTTTTTTTCTTTCTTCCGCCAACAGTTTGGGATTTTTCTGGGCTGGGATGCAGCGGGTGGGAGGAGGGGATGGCTCTTTTCCATTTGCAGCTTTTGTGCAAATGCCAGGTCTTTTTGCCAGTCAACTAAAAAAAATGCTTCACTTGCTGGTTGCTTTAAAAAGGAAAAAAAAAATTTAAATAAAAAACAAAAATGTAACCTTATCAGTGCGATGTAGACCCCGGCGGGAGGAGGGGAAGTGCACACCTGTAGCCACACACCTCTAGCTTTGGCTGCAAAACAAAAGCAAACCTTTCCTGGTGAGGAGGTGACCACAGGGCAGCTGCTGCCCGACCCCGTGGAGGGTTTGCCGGGCACGAGCTCCGTGTGCGGCCATGCCTTGGGCTTGCTCTTCCCCCTCGGCGACCGCCTGTTCATGTGCACAAACCCAAGAGCTGCCTGCTGATGACAGCAAAGCTGTTGCTGCTTTTCCTCTCCTCCTCCTCTCCCCCTCCCCAAGGAGGTCCAGCTCCCCAGCAAGAGCTCACCCAGCGCCCGGCCCCAGCGCCATGGCCGTTTGCTCTGGGGCATCGTCCAGGAATGGCCAAGCCCGGCCGGCGCCGTGCTGTGCCACAGAGCATTAGATAGAAAAAAACACACACATATCTGCTGTTTTACTATGAACACTGGTCTGAGGTTTCCAGGCTCAGCACCACGGTGATGGGCCACGAAGGATTTAACCAGGGGAATTAAACTCCTTCTTGCTTCCGTGTCTGGTAGCACCAGCTGGTATGAGTGAATCTACAGGTGTGCGTTTTCCTTCTTGTAGAAAATGCCACGAGCACTAACTGGTAAGGCTTAATGTACAGTATATTGTCAGTATTCTGGTATTCTTCTGGTTCAACATACATTATAGCTCATATATAACCTGTATTAATTGTATAGATTGTGCATTTAAAGCTGTTACCAAGTTGTCAGAAAATAAGAGAAGAGAAAAAAAAAAATAAGGTCATATGTAATATTTTGTTTGTAAGTATCCTTTGTATCATAGCAAAGGAAATGTTAAAAAAAAAATCAACTGTAATAAAGTAATTTTAGTACACGGAGTGTCTGCCTGCCTTTGTGAGACCCTGCCCCAGGGGGGCTACCGCGTGTAGGACCTCTGCCAGGTGAACACGGGGGGCTCGACCGGGGGACCACCCCACCTGCGGGGCCGCGGCAACCCCTTCCTCCTCTCCTCCATCCTCAGGAACTCGGCCATGGCCCTGAAATATTCCAGCACGGCCTCGTGGGCCCAGCAGCGCCCCGGCCCCCGCCGGGGGAAGCCGCAGTGCCCCCCGTGCGGGGTCAGCAGCAGGAAGAAGTAGGGGCTGCTGCGGAAGAGCTCCCGGGGCAGGCTCCGGGCCGGGGGGCCGCGCACGGGGTCATCGGCGCTGCACAGGCACAGCACCGGCACCGCCGCCTCGTCCGCGTCGCGCAGGGGCTCGTTGCGCTCCCAGTAGCTCTCCCAGCTGGTGGGGCGGCTCCGAGTCCGGCAGAAGAGGGTTTCCTCCAGCTCCCGCAGCGAGCGGCTGCCCAGGAGCCTGTCCGTGTCCACCACCTCGGCCAGGGCCCCCGCGTACCTGCGGGGATGGGGCGGCCGCCGTGGGCTTGGAGGTGCAGGGATGCTGCCGTGGGCTGGGGGCATTGCAGGGACGTTGCCATGGGCGAGGGGGGACATGGGGATGCTGCCTGGGAAGGCGGCCACAGAGAATGCTGGCAGGGGCTGGGGCGTGCTGCTGTGGGGGTGGAGGGGCACAGGGATGCCACTTGGAGCTGGGGGCTACAGGGATGTTGCCATAGGGGTGCCACCAGCTGGTGTGCCCATGGGCTGCTCGACAGTCCTGGCCCTGCATGCAGGGGAATAGGGGTGACCTCGACTGCCCCAACCCCAGAGTGGCTTAGGAGGGCCATCCCAGCCCCTTGCCAGGGATCCTGGAGGGTCCCCACAGCACAGCCCGGGTGCCATGACAACGGGAGACGGCCGGCACTCCTGCTTCGTTACCGTGACAGCAGCATTTGCAGCGGGAATCGGGAAATAGGGAGGGGGGAGATTCTCTGCTGCCCACCCCCCAGCACCCCATCCCTGCAGTAAGCACTGGACCTTGCTGCACCCACCGGAGATTTGCTGCAGCTCCACCTGTCACCTGTTTGCCCCTATGTTTTGGGGTTTACCCAGATTTTTTTTGGTCCCCATCTGCCCACCTGCAGGGTCCCTTTGCCCCCACAAGCTCTCAGCACCCCCGGGGAAGTGCCCACTTGCTCAAGGCCTTGGCCCAGGGCAGTTTGTCTCCTGTCTCAGCCAGTGCTTGGTCCACTCGAGCCTGGCTGTGTTGGGCAATAGGGAACCCAGACCCCTTGGGAAGGGACAGCAGCAGTCACAGCCCCCAGCCCAGCCCTGGGCTGGCATCACAGTCCTCCCCCAGGGCCAAAGGGAGGGTCAGGTGCTGGGGACAAGGGGCAGTGCAGGGAGAGGGGCCAGCCCCACTCACCCCTCAGGGTCCAAAACCAGACGGGGGCTTCACCAACTCCTCCCAGGAGGAACTGTGACACCCTGCCCCAGATCTCCCAGCTCAGGAACCCCAAGATGCTGCGGCAGCCCCAGCCAGGCTGGGGACACATGTGGTGGCCCAGCTGGCCCCATGGCAGCCGGCTCCAGGCTGGTGTTCATTAACCAGCACGTTTTGCTGCTCTAAGCACCTCTGCCCCTGCACTGGGGCTCCCAGTGTCGGCAGCAGCACCCACCCCATGCACAACCCCAGGGATGACTGAGGGGTTCCCGGGGTACCCCCATCCACCTCCCCAAGCCCAAGGGACTGCACTGACCTGCTCAATCCCTGCTTGAGGTGGAGGAGCAGCGGCCACTCGTAAAGCCAGGGCATCCTGGCCTCAAACCAGTCCCGGCCACGGAAGATGGGGGAGAGGCAGGCGGCGGCGGCCAGGCGGCTGGAGGAGCCGCTCTCGCCCAGGTAGGCGAGCAGCAGCCCCGAGCCCGAGCCCTCGCTGACGGCCAGCAGAGAGGCACAGGGGTGCCGGCACCGCAGGTAGGTCACAGCCTCCCGCAGGTCCCCGGGATCCCCGAAGGGCTGGAGCCGGGGGGTGGTGAGGGGGCAGCCATTGTGGCCCCGGCGGTTGAAGATGACGGGGATGAAGCCCCGCTCCAGCGCCCGCAGCCCCAGCTGCAGCAGCCCCCCCGTCACCTTCCCGGCAGCGTTGGGAATGAGCAGCAGCACCGGGCTGGAGACCCCCCCGCCGCCACCCGCAGCCCCCCACGGCCCCACCAACCAGTCCAGGGCCACCAGCCCAGCGTCGGAAAGCTGCAGGAGCTCACGGGCCACCACCGGCTCCGGCTCAGGCGGCTGCAGGAGCTGCCACAGCATCTGGAGCCGGGGCCAGCACGGCCACGGCCAGCGTCCCCCCCGCAGCGCCGCTGAGCGCCCCAAGCTCCGCACCAGGTGCTGGGCCAGAGCCGAGGGCTTGCACAGCAGCCGGCAGTGCCCCGAGCCCTCCTCGGCCATGAAGGGGATCCCCTCCTCCTCCGCCTCCTCGTCCTCCTCTCCCACGTCTCCGGGCGCCTCCAGCCTCCCTGCCCAAAGGCACCAAGCTAGGAGGCCCAGCCCCACGAGCACCGCGGCTGCGGCCACCAAACCCTCCGGGGACAGCATGGAGGCGGCAGCAGCCTCAGCCGGCAGCCCCGATGGTCGGCGGCTCGCAGAGCGACGGCGGGGCCGTGCTGGGAAAGCCCAGCCCCGGGGCTGGGCAAACAGCAGGGCTGTGCCGGGGATGGCGTGAGCGGCCGCCAGCAGGGCCAAGGGGACTGGGTGAAACGGGAGGGACACGTGGCCGAGCCCTGCCTGGCGCCGCAGGGTTGAACCCCCCGCAGCCACGGACCCTCCGAGGGCGCAGGAGCCGGGGGCCGGGCGCCCGTGCAATGCTCACACCTTTATTGATACAAATGTACAAGGACACATCTTACAGTGGGGAGCGCGGCCCCGGCACGGGGCAGGACACCCGGGGAGGGGTTCAGGACGCCCGGGGAGGGGGGGCCCGCGGGCGCCCCAGTCCAGTGTAATGCCGTGGGTGGCCTCGGGGGTACCGGCCACCCAGAGAGGGGTTCTGTGGGGAGTGGGGGTACAAGGCCACCGCCGCCACGGACAGCTACAGAGGCTATGTACAGGATAAGTTAGGCGCGCGCCGCGGGGTGGGCGGGGGGCTGTACAAGGGGATGCAGGCACCTACCCCGCAGGCTGAGCACCAGCTCCTTGATGGCGTGGGGGGCACGAGGAACCCCGCACCTCGGCTCCCCAAAAAGGCCACTTGCCTCCATGCTCACCCCAGGTGCCGGCTGCTGCCGGAGGGAAGGGAGACACGGAGAGTGAAGGGGCCTGGGGACACGGGGGGAAGCGGACTGGCGCTCACTGCTTCTTCTCACGAGTGGTGATGGTGACCAGCTGCTTGGCGGCCTTGGCGATGTCGTAGGCACACTGGATGACCTGCTGGGTCAGGAGCTGGTAGTCCACGGTGGCGCCGGGCTCGGGGGGCACAGTCTTGCGGCACTCGCTCTGCAGCCGGTAGGCGCTGGCGTTGAGCAGCCGCAGGGAGCTCCGCACGGTCTCCAGTGCTGGTTTCTGTGGCAGAGCACAGGACCAGCGTCAGAACCCATGCTCAGGGGGCTGACAGTGTCTGGTGGGGACCACAGCCACCCCAGGGACACACAGCTCCTCCTACCTTAGGGAAGAGTGATGCCATCTCTGTCACAGCCGAGTGGATCTTCTCTGAGCAGGGCACAAAGCTGGGGGCAAGGACAAAGGGTGAGCAACATGGAGGACAGCGGCTCCCGACCATGGAGGGTGACAAGGCATGGCCCCACCCCTGGTCTGGGTGTCCAGAAGGACCCTGAGGCTGTGCCCCACTCCTACCTATCGTGCTTGGACTCTTGTGCTGCCCGCAGCAGCTCCTGGATGTTCTTGGTGACCTGCTCAGTTTTGAGGATGACATCCTCCGTGCTGGGCAGGCCGGGGTCCAGCTCCCCGTCCAGCGGGTCCAGCTCGTGGGGGAAATCCTCATCCTTGCTCAGCTCCACATACCGCTTCCCCTCCATGCTGCAGGGACCAACCGCCCTGGGTCAGTATCAGCCCCCTGTCCCCGTGTCCCCACGTACCCTGCTGCAGCCCCCAGCCCACCACTCACCTGATCAGAACCTCACCGGCCTGTGTGTTGTCGTAGTCACTGTCAGTGCCGCTGCCATGCCGGTCCAGCTTGCTCTGGAGAGGAGAGGAGCAGTGTCAAGCCCTGCCCAGCCCCATCCCCACACAGGGTTGGGAGTCTCCCCACCCCAAGGGTTGCTCCCCCTCCCTGATACGTCACCATGTGTCGGGCACCATCAGGCGGGCAGGAGAGCAGCGGGGAGGATGGAGGGAAGGGCACCGAGGAGGCAGATGGACCTTTCCGGATCTGGAGGGGGAAAAGAGGGGAAGCCCATGCTGAACGGGGTGCAGAAGGGTGTGGAGCTGACCCCGGTGACGTGCAGGGGAGGACGAGCACAGGGGACACCGCCACCCTGCATGCAGGAACATTCCGCAGCTGCCATCCCTTGGGGAGGTCCCCGGCCTGACCCAGGGGGGTGCAGGGCGGTGGGGGGACAGGACATCCCAAAGGCCACATCCTGGGCAGGCGACAGCCACCATGTCCCATGCAGGAGCCGCCCCCGCTGCGGCCCCCTTACCCGGTACACGCTGGCCGGGATGTGCATGGAGTACAGAGCCTCGTCCTCCACCTCCTGGCGACACACGAAAGGTTACGGCCCCGCGGGGACAGGACCCAGCACCCAGTGGGGCTGGGGGGACTGCTGCAGCCCAAAACCCTCCCACCCGTGCCAGCACACTCACGCCGGGGCTGAAGGGCTGGAGCCGGGTCACCAGCTCCTCCACCGGCTGCCCGAAGGGTTTCAGCGCCGAGCCCGGCTCGTACATGGAGAAGGCCTGGCGGTCCCGGCGGTGCGGGGCGGCCGTGCCCGGGGGGTGCCCGTGCTCTGGCCGCTCGCTGGGGGCCGGGGTTGGGTGTGCAGGACCAGTCTGCTGCCGGATCTGCGTGTTCTCTGCCTGCAGCTTGTGGATCTGCAGCCAGGAGAAGGGGGAAGGCATCAGCTAGGAGAGGGGGGGTACGCCGAGGAGGGGAGTCCCGCTGGCCCCACACCCACCTCGCGCTGCAGCCGGCGCAGCTCATCGCTCAGGCTGTTGTTCACCTTCATCAGTTGCTGCACCTTGGCCTCAGAGGCAGCCAGAGCCTTCTTCACCTCCAGGTACTCCTGCAGCGTGATGGGGCCATCTGACAGGTCGGAGGAGTCCATGCTCTGCAGGGAGAGGAGCTCAGTGCCAGGATCCCAGAGGTGGGGGTCTGGCTGGGGGTCCAGGCCGGGGCCCCGGCTCACCCTGGCGCGGTTGTTGCGGGAGGCGTTGCGCAGCAGCTCCTGGTCCGTGTCCTCGTCAGAGGCGACGCTGTCGTAGTCGTGCTGGTCGTCCAGGTCACTCTGGCTCCTCAGCGAGTAGTCGAGGGCGTCTGGGGGAGGGCAGGGCGGGTGCTGAGCACAGGGCAGGGGCGAGTGCTCGGCCCCACCTGGCTGCCCTCCGTGCCTCACCTGTGGGGCTGAGCAGACTCTTCCCCTGCTGCCGGCGCTTGGCTTCCCCGAGGATGTCGATGAGCAAAGTGGCAAACTCCCTGGCGTTGAACCTGGCCAGTTTTTGCCGGCCCTGGGGGCAGGACGGGGATAAAGGGGGTGAGCAGAGGTCTGAGTGCATAGGGGGGTCGCGCGGCCTAGCGGGGGCCTCACCTGGTTGCGCGTGGCTGAGTACTCGGGGTTGACAGGGAGGAAGGGGACGGCGCTGCGCTCTGTCACCAGCGTGCTGTGGTTCTGCGTCGTCAGCCAGACTGCAGGAAGGCACCGGGTGTCAGACCCCGGGGGACACAGGGGCTGGACCCCCCCGGACAAGCAGGCTGCAGGGCCCGGAGCCGGCAGGACGCAGGCGCGGGCGCAGGGCCAGCCTGCTGGGGTTGGGAGTGGAGCCTGGCCAGGCTGACGGGAATCGCCTCCCCCAGCCACCCAGCAGGGCTGGGGTCCCCCCATAACCCCTAACAAGACCCCCCGCCGTGCTCTTCACCATTTCAGGCACCAGCTCAGCACCCCCCGGCCGGCGGGAAGATGGTTTGACACGTCTGTTGGCACCCAACCCGCCACGGAAACGGGACTGCCCCCGCCCTGCCACCGCCCAGACCAGGGGCACCACTGCAGGCTGAGCCCCCATCCCTGGGGGATCCCGGCACCCACCTCCGGCAGCACCCCAGCCCTGGCACCCAGCGGCGGCCCCTCGCGCTGAGCAAACCTTCCCGGCCGGAGGAATGAAGAAGGAGGGGCCTGCGGTCCCGGCGGACGCGTCCGGATCGGGGGGAGCGCAGGGCTCAGCCGCGGCCCCGCCGGCCGCTCCTCCCCCGCGCCGTGACGCCCGCCCCGGCCCCGGGGGGCTGCACCCCGCACCCCCCGCTCACCCGCGTCGTTCTCCCGACGGTCCACCTCGTCGTACACGTCCATAGCCAGCTCCTCGAAGAGGCGGTTGCTGAGCTGCAGCAGCGCAGGGGACAGACAGTGTCAGGCAGGATGAGAGCGGCGGGCGGGACGCCCCCCAGCCCTGCCCTGGCCCCCACTCACCGCCTGCAGCTTCTTCTTGGCTGCCTTGGCCAGCTCAGAGAGGTCCAGGCTGGGGGGTACGGGGAGGGGGGAAACAAAAAGTGGGGGTTATTCCTTGCCTGTGCACACCAATACAGTCCCCAGCTGCGCCCCACCAAGACAGGGACCCCCCCCGCCTCAGGCACTGTGGGCTTCACCAAGCAGGGCAGGCAGGCAGGCACAGGGGGATGAGGTGGCAGGGGGCGGGCGGGACCCCCCTCCCCGAGTGCCCCCCAGGTGCTGGGCTGGGCCGAGCGGCCAGGGCTGCAGGGGGGCCCATGCCAGCAGCATGGGGGGCCCCCGGAGCCGAGAGCCGAGCAGACAATACCTCTGTGCCATGCACTTTGGGCGCACCCTGCGCTCCGGAGAAGGCAGCGGAGGGAAGAACAGGATAAAGGCGGATGTTAAACGCGCGGGCACGCCGACCCCCCCACCCCCCAGGGACGCTCCAGTGACCGGGGTCCCCCCTCAGCCCAGCGGGGATGCTGGGGGGGACACGGACAGGGCAGCGGGCCCACGGGTGCCAGGCACTCACCTGTCAGCCATCTGCGGGATGATGTAGTGCCCATTCTTGTGGTCTGCACAAAGAGAGGGGTGGTGAGCAGGGCCACGTGCTCCCTCCAGGGTACCCCCCTCACCCCAGGAGCCCCTCACTCACCCGGCTTCCTGCCGCAGAGGTAGAAGGCCAGCCGGTCGGTCAGCTCGTACTGGCACTCCACCAGCCGCTCCGCCAGCTCGTGCTGGGCCGCCTGCCTGTGGGAGGGCCAGCAGGGGTGATGCCCACCCTAGGTGGGGGTGCAGGCAGGGGTGACCCCCTTCCCTGCCCTCACCTGGCATAGTCAATGGGGGTCCGGCCGTTCACATCGGGTGCCCCAGGGTCGGCACCGTAGACCACCAGCAGCTCTGCCTGCAGGATCTGCCCGGCCTTGGCGGCCACGTGCAGTGGTGTGGTGCCTTTCTCCTGCGGGCAGGGGCAGCCTCAGCCCTGCAGCCTGCATGTGGCATGAGGCTCCAGGACCTCTCTGGGTCCCACACCACCTCTGGGGTCCCTGAGCCCCACCAGAGCTCACCGGGTGGAAGAAGTTGGCCTGGGCACCCAGCGAGAGCAGGCGCAGGCAGGTCTCCAGGTTGCCTGTCCGCACGCTCGAGTGCAATTGCTGCAGAGGAGAGAGCTGGCAATGGGGGGATCCGTCCCCACTGCCACAGGGGGGTCCCTGAGCCCCCACCCCACCTTGCTGAGGTCCTTGGCAGTGACGCCGTCGTCATCCCGGCAGGGCAGCTTGTGGACGAAGGCCAGCATCTGGTACTTGGCACGGATGAACTCTGACTTGGTGGGGCTGGAGGGTGGGCAGTGGGTTTTGGGGTGAGGAGGGGGCTCCCAGCCAGTGCTGACCCCCTCCCCACAGCACAGGGGCACTTACTGCACTTTGTCCTGGGGGTTTGCCTTCCGGCGCCCGCTCTGCACCTGCGCTGGATCCAGCAGCGAGTGCTCCCAGATGGAGTTGGCCCCGTTGCTCGCCAAGGTGTGCACCATCTGCAGGGGACAGGCAGGGCCCAGTGGGCACGGGGGGGGGTCCCAGTGTGCATGTCCCCACATTGCAGTGTCCCCAGCACCCACCTGGAGCAGGGTGGCGGGCCAGGGGCTGTGGCGCAGGTGCTTGACGATGGAGATGTGGCGGCCCAGGCTGCGGTGCACGCTGCAGCACTCGTCGCAGATGAGCACCCCGCGGTTGATCGACGCCCAGCCAGGGTCTGGGGGTAGCACGGAGGTGTCAGCGGGTGTCCCCTCCCCATGCCGTCCCCTCCCCATGCATCCATCCAGCAGGGGGGATGCGTTGCCACAGCAACCATTTCCCGGGAGATGGAGAGGGGCTCAGCCCATCACCAGGGGAAACCCACGGGTTTCCCATAGCAACCACCAGCCAAAAGGGGGGCAGGGTTTGGCCCCCCACCATCAGGAGGACAGCCAGTGGCAGGGATGATGCCAGCACACTCTGATCAGGGGCGCCCTGGCTCACTGCGAGGTCACTCACCCCCAGAGCCCCTGGCTGGGTGTTTAGGGGGTCCTGGATGGGGGCAGTGTGCCCTGCAATGGGTGGGCACCCCCAGTCCATGGGGTCCTATGTAGGGTGGTCACCAGCTCCACAGCCTCAGCACCGCAGCGCAGCCTGCCCGCAGGACAGCCCAGCTCATGGCAGGTGCCATGGCCCCCCACGCTGCCGTGCCCCTCCAGCCCCGCCGCCGGCCCCGGCCAGCCGGACTGGAGCCCTTTGTGTCCCCGCCGGGAACAAAGGATCGTTTGAGCAGCCGCGCTGGCCCCGCGCTGGCACCAGCCCCGGCACCCGCGGGGGCACCGCTCCCGGCCAGGCAGCAGCTCCCCACGCCTGCACCCCAAAAACACGTCCTGGGGACGAGGGGGTCTGGCCTCGTGGTGTGGCCGTTGAGCCGCAGCTGTTCGCAGCAGCATGAGGACAGCATTTGAGGACCCCCGCTGGGTCACAGCCACCTCCCCCCTCCCGGGAAACGCAGCCAGGCACGGGGTGGCGATGCTGAAAGGTTCCCAGGTGTCCCCTCTGCCGGGCACGACCCGGGAGTCCTGCCACCCTCTGCCCAGCCCCACGCCTCCCCTTGTTTCTGTAGGTCCTACACAAACACCACACTGTCCCACGGAGGGGGCAGCCCCACGCCCGGGGATACAGGGCCCGGGGAGGTGGCCGCAGTGGCCTGCCCGATGGCCCTGAGGGGGGACAGTGGCCTCACGACCTCACAGAGGGAGGAGAGCAGGCAGGCAGCCAAGCCTCCCCCACTTCCTTCCTCCCTGCAGGGTCGCGGACCCCTCCCCACGCACCCCCCCAGAGCCCTGAGGACTCCGTGTTGGGGGGCACGGCATCCTGCCACGCTGCAGTGCCCCGGGGCCGGGGTGGGGTGGCCGGGGGGAGCGGTGCCGCCCCAGCCTGGCAGCCCCGCGCACGCAGATGGCAGCGCCTTGGCAGCCGGTGCGGCGGCATCTGTGCCTTCGCACCCGCTGCCCACGGCCACCGCCGGGAACAGGACGCTCCGTGCGGGGGGAGCCGGCCCGCGGGGCCCCCCAGGCGGGTGGATCCAGAGTATCCCTGGGGCAACAGCCCCTCCCGCCCTAGGACCGCTGGGATGTGGTGGGATGCGGGCGGGCGCTGCAGCAGATCGTGGAGCGCTCGCACAGGGACACTCCAAACCCTGGGAGGATCCTGGAGTCCAAGGCAGCTCGAAGCGCCTCAATCCCTGCATCGGGATGCGGGCTGACACCGGGACCCCCAGCACTCGGCCCCGCACCGGGGATGGCAGGGCTGGGGCCAGCCGGCATCCCTGCGTGGGGCCGAGGGAGGCCGGGCAGAGGGATCGGAGCACCCGCGGGCACCTCCCCATGCAGGGCCGGGCAGCGCATCCCCGGCAGCGACAGCGGGTGCTCCCAGCGCGCTAGGAAACGGCCTCTGGACTTTATAACTCATTTCCTCCCATGGCTGCCAGGCGATAAGAGATTGGAAAGAAACTGTTTTCCATTTCCCCTGGCCGCAGCAGGGAGCCCCGGCACCGCCCCGGGAACCCCTGGCCCCCCGCTTGCCCGCCGGCACGGGGGATGCCTGGAGGCAGGGCAGCCTTTCGCCCACGCGTGCCGACAGCTCTCCTGGCAGGATCCGGCCATTGGCACGTGGCCGGAATAATTTCGGCACAGCCTTGGCCCGCGGGCAGCTTTCCGGGGCCGGCTCGGAGACCCGTTCATTCATTGCCGTGGGGCCACCTGCGCTGGCTACGGGCAGGTTTGGGGTCCGGCCCTAGCGTGGGCAGGGTTTGGGGGGGGCCAAACCCTCCGCGACGCCCACGGGCGCGTCCCCAGCGTGGGGGCTGCGGGCACCGGCACCGCCGGGGATGGGAATGGTCTTGCCCAGGCTCGGCTCTGGCTTGCAGCGCGGCGGCCGCCCGGCTCGCCCAACCGGCACCGCCAAGCCCGGATCCGGCTGGGGTGGGTGCTGGCTGTGGGGAGCAGGACGGTGTCCCCCATCATGCGGTCATTTACAGGGTCACCAGCGCTGCTGGCACCGAGCGGCGCGTCCCCAGGCTGTGCCAGCAGCCCCCGCGCTGGGGTGAGAAAGCTGCGGGTGGTGCAGGGGGCGTGGGGGCACGCGGGGTGCGCTGGAGCCGCACGGAGGAGGGCATGCGGGGGAATCGGGGTGCGTCTCGAGTGTATGAGGGTATTCCAGGAGGCTAAAAGGGGGTGCAGCAAGGGGGTCATGAGTTTCGCCAAGGCGTTTCACGGGGGGCACGTCAGAGGGTTCCTGGGGGGCAGGCGGGGGACTCTGTGCAGAGCGGGGCGCAGGAGGGAATCACCAGGGCGATCCTGGGGGCACTCAGGGAGCTGCAGAGGGGTCTCGATGTGGGGTGCAGAAGGCGATGCAGAAGGGGTCATGGGGGCAGTCCGGGGGAGAACACCTCGGGGTACAGCGGGGGCTGACGGGGGTGCGGGGGACGCACCGGGGGTGCCACGGGGCGCAGAGGGGGCTCTCGGTGGCGCGGGGGGGCGCGCAGGGCAGGCTCCGGGGGGCAGCCGGAGGCGCGGGGGGGCTGGCGGGGCCGTGCCGGTGCCGATGCGGGGGGGCCCTTACCTGGGGCGCTGCAGTCGGCGCACACCTCTGCCCGCGGCGCCTTCCGGGACATCCTCAGCGGCGAGGCGGGCCCGGGCCCGGGCCTCTGCGCCAGCGTGGGGCGGCGGCGGCGCCCCCGGGCCCGCCGGGGGAGCGGCGGCGGGGAAGGGGGGGGGGGGGGGCGGGCGGCGGGGCGGGGGCGGCGGGGCCCGGGGCGGCGGGGCCGGGGGCTGCCGGCTGCTCCCAGCGCCCGGCGGCTCCGCAGGAAGCGGCGCAGGCCCGGCCCCGGCGGAGGAGGGGCCGCACCGCCCCCGCCCCGCCACCGGCAGCGCTACCGCGGCCGCCCCGCACCGGCACCGGCACCGCCCCGCACTCGCAGCCGCACCCGAACCCGCACCGGCGCCGGCACCGCCCCGCACCGGGACACGCACCGGGAACGCCCCCGCCCGCACACGGACCCGGATCCGCACACGAATTCGGACGGGCACCGGCACGGATCCGCACCCGCACCGGCGCCGCCCCCGACCCGCACCCGCACCTGCAAACGCCCCCCGGACAGCCCGGTGCCGGACCCGAGCACCTCATCTGCTGCTGGGCATCAGCCCTGCCCTTCTCTGCTCCTGATCCCGGGCATTCCCTAGTCCTGCCCCAGTGCTCGTCCTCGGTGCACTCCCGGTCCCCTTTTCAGCCCAAAGCACTGTCCTGGTCCTTCTCCCAGCCCTTGTCCTGTTTATCCTGGAGGGGTGGCACTAGTCCCATTCCTATTCCGGGTCCTGGGTAACCCAGTTCCAGCCCAGGGCACCCCCAAATTGCTTCAGTCCTGCCCTGGACACTTGTTCTGGATCCAGCCGCAGTCCTGGGGCAGCCCCAGCCCTCTACCCTATGCCACCTCTGACACTGTGCACCCCACTCCCGGGATTGGGGACTACACGGGGTCTGCTCCCTACTGCGACCCTTTAAGTACTTGGACCAGAGGGGACACCCCATGGGGGCCGCGCAGACAGCTGCGGGGGGTCAGCCCCCAGCGGGAGCCGGGGGAGTGGGGCCGCATGGTGTCCCCAGCCCCACGGGGCAGGCGGGGCCGCAGCGTGTCCCCAGCCCCACGGGGCAGGCGGGGCCGCAGCGTGTCCCCAGCCCCACGGGGCAGGCGGGGCCGCAGCGTGTCCCCAGCCCCACGGGGCAGCGGGGCCCCATCGTGTCCCCATCCCCACGGGGCAGGCGGGGCCGCAGCGTGTCCCCAGCCCCACGGGGCAGCGGGGTGACCTCACCGCGGGCTGCCGAGGAGGTGGCTCATGACGTCATGGGGCAGCGGGGCTGGCGGGGGATGGGGGATGCTGTGCGGGGACAGGGGCGGGGGGATGCGACCACCGCCACCACCACGCCTGAGCAGAGAATAACGCCGGGGGGGTTCCCCCCACGGGAGGGCGGGGAGCGGCGGGGTGGGGGGACAGGAGCGCGGCGCCGGCGGAGGCCGGGGCGGCCGCAGAGGCCCAGCCTTGCATTGTTCTCGGGCGGCAGCCGGAAAACGCGACGCCCGCCCGGGAGAGACGCAGGCGGAAAAGGAAACGGGGCTGGGGGCCCGTGCCTGGCGCTGCGGGGGCGGGAGTCGGGGTCCCCTCACGGCCCCCACCTGGTCCCCACCTGCCGCCGTCACCCCTGCCCCACCATACGCTCGGGCCCGCTGCCCCACGGGGGGAGCGGAGGTCAGCTGGGAGGGGGAAGATCAGCCTGGGAAAGGGGGGAATTTGGGGAGGATGCTGATCGCCAACGGGGTGCCCCTTCGCAGGCCCCCCCGCGGGATCGGAGGCCGCGGTGATGGGCTGAGCGGTGCGGGAGGGGGGCGAGGAAAGAGGAGGATGAAGATGAGGAAGAAGAAGGGGGCGATGCCGGGCAGGGCAACTACAAGTCCCATGAGGCCGGGCGGTGCGGGGGGGGCCGGGGAAGCACCGGGCGGGAGGTGGCGGCCCGCCCCGCCCCGCGCCCCCCCCGCCCCGCGCCGCGCCGCCCCGCGCCGCGCCCGCCGCGCCGCTCCAGCATGCACGGAGGATGCTCGCGTCTTGCTCGGGCAGGAAGGGGCCGGAGGGCAGGTACCCGCTGCATTACCTCGTCTGGCACAACCGCGCCCGTGACCTGGACCGGGAGCTCAGCGCCAAGCAGGTGGGGCGGCGCGGGGACACTCCCGGCACGGCCCGGCCCGGCCCGGCTCCGCTCGGGCTGATGCAATGCTCGGGGCCGGGGTGAGGATGAGGATGGAGATGAGGGGGGTGATAAGGATGGGGTCGCTCTCTGCGCTGGCGGGGCTCTGGGGGTGTGGTGTGTGTCCCCACCTGCACCCCCGGTCGGTGCCCGCTGCCCCAGGGGCTGCCACGGAGCGGTGGGTACCACCCGCGGGTCCCCTGCATCCTCCAGCACACGCAGCCCCGAGCATCCCCCTCCGCACGTGTCCCCAGCTCCCTGCTAGGCCTCTGCAGACCCCCGGCCCTCACCCCACTTCTCAGGGTATTGCCAGCCCCCTGGGGGTGCAGCATTCAGCGCCCCACTCTCAGGCTGAGCCCCTCTGGGGGCGTGGGGACAAGGGCCCTGGTGCTGTCGGGGCGCAGCCCCCCAGCCTCACAAGGGTTCTTCTCAGGGTGAGGGGACCCACTTTGTCCCTCAGCCCGGGAACCTCCCAGCCGCCCGGTGATGGAGCGGGGTGTGGGTGCTTCCCCGGCGGGTTCCCAGCCTCCCTCTCCCCCGTGGCGATGCAATTCAGGTAATTAAAACCCAACCCCGAAGACGCAGGAAACCGCAGGCGCTGGAGGGAGGCTGACGGGGAAGCCGTGCTGAGCATCCCCGGTCTCTCGGCCCGGGTCCTCAAACCCCAAGGCACTGAGGGCCATGCTGGATGGACCCTGGTGATGCATGAAACGGGGGTCATTGTGCCGCGAAGCTCCCGCCGGGATGCAGGCGATGGCTCCCGCCACACCCGTCTCCATTGTGGGGTCCAGCCGGAGGCTGCGCCAGCATCGCCCCGGTCTCCCACCCCATGGCCAGTGTTTTTATTTTCGTGCTAATTTGGGGTCAGGCTTCCCAGGAGCTCAGCGCGGCGGAGATCAAAGCCGGGCTCGGCAGACGTGGGGAGGCGGAGGGGCTGCGGGGGGGCTCTGACCCGCTTGCCTGCGGAGAGGCTCCAACCCTCCAGTTGCTGGGTGAGAGCAAAGCCAGCCATGTGTACACCCCAGGGGTGCAGGGTGGGGGGGGTGGGGGGGCATGGGTGCTGCAGGCCAGACTCTGGGGCAGGTGAGGGCTTGGGGGACGGAGCTGAGGGCCAGCCCAGGCTCCCTGCTCTGTCCAGGGCATCCAGGGACACGGCTCAGCCCTTATCCCTGCCAGAGCATCCCCCGGCTAAGGGGTTGGTGCTGTGTGAAATGCTGGAGGCTGGGTGCCCCCCTGCCCGGGGCTCTGCCCTCCCTCTGCCTTGGTGACCCCCACAGGGCAGTGGTGCCGTGTGCTGCCCCTTCTCAGTGTGGGTGTTTGGGGTTGGGAAGCACTGAGAGCATTGCTCCTCTCCATGTCCGTGTAAGGGCTCTGTGTCTGTCACCCCCAAACTGTCACCCACACCCATCCGCACTGGCCTCCACAAGGGAGCAAGGGTCAGCGGGTCCCCTCGACAGGGACATCACGAGCATGTGGCAGGCAGTGCTGTGGAGCCTGTTGTGCCAGGACA
Source organism: Motacilla alba alba (assembly GCF_015832195.1). NCBI lineage: Eukaryota > Metazoa > Chordata > Aves > Passeriformes > Motacillidae > Motacilla > Motacilla alba. Next base: position 4,002,631 of record NC_052034.1, on the reverse strand, counting down.
CCCCTCGCCAAAGCCTGCCCCCTCAGGCGTGACAGGGACCTGGGGCTGCACAGGGACAGCAGTGCCTGGCACCATCTTCCCGTGCTGGCTCGTGTCCCCTGTTGCTACCCAGGAGCAGGAGCTGGGGTTCTCCAGCCCAGGGACAGCCCCAGTGGAGGGACGTGCTGTGCCACGTGCCCAGCTGGCACAGGAGGGGCGACTGAGCTGCGGCTCTGCACTGCACCGCTGCCACCCCAAAGCCACCCCCAGCCCTGTCCTCGTCCCCAGTGGGTGTCACAGCCCCAGGACGGGCAGCACCTGGAGGTCTGTGCTGTGGTCCCCAAGCTGGAGCCAACCCAACACCAGGGCTCAGGACTGAGCTCTTGCTGGCCAAATCTGGGTCACGCCGTGTCCCCTGGGGTGGCTCCAGCACCATGTCCCCACACTGGGGACCCTCATCCTGCCCGGTGCTGGGGCAGGGCTGCAGCTGGGGAGCCCCACTGCGCCTGCTGCCCCTGTCCCCAGCTGGGGGGTGATTGCCTTAATTAGAACAGTTTCATTAGTGCAATTAAGAAGCAGCAGTCGCCTGGAGAGCATTGGAGTGACACATTGACTCCCAGGGAACTGGGGGGCTGTTTTGCTCTCATGGTGTGGGCAGACTGGGGGGTCCCCCTAGCCGGTGAGTCCCTGGGGATGAGGGACATGGGAATACCCAGCCTGGGCAGGGACAGGAACATCCCTGGGGCAGCAGCAATGCAGGACATGCCCAGAGCAAGGCAGGGATGTGCTGCAGGTGAGACTGGGCACCAGGGAGCCCATGCTACCCCTGCCCGTGCCCAAACACCTCTGGCTGCCATGTCCCAGCTGGCACCTTTGGGTCCTGCACCCCAGGTTTGTTCTCCTGAGGGTGGCCTCCCCAGAATCAATTATTTGGGCACTGCCCCACTGCCTCCTGCTCTGGCAGCATCTGAGTGCCCCTCTCCAGGCACTTCTACCCCAGCTGGGTGCTGGGGGCACAGAGGGTGCCCCCCGCTTCCCCGAGCCATGTCCCCAGCTGGGCATGGGTGTGACGCTGCTTCCCACGCGGGGAGCAGGGCCCGTGGGTGCTGGGGGTGCCCACCCGCCACCGCAGCAGGGATTCCTCAGGGCTGGCCGCGTGCCAGGCTCCGGGTTTGGCACAAACAACGGCAGCCCCGGCGACGGCTCCCCAGGGCCCCGGGGATCCTCCGAGCAGCCGCTCCGCTCCCGCAGCCGCCGCCCCCGGCTCAGGCAGGGGAACACGTGCGCCCGCCGCAGCCCACATCGCCCGGCCCTGGCACAGGGGGGCTGCCGGCAGCTGCTGCCTGGCAACTGGGCACAACCCCCCTCCAAATCCCAGAGGTGGGGGCTTCTCTGGAGCTTGCAGCCGCATCGAGATGTGCGGAGCTCCGCGCACTGTGCCAGGGGCATCTGTGCCCCCCGCTGCCATGCCGTGCCCCTGCCGTGTGCCCGCCTGGGGGGTGCAGCCCTGTCTGGCTGTGGCGAAGTGTGCTGGGCGCTGGCAGCCACCACCGTGCTCTCCATGCTTCTCCATGGACCCATGGCAGTGGCAGCAGGGAAAGGCTTTGAGGTGCCTCTCTTGGGGGAGGTCAGGGGTGGGGCTGCTCCCCCAGACACTGTCAAATGTTGGCTGCTTTCTGCGTCTGGGAGCTGCACATCTGTGTGAGAGCACTGGAGAGCAAGGTCTGGCCGCCCCAGTGGTCTCAGAGCCTCATTCCTTCCTGTCAGGCCGACATCGAGCAGCTGGACCCCCGAGGACGCACTCCCCTGCACCTGGCCACCACGCTGGGCCACCTGGAGTGTGCCAGAGTGCTGCTGAAGCATGGCGCCGACGTGGGCAAGGAGAACCGCAGCGGATGGACAGGTGAGCGAGTGGCTGCTGCCCTCCATCCTCCCCCAAGCTGCCCTGATACAGACACAGGCATGGAGATGGGCGTGGGCATGAGCACGGACACGGGCACAGGCATGGTCAAGCTCGACCTGGTGCTGCAGACGCTGCTCGTGTGGTGCTCCATGCCTGTGGCTCCTGTGCAGCGCCCCGCTCTGCAGTGCCACGCTGTGCCACGCCGTGCCACGGCCCTGGACACTGCCCCTTTGCCCCGCAGTCCTGCAGGAGGCTGTGAGCACCCGTGACCTGGAGCTGGTGCAGCTGGTCCTGCGCTACCGTGACTACCAGAGAGCCATCAAGCGCCTGGCGGGGATCCCTGTGCTGCTGGAGAAGCTGCGCAAGGTACCTCCCTCAGCAGGGGCTGGGGCTGCGGCCACGGCCTTCCCCTGACCCCTCTGCTCTCCACAGGCCCAGGACTTCTACGTGGAGATGAAGTGGGAGTTCACCAGCTGGGGTGAGCTTGGGGCACAGCGTGGCTGTGGGGGGAGCGGGAATTTCCCAGCAGAGTCCCCCAGCCCCAGCATCCATCCCCATCCCCAGGTCAGGGGTTACCTGCCCCCTTGCCCCCCGACACCCCAAGCTTGCAGACCCCATCCTGCCAAGGTATCGCGTTCCCCAGGTGTGTCCCCCACCCAGCTCGGTGCTTGCAGCCCCCTCAGGGGTGCAGGTGTCCCCATCCCCGGCTGGGCTATTGGCATCTCTCCCCAGTGCCCCTGGTGTCCAAGATCTGCCCCAGCGACACCTACAAGGTGTGGAAGAGTGGCCAGAACCTGCGGGTGGACACCACCCTGCTGGGCTTTGACCACATGACCTGGCAGCGGGGCAACCGCAGCTTCGTCTTTCGGGGACAAGGTGAGGTGACGCCGCCACGTCCCCCTCACTGGGGCGTGGTGCCGGGTGACACGGTGGGGACCGTGGTTGTCCTGACCCCATTCCCTGCAGACAGCAGTGCGGTGGTGATGGAGATTGACCATGACAGGCGGGTGGTCTACTCGGAGACGCTGGCCCTGGCTGGCCACGACCAGGAGGTGCTGCTGGCTGCTGTGCAGCCCACCGAGGAGCAGGTGATGGGGCGGCTCACGGCCCCTGTCGTCACCACCCAGCTCGACACCAAGAACATCGCCTTCGAGAGGTGGGCTGGGGTGGCACCGAGCTCACCCCCGGGGGTGCTGGCACCCCGGGCTGTCCAAGCAAGTTCACGGTGCCGTGTCAACCCTAGGAACAAGTCCGGGATCCTGGGCTGGAGGAGCGAGAAGACGGAAATGGTGAATGGGTATGAGGCGAAGGTGAGGGGCGGGGAGTTGAGCTGCCCAGGGGGCTGTGGTGGGTTGCAGCTGTGAGGTGCCCACCTCTGCCATTCCCCCTCCTCGGCCAGGTCTACGGTGCTTCCAACGTGGAGCTGATCACACGGACACGGACCGAGCACCTCTCAGACCAGCACAAGGGCAAGAGCAAAGGTGGAGCCAGCACGGGCTGGGCGGGCAGGGCGCCCCCGGCTCTGCCCTCACCCCCTCCTCTCCCACAGGCTGTAAGACCCCCCTGCAATCCTTCCTGGGCATCGCTGAGCAGCATGTGGGGCCCAACAATGGGGTGAGTGTCTCAGGGGTCAGAGGGGGTGGCCCTGCAGTCAGACCTCCCCTCTCACCCCACGGGGCTGTGTCCCCATGCAGACGCTGATCACACAGACACTGAGCCACGCCAACCCCACTGCCATCACCCCTGAGGAGTACTTCAACCCCAACTTCGAGCTGGGCAACCGGGACATGGGACGGCCCATGGAGCTCACCACCAAGACACAGAAGTGAGAGGGGGGGCAGCAGGCAGGGACTCCCTGTGTCCCCACCTCCACTGCTACAGAGCTCGAGGGGGGGACAGGGGGGGGTCCCCAGCCCAACGCCTGTCCCTGGCAGGTTCAAGGCAAAGCTGTGGCTGTGTGAGGACCACCCGCTGTCCCTGTGTGAGCAGGTTGCCCCCATCATCGACCTCATGGCAATAAGCAACGCGCTCTTCGCCAAACTGCGGGACTTCATCACCCTGCGGCTCCCGCCCGGCTTCCCCGTCAAGATTGGTATGGACTGGGCTCTGCTGCTGACCTGGCTGGCACAGCCAGCTTCCCTCCTCGTGTTTTTTCCCTTTTCCTGCAGAAATCCCCATCTTCCATATCCTCAATGCCCGAATAACCTTCGGCAACCTCAACGGGTGTGACGAGCCAGTCAGCTCCCTGCGGCACAGCCCCAGCAGCGAGGCACCCTCGCCCAGCAGCGACTCCTCCAGCGTCAGCAGCTCCAGCTCCCTCAGTATGTGGGGGGGACACGGTGAGGTGGGATGGGAAGGGGTCCCGCTGGGGTCTGGGACACACAATGAGCAGGGTGGAGTAGGAGGGGGACCCGGCGGGTGCCCAGCCAGGCCAGCTCTGGTCTCCCCACAGCCTCGTGCCGAGCGTGTGAGATGGACCCGGCGCTGTTCGAGGTGCCGCGGGGGTACAGCGTGGTGGGCACCCACCAGGACGCCCTGCGGGAGGACGAGGACGACCTGCTGCAGTTTGCCATCCAGCAGAGCCTGCTGGAAGCGGGCAGCGAGTACGACCAGGTGGGCACTGCCACCCCTTCACCTCCTCCTGGCTGAGAGACCCTGCTGCCCACCCCATCCTGATGTCACCTGGGATCCTCACTCACCCCACCTCTCCCTATCCCTGCATCCCACTGTGGCGGGTCAGAATTCATGCTGTGGGAGCTGTTTTTTTGGGCTGCCACCCTCCGAGCACCCCTCTTTCACCGGCCACAGGTGACCATTTGGGAAGCCCTGACCAACAGCAAGCCGGGCACCCACCCCATGTCGCACGAGGGCCGCCGGGGAGACAGGTTGGTAAGGTCTGGCCAGCCCCGCCGGGGGGAGCGGGTGTGGGTGCCGGCCCCACGGGGACCCCACTGAGCCCCTGGTGCCCCCCAGGACTCCCCAGCACACGGCAGCCCCGCGTCCCCCCGTGGCCCCGGCGGCGGGGGGCGGCAGGGCCCCCGGCGCGCTGTTCCCCAGCTACGCGGAGCAGCTGCGCCTGGCCATGGCGCTGTCGGCGCGGGAGCAGGAGGAAGCCGAGCGCCGGACGCGCCAGGAGGAGGAGGACCTGCAGCGGATCCTGCAGCTCTCTCTGACGGAGAAGTGACCCCGCACCCCCACTGAGCCCCCTCGCCCACCCCAGCGGGGAATGGGGACACAGAGGGGGAGCGGTGTGGGGGGAGCCAGCCCAAGAACTGCGGAGGGCAAATGGGGAACGGGGGAGCAGGATTTGGCCCTGGGAGAATGTCCCCAGAGCTGGGGCAATATTGGGGTGAGGTGGGGGCACCCCATGGCAGCACAGGGTTGGGGTGGGTGTTAACCCTGCACCTGGGGTGGCAGGGACCAGGGAGGGCACCCCACGGACTGTACCCCTTCTCCAGGACGCCCCTACTCCCCCAGCCGCCCTACGGGGTGCTGCTCAGCCCCTCACCCCAGGAAGGCGGTGGGGGGCACATCCTGCCCCAGATGGGTGGGCTGCGTGGGGTCCCGGGGTGCCCCCAGAGCCAGGGGACTCTGCCCAGCTCCTTCTTCCCCCCCTGCCCAGGCGCTACCAAGTGCACTTACCCGGGAGCTGCTCTGCCTGCCAACAGGGGTGAGGGCTCGGCCCCATTGTACCCCACAGCCAGCGAGGGGCTGCACAGCTGCCCCCCCATGGCACGGGGACTGCTGGGGCAGCTGAAGGGGTGCCCGTGAAGGGCGGCCCGGTGTCACCCCCCCCTTTACCCCTGCTCGCTCCTCTCCACCCTGCTCGGATGCCCCCCTTGGCAGCGCTGCACCCCCTCGTCCCAGGCACTGACCCCGAGAGAAACCTTACGTCAAATGGTGCTAACCCCGGCCTCCTGCCCCGGCTGCTCCCCCTTTGCACATGGGGGGCCGGGGGCTGCGGGGTGGGGGGAGCTGGGCTCGCTCCCCTGGGACTTTTCATAGCTGGTGCCCCTCCCTCCACCCACCTGTGCACCCCACAGCAACATCTGGGCCAGGGCCGGGGGAGCCCGAGCAGCTCCGACCGCGGCCAACACCAATAAATGCTCTTTAATGTTCGTCTCTCTCGGCTCCCTCTGCCTGGGCCAGGGGTTCGCAGGCAGCAGGAGCTGGCAGAGGGTGCAGGTGGCACCCCTGGCACGGTGGTCCCTGGTACTGCCACGCAGCCAAGGGTGGCTGAGCCCTTTATTAAAGGGGTCCAGGAGCCAAGAGCCGGTTGGGAGCCCCCGCCGCGGGGCCGATGGGGCAGGGGGCGGTGAGGGGGTGATGGGTGGGGGTGTAGCACCGTACATGAGCACATCCTGGCCGGGGGGCACAGCAGCTGCCTGTGCTGGGAGGCTGCTGCTGCCCAGCGTGCAGGTCCCCGTGCTGGGGCGCTCGGCAGCCCCAGCCTGCGGGCACCGAAGCGGGACCCCCTCGGGTGCTGCAGTGGGGTGCCCCTGGGCCGGGACACCCCGGGAGCGGGATGCGGCCGATGCCAGCGGAGGCGGGGTCAGGGGCCGATCCCTCCCTGCCCCCTCGGCTCCTGGGGAAAGAACACGGCTCCGGGCTCCTGCCCAAGGTGGGGACTCGGCTTTAATCCCCGGGAGGCCGGGGCAGTCCTGGCCCTGCCCGTGCTCGTGGCCACCGCGCTAGTCCGTGCCGTTGGTGAACTGGCCGAGTTTGTTCTCCAGGTCGGAGATGCGCTTCTCCTGCGCTTGGACCGTCTCCTTCAGGGCACGGATCTCCTCCAGCACCTCCTCCAAGGCTGGCTGCTGCAGGGAGGGGGGGGACAGAGGGTCACCCACGAGTCTGGCCCCTCCCACGCCACCCCAGGGCAGGGGGACAGCGCTGCTGCCCCGTCCCTATCCCCGGACACTCACAGAGAAGTCTGAGTCGCAGGTGGAGTGGCTGCGTCGGGGGCCTGGTGGGGGTTTGCTGTCCAGGATGTTCTTCTTGACCACCTTCAGCTCCCGGTTCTTGATGGGGACGTACCCATCCCGCAGCGAGATGAGGATGGGCTCTGCGTCCTTCCCCGACAGCCACTCGTCTGCCTCCAGGGCCGGCTCGGGGCCTGGCGTGTCGGGGTAAAGGTCATCCTGGAAGAGGTCTGACTGCGGGGGCAGAGAGACCATGGTGAGATGTGGGTGTCTCCCCCAGGCCCCCATCTCCCCTGGGACCCCCAGGCTCACCTTGCGTGGCACCGTCATGACAATGGGCTCGCACTTGCGCTCGTGCAGCTTGAAGAACCTGTGTGGGGCACAGGCAGTCAGGATTTGCTGACCCGCCCTGACCCCTCTGGCTCCTCCCAGCCCCCTTGGCTCTCACCTGGCGATCTCACACTTGCTGACATCCAGCCCACGCTTGGGCATGAAGCCCATGCCCCGCTGGGGCTCCTTGCTGCTGTAGGTGTTCAGGTAGTGCACGTAGGGAGCCTCGTCCGTAATCTCGAAGTACCGGATGCTGCTGTCACCCTGCAGGGTGGGGACAGGCGTTAGCCAGCCCTGGCACACTCAGGGGGTGCACCCCGGGGAAGGGGGGTTACCTTCCCGCAGAGGTAGACGATGCTGGAATCGGCGTCGTAGAAGGGCAGCAGGACCCCGTTGCTCGTGTCCATCTCTTGCAGGGCAATGGGCTCCTCAAAGTTATTCTGGGGGGCCGGAGCAGTGGTGGAGAGATGTGAGCAGTGACCCCGAAACCCCCACCCTGGTTAGTCACACACATTAGCCACGGCACACTGGGGGACGGGGCTTGTCCCCTCTGGGGTACACAACCCCCCAGGCAGGCAGCTTGGCATGCCCCCCCATGCCCACTCCTGTTTACCTGCATGGCTGGGCACCCCCCAGCCTGGCTGTACCCCCCTTCCCCAGCACCCCCTGCCTCCCAGCCCCCTCCCCACCCCAGCACTGCACGGCACACTTGGGAACTTGGCATTTTTTGGGAGGCGGATGCAGCAGACACGGCATCCTGGGGCGGGGGGGGTTAGCAAGGGGTCTGGGGGGGCCAAGTTCCCAGGGCAGCACTCCATGCGGCCTCGTTACCGGGTCCCACAAGCCCAGCTCCCGCTGGCTCATTCTGGTAAAGCCCGTGGTAAAGATGTGTCCTTCCCGTGTGAAGATGGCCCGCACGGGCCTCAGCCCTTCGTGGGGGGCAAACCTCTCCTGGAGGGAGGGGGAGACAGTCAGCACGGGGCACGGGAAGGGGGGGATTATGGAGGGGGTCCGGATCTGTCCCCCAAAGCAGCCGCCGAGTCCCATTCCACGGCGCTCCCCAAGCGCACGCGTTGCCAGAGCGTCCCCGGCCCCCGGAGTGTTCCTGGCTGGGCTGAGATCTGTGGGATTGGCACTGGCCAGGCTGGAGCCGCCCTCTCATACCAGGTCCCAGAGGCCCAGCTGCCGCTCGCTCATCCTGCTGAAGCCCGTGGTGAAGATCTTGCCATCGGCCACGAAGATGGCGCGGATGGGCCGGGTGCCGTCGTGCGGTTTGGTTTTCTCCTGCGCCGGCGTTAGCGGGTTAAACCAAACACAGAGACGCGCGGTGCGGGGTTAGTAGGGTCAGGCAGGCACCGGGGGGACCCCGCGGTGGGATGGGGGGCACAGCAGGGGCACTCACCGCTATGATCTGCTGCTTGCGGGGGTCGATGACACGGACCTTCTTGTCCTTGCAGGTGGTGACGAGGAGGCTGCCGTTGCGGTTCCAGCCCACGTTGTAGATGAGGTCGGTGTGCATGTCATCCAGAGCCAGCAGCATCTCCCCAGTCCCCACATTCCAGAGGATCACCAGGTTGTCGCAGCCTGCAGAGGACCGAGGGGGCAGATGCTGTCACCCCATGGATCTCCTGCGACCCCGGGGAGGGTGACCCGGGACCCCCTTACCTGCGCTGAGCAGGACGTTGCGGGCGGTGGGGTGCCAGGAGATGATGCTCACCCGCTTGGAGTGTCCCTCCAGTGTCACCACGGGCTCCGTGATGTTGCGCACGGGGACATAGTCGGGGATCTGCCACACCTGGGTGGGGACAGAGAGCAGGGCGTTGGGGATCACCCTGCGTGTGAGCGCTGAGCGCATGAGGGCCTCGGAGCCAATTAACCTCATCATCAATCCCGGCTCAGCCTGCGGGGAGGGTGGTGAGGGGACGCCAGAAGCGCCTCCATCCTGGGGTGCATCCCCAGCTCTCGGGGTGCTGGTGGGCACAGGGATGGGGGCACGGCTGGGGTGCAGCCCCCAGCCCCCCCCAGCTATTCCTGCATGCTGAGTCGCCAGGGAGGGTAAATTTAGCACAAACTGCTGCATCATGGAGCGAGCAGCCGCCGCCAGCGCGAACGCATGGCACCGCGGCTAAAAATAGGCCAGTGACACTTCACAGGCGGCGAGGGGGGGGATGCTCTGCATCGCTCCCCCTGCACCCGCCGCCCCCTCCCACGCAGCGCCCAGCCCCTCACCATGACGGTGGTGTCCTCTGAGGCGCTGGCGATGACGTTGTCGTTGTGGGGACACCAGTCAATGTCCAGCACGGGCGCCGTGTGTCCCGTGACCAGCGGGTGGTTCTTGTCCACCCGTCCTGTCTGCAACGGTGAGGGACCAGGATGAGTCCCCCAGGAGAGACCCTGCCAGCCACCCCCCAAACCCAGCCTGGCCACCACATGGCTTGTGGCACAAATGGTGATGTGCAGGGGATTCTGGCAGTGGCCAGAGGTTCGCACCTGCCTTGAAGGGGGAAACTGAGGCACATGGAGCTAATGGGGTTCACCTGGCACAAGGCCTCATAGGGACACAGAGGAGAATCAGGTGACCCATGAGAGGCTGTTTTGTGTCTGCTCTGATGGCAAGGAGGGGCTGGGGACTCTCTCCCAGTCTCTCTGCCAGGGTTGGCAGGGCAGATCCCCACTCCACTGGCTGCTGCTCCCTGGGAATCCTGTGCCCCCAGGGAATCGGGGCTGGGAGAAGGCAGCTGGGGGTTTTCCAGATCACCTCGCTTGCCCCAGGGATGTCACCCTTGGCAGGTGCTAGTGATCACCCAGGTTGTTCCTGCTCTGAGCCCCCACATGAGGAGGGGATGTTGGGGCAAAGCTGGGGGGTGCTGGGGCCACAGCCAGTCCCCAAAAAAGCAAAACCCATCAACATGTTCCCCCCAACACATCTCAGGAGCGTGGCCAAACCCCAGCATCCTCCCCACTCACCTTGGCAAGGGGCAGGACAATGAAAGCCCCACCGCCACCGGACTCCACAATGATGGCCACAAACTTGGGGTTGACAGCGCAGAAGGAGCTGTCACATGTCACCTTGGAGACACGGATGTCCTCGTACATCTGGTCTGCCTTCACCGGCTGCCCGAACACGTGCCGGAACTTGCTCTGGCGCACCACGCGGCGGCTCATGGCTGGGGGGACACGGTCAGGCCACCGCCTCCCACCCTGGCACGGCTTGGAGGGGTTTCTGTCCCCTCAGGCCTCGCGCTCCGAGAGATTCCTCCTAGTCCGGGCACAGCGGGAAGCCTGGGAACACTGAGGTGGCGGGGAATGAAGATGGGAGGTGGTGCCGCCCTGACCTCACATCAGGGAGAAGGGGCAGCCCTTGTGCAGGGATGTGGGGGTGCTGCAGGGGCTGGGAGCTGTCAGCTGCTGGCCAGAGCCACTTGACACTGGGCAGGGACATGGCCGTGCCATAACACACAGCTGTGCTATGCCCTGTGTCTGTGCCATGTCCCACAGCTGTGCCATGTCCCAAAGCTGTGCCATACCCCATGGCTGTGCCATGTCCCAAAGCTGTGCCATGTCCCAAAGCTGTGCCATGTCCTGTGGCTGTGCTGTACCCCACAGCTGTGCCATACCCCATGGCTGTGCCATGTCCCAAAGCTGTGCCATGTCCTGTGGCTGTGCTGTACCCCACAGCTGTGCTACGCCCCGTGGCTGGCACTGGGGCTGGCACTGGGGCTGGCACACGAGCTGCTGCAGCAGAGTGGCAGGGTGGAGGGGACTTTGGGGGGGACATAAAGGTGCCGTGCACCAGGTCACAGCCTGTCCCCTTGTATCCTGTCCCCTTGTCCTGCATCAGTGGCCTGAGGTTGCCTGGCTTGACCTAGCACCCAGGAGGAGGGCTGCACAGAGCTCAGGAGGTGCCTCCAGAGCTGCCTGCTGGTGGCTCACACCTCCCTCCATGGATCCCTGTCCTGTGCCACAGATCCCTGCCACCCACTCTGTGCCCCCACCTTGGTAAGGGCTGGACCCGGCACAGACACACAGCCCCATGGCACATTGGGGTGTGGAGGAGCCCCCCCGGGGCCTCAGTGGGGTCTCCAGCCCTCAGCCACAGCTGGGCACGATGCCCACAGACACCCATCTCAGCCCCCCAGCCTGTGCTGCTCCTGGGACCTGCCCCAGGGGGAGACTGAGACCCTCAGGACCACAAAACCCGTGGAGCTGGGGCTCTGCAGCACCCACGAGCCGCTGGCTACTCTGGGGAATCCCCTGTGCTTTTCTGGGTACACAGCCATTGTCAGGAGCCACATCCAGCCACCAAACCACGGCCAGGCACCCCTGTCCCCAGCCCGCAGAGCCGGTGTGGGCAGAGGCAGGAGCACGTCTGCTCCTCCGTGTCCCAGCCGGTGCATTTTGCACAGGGCACATGCAGCGCCCCGCCAAACCACATCTGCCCAGTCCCCGAGTGTCCCCGGAGTCCTCACGGCACTTCAGCATCATCCCTGCCTTGGCTGAACGGGTTGGAGCTGGCTGCTGAGGGGCCCAGAGCCTGCCTACCAAGCGGGGCTGGACCACTGCACTGCTGGTGTCACCCCGCGGTCTCAGGCATTGTCCCCAGCCCCGGGGAGGAGCGAGCAGGCTCCGCGGGGACGCTCTCCCAGCACCGCAACCATTGCCAGTGGGAGCAGAGTCCGGGGTGTCAGCATGCAGGGAAGGAAGGGACGGCCTGGCTGTGTGGGCAGGGTGCAGGCAGCGGGTGGGGGGCAGCTGGGGGGCAGGTGCGGTGCAGGCAGAGTTGAGCAGGGTGCAGGCAACGTGTAGGGCGCAGGAGGGGTTGGTAGGAGCAGGTGGGGTGCTGGCAAGGGGCAGGGCTGAATAGGGGGCAGGTGTGGGGTGCAGGCGGGAGAGCTGGGTGGGGTGCGGGCAGGGCGCAAGCGGGGTCGGGCGGGATGCTGGCATAGAGAGGTGGGGTGCAGGTGGGGTGCGGGCAGGATACGGGCAGGGCGCGGGCAGGATCCGGGCAGGACAGCCCCGCTCCCCGCTCCCCGGCCGTGCCATTACGTTGCCACAATTGAATCCGCAGCGACTGCTCGGGAACGACCAGAGGTCACTGTCCAAATATAGCCATCTCCGCCGGCGGGCGGCGAGGGGCCGGGGCCCGGGGGGCTCAGCCCCGCTCCCCGCGTCCCCCCGTCCCTCCCCACCGCGCTCCCGCCGCCCCCGCCCCGCGCCCGGCTCCCACCTGCGCTCGGCGGCTCCTCCGCGCCCGGGCGCGCCCGGCTCCGCGCTGCGCCCCGCTCGGCTCCGCTCCGCCCGCTCCGGCCGCGCTCAGCCCCGCTCCGCTCCGCTCCCCCCGGCCCGGCCCGGCCCCGCTCGGCCCCGCTCCGCCCGGCCCCGCTCGGCTGGGCTCGGCTCGGCTGGGCTCGGCTCGGCCCCGCGCGGTGCCGCTGCCGCAGAGAACAGCTGAGCCCAGCCGGGCGCCGGGGCCGGCACAGCCCCCCCGCGGCGGGCACCGGAGGGAGGGGAGGGGGGGCCCGGCCCGGCCCCGCCTGCCCCCGCACCCTGCCCGGCCCCCCGCTCTGCCCGCGGGGTCGGGGGCAGCCCCGCTACGGCCGCCCCCCGCTCCCGCCCTGAAAGCGGGGCGGTCCCAAGGGTGCCCGCAGCCCCCCGGAGCGGGGCGTGGGAGCCCCTCGGGCTGGGAGATGGGAGGCAGGAGAAGCCCCCCGAGCCTTTCCGAAGTAGTGGGAGAAACCGAGGGGCGGGGCATCACCCCGGGGGTCACTTCTGCACAGGGCTGTGACCCGGCGATGGGTCCCCCCACAGCCCGGGGCCAGCCCAGCCCCACAGGGACCATGGCCATGGGCTGTTCCTGAGGTCCCCAACACTCACGGGGGCATCCCACGGGTCCCCACCTCCCCCAGGAAAAAAGGGTCTGCAAGCCCACCTCAGCCCCAGCCCAGCAGGATGGACACAGGCACATAGAGAAATCAGATTTGGGGTTTAGTGAAGCCCAGCCCTGCAGGGATGCCCTGGCCCAAGGGGATTAAGGGATTGTAGGGCTCAGGGACCAGAGGGAGGGGAGCGGTGGTTCCTGGAAAGGCAGCAAAGCCCTGGACCCTACAAGGGCACCGCGTGGAGCTGGACGAGCATTGGCTGAGCGGGCAGGAGTGGGCAGCTGGCAAAAAGGCAGGGAAGAGGTGACATCCTTGTTTGCCCGGCCAAAGGGGTGGCAGGGAGGGGGGGGGCTGCAGAGGCACCCCTTGCTCGCCCTGTCCCACCACAGCCCTGGCTCACTCCATGTCCCATGTCCTTAACTCCAAGACACATCCCCAGCAAGAGAAGAAAAGGCCCTGGGAGCCTTTCCCCAGCTGGTGCAGGGGGAGGAGGAAGGGATGGGGCACCCCAGAGACACTGCCAGCCCCTCAGTGGCAGCCCTGGCCCCGCACCCTGGTGCCCTCTCAGTTCTGGCCTGGTGAGAAGCTCCTGCATGGATGCTGAGGCTGAGTCCAGGGAATTTGTCTTTCTCAAGTCCCTTGCTCCCAGCAAGGCCACAGGGACCCTTGCATGGCCTTTCTTGCCACAATGGAGCAAAACCAAAACCAGACACAGGTTGTCCAGTATCCAGCTAAAACCTCACATGTCCCTTGGAGCTGAAACCCAGAGTCCTCCCCACAGCCCCTGGGTCTGCAGCAGCGCAAGGAGGGCACCTGCAGCATCCTGATGGTTTTAAATACATGACCCCCAGAATCTTCCCTGCAATTGCAGCGTGGGCTGCAAGTACCCCTTGCTTGGGAGCACAGCTCCATCACCTGGGACAAGGACAGGGCCACCCACGAGAGGGAACAACCCCTCTCTGGCTTTCCAGATCCCCACTGCCACCCCATGTTCTGAGAGCAGCACAGATCACTCCCTCACCCTCAGTCCCGATCCCTAACAGGAAGCCACACACCTTTGTCATCTTCAAAATAAAACTTTTATTCATTCGGTAACAAGAACATTGAATCTGCACATCAGTGCACAAGTTCACATTTAAAAACAGCTGAGCACATTGGTCATAAAGTCTTTAGGGGGAAAGGGGACGATCCCAGCCACCAAGGAAGATCCAGGAGGGGCAGACAGAAGCGCTCCCCTCCCTGATTCACAACCCCACCGCCAGCTGCTCGGCCCTGGACAATCCCTACAAACCAGCGCACGGACGTCACATCTCCAGAAAGGAAAATAAAAGGCACTGGCACCTTCTCTCGTGCCAACAGAGATGTTGCAGCGTGGGCGGGCTGTTAGCACCTCTGGCAGCACTGCCGGACAGGCACCGAGCCCTGCACCGGCCCGGGCCCCCTGCGCCAGGCCAGCACCTGCCTCTGCCCCACACCAGGGCTCGGGGCCTCTCCCACTGGGGGTGTTTGTGTGGAGCCAGGGCCAAATTAAGGCAGGAGGCACCGTGTGGGGAGCAGGGCCCTGTGGTGGGTATGGCTTCCTCCTGCCAGAGAGCTGCGAGGCGCCCGGAGCCTCCGGCAGGTGCAGTGCCCCTGCGGCCACGGATTCCCAGCTCGCTCCTCCCGGGAGGTCCCCAGAGCAGCCGGCGGTGGGGAGGGATCCCTTCCACCAGGCCTTGGCTGGCAGAGGGACACCGAGCTAATCCCTGCTCAGCTCAAACATCCGAGTGACCCAGAAGGGCGTCACCTCCTGCCACCCGCTGGGACTGTGCCCCCAGGAAAGGGCCGAGAGGGGAGGGATTTGTACAGGTCACAACTTCTCGAGCAGACCAGACACACACTCACACACACACAGAGCACCCACACACACCACCGAGTGCAACAGGACGCAGTGTAAAACCAGTTTCACGCACACACAGTCTGTTTGTGCAAGGCTCACACGTTACAGTACGGCCGGGACGGGGCAGCGATGGCTGGGATATTGTACAGGAGTCAATGTAAACAATAAAGCGTCCTCCGAGAGGCTTCGCCAGAGACCAAAGAACAGTTGCTTTGTACAAAAATGCCCTTAAAACAACACGTTTCTCCCAAACCCCCTCTACCCGCGAGGCTTGTCAGCTGCTGAGCGCCCTGGAGGTGCTGCTGCTCCCCGTGGTGCTCAGCAGGTCACAAGAAGCTCTTGTGGGGTGGCTACAGGAACCAGGAGAGAGTCATCACTTCCCACAAGCCACCAGCATGGAAAAGGGACAATCGTCCCCAGCAGAGACCTCTGATGCCAGGGGCTTGGTGGCTTCATTGCCCAGACACTGGTAAAGGAGGTCCATACCCCTCCAGTCCATCCCCTTCCTGCCATCCTGCTCAGAGCCTCCAGACCTCCAAGGCCTTCATCACTCTGCAAGAGAACCACCTTTCCCGACTCCCTCTGCCTGCCCACAGCCTTCTCAGAGAAAAACCAGTTGTGCTGGGCCAGAGCCAAGGACAAGGGGACAGCAAAGCACCTCCCTGCAGGGGCCTCTGCCCCTCTGCTGCTCTCCCCAGCTGAAGCACCCGGAGAGCAGCTGAGTATTGGAAGGAAGCAGCATTTCTGGTCTGCACCGAAGACCCTTCCCCGAGGGCATTTCTCCTGAGATCAAGCTGGGCAAAGAAACCTGATCCTTTTCCTCCTCCTGCCTTCTCAAGGGAAAAAATTCTACACAGGGCTTTTCCCTCCTGAGCACATCCTTGTCACCAGGACATGCTGCCAGCCAAGCATGCACCCTCCAATGCAAGGCAGGCTGGTGGCAACCAGTCCCGTCACCCCTGGAAGGGCAGGCAGGCACGTCCTTGGGGTCAGAACGGTGGGCAGTGGGGCCTGATGAAATTTGTAGGGGAGGCAAGGACTGAACCTGTCCTTCTCCAGATGACATGAGCCACTTGGCCTTTCCACAGTGCCTGCCCTGCTCCGGAGCCAGCTGGAGCGGGCTAGGAGAAGCCACATGTCTTTCAGTGTCCCAAAGAAGTATCTGGCCTCCTGGGCCAGGGGCTTGAGTGACTTCTGGTGACTGAAATGGCCTGGGAAGACGTGCTGTTGGACCCAGGACAGGGCTGTGCTCCAGCACGGGTACCAGCCCCCTGTCAGAGTTGAGGAAAGGGAGGGACAGTGCTCGTGGCTGCTGGAGCACAGACAGACTCACAGACAGCACAGGAGGGCTGCCCTGGGGGCTACAGGAGGGCAGCGAGGTGGCATTACCTTGCCAAGCAGCTGCGGGCTGAGGATACCCCACACCCCCTCCCCAGGGCAGGCAGATGCTGCTTCCCAATACTCCAGAGCGCTCCAGTGCCCTGCTCCTCACCAGCTCAAGGGGAGTTTGTCCCACCCGAGCCTGCAAGGCTCTGCAGTTTCAGGGCTGCTTTCTAGGCACGGGCTTGGCTGCTGCTCCTCCCACAGCCACTCAGAGCCTGAGCCACTCTGCACCTTCTCTTTGCTTTGCTCCTCCCCAGCGGGCAGGTCTGGGCCCCAGCCAAGCACCAGCTCACACAGGACCTGCCACGGGACTGGGGACAGGACCCAGAGCTCCCCTTGGCCTTTCCCTCTGCTCCTACAGCACAGGGACAACCTGCTGATGCACACAGCTAGAAATGAGGAGCTTTGGTTTAGCCAAACTGCTCAGAAACCACAAAATAATTTGCTGAAATTTGGAGCAGAGCCTTCACACACGGTTCCTCCAGGGAAGTAAGAACCTGCAGAATGGCTCCGAGCAGCCAAAGGCTTTCCACGTCCAGCTGGCACCCCTGGAACCCAGCTTCCAGCAGGAAGGAGATGGGCAGACACACAGTGCCCCTCCCACAGTGGGACAACAGGGGTTCACACAGGACTGGAGGAGCAGGGACACATTTGGCATCCAGGCTCACTTTTGGAAAGGGAAGACAGCTTATAATGTCAAATCCACTCCCATGTCTGTGCAGATCACAAAGAACAGCACTGAGTTTGAGTCACGTGGGTTTGTTTTCCAGTTTACAGAATGCAGTCTTGCCCTTCTTTTTTTTTTAAAAAAAACATAGAAAAGACAAAAAAAATCATATAAATATCATATATACAATTTAGGCAAAAAAAAAAAAAAAAAAAAAAAAGAACAGAAAGAAGAAACCAAAAAAAAGAGAAAAAACTTCCAGAAAATATTTTCCCTCTGGGTCTAGAGTTAGGAGTGAGAGCAGAGAGGACAAAGCTATGCATTAAGGGCAGTACGTCATGTAACAAAAACAGCTCAAGTTTTGGGAGCCACCAGAAACACCCGTGAGCATGGCAGAGGGGAGAGGGAAACTCAGGCAGCACAAGAATAGCTTTGGGGCAGAGGGCAGAGGACAGATGATATGGCCATGAACTTGGAAGGCCCACAGCAGTATTCAAGTAATGGGAGGGTTAAAACCCTAACGAGACGTTTGTTTTAAAAGAACACTGGCTTTGGGGGTAGAGGTGAACCTGGCAGCTCCTGGAGGAGCTCTGCCCCACCTCAGCACAGAGCAGAGAGCTCTGTGTGCCCCACGGCAGATGGGAGAGCTGGTCTTGGTGCTGCCCAGGATTATTAGAGCCCATCCACTGGGAAGATTTACCCCTGTGTGCTCCGTAGGGGGAAGCACCAGCTGAACTGAGCCCAGGGTGTTTGTCCTGAAGCAGCTTTGTGAGGGATCTGCCAGCATGGTGGAGTTCCAGTTTGCAGAATAAAAGAAAGGCCAAACAAAGGGACCTTGGCACAACCTTCACATTTTCTGGGGCTCTCACCCCACCAACTGCCCAGCACCATTTCAAGGCATGGGGAAAATTCGAGTCAAGAACTAGGATCTGCTTGTAAGCAAAAACTCCACCTTGCCAAAGCAAGCCAACATCAATTTTCTCATGATAAAGGCGTTCTTTTAAAACAAACTATCAACAACAAAAAAAAAGAACATTTGAGGTTATCTGAGTTAAACTTAAAAAAACCCAAACAGTCCTGCAGTCAGAGTCACACACAGAAGAACCAACCCACACCTACATGCGCCAGGAACAGTAAAATGACAATATATATAAAATTAACCAATAAAGTGCATGTTCCTTATATTACACCTGCCCCTTGCGTGAGAGCAACACCACAGGTTCTGGGTAAGAAATCACAGCCAAGGGCCCAGGATCACATCGTGTTGTAGAGGGGATTGGTTGTCCGCTTTTTGTCATTGGTCTTTTTGAGCCTCCTCAGAGGATGAGTTCTCCCGTGCTGCTGCCGTGGGGCAACAGCCAGAGCTTGAGATGGAGACAAGGAGTCCAGGACGTGCACCTGGAGCAGCGGAGGGCCCTCCCCAGAGCTAGTCCACGTGGGATCTGCACTGGAGCACAAACTCTGCTGGCTGGAGCTGCACTCTTTGGCGTACTGAGCCAGCGGCCTCTCCACCGGCATGCTCTGGGCAATGCACTCGGCTGTTCTGAGCTGTTCCACAAAATGCTTTGTGGGCTCTGGGGAGGAGAGGCGATGCTTCCCACACGCCCTCTCAGAGCTCCTCTCCAACCTCCCCCCACAAACGCCTCGACCGAGGGCAACGCAGGTGAGAAGCACCGGGTTGGCACTGGAAGAGGCCGACTCCCTGTCGTGTAAGTCATCCTTGGAGAGCTCCAGGCAGTCCAGTTTGGCCAGGGATGCCGAGCGCTTCATGTGGGAGGGTCTGGTGAGCCCTGCGTGCCGGATCCGAGCCTCTATTTCCTTCGCCCGCTGCTTGACCGGCCCGGGGCTGCTGGAGCGCTCCTCCACGCTGAGGCTGCTGGAGCTGTGAGGGAGGCTGTAACACAGGAACGAGATGTCCAGAAGGTCCATGTTTTCAGCACGCTGCCTGCTGAAGTCCTCACTGTTCAGCTGCCTCGAGATGCCAGCGCCGTCCCCACAGAGAGGTTTGGGATCGTCCCTGAACGGCAGAGTCGCGTCTCCCTCGGCGCCACACGGCGCGACCGGCTCATCCTCTGTACCCGTGCTCTGCTCGGTGACACCCTCCAGGTGAATGACGCAGGGGCGAGGAGAGCGCTCGAGGCTGGCTGAAGGTGGACAGGTCACCTGGGCAGAGGGAGAAGCAGCACTGAGGTGAGCAGATATCCCACTGCCTTCCTTGCTGGGGCTGCCCACGGCGAAGGCAGCCTGCTTGCGTACCACGTGCTCCGGCGGCGAGGGATCGGCCGGAGCCTTCTCCAAGCACGTCGAGGGGTTCAAGTTTTCATCTAAAGGCGGGGTGGCCGCAGCCAGCCCGCCCTGCTCACAGCTTGTATGGGGGCGCTGCTCCGCAGGCTTGACCGTGAGGGTGTATTCGATGATTTCGATTCTCTTTGGGAGGAGGGAGGGCAGGGATGGCTCCTCCGTCCCGTCAAACGAGACCACTGTCCTGCGCTCCTGTGCCGCTCCCTCCTGCCCCGGGCCGGGCTCTGCGGGCAGGGGCTCCTGGGCAGGGGGCCCGAGGGGTGCAGGCAGGTGTCTGCCCACAGGCTGCTCTGCCCCGGAAGGCAGCAGTGGCTCCTCCAGTGCCTTGTCCCCCTCCGGAGCCAGCTCCAGGGGCGGCTCCTCGCTCCTCCCCCGTGGCAGGAGCTCGGCGGCAGGAGAGTCGTTCCTGGAGTTCTTGCGGGTGGGTAAAGTGCAGGCTGGGGCCGTGTGCTGGTGCTCCTGCTCCTGCCTCAGGCGCTCCTCGAACTCCAGCGTGGCGCGCCGGACGGAGCCGGGGCACCACTTGGGCTCGGGCTTGGTGGAGCCACGAGGCTCCTGCTGCTCCCCGCCAGAGCTGCTTTCCTCCAGGTCTGATCTACCAGAAGACAGCTGCAGAGATGGCGCTTCTTCCTGCTCAGTTGGCAGAGGGTCCTTCTCCTTCTCCTGGTGTCCAGCACAGGCTCCTTCACTCTGCTCTAACTTTTCTGATGCCCAAATCACCTCCACTGGCAGGTCATGCACCGTGTTCCTCTTTGGTGTCTGGCTGAGGTTGGCTGAACCCTCTTTCTGCTGGGCAGGTCCTGCTCCCTGGTTGATTGACTCGATCTCTGTGATAATTTCCTTCACAGAAATGGCATTTTCCGAGTGGGATCTCGTGAGATGACCTGCACCAGGCAGCTCAGGGACCTCCTGCAACACACAAACAGGAGAATTACAAAGTGCATCAGCTGTGCTGGCACAGAGCAAAGAGCTGCAGGTTAGAGAAAATAGGGGTGCACATCCCCAAAGGAGCAAAAAAGCACGTGACAGTGATCACTTACGCAGGTTTTTTACTGTCTCTGAGACTGAATTTAACACACTCCAGGCTGAATTGTCACTTAGACTAAGATCTAAGAACCCTAACTGCAACAAACTCCAAGTAAAGGTAGCTTTTTTGCGAAAGCTTTTTAAATGAAGAAAAGTCCAACAAACAAAAAGAATCCTGATACTGCTAAAAGTACCATTTTGAGCTGAAAACATGACAAATTCTGCTCATGTATGGAGCAGGCAGAAGTAGAGCAAGAAGAATGACCAAGCATTGAAATACTCTGGTTTCCCAGAGAAAAATGGCCAGGGGGACTCCCAGTCCCCACAGACACTCTCTGCCAAATCACAGGAGAGAGCATTGGCCTATTATATTTGGAAGAGCCTTACGGCCTCACATGGAGATGGAAAAGATTCAAGCAATGCAGGATGGAATTTAAATAAGAGAAGCTCCCAGAAAATGATGGCCCCGGACATCATCAATCCCTGTGAGAGTCCTGGAGGCTGAAAAGCAATTACAAGAAAAAGGTACCTAAATTTAGAGGTTACTAAATTTTGTCAAGACCATCTCTCTACCCAGGAGAAGTGAGCCACGACGTGCCCAATTCCATCACTCCAGACCTGGACAGGTTAATTTCTTCCTCCAGCAGTGGAAGCTCTACACCTGCCTTGATTTACTACCCCAGTGCTTCCCAACCAGGGAAAAGGGCCAGCTTTGCCCCATTCTTTGGTGGATTTCTCAAGTCAGATAAATATCTGTGCAGATTTGGGATGTTGGCTAGGCTCAGGGCCTGGCTATATTAGTGGGTCAAGTCCCACCTTTCTGCTCTCCTGATGCAAAACTCAAAAATAAGTTTCTCATGAGAACAGCACAGCAGGTCAGGTCAAGGTCGGCTCATGGCCTTGCCAATGCCAGCAAACTGATGTTTAAGGAAAAAGTGCAGAAAAGGGCAAGTATCTAAAAGGGAAGGAAGGGAGAAGCATCTAGCAATCCCTCCCCAAACACTATGTCCAGTGAAAGCAGGGCTAGAAAATCTCATCCACAGCCACCTCAGAGCAGAAAACAGCCCACAGACAGGGTCGAGCAGCAGTTCCTAAAAAACCCGAGCAAGTTATTTTAACCTTTTGTTGCTCTTCATCTGTGGAAGAGTCATCGGATGGCTGAGGAGAGTTTCCAGGGCTGTTCCTTCGAGCATCTGCACCCCCATCTGCAGCAGGTGGCACTTCCAGCACGGGCACCCTGGAGACCCCATTCCTCCCAGTCCCTTGCTCCTCTGGCCTGGAATGGGAGCAGGTGCGTGACCGGCTCTCCTGGGAGAGCTCCACAAATTTCTCCAAAGCGCTGAAGAAATCAATCCTGTCTGTGCTGAGGTCTGTCACTTCGGGCTGAGGGTTCTGTTGGAGACCTAGGGAATTCTGGTTTGGGGATTGGGGGAAGTCTTTTAAGCATGAAGTGAATTCTTCCATGGGAACCAAGTGCACGTTCATGTCAGGCTTAAGGGCATCTTTTTCTAGATCATCCACTGTCAGATCAGGAAACTCTGTTATTTCCAAGGGGTGCTGGAGCTGCATTAAGGCCTCAGAAGCACGGCAGTTGTCAGGGGGGACAGAGTCCACACAGCACCCTGCTGTACAGCCATTGATATTGTTCAGGTTCAGCTTGTCCTCCATCTGCTCAGTGTGGAAGTCTCTGCAAGTAAACTCTAAGTGGATCCTTCTCTCCTTCACACACACGTCCTCGATCATGTTCGTGTCCTCTGGGAGCTGCTGCTCCCTGCCCAGCTCAGCTGAGTAGATGGGAGACATGGGCTGCTGGTTGTCATTGGTCTTGGCCTCTGAGATCTGGTCAGCTGAGGTGGTGATCTCCTTTTTGTTCAGCTCCAGCCCAGCCTTGCAGATGGGCTCGTGGTGATCTGAGAGGTCGCTGTCCGAGTGCGAGCGCCACAGTTTGTTGTGCCGCTGTTTGCTGCAGGGAAGGAGAGCAAAGGAAAACAGTGAGTAATTTCTACATACCACAGCCAGATCCACCTTGTTGTAAGAGGACACAACCTACAACAGAAACTGTGCCAGATGCTGGAGTCACTGACCACAGCTGCGGCTTCACCTGAACAGTTCAGGGCCAGACCTGCTGCTGGAGAAGTTGACCCAGGAATGAGCCACTTTCCAGGAGCTAAATTCCATGGCACCATTCTGCTCCACACAGCCCTCCCTATTTCTCAGCAGTGTCAGATCCATCCACTCAAATGCAACATTTAACTGACTGCAGGATTTGGTCCTCCTTTCTCAGTCAGCACTTTTCCATTTGCTAGCAGGTGAGTGGTGACCAGAAGAGAGAGAACCTCTTGTGCTGGACACAAGCAGGTGGTGGACACTGAACAAAGTCAAATCTCCCTCGTGGTTCCTCCTCTGAATAGCTTCAGTTATCAATAACTGGCTCTTGTAACCAAGGGATAGGGTGGGATGAGTAGAGGTGGGTGTGTGCAAAAACACACAAGACATCCTGAACAGTAAACACACAGCCCAAATTACCACCCACCTTCCACAGGAAGGAAGCTCAGAACTCCTCCAGCTCCTGGAAAGCCCCTTTAGGAAAGTCTGAGCCATCAAAAGGCAAAATAACTGCCAGTGGCATTGCATCACCTTGCTCATCTCCACCTGCCAAAAACCCCAACCCATGCACCTGGGCTTACAGAGAGCACTGCAGGCAACTTCTTGCCATGAAATGCCAGAGCTAGCCCAGGCTGCCAGGGTTTGTAGTGGCCACAGGGATGTGTTTCCACCCATTGCCCCTAGGAGGAACACAGAAACCACAGAAACCTCCTCGGAGCTGCAGATCTTGCAAAAACCCTCCAGTCCCTTGCTAGCATGAGCAGGCACTCCCAGACACATCCAGTGGCCGCGGTAAGTTAATTAATAGATGGTATTGAGCTAATTACCACGTGCCAATTCAGTTGTGGGTGCCCAACAGCTAAGGAAAAGAATCCATTGTAGATTTAGCTTTCCAACCCTATAATCAGTGACAACCTCCCCGTGTGACACAGGGCAGAATCAGGTCCTGTCACAGGAGAGGAGGGTCACAGTCAGAGGCCAAAGACACTGTCCTGGGGTGCACATGCTCCATCTCCAGTGGGTTTTGGAGCAGTTTGACACTGGCAGCAGAAACAGGCTTGTCCCTGAGGCAGGTTCTTGCTTGAGCTCTGTCTGGAATGTCATCTGACATATCTGCTCAAACAGCCTGGGGAGCTCCTGGTGTTTTCTGAGGGCATTTCAGTGCTCAAATCTAGCTCTCTGCTGCACATTTGATTTTGAAAGTGAAGATTACCCTCCAGCGTGAGCAACTGGCACAGATCTGAGGACCAAACCAGACGTCAAGCACCACTGGCAGAGGTGTGCTGTGCTATTCCCCAATCTGACAACCTGCATGAGGTTCAGATCAGAGAACAGGAGCCCACTTCCCTTCCCAGAGCCCACAGCTGCCTCTTGACCTTCCTGGGAAACATTCCCGGTGCTCGTACCCACACCAGCTCTGGACCAGGAGCCCCCCACAACTCCCACCAGCTCTCCAGGCTTGGGTATAAAACTGCTGTTGATTCACAAACTACACAAGGCACAGGAGATCCCAAACACTGGTTTCCTGTAACTTATCTATAACTAATAAGAGTAACAGGCCTGGCTCAGCCTTGCTGTGTTTATCAACAGAGGGAGGGGACAGTTTAACTAACCCCAGGAAGCACGACAGTCCCAAAGAGCAAAACACACTTGTTGTTGTGACTAAAAGCAGGCAGGGGGTTTTCATTTTACAGCTGGAAAACATATCCCAGTTGCTATAACCCCAGCAGAAAACCGTAACTGGATAGTGCGAGCACATGGCTGCCCTCACATACCTTCCCCCTGAAACTGGAGCAGTCACATGAGTGTCAATCTGTTGAGGTGTTTTTTATTTTGTTGTTTTGTTTTTGGTTTTTTTTACCTGTCCTTGAATACTGCAGCAATAAACAATGCAGCCAGAGGGTAAAGCTAAATAACACAAAAACAAGAGGAAAAAAAGCAGTTTGGAGCTGAGAGAGGAAGTGGATAAAGAGGGACAGCCTCTGCAGCATGGAGGGGCCATTCCTTACTTCAATGCAGCTTCATTTACTGCAGGCTTTTTCATCCTACACAGATGTAACACACTGCTCTTGCATTTTTTAAAGCCTCACAAGTAATCCTGTTTGTGCCATTGTACAGGGACTTGCAGAGCAGGCTTGTGCTTCAGTGGAAGGGAGGCCACATGCTATGAATGGTGGCAGCAGGAAAGATACACCTCCAAAAAATAAATTACTGAAAGACAGGGAAAAATAATCCTTAACCAAAATGTTTGTACAGGGTGGCTTTGCAGGCATGTCACCAGCTACCAGACTGGCAGATTACCCAAACCAACTGCTGGGCTCAGGGCTGGATGATGTGAGACAACAGTTGCTCCCACACCAGAGCTCCTCACAGGTGCTTACCAACCTGTTGGTGCGTTTTTCACACCTGAAAAAACTTCTTTTTCTCCATCCAATCTACACCAATGAGATCTAATTTCGCAGTCTGCTCAATGCACACTACACTGGTCAGGTCATCTCTGGCCCAGAGTTCAGCACTGACCTTTACTAACTGGTGCCAGCAGCATGTTTGGTGTCACATGAGGCACCCCAGGCACGTGTGGTGTCTGTCTCAAGGGGTTTCAGTTCAGCAGGGCACTATTTTTCAAAATTGTCTATTCCATGTGATCTGTCCTGAGACTTGATACTACTTGGCTGCTTTTTAGAAAGAAAAGGGTCACTATGGCAGGCAAGCAGGGGAAAGGAAGGATGGGAAGAGGTGGTGGATGAAGATCCTGTGGGTGCATCTGGTCAGGGAATAAGTTGGGAGGAGCCCTGAGGTTGTTTACTTGTGCAGAGAGGGAAAGAGGAAGCACACTCCAGTGACAGGGGAGCTCAGACCAAGGGTTTGGTGTAAAAATTGGGAATCCAGGCCTGGCCCAGCAACAAACACAGTCAGGCTGCTGGAACAGGTGGAGAGCAAAGGAGGAAGAAAAAGCTATTACAATGAAAGGGAATGGAGGTCTTTGCAAGTGGATAGAACAGACATGAAGGGGCAGAGGTAAGAAGTGTGCCCTAAAGATGCGTGACAGAGCTGCTGTAAACAACAACATATAAAACAATGGCTGGACTCTACCTTAAAGTTATTTTCCAACCTAAATGACTTTACAAAACCAGGCATCTCCCAATTGCACTAAAAAGCTTGAAATTTACTATTTACTTTGGTCCAAACCTGCTAAGATCCCCTCCCGTGGCAGGAGGCTCACATTGGGTAACTCTGTTTGCTGCAGATCTGCTTCCAGGCAAAGCACACCAGGATCCCAAACAAAATACCATAACCTGGCAAAACAAGAGTATCACTACCTCCTTCCTGCTGATCACGTGAAGACATTGCTTAACACAGCCTAGAAACATGCAATATTTATGTCTTTTTGCTAGTCAAGTGATTGGCTTGGGATTACAACACACTTGCCCATACCCAGGCCCAGCTCCAGACCAGCCTCAGGACTCCAGGCAGGAATAAACACCACTGTTGCAATGCACAGAACATCCTGTCCCCTCCCCTCACACCAACACTTACCAAAGGGATCTAAATAAAACCAGACCAGCTGCTGAGGAGGGGCATGTTCAACAGGGAACTGCGAGGAGACAAAGCGAGTTCCCTGCCAAGTGATGTTACAAGCAACAGGGACATCATTTATCTCTGCTGGAGCCTGCATAGCTCTGAATGCTGCACTCAGATAACACTTCATGGGATGCTACTTTCCAAAAACCAAACATCCTAGAAGTCAAACAGCTTCCTGACAGCTCCTGGTTACACCCATTTTCCCAGGCTGAGCTAACCCTGAAAACAGAGCGCTCCCTTTCCTAAGAACCCCAGCTTGCACAACACAGCGATACAGGCTCTGACTAAAAGAATGGAGTCAACCATTGAAGTGTTACACCTCAACACGGATTATCAGGATCAATCCTTCCACCCACCTGGCCAGCAGGATGCCTTGGTACTCCTCCAGCTGCCGCATGAAGCTGGGGTTGGGCTTGGTGACGGTGCGCCGCTCCTTCACGTAGTCGTAAGCCCTGTCCAGGTTCCAGCCGTACTCCTTCATGGCATAGGCAATCACCGTGGATGCTGAGCGGCTCACTCCCATCTTGCAGTGCACCAGGCACTTAGAACCATTTTTCCTGAAGTGGGAGAAAGAATAAAAGAGGATCACGAAACAGAAAACATCTGACGAGCTTAAGAAAACAGCAATTTCTTTACCAGGGAATTAGCAAACATATTTTCAACACTGTGGCCACAGCTGGAGTCCAGGATGTGATCTGATAATCCAATTTACAAACTGGAGCAAGACACACAAAGAAACTGAAGAACAAGGTCTTATTAATATTCCTAAGAGATTTTGTTACAACAGTTTTTCTGAAGCTGTCATTGCAAAGTGGAAAAACACAGAGATACAGGAAAACCTCTGAAGTCTAGTGTGGCACCCTTGAGCCCAGCCCAAATGGCCCACTGGCATCAAGCCATATTCCAAGTGAAAAGAAAACCTGTACCACAAACATGGTGTCACAATTTAGAAACACATCCCAGAAAGATGCAAAGCAGTTCAGAGCAGCCTCTAGCACAGAGATGCTCTTCTACTGCAAACCACAAAATGAAAATGCTGTGATGCTAGGCAGGCAAGGAGGAAAATCAGTTAATAAAATCAGCAGGAAAACAAAATGCTTAGTACATATCTTCTAAACATGTGTTGTGTTTTCTGAAAAGACTTACTTTGCCTTGGAGATGAATTTGTAGGTATCATTCCAGTAAGCCAGAAGATCTGTAGCTTCTTCATCATAAACCCTGATATTGTGGTATTCAAAGAGCCCAGGGAAGAAATTATCTATTTCTCGAGTCACATTCAAAATGTACCGTACCCTGCATGGGAACAGCAGAGAGAAACACAGCTGGGTCAAAGAGATGTCCCACTGCTACTCTGCAGCCTTGCCTTGCTTTGCCAAGGGCATTTGGAGTGCACTCTTGAACAAAATTCCCTGGAAACCAGGAATTAATGCAAGGAAGCAGCAGCTAACACAGACAATAGGTTTTGCTGGGCACTTCAGAGCCTGATAACAGAGATCCACGGATAGAAACTTCCTCTGCACAATGTCAGGTCACACTGCCCACCACCTCTGTTCTACATGTCAGCAACACTTGTGCCACTGGGGCTCCTGCAATTAGTGTTTGCACACCTTCTCCAAGCCCCTCTGTGAAGCTCTCCCCCTGCTGCACCAAAACCACAGGAAGATGGAAGACTAAGCCTCCCAGTAACACCAGAGCTAAACAAACACATAAAACAACTACAGAGAGATGTAACAGACAATGAGCCACCGGGGAGGATTTATTTCTTATCCCTAAATTTTCTGGAAAGGAAACTGCTAGAGAAAGAGTGTGGTATTTATGTACACAGCACTCAGTATTTTGAGCCCTGAGGGTTACTCGTAAGATGCTTATGAAATACACTCATGCTGGGATATCAGGCAGAACAAGGCAACTGCAAGAGGGTGACATCCCTTTTCCCAAGCAGGTATGAGATCACTGGCAATCAAGCAGGACCTGTTGGATTCAAGGAAACCACACCAGACCCTGAGCTCACCAGGAAGAGTCAATTTTGCCAGGCTGAATTTCTGAGGTGCAGAATTATACTATCAGTTCACCAGTTTGATTCTTTTTTTTCCACTGGTTTGGCACAAATAAGCCAAACCCATGAATAATTATTTAATTGCAAAATCTTGGTGCTTATAACCACCTGGTCTAGAGAAAGGACAATCTAAACTTGAAAAGTAGAAAGGGCAGGAAACAGAGGAACCCATTGGTGGAGTTCCTACAGGACTTTACTTCCTACTGGGCCCCACTCAGAGGAACAAATGCTCTTCTCCACATTTTCCTTCCTGCACAGCCTGGAGGTCTGAAGTGGCTCTGTTATCAGTCCAGAACTATGGGCTGGGGCTGAGGGCATGGAGCCAACTATGCAGCATCCAGTTCAGTAATTGCAACTTTTTACTACTTATAGCTATGAGCTTGCTGCCTTCCTTTGTGTGCCTTGGGGACATCAGTCAAGGTCAGGGTAAGATTCTTTTACGTTAAGGTGCCTGGTTGTTGGACAAGGAGTTTGGAGGAAGCAAGAGCTTGTTTGGATCTGCAATCCCTTAAATAAGACTCAGGTTACACAGCAGGTATGGCACAGAGTTTGTTGCACAGAAAAGTGTGGCCAGGCTCTTGCTTTTAAGCTGACGGCCTGAAGCTACTCACCCTCTGTTCTGCAAATCTTCCAAATTGGAGGCATTCCATTCTGAGCCCTGCAGGGAAAACATGCAAAGGGACACATCAGGCAGAAGGAAGGCAAGGCCAGGCAACTGGTGGAGGGAGGGACAGTCACCAGTGAACCAGAGGAGGAAGCTGACCGGCCAAGGGTTGGAGAGTTGGGGGTCCTTTGAGCACAGGGGCACACAAGTGGTAACCAGGACTAATGCTCACACCTTGTCTCACCCCATTAACCAGATCCCTTCTGAAACAAGAAGCAGCTCTGCCAACAAGAGCCCAGCACTGTGTGGTGGCACTTCCTGCAAACCGCTGACAAATCAACCTCAGCAAGACAGGACCACTCCACCCTTTCCCTGGAGGCTGCTGCCAGTTCTGCCCCACAGAGGAGAAACTGCCTGCATTTAAGAGCCATCCAGGTGCTGTTTACACACAAAACACCCATCTCGAACATCAAAGGCAGCAACACCTAAGCTCACTTGGGTTACACCTCTTCTCCCCATGTTCAAAGCCTGTGTGAGCAGAGAAATTAAGACATTTAATTAACCCTGGCTAGGTAACCCTCTCCTCTGCAGCACACACAGGGCCTCCAAGCTGCTTGCTTCCTGCTCAAACACAAATGTGACTGAGGACAAAACCACTCAAAGCCTTCCTTCAAAATTTAAGGTGCACAAGCTCTCTGCTTCCCTGCCCTAAAATGGCTCCCAAATGGAAAGATGACCCAGATGAAGATGATTGATTGTATTTAACAAGGCCCAGACTCAGTTGAATGTTGTCTCTTTCAGTCAAGGAAGAAAAATTTAATTCAGGCCTGGGAACCAGCAGCTTCCACAGGTAGGGAGAACAATGCTGCAGGAGTGAAAGCCTTTTCTCCTGTCCTTAGATCCACAATTACCAACATCATCAGTTCTCTTACTTCCTGCTTAGTTCTTTTAGCACTCCTTAAATGGGATCGCACAGGGCTCTTGCCTCCACCTGGAAGGAAACAGCTCCTTGCCTCTCTGAGCCCTCACAACACAACCCTGCCTCGCAGCACACGCTCCTGGGTGAAGCTGGTGCCCAGCCCCAGCAGCACTGCTCCTCACCACAGCAGCTGCTCTGCAAACACTTTTATTCCACACAGTAACCACAGCTCTTCTTGGTGCTGCCTGCAAGCCTTGTTTGAAAGGTTTTCTCCCCATTAAAAGCACTCAGAGCCAAGACTCCAAGCCCTGCAGTGCATCCAGCTGCCTGTAACAGCTTTGGCCAGCACCATAAGCCTGTAACAGGTCCCTCTCTCTCCTTATAACACACAGTCTGCAAAAAAAAAATCCATTACATCGTAGGTACTTCCAAGTTTCCTGGCTCTACCCCAACACGATATCCTGGGAGTGCTCACATTAACAGAGACCATCCCTTCTGAGCCGGAGACTGGGAGAGGCCCTCTCCATTTGGAAAGACCAGCTGGTCCAAGAGGAATGGCTTTGTTTAAAGCTGAGCCAACCTCACAGGCTAGACAGCCCAACCAAACCTGTGTCCATGGCTCCGGGGCTGGGAAATCCAGCGGAGCGCTGACTCACCAGAAGGAGCTGCAGTAATTAAGACAGGCCCCAGCAGCAACTAAGCAAGCAAAACATTAAACAGCAAAATGTTTATGTTTCCTTAAGTGACTTAGCTCCAGGATTCTTTGTTACTTTACTCTGTTCCTACTGGATCACACAAACTCAGAGCTTTCCATGTCAGAAGAGCGTCATTCCACCTGGATGTCACACAGCTCCCCTCCCTCTTTGCTATGTTATGTCTTCCCTAAATATAAGAACTTGGCATGTGGGTACCCCGGATAGTTAAAGCCACAAAACTGGTCTTACATCAATGGAAACAGCCTGGAGAAACTGTTAGAATTAAGACCGTGTCCCTTCCATCCTCTAGGTACAGGGTCCACAGCTTGGTGCTACATGGCAAAGTTTAGTACAGCCAAAAGTGAAGCTGCTGTTGTTCATTACTGGCTTAAGAGTATGTGATCCCAGGATCAATCAACCCTTCCTTCAGAATTCCTCTAACTTCCTCCAGAGGCCCCTGTGTCAACCAACCCATAGTGAAAAGTGTTAGGAGTGTTTACTTTTGTATTCACTGCTAGACTCACCAAAAAGACATGATCAAATATCTGTGTGGGGCTGTCCATCTGGCCAAGGATCACTATCATTTCATTGTCAATGAATTCTTTGAACTCCCGCAGGTTGCACACCATCTGCATCTCCAGCTCCGTGCGTATCTGCGTGGGTAGGAGGGACACAAGGAAGTCATGTGAAGCTTTTGTTCTGGCCTTTCTTCATGGCATGAAGCACAGAGCTCTTTAGTTTGCACAATAGCATTTCCAGTGCTGCACCCTCACCACTCACCTCTTTTGAGGTGATATTCTCCAAATCTTTCTGCATCATGATCTCCCTTAATTTGGTCTTGATCAGCCGTTCCGTGCGTTCCCGCTCAGTTGGGCTGTCAGAAGAAAGCAACAGAGTCACTGGGAGGGAAAACAAACTGGATTCATGACACTTTTAAAATAGGTATAGACTGCATACTCTGTAGAGTCTCAGACTCTCACACTACTTCCCCCAGGCATGTCCTCAGCTGGAGGGAATTCAGGTGACAGTAAAGCCCAGTTTAGATTCTCAGTTGTGTATGAAAGCCACCAACTGAATGCTCCTAATCCATTGTAGTCATCCAGAGAACCCCTGGTATTTGGTAAAATTTAAATTGGGAAGGCTGCATTATACCCTCTGGAGCAATATCTAAGCCTCTCCCTACCTTTCTTGGAAAGGTAACAGCTCCAAAACTCCTTACATGGAGAGACGAGGGCAGCTAAGCCTCTGCATTCCTCCCGCCTCTGCTGCCAGGGGCCTTATCACCAGCTGCAAAAATAGCCTGAGTAACACCAGGGGAAGCTGCAGCAGAGCAGCAGCATGGATCTGGCTCACCCAGCATCTTTTAGAGGGACCCAGCAGTGACATGTCCCACCACCTTTCCCTTTCTCTGGAAGGCTGCCAGGTTGGGGAGGGCATGGATGTTACAAGTGTTCAACTGGTGGTTCACAAATAAAAATCATGGAAGTTCCTGGTTCTTTTAATCTCATGCATTATTTCAGGATTCCATTAAGAGAGTGCTATTTAAGTGTCCCAAGGAAATCATTCAATTTCAAGGTGCCACCAGGGAAAGGGTGGGTTAGATAAAATTTATATATGAAAAGCTACAAGAAAATATTAATCTGTCAGCCTGCCAAAACTTTTCAGCCACCCGCCTTGTACATTAAAAAACAATCAAGTGTGAAGACTTGTTCACAGCTGAACAACTGCTTAGCATCATTACTCACTCACTAGACTCCAGCAACAGGAAATATCTGGGAGCATAAATCAACCAAAGGCACTATTATTCTGGGAAAGTGGCTGGGGCCAGTGCAGTAATTACAAAATGGGCAAGTGAAAACCCTCACACTTGGCACATCTGGTCACATACTACCTTTCAGTTTATATGGTATCAGTACCATCAGCAGTTACTAATGACAGGGGTGGTAAACCTTGAATGCTGATGCAGCCTATAAATTTAGCCTTTCCAAATTGTCTACCCATTTACCTGAAGTCCATACTTAAACACTTCACTTTACAGCAAAATGAACATGGATAAAAAGATCATGTTCGCCTAAACATGTGCTCAGACACGTGCCAGTGTAAGAGCAAAGTCCAGAGAAACCTGTTCCTTCCAGGCCTGGAACAAGAGGACAAAACCAGCAGAGACAAGGCTGAGGTACACCACACCTCCCTCACCAGTAACATGGGACTTGCAGAAGCAAAGGTCTGCAAGCAAAGCCCAAAGTAAACAACTAAACTGAAAACAAGAGGCTGGAGGAGATGCAAGGGAGCCCCAGGAGGGCTAAACTTCCAGTGCTGGTGTTTACCTAACCAGGAGTCCACTTATTACATGGAACAGGAAACCTCTCCTTATTAATACCTAATTAAGAGCACTCTTTTGTGGAAACTCTCTCCTCATGTGGGGACAGTCAAACACTGGCTCAGCAGAGCCAGCCCAACTTACACATCTGTGAAGAGGGCGGGCGAGTCGGGCCGGTGGGACTGGACATCCTGCATGGCATTCCACTCGTTGACCGACGACTGGTCCGAGTTGATGTGGCTCTCATAGTAACTGACCCACGTGAGGAAGAGGCTCCCTGGATAGTAATTGTTGCTCCTTGCCACTTCACAAGCCTTATGCAAACTCTGCAGAGCAGACCTAGCAAGGGAACAACACTTGTAGGTTTATCATTTCTTCCTCAGGCTGGTATCAAGCACTAAGCAGCAGCCAAATCCAGGATGCTGCTCATGTCCCATCAGTTGGTACAAACCCCTGGCACTGTGCATGAGGCTGTCCTGCAAGGCTGTGGATTCCCACACGTGCCAGAGCTTGCATGTCTTAATTGGAGCATGCCAAAACAAGCCTGGAGAGCAGTGAAGGTGCCCACAATTTGGAGGGCAGAGGCACCCGTGTCTCTGGTTCCAAAATCTGCTACAAATACCCAAGCCCTAAATAAGATGCACAGAGTTTGGTCCAAGACAGGGTGCTGACAGCTCCTACTGTGCCATCAGCTGTCCCGTGTGCAGGGCAGGAACACCCAGGGATCAGACAAGCACAACCAAGGGCTCAGGACTACACTGAGATGTTTAGGTGTCTGCCCTCTCTCACTGCACGAGGGATGTCAGAAGTTTCTTCAGCTGCTGCTGGGAAACAAATCCCCCTCTCCTATTTTTAGCTTATTTTAAATCTTTGACTGGGATCAGAAGGATCCAGGTCAAAATCACTGGGGTGACAGCAGCATCGCTGACAGGCGATGTATTTTTGCAATGCAAAGAAGCTCGAGCCAGAAATACTTTCATGATCACTACATGAACCACCCTAAAAGGAAAGAAAAATGCAAGCAGCTTCTCTTTCCTCTATCACAATGAACATATCTCAAAATATTTCAAACGTATACTCAAAGCAATGTGACTTTGGGCTCAAAGCAGCAGCCCTCTGCAAGGAAAATTACCCTATTCCTTCCTGCCCTCAGCTGAGACAAAGCTGCTATACACCAGCACTTACATCTCTCCTTTGGTACCAAACTTCCTTCCCTGTCCCTGGAGGAAACTTCTGGCTGCTCAAGTAGGTCTCAAGATCACAGTAACATAAAGCAGCACCTGGTTTTTAAGAGCTTAAGCAGCCAAAACACCTGGAAAAAGGATCACTGAGACAGCTTGCAGTAAGTACTTACCACATTGCCTGTACAGACACGGGCTTGAATATGTGCACCCTGTTATCTGTTGATACGCTGAACCCTCTGGTGAGAAGAAAAAAGGCACAGTGAAAATGTCTCCCAAAAGTCACTTTTTAGTTAATAACTGATAGTCTTAGCACATTAGAACAGCAAAGGTCTAGCCCTATGCATACATTGCTGAGTTCAGCTAGCAAACAGATCAAAATAGCACACTAAAAGCTCTAAGATAACTGCTTTAAGCAGCTGCTGTTTGGGAATGAAACTAAGACAGTGGGACAGTGCTGGGCTGTGCTGTTTACCTTGGCAACACAAATTCAGTGCCACAGCTGGGAGCAACAGAGTCCAGCTAAAGAGATCCTGGGGCAGCTACCAAGGAAAGAAAAGTCATTCCATGCACTGCACTGGACAGCCTTGAGTAACTGGCACAAACAGGAGTCTGCAAGTCAGGTGTCTATTTGGCAGAGAAACATCATTCTTGCTTTATGTTGGGCTGAGTGCTGCCTGCTGCAAGCATGATGGAGGAACACATAATAGGATCCCTTTAAGGAGCTTTCACTACACACCCACTCTCCAGTAAAAGCTCCTTTACTCCAGCTTAAACACACACATAAGCCACTGTCTCAGTGCATGTTTATTCACAGATAAGTCAATTACTGGCGTTCCCTGTCACAGCCACTGTGATTGAGGGCCTTTGAGCCTACTAACCCAATACAGGTCAACAGAGGAGGGCTGCTGGACCTGTGAGGGCTCTGCAAGCACTGGAATCCTTCCCCATACACCGTGTTCTAGGTTGTATTAACACAGAACACAAAAAAGGCACTCACCCATCCCCATCCAGGTGGATCAAGGTGTCACTCCAGAGCGGCAGCACCAAGCCCATCGTACAAGTGCTACTGTAGTGAGAAAGAGAAAGTCAGTCTATTTACTACAGCACCATGTTATTGTTCTAATTCCATAGCAATAGTTGCATATTTTTGTATTCATTAGGAAAAAGAAAAAGAAAAATCCCACTGTTGCTTCAGAGACAAACAGAGCGAGTGTTGTTCTAGAGGGCCCTGGCAAGGATCACTAACAGATTCAGGGCACAGCACTATCCTTTCAAGCAAGCTTGAAGGGTTAACACACCCAGGAGAAGTGCAAACAGGATCCAAAAACACTGAACTTTGTGCAGAAGGTCAGAGGGGGCTCACAGCCTTCAGTCAGCTCAAGGCTTTCTTTACAGATTAATCCCTCTCAGGCTCAAGAGGTTTGGTTCTAGCTCTGATTTTGCAATCCACAGCTTTATTTTCTTGTTTGTCCCTCAGCCACAGCTGCTGGGGACTGGGAGCAGAGCAGTGCAATAGCAGGATGACTGTCACCATGGCAAGTTGGCAATCTCTGCCTATCACCTGTGGCTGACTCCTGACCCTTCTTCGCCCTCAAGACTGAGCACAACAGCCATCCCATACAGACACCTCCTGGCAATCCCACTCCTCTCTCAGATGCTTTGCTCTCTTTGCCCCAAGTTTTCTGTAAGGCTGAGCAAAAAGCTAAGTTAAAAGCAGAAACCAAGTGATGGAAAAAAGGCAGGGGCGGGGGAACCCGACACAACCTCCTCCGTGCTGTTAAATGAAGAGCTGAATCTCATAAAGCTGCAAAACTGCTCTATAATCAAAGCAGCATCTTGAAGAACTGAATTCAACTGCCTCCTGCTCTTATGCTTTGCATGGTGCTCCCAGATTTCCACCAGTTCTAGCACACCTGCCAGTGTCCAGCTTAAGAGAAGAGTGGGAAGAGGGAGAGACCAGGCTTTGGAGGGTCAGACAGGGAGCCCTGGAAATGCACATGCCTGGTGCCCAGCACCAGGAGACAGCATGCAGCTATTTCTGTTGACAACATGAGATGAGCTCATGGAAAGATGTGTTTTTAAAAGGCTTCCCAAGGTGGCTGGGGTATTTTTAGTGATACTGTTCAGCGAGCGCTTATCAGAGACCATAGCAACAAGTCTACATGGAGTTATAAATACCGAGTGGGCTCAGGGAGGGCAGATCACAGTGACCATCCAGAAGCCCAGGAACTCCAGGAGAAAGCTAAAACGACCCTGCCATGTTATTAGAGACTGAATACCAGTGAGCTCTCAGTTATCAAAGGTGGCTGCGCTGGTACATCACAGCCAACAGCGAGTTCCAAGCTCACAGCAATCTGTGCAAGGACAAGTTATTCTTGCCCCAAGGCAGGAGCATCTCTAAGTCACAGCTGTGCACACATGTGCAGAGACAGGAGCCAGGAGCAGCATCAAGCTGGTCCCCCATTTTAGCAGGCGTCATCCAAGCTCAGCATCCAAACCAAGCATGGTGGCTGTTGTGACTAGCAGGCAATATTTGGAAAGCAATTTCCTAGCCAAATAGTTCAAAAATATTTTCTAGTGATCCTACTAACTACCTGGAAGAAATTTATTCCAACTAGTGTCAAAAGCAAGCCTGTAGCAGCTGTGCTGGAAGTAAGCATGAGTATGAAACCTTCCAAAATTTAATATCCAGCTGATTGTCTTCCAATAGAGGCCAAGATTTACTTAAAACTCTTTTTAAGAGAGTCATGTGCCTCCATGCCCGCTCCAAAGTGCCCACTGTCCCCTTCTACATGTGAAATTTCTGCCCTTGAAGCTGCTGGGTTGCTGTCACCTGGCTTACAGCCCCTCCAGCAGCAAAAGCTGCTTCCCAGCCACATCCTGCAGCCTTGTGGAAAGGTCAGCAGGAATTTAAATGAATGAAGCAGAAGCACTAAACCCTGATGACACAGTGCTGCCTGGGGACAGCACACAGTGTGCAAGATCTGCCATCACCAACCCTGACGCTGCCATCAGGCCTTTGTGCCATGACCTTGGCAAGGGACTGCCTGACAGTTCGTTTCTTATTACCTGTTCTCCTGAATGCTGAGGTCCAGCTCCTCTAATTGCAGCTTTTTCTTTCTTTGCAGGAAGATTGTCCCTGTCTCTGGTGTGCAGATGCAGGGCTTGGGGACCTTACCATTCAGAGGCACTGAACATCCTCACAGAAGCCTGATGCTTGGAGGAATGAGGGAAATGCTGACCTGCACTGCTGCCTTCACATTTACCACCTCCTCTCAAGAAATAAAAAGAGGCAATTCTGAATCTCAAGAAAACTGTTAGGCTAGAAAAGTTGAAGCAGCCTATCCCCAGAAAACACATGACACCAGGGATTTCTACAGTTAACTTGTATGGGGGTGAGCACAAGGACTTCCCCACCTGGACACTCTGAGTACCTGTCATTGGAAGAGAAATCCATTCCTAGGACGATGCTCTCCTCCGTGTCTTGTCTGCCATTGGTGGACACCACCACCATGTATCTAGTGCGGTTCTGGTAGGTACTTTCCAGTCTTACAGCCTGAAGAAAAGAAGGGGCAGAGATCAGCAGTGCAGTCAGCAAAACACACACGACGACCTTTGCAGGCCACTTTTTCATGCTGAGTGACAGGCGCAGAAGCAGTGATGCAGTCTGGGCTGGTACGGATGTCCCACGCTCCTCAGCTGGGTAAGAAGTGCTTTGCTCCCACACAGTGCCCTCCTCAACAGCTGGCACGCTCCTGGTGCAGTCTGCACACCTGCCCTGTCCCACCAAGGCTGATTTTGAACAATCTAAAGCCCTCTGACTGCTCCCAGCCCAGCGAGCTTTGTGGACTATCAGTGAGACAGATGGGTGTTGAACATTCACCTTCAGAGGGCTTTGTCCCAAGAACCAGAGCTCTCCTTATAACTACTGTGTGCTACAACAGCTCCTACAAGTCTCTTTCCATCAGCTTCCCAGGCAGCTGGACAGACAACCAGGACCTAATTCATACATGGTTTCCTGCTGGCCCTTTGAATGCTTCTGGCAACTTCCCCAGTGCAGAAGCAATCGTACTGCCTTACACCTGGCAGGAAAAGATATCCCTATGACTAAGCTGTATCCTTCACTGGTTCAGACTGCCCAGGAAAGGTGAAAGTCATCATGCCTCGTTGCTCCTGCCACGTTCACTTGTTCCCCAGTGCCAAAAGAGCTCTAGGATGACTGGTGTTCAGCCCAAAATCCCCCAAATCAAATGCTACTGAGAGCGTTCAGAGAGCAGTGGAACTTAGAATGGCAGACCAAGGCTGAAGCTCCTGCAAGGCTGCACCGAGGTGAGCTGCTCCTCCAAGCCACAAGGAAGTGAGAACTGAAGGGACTCCAGGAAGTCTTGCAGACAGACTGCTGGTTAATGAGGAGCCTGAGGAAGGGAGCCCAGCACTGAAAGTTTTGCTTATCAACACTTGCAGCAGGCAGCCTTTACTTGCAACACTTTTTTGGACTCCATTCCAAGCTGTTTGCAGCTATTTTAGTCAGAGGATCCCAACCAGAGTAACTAGGACAGCCCTAGAAAGGAAGTGTCTTAATTCTGTACACTAAACCTTAACTTTGGATGGCCCAATCCAACCCCAAGACTCTGTCTGGCCTCAGTGTTTACCATATTGTTAAACTGCTGCTTGAACTTTGAGCAGGGCCTGCAGAGAGCAAACAGGGGGAGAAGGAGCTGTCCCAGCCCAGCCTTGCACTGTGCTGTGGACAGATCCCTGCCTGCTGCAACAGGACTTGGCTCCTGAATTCCTTGCAACCCAGTAGTTGAAGTCTGAAGTGGTGTTTGACATCCTCCACAAACTGAACCCAAATTCCTCAAACTCCTGAGCCACGGCTTGTGTAGACACCTCTTGGTGGCCCTCACAGGAGGTCATGGCTCAGAGAGCCCAGTTAAAACAATCATCCTTAAAAAGCTAAGAAATTAACTGTTGTGCGAGATCTCTCAGGAGCAGGCTGCTTTTCCCAATATGCTCCTTTAGTTGTTCACAACTTGGTCTTGAGGTCAGAGCAGCACCTCCCAGCTTAGAGGAAGCCCCCTCTGATCTCAGAGCTCTCCTGTCCACCACCAGCTGGGAAATCTTGACCACAACACGTGGTGGAGTGTATGACAGAGGTCAAACCAGCGCCTGGCAGCTGAACAGAGCTCGCCATCCCAGCAGAGTGCTCTGTGGCAGGGAATGCTGAGCGGGGCAGGGAAAGCTTCCCAGTGGCATTGCAGGGAGCAGCAGCTCTGGTGATGGGGTGGAATAGCAAGTGCAGGCAGGAGACGGTGTTGTCAGAGTCTTCCAGACTTGCCCAGTTGGACCAAAGACCAACAGAAACGACCCAAATGCTGATGCCAGCAGACAGCCGTGCTCTGTACAGCCAGAGACTGTGCCCCACCCCATCTCCTCAGGATAAGTCATGCTAAAACCAGCCTTCTTTTCCTTCTTGCTTCTTGAGTCACTGGGATTCCTTTGGAAACACGGAGGATCAAAGTGGTCAGTACTTCATGGTTCAAGTTCTCCCAAAGATGGTTGTTTCTAGAACTAACCACTTGTGGGAAAACAGAAAGGCGCTCTTCTGTAGAAGAGCAAGTAATCACCAAGGTCTTGGTGGTTAAAGTAATTATCTACATCAGGAACCAAACCTCAACTATCAGCACAGACTTGCCTAAAACAGGAGCAGACAGACACAGCTGCCCCACGTCTGGGGCATCCACACAGGAGTTTCTGTTCTGCTTCTCTTGAGGACAGTCCAGCAGCAAGAGGATTAACAAAATCTAACTTACTTTGCTAATTTGGCCAGCAGGAATGGGAAGTCTTGATGCAAGACCCTTTAGAACAGGGCAAGACAAACAGTGAGCAAAGGTCACACAGCTCCACGCTGGAAGGGTGGGATTTTCAGAGGCCAGTCAAGAGAAACAAGACATGGCTTAGTGTGAATCTCTGGGTTCAACACTTACACCCTCAGCACAAAGCAAAGAACCACAATTGG
Source organism: Motacilla alba alba (assembly GCF_015832195.1). Lineage (NCBI taxonomy): Eukaryota > Metazoa > Chordata > Aves > Passeriformes > Motacillidae > Motacilla > Motacilla alba. The sequence continues at coordinate 3,962,880 of NC_052034.1, read as the reverse complement.
GCAGATAACGTGCTTTGCTAAATTTAATGGAGTATTAAAACAGCAGAATTGACATTGCAAACCAGCCAACTTCTAAAGCTGCTGTTAGAGCCCCAACGTGCCTATCAAACCACAAATGAAGCTCTAACCTTTCCATGAAGTGCATGTTCACATGCTTACCTCTCAGCAGGAGCACACCAAGTGCTCTGATGCCTTTTAAATGAAGATATTTGAAATCCCAGTTATTGCAGGGAGGATGGCCTGGCTTCAGGGACTGTGATGAGATGGAAAGTTCTTTCTCAACCAGCTCATCTGTACAGAGCTTTCTCCTCAATTTGGGAAGGTTATTTGTAGTCTGGTCAAAACAAGTCATCCCCTGTAGTCCTTTCAGGGCCAGCCACATTCTTCTTAAGTTTTAGGCTCACCTGAACACAAGCCAACTTTATCTTCTGCTGCATTCTTGTATCATCAGAAGTATGATGAGATATTTCACCAGCCCTTATGAACAGCACATTCCAAGAAGTTCATACTGACCTTTCACGCTCTGCAATAGCAGGTGTTTTACACAACAACACATTTCTCATGGAGATAAATGATTTGAAGACAAAAAAAGTGTGTGTCCAACTTTCAAGTTCCCAGCTCTCCTAAGCTACAGGAGTATATTCAATCACTTTGCATTCTTAACTCCTTTTCCTCCTTCCTACTGATCTTACACCGGTACCATGGCTCTAATCCTGCTCTCATAGAAGGCTATAAACCTCTGCCAACAGCTCCAAGAAACAAGAGTTGTTCCAAATTTTAAGTGTAGGTTTTTAGAGGATTAGATTCCTCTGCTGGCCCCTGAGCTGTGAAGCCGGCCCTCCGAATGACAGCAGCCAAGAAAATGAAGAGAATGCATTTCTCTCAGTACTGTTTATATTTCAAATCTCATTTGTATCTGCTGTTTTATGAGAGAGTCCATTGCAGCCCTGCACACCCTTCGTTCGTCAAGAATCAATTAAATTCAAGTAGACTATCGAACTTAACCTCATGCAAGATTTCAGCATTCCAAATGTAGCCCTGGACAAAAGGGTTTATGTCTCAGCCCACAAAGTCCTTATTCAGCTGTTAAGGCTAATTTGTCCCAAATCACACAATGTAGCCAGTGATACTGCTGAACAATGCCCTGTTCAATAGTTTCCAATGTTCTAACCCTGGCTCAAATTCTGAAAAGCATTGAGAACCCCCATCACTTTCACTGAAATTTTAGTGACAGCAAGGTGTGCCTGGCAAAATTTTGGGGAGTAGGTCCTTTGGCTTGCTTATGGTAAATTATTTTCGGTGGTCATTTGGGAAGCTAAAGCATTCCATAGTAACCTTGGCTGCTTCCTAGCTCTACTCATCCAATCAGCCCATCTCCAGCACAGCTCAGGAGGATTCAGCAAACCAGAGGTGTTGGAATAACGCTTGGGATGCTGGCAGTCCTTCTTTGGGCAGACGTTGCTAAGATGCACCAAGAAAACACAGGAAACAAACTTCAGGCTACTGAGTGCTGAAAGGTGCAGACTCACTGCAGTCATGCCTGGCCTTGTAGAGCACTTCAACATGTTCCAGGCAAATTCCTCACTGCTCACATTTGGCTTCTGGAGCTCTTCAGGGCTGTGCATCAATGCTATGAACAGCTATGCCTCATTTTACGTCATTACAGGAGGCAACAGCCCAGGAAAGCAGAAGGCCAAGGTTCGGTGCAGGTGCATGGCCACATGGGGATCCTACATGCTCCCACCTGTTCAGCCATGGCCTTTTGGGATGCCACAAGTCAGGACAGCAGAGTGAGGAACACAACTGAACTCTCACAGAAGGGCAGACTCACTCACACTGGTCAGACATAAGTCACCTACTCTTGATTGAAACAGGACACCGAGGTCATTTACCCATCCTCTCTGGCAATTGTTACAATATTTTTTGGGAGCACAGATATTCAGTACTTGGTTCAAAGACAACCTTCTAGCCACACAATTTGTCTCACTGAACAACCAAAGCAGGCCCTTCACAACTAGCTGCTTTCCTACCTTTGTGGTTGCAAAGACTCCCCAAACCAGCTGATGAAACCACTCCAACACACACCACTGCCTCCCTGAGTTACACAGGTGTGTTTGTCAAGTGGTGCTTAACCTCTGCATTGGTTCACAGGAGATAAGCAGAAAGCCAACCTACCAGTCTGATGTTGTCTTCTGGGCGGAGCAGGATGAACATGGCCTGCAGGTGCTGCTGGAGATCCCCTGCGGGCAAGAGGGCAAGGTGAATGCACAAAAATAGTTCTAAATCACATGCAAGTCCCTGGGTGTCCAGCCAGAGCAAATGTCCACTGAGAAACCTGACACGTCACCAGGAGTGTCGTCACTGTCACTCCCACCTACTCAGAGATGGGAGTTTTGTCATCTCTTAGTCAGCTGCTCTTTGCTCTGTGGGCTCACCTGCTCCTGTGTTACCATGCTCTCTCCTGCTAAATTCTGTTATTTTTTTTACAGAAATAAACAGTGTTTCAATACTCTTTGTCCCTTTGACAGACAAGTCAACCTAGTCAGAAATGGACCCCACCCTGTGGTCGACATCTCACTCTACCATGTGCTCCAAAACAGAAATTTGCCATTTGTTTTACACCAGCTTATTACTTAATGCAGAAATACTACCCAGGCAAAAGTACACTCTCCTTGGAATGAGATTTAGTCCTGCTCTAGAGCAGCATGTGCCCACTATGGTTGTGTACCAACCCCACCCAAAAGCAGCTAAGAACTGCCACCTGAAAAATCAAACACCTGTATTTTTTTCCTAGAAAACACTTGCAACAGCTTTCCTGGTGAAGCTGAGGAAAAATAAAGGAAAATTAAATTTAGTGCATGACTGTGATTTTAAGTCTTATTAAGAAGAGACAAGTGCCACAGGTTCCTAAAACATCAAGCATTTCAAGGACAAGTGAGATGATTTTCTGTCAGCACTGCTGCACTGACTTCTCAGCATTACTCCTGGCATGTAGAGAGCCAACATCACCCCCTGAGTACCAGCCAGCAGCAACATCTCCTGCAAGGGGCTGGTTTTTCAATCATTACAATGGAAAAATTAATCTGCATTCCCACAAAGGAGAGTGCAGGGCTGCCAGGTGGGTGGCACAGATCAGCAAGAAGAGAAGCCTTTACTCTTCCACCCTCTCCCACTCCTCCACAGCCAGGAAGCTGAGTTTAGGCAACACTGCAAGGAGCAAATATTCAGCAGGATCAGCTACAAGCACCTTTTCTAGGAAGGCTGGTTAATCCCCCTGACCTCCCTTTCTGATTCACCAGTGGTGCCAGAATCCATGTTATTTCACAGACTCCCAGAAACAAAGAAAAGCTTGGACACAGAGCAGCATCCAGAAATACCAAAAAAAGGGAAGGAGAAGAAGGGAAAGGCTGCTCAGTGAGAGTACCTGGTTCCCAAATGATTTTTATAGCTGGTGGAAGAGCAAGGCTGAAGGGCTGTGCAGCCCCTCTCCGGATGGGACAGAGACAACCTCACATGGAGTAGGTTACTCAGGACACTGCAATCCCTGCTTTCCTCTTCCTTCCTCCTTGAACTGCGTTTCAGCATATGGAGAATGAGTCAATGCCCTGGGAACGCATTTTTAACTGGGGGTGGGAAAATGGAGGCACTCAGCAGTGCCAGGGAAATCACAAAGTATCACTGGCAACAAGCACCTGAAGCTGCTTCCTGCCCATGGACATTGTTCCCAGCACGGGAGTGGCTGGCACGAGCCTCCCTAAATAGAAATTATTTATGGAGATACGGTACTCAGGAAGGCCAAGTCATCCATCAGGTGCTTGTTCTGCCAGGAGTGCCATGACAGGATCTCCCCACGTCAACACCAGTGCAAAATCCTGACAACACTGCTCAGTTCCAGCAAGTTCCAGCTAATAATACAGTGGGAATTGCTGAGAACTGTCAGTCAACAAGCAAAGGTCCCCCTGCACCTCCTGCCCACAGCCTGGAAGAGCTCAGCAAGTATTTGACTCATGAAGCTTCCACGTGTCTTAGTCTGAAATGAAAGATGCTTCAGCTCAGCTTTTTCCCTCTCCAAAATGTAGCAGTTCCCACTTATTGCTGCCAGTAATTCAGGGACTTCTTAAGAGCCAAAGTTTCCAGAGTTTAAAAAAAAAAATCACCTGGACTACTGGATTATCTCAATACTTAAAGAAAGGAAGTTTCTACGGCAACCCTTTCTGCAAGGTTCAGCCAAGGAGCTCCATTATCCTTCATCCTCAGAAAGTTTACCACACTCCTCCCTGTGCCCCTGCCAGCCCTGGGATCTCCAGAGCTGGAAAGTAAAGGATTGCTTCCTTGGCCAGCTTTAATCAACTCGCAGGGTTTTCAGCCCCAAACACACAAAGCATTTTGTAAACTTCCTGGATTAAGAGAAACCAAAGGAAAGGCTTTCACATGCCAGAATCAGCACAAAGATATCACATCCTCTCCTGTGAAGAGCTGGCTTTGCTGGCAGCCATGGCAGGGCTGCTGCTTCCTATCACATTGTCCTGTGCCGAGCAGATGCTTTTGTTTCCTCAAGCTGGCAGGCAAGGTGCAAAGCATAGGCAAGGGTGGGATCTGAAAAGTGATTCACAGTATTCCAGAGATGGCAAAAGCCTCCGGGAAGTTACATCCCTTTCTGGCCTCCTCCGGCGTTGTTTGTTGTGGAAAAGCAAGCCCACCATCCCACAGAAGTTTGCCAGGTGGCACAGGACCACCCAGGGAGAGGAATATGGACAGCTGGTACCATATCTAGTCAATCTGCCAATGCTTCCCATTGATGGAGGTGTGATTAGAGACATGGGTGTGAGCATTAATTATTTCCTGTTACCCATTCACTCCCCACGCTGGATTCTAGCGCCTCTGATGAATTAAAAAGACGGGTCAGGAAGGTCAGTCAGCCTTCCTAGAAAATGCTCTTGGAGCCACTTGAAATACTATTGCATCTATAGGCAGCAACTCCATACTGGAAAGTTTTGTCTGCTCTCTACCCCTTTCTAATTTTGTGTGCCAGAGATAAGTCACGACACACACGGGGATGGAAGCTGAGCATGGATTATCGGTGTCCCAGAAAGAAGGCAGCTGCACACACTGTGCCAGCCACGCTCTCCACATCACTGATTGAATTCTGGTGGCACAGATGTTTTGCTCACGAGGGTGACACACTGATCCCCTGGTGCCTTGGTCTGCTGATACTAGAAAAATTCACAGAGATCTGGTGCACACTCAGACGAGGGACTCTCTTCAGTGAAACCTCCAAGCACCATAAAAAACCACTAGAGCATTCCCATCACTTGACAGACAGGGAAACTGAGGAAAGGACAAGCACCGATGCCTCATTAAATCTCACCCTGTAAACTGAAGAGACGGGAATAAAATAAGTCTTCTAAGAACAAAAATCCCACCCCTCAGGCAAGCCAAGCCTCGGCAGTACCAAACATCTCGCTGTAAGCAATTACAACACACCGGATTTGCTTCCTTGGCAATCTGGCTTCCAAGAGCTCTGGGCCGATTAGACAAGCAATTATTTTCCACCAAGGTCTCCAGACCTCATGCAAATCAGCTGGAGTGAGCAAATGAGGCAAGCAGAGAGACTCAACAGCTGTTTGTGCTGCCTTGCAGAGAGAGGTTCAGCAGGAAAATCTTTGGGTTTCCTCAGCGAGGCAAAGCCAAGGCAGCAGTGCCAGGGGGAGACCTGGGCTTCAGCAATGGACTTTGGAAACATTAAAAACCAAGACAGGCCAAGAGAAACTTTCTAAAGACTGCTGACTCTACTTTAACACTAAAGGACATTTCACTTCATTCTCGACCAGAAAGGCCAGCTTTAATTTAAGTTTCAGAACATTTTCTTTTGACAACTGGTAATTAATGCATCTCACCAAAGCAATTTGGGTACCGCTTGTGCTAAGTCTGAGTGGAAGTATATAATTAAATGCCTTCTGACTTAAACTTTTTCTATAAATATGTTTGCAAACAGATTTTGAGGTGGCCAGTCATCACATACATAACTCTGACAGATGCAGAGCTGGATGACAGTCTGATGGTGTCAAAGTACAAAGGGATATACACCTGGAACCAAACCAAATCACATTTTTCCTGGTCACCTTCTAGCAAAGCACGTTGACTCCTGTCTCTGTTTCTATCTCTGTCCCTTTTGCAAACATCTGAGGGTCTCAATTTATTTTTGCTCCCTGCCAATTGCTTTACGGAAGGGAAAAATCCCCACACTATCTGATGCCTGTAAAACACCACCAGTGATTAAGCACCATATAGCCAATGAAAAAAACCCTACCCTGAAATGTTTGAGTTACAATATTCAGAGCAACTTTTCAAAGAGAGTCAAAGCAAAAACACAAATCAAACTTCCAGCAGATAAAGGAGGCGGAATTATAACCAACTCTCTATTACTCACTCTGCTCACACCTCTGAGAAGTCACAGTGACTTTGCTCAGAGGTTTCCTCATCCCCACGTGGAGGTAAGTCTGGTAAGATAAGCCTCCTCCCTCTCCTCCATCACAACCGGTTCCTTTCAGATTAGGAAGGACCATTACTCACCCTGGATCACAAACTCAGGTTTCCCACTGCAGTGCACAAAGGTTTTGGAAAGCCATCCTCCCCTCCCCTCCCTCTCTCATACTGAAATTACAGGATGGTACTTTGTGGGCACTCATTCTCAAGTCTCCACCACGTCATGACTGCTTGCCCTGATGTCACTCATTTGAGGAGCCTGTTTGAACAGGAGAGTTTTGAAAACTTTCTTTCCTATCAGCATTGATGCTGGCAGGTCAGGCTTTAATACACACGTGGGCCAGACAGACGTGTGTCACCAGGTGAGAATGAGCTGAAGAAAGGTGGACTCTGGAACAGGAGGGAGCAGACGAGCCCCAGCCATCGATACCACACTCACCTGCATGTTTGTTGCGCCTGTGACTGATCCTGGGAGTGGATGACCCATTTCCTCGTGGCAGGAAGAGAGCTGCACCTTTCACAGTGAGGAAGCTTTCGCTGATGCTGCAAGGGAAAAGACAAACAGGGAGTGAGGAAAAGTGTCTTGTCTTCAAAAAGGAAAAAAAAGTAATGACCAAGACAGGTTGAAAGCACTGAATGCATGCTCTGTTCTTTTGCAATGAAGTGATTTAGACCAAATTTTTCTGTTGGTAAAGAACTTTTTTCCCCATGTAAGTACTGCAAATATTCAAAGCATAAATGAGAACAACACAAACAGAGAAACACTGAAAAGCAGAATATATGCTGGTGCCACTCTGCCTGCAGAGGTGCAACCTGAGCAGGCAGAGGGGATTAACCTATGGCTACATTTTCGATTTGAAAGTCAAGATGACAGATCCACATTTCTAAATGGTGATGAATAGAACAAGCCCACGCATCTGGGTAATTATGGACTCTGTTAACCCTGAGCTCTGTGGTTCAGACACAGCTGATGCCCTGCAGAAACAAATGTCTCCCTTCAGCAGTTAGCCAAAAGAAAATTAGTGTACACAAAAGATTAAGAAATCATAAAACTACTCTCTATGAGTTGCATGATGATTAACTCTCAAAGACCTATAAATCACAAATGCAAGAAACTGTAATGCTGTTGAAACTGGCCATCACTTCATGCCTTGATTTTGCCCTTTCTGAAGTCACATGATGAGAGAAGTTTGTAAAAAGGGGCAATAAAGAACTCCCAAGTACTGAGGAACAGCTGGTATTTTAAATACATCTTCCAGCCCTTTTCCTGCAAATGCTGTGGTTCGTGGAAAAAGCAAGACATGCTCCAGATTCTGCAATGCAGCCATCCTGTTGCATACTCAAGGGTTCCTGCTTTTCTCAGAATTGATAAGACAGTCCTGGAAGCTTTGAAGAAAGCCAGAAACAGTTCTCTAGTCAACAGGATGGTTGATGAATATGATAAGACAGGATGGGAGAGTCTCTGGCATCGTGCATCCCAACAGCTCCATGCTTTGGAAAGATCTTGGCTTGTCCTTCAAGACAACTTTTGTCCTGAGCAAGAGGTTAGGAACTTCTTTTTCCTTTCTCCACTTAAGCAAATATCAAACTTAGTTAGTTATTCCCTTCCTCCAAGGGATGAGGACTGGGAAATTATTAGAGTAAAAAGCTCTGCATCATTTAGGGTTGACTGCTTTAGCAAAGGATTTTCTGACTACATTTTTAGAAGTAAAAGAATTAGAAAAGCTTGTGTTAAAGTTGGATTTCCCCCTAAGCTCAAGCACATTTCTGGGCACCTCTCCATTTTGCTGCCAGGGATATAAAGAAATGAAGCTTTCCAAGCTCCAGAAAAGCAGATGCACAGAGTCAGAAAGACTTTTCTCAAGGCTGCAGCACATCCCAATGTTTAGACCATGCTGTCATACCCTCAGCACTCCTGAGTGACAAAGAACTTTCTTCCTAAAATTGAACCAGATGTCAAACATGCTCTGGATGTTTCAATAAAAACAGAATTTTGAAAAGGAGAAAATCACTCATCCTAAATTAAAATGGATCAGAGAGTTCTCCACTTATATTGAAGTTAAAACCAAAAAATAGTAAGTTCATTGGGCACACTGAACACGCTTCCTTAGACCATTCTCACATTAAAAAATTTGACTGAGCCTTTCTAGCTTTTGTTGACAAATAAATCCTCTCAAAGTTCTCAAGGTACACAGTTTTTTACAGCCTGAACTGTAAGAGAAACACCAAGAGAAACACCAAGTTATCTTAAGGACACTTAAAAAAATAATAATAGTATTATTAATGATAAAAATAAATTCTCCTCCTCCCATTATAATCTCACCACAGAAGAAAACTGTTAATAGATGTTAGGCTGCAGAGGAGGAGAAAGAATTCAGCACTCACAGACAGCTTTCACACAGTTAATTTTATCAGCAAAGCCAACCACTAATATTAGCAATCCTTTAGCCTGTGCCTGAGGTTCCCCCAGAAGGTGGAATTAGCAACTATTTTTAGTGGATAATGTAGCATGTAGCTGAGAGGGCCAGGAGGTTAAAAATCTCCTCAATTCCATCACTTTCCCTTATCACCAGCTCTCAGCCACCAGCCTGGAAAGGAAAGAGCAGCAGAACTAAAGAGATTCCCATCAGGTGCATCCTTCCAGGAGGCCACCTTCTCTCCTCAGGCCAGGGGAGCCATGTTTTGGGCCATTAACCTCAGGCTTTAAGTGTAACTTGGTAGGACTAGGGAAAGGGAAAGTAATTTCCCATACAAAGGGCTGGAACAGCTGAAGAATGTGGCAAAGCAGATCATTCTTGTGGAACAAGGAGGTCAGGCAGGAGGGCAGCACCTCCCGCAGGGCAGGAGATGGCCATCAGCACTGCTGGGAGAACAGCAGCTCCAAGGAGACAAGAGCCAGGGGCCAAATCCAGCTGTGGGGACACTCCCTGGGCAGCCAAGGCACACTACTGGCACCTCTGGCATCACCTGATCTGAATTCTAACCCCAGATGCATCAGAGTGCAGAAAAGAAACCCATTATACACACACACACAACAAAGCTCTTGCTTTGAGATTCAAGCAGCAAAGAAAACCTTGGGAGGAAAGGCAACAAATTCATGGGGAAGTCCAAGTAGCTCTAAACCTAAATTCAGCAGATGCTGATTTTGGTGCCTGTGATGCACTACATGGACAAAAAAAAAGCAATCCTGACATCCTCTGTGGCACACTCAGAGGGCTGCTCCATTTGGGTCCATCCTGTTTGGACAGTCCCTGCCATGATCTTCACCTAAAGCATCACATTTCAGGGCAAGATCACCTTTGGATACTGTCCCTGATATGTAAAGAAAAAGGATTCCTGGGTGGGACACTAACAGCTGGCCCCAGTCTGAGACACATCAAAATCATAAAAGGTAGAAAAGATGTCTGTGGAAAGGGCAATTAAGGCTCTAAACATGTGTTGCCATCCACTGCTGATTTCACCCTGCTGACAGCTTGATGGCTTCCAAGCACAACGTGGGCTTTGAAATACTTCACAAAATCTGGCTTGCCAGGGCCTACAGGAGCTTCAGGGCTCTTTGAAACAACACTCTCCTGGAACAGGCTGGTGTTAAAAGACACTCAGCGTGGTTAGGGGAGAAGTTGAGTCCAGGACAGCAGAAGACAAGAAGCCAACTTGGCACAGGTAACAAAGCTGAGCTGTGTTTTATCAGCACCCCAGGCTTGTCATCAGTTGTCTGTACTGCACAGCAGGTTTTTTCAGGAGAACACTTACTCAGGACATACCTATGAAAGAGTTCACAATCCTCAGCACTACAGCTGGGGGAAAAACCCCTTCTGTTCCATGTTCACCTCTGCAGTGAAGCAGCAGCCTCAAGGCCACCACTGATGTGCTATTTGTAATTCCCTGCTCACTGGGAAGAGAACCAATGCAAGCAGAAGACTTAAGCAACTTCTACAGAAATCACAACTTGTACCAGTTTTTCTCCCAGGCAGAAAAGATTTTGTAGAAATTGTACAAGTCACATCAGAACTATTTCAAGCCTTTTGCACAAAAAGCACAGACACTGCCCTCAGAAAGCTCTGTTTCTAACCAGCAGGAAGAGCTGGAAACAGAAATGATTCCGTGCTCCCTGATGTGCTGCCCAGGGCTGAGCTCCTCCTGCACAAGGAAAACACTGCATGGCTCAAACTAAATTCTCATTATGCTACAAAATGAGATCCACACAGAACTTACAGATGGCAAACAAATAATAAATGCCTTCCCAGATGTTACACTGCACAGCTCCATTCATAAACTGCAAGCACAAACACCAAATACACTGTGTTTGAGGACATAAAAGAGAAAGTCTTATTGGTTTAGGGGCTGTGCCAAAGAGATGTGATAAATCACTGGATGCATTGTCACGACCCCCCTGGGCAATGCCTTCCAGCTCCCAGCCAGGAGCCAGGCGAATCTGCACCACCCTCCAATTTCAATGAGAAACCCTCAGTCCCCAGTGTAAAGTACTCAAAAAGGAACCTTGCTGTCTTCTCTTGAAACTGTTTCACAATGAAAGGAGAGAAAACCTTTTAAGGAATAAGGCAAGGAGGCACCTGAACGGCTGCTGGCAATGTTTGATCCTAATAAACACTAATTAAGTTATTGAGAGCCTGAGGATGACTTTCCAAAAGTCTGCTCTCCTCACTCATCACAGCAGCTCCTTTACAGCAGGCTCTGTCCTGTCCAGCCCAGCCCTTGGTCGGGCACTTGCCAAGTAGCACAAGCAGAAAGTTGGCACCATTCCCTGACAGGCTCGGCAGGAGAAGTCCTTCCATGCACATCCTCCCACACAACGTACAGGACAGGTCAGTGTGGCAAAGGCCAAAAAAACCTCCCTGTGCTGTCACCTCCTCGCAGCCGTGCCCAAAGCACATGGGCATTGCACGCGGCCACATCCTCCCACCCTCCTTACCCTAATCCTTAGATGAAATGGGAGATTGAAAAGTGGTGGTAGGGGAAATGAAGGTATCAAGGTACTCCACATTTGAACAGAAGTCCACTACCTGTATGATTCACAGAAATACAATTTCTCTTAGTGGGTATTTATTAAGCAGAGCCCTGCAGAAAAGAGCTGTGAAGCAGCTACAATGGGATTTCAATGCCAAGCCTGGCTTCAACTGTAGCTCCCCACGACAAGAGAGTTGTGCAGTCCCTCAGCAGCTCCCCAGATTTTGCCCTAACATGAGCAGCCGATGCTGCCTTGCACACCTCAGCTGCCAGCTCAGCTCCATCATCTTCCCTTAATCCAGCAGCTGCAAAACTCAAACCAAACAAAAAGACTGAAATTCCAAGGCTGGCAGGAGTGGCACAGCAGGCGTCAATACTTAGCTCATTCCCGAGGTGTGGAAGGAGGGAGAGAGGGCAGCCAGGGACATGTGAGCGAGCTCTGGAGGAGCCAGGACTGCAAGAGCAGCAATTCCCTCACAGCCTGCTGGGCCTGGCATGGGAGAAGTAGCAGGAGGACAGGCACAGCAGCCTGCTGATTTTTTCAGCACCTCAAGCCACTTCCCTCCCTCTTCCTGCCCCCCTTCCCAAACTGGCTGTTTCCCTTCTCCACAGGCTGGCCCGGGGCCTGGCATCACACCTGCTGCAGGGGCAGCTCTCGCTGCCAGCCTCCCACCCCTTCACCTGCCCACAAGAAAAGTCCTGGTTAATAAAGCATCAGTGCCACAGCCAAGGGCGCACCAGCAGCTGGGTGCACAGCTGGATCATGGGCAGCCTGGCAGCCCAGGGCACTTCTTCCTCAAACACCAGATAAAAGCATTGCATTCCTCCAGCATCCCTCCCCAAGGAAGTGCCTCTTTCACCTTCACTGTTGTTTGTTTTTCAATAAACAACATACCTACTTCCCTTGTTTACTTTTTAAAGCACCTAGTTTAATAACTGCCTGCAGTATTAATGAATTAAATAGAGGGAAGCAATGTTCGGCTTCCAGTTTAAACCTTTGCTCCTAGGCAAAGGATTAAGGTGCTTGATTCTCTTGACACAGAGGGCAGATCTCAGAGCTGTGTAAAGCACAATACCAGGTACTAGTAAAAAAACCCCACCAAAGCCATACAAGGAAAATGAAAAGGCAAGGATAACTCAGGATTGCCCTGCGCTGACATTTGTATTAACAGGGTCAGCTGGCAGCAAACACAGACAAGCGCAGGCTTCTCTGATACCCAAAACAGAAACAAACTCAGTGCCGAGCAAAACAAGGGCCAAACTTACTGAAAAGGGGTCAGTGACAGTGTCAGCAGAGGTGACACCACCGAGGGCAGGGAGAGAAAAGGGAAGTGGTTCTCCACCAAAAGCCATCTCTCACCACTCAGCACTTTTGCAACTTAAGAAACAACCCAAGGAGAAAAACAAACTGAGCGTGGGAATCCACTTGGGCTCAGAGGTTTGACGCAAACTGCATTTTTAGCAACATCTGCATTTGTGCCTTTTTTAAAAAAAAAAAAAAAAAAAGGAACTGTCTGCAGGCACTTCCTCTGTTCCAAGGTGGGGCTCCCTGGAGAGAGAACTCAGCTTCCATGACACAGACAGGCATCATCACAGGGAGATCTGCAATGCCAACTAATGCAACTGTTATTCATCCACATGAACTTACCTACTGATCCCTTCTCACTAGCACCAGGTCACCTTTTCCCTTGTTTTGGGCTCCAATATGGACAACTTCTGAAGTCTAACTAAGACAACAGGAAAAACTCAAGTTTGCCAGAAGACAGTCAAAGGTGAGGATGGATGGGTGTGAATCTGAATTCCAAAGGACTAATTTCTTTACCTTGCTCCAAGCAAGGAGAAAATTTCTGCTGAATTCAGAGAGGGTACAAGTTGCCAAAGGGAACTCTGATGACCATAGCTGTGTGTGCAAGAGAAGAACAACTGCTTCAGGTGCACGAAACAACCACACTCAGACACAGTTTCAGAGACAGGATCAAATCAGCCTCAGGTCATCCCACCAGGCTGTGGGGAGCTTTGATACCCACTCAACACCCAAGTGAGTTACCAGTCTGCAAGTCACACCCACTGCTGGAACCAACCATGACATGCCATTAGAGCTCTTCTGCCACCAGATCGTTTGAATTGAGCTCAGAAATAACTTTGCAAACTTGGGCAGCCTGGGTATGCAGGAGAGAGCGGTGGCATCCTTTGGAGACTGCATGGAAGACAACAGCTCTGGGCTGAGAAACATATCCCTGCCAGAAACTCATCCCTGCCTCGCTGCCGGCGAAGGGAGCAGCAACAGCTGCTGTTTGCAGCCCAAGTTTTCAGCCCACGCAGCTGCGACAGGGCTGCACTGTGCCGACACAACCCCAACCACCTGCAGCATTCCTCTGCCGCCCGATGCCCCCAGCCTTGCTCTGCAGGGCTGTTTCACACTCCCATCCAATGTATTTCCTCACAGGCAGGGCTGGGATTTATTCCTTACAGGCGAAGGAAAGCAGACCGGGTTTTGTTTTAAGCTGGACAGCATTTTACGGTGTCTGATGGAAGTGAAAGTCCATGCGGGTTTCCTGTTCCCCTCACATACTCTTGGCCTACAGATGAACCAGCTCAACAAACTCCTGAAGTCCAGGCAAGGCAGCAGAGCCCTGGCACAGACATCAGCTGCCTCCTCAGCACCCAGCCCCGTGCCCAGCCTGCTGCTGGCAGCTCCAGATTGGGTTTCACCGGGCTGCTGTGAGCGCGTGCTCCTGCAGTAACCCTGACACAGCCCTCCCTGTGCCACCTCGCTGCCCAGCCTGTCCCCATCGCTTTGCCAGCCCTCGGCAGCCTGGGAAGGGAGGGAATGTCCTGGTGCTGAGGCTGGGAAAGGGAGATGTGCTGAGCTGAGCCTGTTGTCACCGCCGAGAAGCGGCACGGACTGGGGGCACACCCCGCCGATGACAGATCATCTGGTAATGATTTATTTCAAGGAATACAAACCTGGGCACATGTCATAGGATCACCATGGCAGTGAAGAAGGAAATTAAGCAAGGATGATTTAAGTTATCACAGACTGAAAAGGACCCATTTTCCATGCAGCACAACCAGCAAAAAGCTTTACTGCCAGTCTCTCTGGCTATGCAGCACAGAGGGAGTCCCAGCAAGGCACATGTTGGTGGCCCACGTTCAGCCTCTGAGGCAGCTTCAGAGAATCCATCCAGAGAGAAAGAAAAAGATTCCAAAAAGCAACAGCAAAACAAGTTGTGCAAACAAAGCCCTGATGTCTCTGGAATTTGAGACTGAAGATACGCACAAAATTGTTCTTCCTGCAGTCCAAGCACGAGCACGGCAGTTCACAGATTAGGAAGGGGGTGGCTAACACAATTAGGATGCTGATTAAGAAATCTGGGCACTTGGTGTTTACAGAAGAAATTTGATTCTTTGCACTTTTTAAAGCAAGAGACCAAGACCGGAAAAGAGACCATGAAAGGAATTTGTTTTACATGATAGTCCCCAAAGGCTTCCAGGTCTCCAAGTCAAGACATTCCCAGATGAAAGCTCTACATGACATTCTTCTTGTGCCATACACTGTTTAAACATCCTTGGGCATTTTTATGCATACCACTGGGTTCATGGAGCAGGACAGCAATACCCAGGAGAACACTCCACACTGTTTTACCACCACATGCTCTGCTCCTACCAGCTCAGCCTGCCCAAAGTGAGCCAGCTGCTGCGGTACCAACAAAATGCTTTCACAAATATGTTCTTAGAAACACTTTAATCAACATGAGAAAACTTCCTAAGGATAATCTATCGCATCAAGGAACAGAGAAAAATAACCACTAGCTTTTTGATTAGTTAATCCTCAGGAAGAACACTCCTCTGATTGACACATACTTATCTTTTTTCTCTCCTAATTAACACGGTCCATGTTGATTATCTTTAAACCACACAGTAATCTCCTCTGCCACCAGAGTTTGAAAGCACTGCCTTCATACACAGCACGTTTCTTTCTAAACCTTAAATGACAGCTGACAGACCCTCCAGCAGTTAATTAACAACCTGGTCTCTCCCCACTACAATTAAATGTGTTTAAGATGAGATATTTTATAATAAATTTTTACGCCAATCTCCCTGCATGTCACTGTCACAGACCTGACCATGTTTGGCCTGACTGGCAGCGTCCCATAAGAAGGACCCATGTGCTTTAAATACGACTGCAACACAAGTGACAGGAGACACACCGAGGTCAACTTACTGTCCCTCCCTGCCACAGCCAAGTCCAGGGTCCCCTATATTTAGACAAAGAATGTCCAGCACTTTACACATGGAAGGAGATCACTGACTTGCCTGAAGCACGGCCAGCGCTGGCTGCCTCCCCGAGATGGGTGTGACCAGGAGGTGACAAGGCCCCGGCACCCGCTCAAGGCAGGGCACCTTGTGTCCTGTGACCCAGCAGCCACAGCTCCCCCAGGATGTGACTGCTCAAGGAGGATGCTGCTCTGTGTTTTTTCTGGTCTCAGTGGATGTGGCCAGCACCGAGCATGGTTGTGGTGAGCCAAGGAGCAGAGCTCCTGCTACCTCGAGAAGCAGAACTCTGCCAGGACTTGGCTCTGCAACCACCCAACCAGGGCATGGCACGGAGGAATTACGCTGGGGAAGCTGCCTGGCTCTGATCACAGCCTTGTTGGCTGCCCTCAGTAAATACATTAACAGACCCCTGTAAATAGAGCACCAAAACAAGGACCACTCTGTCTCTACACAAAGAAATCAATGCTGAATAATAAGCCTTTTCCTCTTGCTAAGAAGAAGCAGATGCTTGTTTACCAAAAGCATCAAAAATCATCAAGAGGCTGTTGGATTTGACTCATAAAAATATAGAAGGAAGTTATTTGTTCAGTATTTTAACTTCTGCAGCACTCAGCACTTTCATTTTTCTCTCATTCCTACTGCATCCTCCCCATGCAATGGTATTTGATCCCTGAATGAGAGTTTCCAGCAGGAACAGTAAAATCGGTTTAGGAGCGACTGTCCCTTTAGATTAGCAAAAAGGACAGTCAGCAGCAGCCAGTGATGTGAGATGGTTTGTGGGCTGTTTCACAGAGAACTGCCACGTGCCAGGTTTCTTTCAATAGGTTTTGATTTGAAACTGGAAGTCACAGGGAGCTTTACCTGTTGTGATGATGCAGCCAGTAACTGGGCCATTGATCTGCTCCCCCTTGCAAATACGCCAGGGACTTTGTTTTAGGGAACAGGGGAGCTACACTAAAGGGAATAAAAACTTAAATGTGGCTGCAATTAATAACTTGAAATTTTAATCAGCTAGTAAAGAATCATCAAAGACAAAGGATCAGAAACATTTTATAGTTGGAATAGTTTAATGGATTCTGTGCCTTCAAACCAGGGCAACACTTAGAAGGACAGTTCCTTGCACGAAGCAAGGTAAATACAAACTTCAGATTCGATTTAAAGCTGTAAACCAAAGAAGAAACACAGCTTCACTTTGGGCTCAGTGACCCAGCACTGAGGGAACGGGGTAACAGCCTGGAGAGACAAGGCTGCTTTTCCCCAGGAGCTCAGAGCAGCACTCCCAGCACACCTACCCTGAGAGCAGCCACAAAAAAACCACTCCAACATCCTGCTGGTGTAAGTGACAATCAGCCTCCGGAGCCATCAGGAAAAGCTCTCCAAATCAGACCATGAGATATAATTATGATCCATTTCAAAATGCAAGCTCAGCATCACTTTCCAATCCAACTCTTCCCCCCGCGGATGTTACAAGTTCTTCCTGGAGACAACATCCCTTGTGACTCTGCTTTTTCTTTTGGTGCTCTGAATAGGGATCAGCTTACCAGGAGTCCTTTATTCCCGAAATAATTTCCATTAATCACTCACCATACACCACTTTAAACAGAAGCTGACAGACTGTGGGATGTCTAACACCAGCACAGCATCTCCCAACTTAAATAAAAGCTGAAACGAAGGGCAACCTAAGAGGCAAAAAGAACTGGGAGATTTCTAAATAGGAGACAAGAAAACCTCTTCAAAATGTTCCTAAGAATTGAAATGTTTTTATACAGCTACTTTAAATACAAGCAGGGAAGCAGCATTGTACCATCCGCTCCTCATGGTTTCTGCTCACAAAAAAAAAAAAGTAAATTAAAGGAAAAACAGTAAAGTGCTTCATTCTGAAGCATCACCCTGCAGTTTTGCATTTGTGATTTCTCAGCACAGCTGCAAATTAACCAACTCTTTTAGCACCTTCATGCGACTTTCAGGGAGATGTCAATGCTTTACTTCAAAATGCATATAAAGGAGTTTTTAACTCAACATAAAAAGCCTGCATAGTTTTGCTGACTAAGACTCAGACTGGAAACACATTAAATAAAAGTTTTATTTTACAGGAGTTTGAACTCAGAAGAGTAGAGATTCCAGATGTGTTTATCCCTGCAAAAGCCAGGTGCTAAATTTCAGCAGAATTAGCACTTTAAGCAGTTTGGCAGCCAATTTTCTGTGGTTAACTCAGGTCTTCGTATTTCCTAAAAGCATAGAAACCCCTTTAAAAACCACACATTAAAGTAGAAAGACCATCAGAATACTAAACACTGCTATGTACCACAGAACCAGCAAAGTCTCTAACAAGAACACAGTGTACTTTAGGAAAAAGGCTCTTAAACAGCTTTTTAAAAGGCTCCAGAATAGATATTTGCTTAATTTCAAGCTAGAGAGCCTCTCATAGAACATTTCATTATGTACTTGAAGGAACTAAGGACAAAAGAGTCGGGAAGATTACAGCAGTGTCAAGGTTTTGCTGGGGACTGGGCTGGGAATCTGGGTGATGTCCTGGTCCATCTCCTGACCCCACTTCCCAAAATGCAGCTCCCCACACACCAGTCCTGTCCACACACACTGGACACAGCATCACCCACCTCTGGGGTGGGTATTTGTGTCACCCCCACCTGCTATCAAGGCACATGGATATTCCTCTTTTTCTTTCTTGCACTTTTCTCATCATGGCAAACCAACAGGAGGGCCAGAAATGGTGCTGACAAACTGTTTGTTTTTATTTAGACTAACTGTCTTTCAGTCTTTGCGCCACAGAGGAATGCGGCTGCTCCACTTTGCATTTGTTTTTTGATTTCTCCATCTCTTTTACAAAGCAAATAAAGGAGAAAAAAAACCAACAAACCAACAAACCAACCCTAACAATAACAACAACAAAGCCAGTGACAAGCTCTTCACACACCACCATGCAATGAGCCCTTTAAAAACCCAAACAAACTAAACAAACAAAAAAACCCAGTAAAACTCCTCCCACAATATGGGTTCATTTTAATTCAGTATCGAGTTGCAGAAAGCAAGCAGGAAACTAACAGGAGGACAAAAGTAAGACTAATGATAGCTTTCTACACCTTTGTGCAAATGGGATTCCCCCTTGCATCGTAACCTGACCAAGGTAAATCTATCATTTGCTAATCAAAATGACCCTACTCCAGTGCCACCTGAATTTGGAGTCTCACAAAACACCAGCAATACACCCAAGAACAGAGCTGCCCGTGCCTGTCTGTCAGCTACAGGTGCCTGAGCCAAGCCACAGGTAACAGCCCTCTCCAAAGCATCCAGCTGGGATTCTGTACAAAAAGAGACTGCAGAGAAGCAAGTTTATTCTCTTCATGCTGGCAAAAAAAATCACACGGAGTGAGGAAACCCAGCAGAGTATACACAGTAACACCACGGTAAAGACAATTCCAAGCTCAACTCAAAAGGGGTCCCAGTCCACCCCAGGCACCTCCAGACAGCTCTGGACCTTGGGATGAACTTACTCTGATCCACCTGGGTGCCTCCACCAGAGCCACACTGCAACAGCCAGATGTCACAGATCTGTGCTCCTCCAGGGAAAAGCTGCAAGTTTAACAGTGCAACCCTGACCCCAACCTGCAGCATTCCCGGGAGATCCCGGGCAGGAGCCAGCCCTGCCTGCTGGGACAGCATGGAGCTCATTAAGCCATTGTGACAAGTGTGTGAACAAATGAAAGAGTTCGCTAATAAGTGACAAAGATCATTTGTTTGAAAGAAAGGACTAAATCATTTCTGGTTCAGCAGTCTGGATTTAGCCTACTTGTAACAAAGGTGTTTTGAGGAAAAGCATTCTGTTTAAATGGCTTATTGCAAGTAAATCAGAGAGCCCAAAGAGCTGAACATGATGTTGATGAGGGGCAGATAAGCACTGGATAAACAGGAATATGCCCTGAACAAGGAGCCCGTCGCCTCAATATAATAGAAGTGCCCAAATTTATCAAGTTGCCAACGCCAAAAATGCCAATCCTACACTGAGATCTTCCAGGTTGGATTCCTATGCCACTCCCAGCCTTCAGCAACTCTGGGACTTGTCTTTTAAATTTACCTTTACAGGCTTTTCTTCTCCCCAGCCTCCCTCATGCACAGGTTGATGTCCTTGAAGCAGAAAGCTGCTGTCTGTCACAAAACACTTGGTTAATCCACACAACCCAGCATTAGGTGGCTGCAGAACAGCTCTTGCCAGTCTGTAGCTCCTTCCCAAGCTGCTGGATTCAAGCTCTGGCCAAGCTGCACATGGAAAGCAAAGGGGTGGCTGTGGAATACTTCAGCAAAAGCACAAGTGTTTACTATTAAGGACAGGAGTGAGTTTTGCTCCACATGTTTGTGAAAATTTGAGTTTTCAACCAGCTGCTATGATACACCATGGCTGGAAACTCAAGTTGCAGATTTGCTCTGTACACATTACATATGTTACACTGGAGAAAAATATTTGCTGAACTAGTTTTAAGCCCATATGGGCTGATAATTTAAATGCTGTTTGTCAGAGCAATACAGGGGAGACAGCAGCTCTTCAGAGCCTATTGCAGAATGGGATGCAGAATTCTAAACTTTCTCTGACCCTACAAACACTAGTCAGAAGAAAATGTCAAGAAAGTTAGCTTGAAGTTGTTTTAAAAACAATGAAGCAATATTTTAACCAGGGGCTCTGTGATAAAGGTGCAAGGAACTAGAGTCCTGAAAAAAAATCCCAGCCAGCTATTAACTGGCCCCAAAAGGTCTTTTTCTGCTGATAATCTCACTGGGGTCCTTCTGCTTTGTGGTCTTTAGAAAAATCCCAGGCATTTCCAGAGACAGGAACATCTGCAGATGTTTCAAGACAACACAATCTCAGAGTCAACTCTACCATTTAAATCCTTTTAAAACATGAATTTGGCAGCCCAGCAGCGTGGGCTTCCTAACTAAAACATATTGCTCAAAAGGAGTGGTGGTGTGGGGGTTTTGTCCTTGAAACACTGGTTTGTGGCTCAGGTTTTGATTTGATGTCTGATAACCATCTCTGTGTCTCTTCCAGCCCTTACCAGGAAGGATCGGTGAGACAAATACCCACAGCTTCCAGGGGAATAAAAGGAAAAGCCAAACAGGAAAAGTAGTTATGAACAATACAGCCCTGGCTTGGTTAATGATCAACTCTGCACAGACCATACCACTTTTATGCAAATGCCACAACCTATTTGAACAGTTTTCAGTAATCAGTGGGTAGTAAGAGGCCTCTTAAGCATCGCATTTGTTTCATCACAAGCAGCAAAGAAATAAAAAAGATGAGAAATCCCCAACGACTCTGCTCAGTCAACAGGAAGCCCATCCACTGCGCAGGGTGAGCTCAGCTGCGTGAAGGGATGGGCAGGAAGGGTAAGGGGTCAGGTTCCCCTGCCTGCACATTCCCACCACATCCCGGACGGAGTCCGAGGCTGTCTTCTGCAGCCGTACAAACCCAGAGCACACAACGCACTCTAGAATGGAGAAAACAACTGCTGCAGTCTGCCCTGATCCTACCAGGCTCTACAAGACATGAAGGGCTCATCAACCACTTTCTGTATTTCAAGCACTTCCAAGCAGAGCAACCCTCAGCTCATAAGGCAACTTCAGTGAGTGTTGACAGTGGTAACTGGAATGACTCTGCTGATCTTCCAGGCTTTTTGCAGCAGTTTCCAAGCATCTCCTCCTTGGCTCTTAAATATCATTGACTCTTAGCACAATGGTAAAATACTCACAAAGCTACAGTGCTTTACAATGGCACAGAAGCAATTAAAGATTTCCAATAACATGCTGCTCAGAGGATTGCAGTCTAATTGCTGAACGGTCAAGGGTTTTGGCAGCAATAACATTGTAAGGAGATAAAAAGGTTGTAAGGCTTCCCATACAAGAAATAAATAAATAAGCAGCTCTCCAAAGAATGGCAACAGCAGCCACACACCTATCCAAGTTCCTGACTTGGCACATGGCACAATTCAAGATTAGGTGGTCATGAAATTTCCCACCATAAAGGCCATGGCCGTGGGACAGAGGAAAATGAAAGGGGTGGGGGAGGACAAAGGGCCAAGCAGGTTATGGCACAGAGGTGGCAACACAATGAGCCTGAATTACCCAGTGCTGTCATTTACTGTACAGTCTGTAATGACCTGCACAGCCTCAGAACTTCCTCTTAGACTGGGAAGTGTTGCTTCTTCACACTCTGCACACAAGGGCTATCACTTAGAAGAAAAGTGATTATGAGAGAGAGCAACAGGCTGCTAATGCAGGTCTGAAAAGGACATTTTGTATCTACCTATCACTGAAAATAATTCAGTTTAACTTCTTGGTTTATTTTTTCCCCCTAAGAGCTCCACCATAAACTCACAATGCTGTGAAGAAAGTGTCTACTCCTGCTCCATCATTTTCCCCCTCAAAGTTTAAAATACATGTAAAAACTGAGTTAACATCTCATAACAGAATATAGCCTGGCACGAGGCAAGCACAAGAACCATGGAAAGCAGTGACCCTATCTGTGCTTTTAGATCCATGCGGCTCCTGAGTTTTGGAGCATGACGGAGTAAACAGGGCAGGAGTGCTTCAACATGTGCTCAACTGTGCCCAGCGAGGGCTCCCACTGCTGCCTGGCAGAAAGGAAGCCAAGGCAGAATCAAAAGTATTTAAACACAACAAAAAAAAAAAAAGCTTCAAAATGCCAGAGGATGCAGGCACCAAAGGGAGGTGGTCAATCCTCAGGTTCTGAACAAAGGCTGAGCATCCCTCTGCACCTTCCTGCCCTGCTGAAGGCAGCCTGGTAACTCACACAGGAAGGATGTGGCACAGTGAAAGCAAGAGCTGGGTTTTCTCAAACCCCAAGCCAGTGCCCTGATGGCTGGGTCATCCTGCCTTGTGACTGAGATAGAGAGGAAAACTGGGTGACAGAGGAATCTGGCATTATCAGAGAAACTTGGAAAAGCCACTTCAGGGACACCAGCAATGAATTGAATAACTCAAACTTGGCCAGAGGCAAAGGAAGCGGCTGCAGGCAGGAAGAACTGATCCATGGCAATTCCTCCAGGTTTCTTGTTAAAAACTCTTTGATATTTGCAGACTCTCTGAAGCTTCGCTTTTTTTCTTTCTATCTTTCCTATCAGCTGCCTTAGAGTTTTAATAGACCAAAGTAAATTTTGAATCCTACACACAAATAAACTAGTAAACCAGCAGAATTCCCCCTAGGTTCAGTGAGAGTAGCAAGACTTTCTGGAACAAGTTACAACTATAAATTCTGAGCATTTTGATAAACACAAGTCTCCCGGACATTATTTGAATCCTTGTGAACCTGAAATGAATTAGACCCAGACCAGCTGACTACATTACTGACTAAAAGCGTCAACACAAGAGTAATTTCTGCTGATCTCTGAAAGTCAGAGCTGATCAGCCAAATACATCTACTAAAGAATACACTGAAACAGAAGTTTCTGATAACGTTTGGGTCACCCCTGCCCTTCCCATTCCACAGAGAACACATTTTTAGCATAGCAAACAACTAAATCTGGATTTTTAGGTCTTGCCCATTATGAAATAAGGACATCCAATATTAATCAGCCTTTGTGAAGTTGTAATTAGGAGCACAAACTTTAAACGCTGGCCTTTACTAGGCCAGCCCGAGAGCCAAAGCACCATCCTGACTGAGAACACTAGCAAAATATTAATCCAGCACTCAGCCCTCTGAGAACACTTCTGCGTGGGCCAAAAGCTCTGTCATTCTCATGCTTATTAATCTTCCCTCACAGGAGGCAAAGGACAGCGTAAGCTCCACTCTGATAACTCTGTTATCTCTCTCCCCAGAAAAGGAAAGGGTGGTCCTTCCAAGTGGCCATTTAAACCACCACGAGGCACTTCACTGCAGGGACCCGTGTGACATGTGACGGAGGGAGCAGAGACGAGCAGCATTTCCCCTTTCTTTTGATCCCTTTCTGTACAGTCTCCAGCCGTGGGTTAAGTGTTTGAGCAGCGGATAAAACAAACACCTTAAAAGCACTGAAATTATTACCTGGCTACCTACTCTAGGCTCGGTAAATCATCCGGAGCTCCAAGGAAATGTTTCAGCCCACAGTATCTTGGGGTTTTTGCCACAACTCCAGAATTACTGCAACTTCCCAAAGCCCAGAGCATATCCAGTTTGCATCACTGCTTTGGAAGAACAGTTTAGGTACATCTGTCTTAAACCTACATTATCAGCAACCGCAGGGAAAGCCCTGATGTTTACAGGCAACACTGCGAACGGAAAAAATTACTAATTACAAACATTTTGGGTTGAGTGTGAAAGGCTCACAGAGACTTAGCTGAACTGATTACCAACTGCAGCAGTGATTGCTAGCGCTCACAAAAGAAGGCACAGAGTCCGGGGACTCATTTCCATATGAAGCATAAGCAGAGATATCTACTAAAGACTTCCAGCTGCAGTTCTAGCAGGAGCTTCTTGCGACAAGAACACAGTTCCAGGTGGGACCCAGCACTTTATCTGTAAGCCTTTCATGATGCTTTCAAGAGATAAAACAATCTGTTGGTTTCTTTAAAGAAGTATCAAGCATGGCTAGACCACAGCGACTATCTCTCTGAACGCCTTATCTACCACCCCATAGCTGCCACTTCCCTCCTTAATCCTTTCCAGCCAAACCCCACGACTCAGGCAGTGGCTGGTAATTGTTTATAAATTAAATGATTATTCGTATCTGCATATCAAAGGCAGGGGTTGCAGCTGGAGAGACTGATTTTCCATGCGGCTTAGGAGACACTCTGCACTTTACGACAGAGTTTGGGACAGAGGCACTCTGCCCAAGACTGACAGTATTTAACAACTGCAGCAGCGCACGTCTCTGCCTTGCGACCCGCAGGTGCTGAGTGTAAGGTCTCAGACCTGCTCCTGTGGCCGCGACCTGGGACACCCCAGCCCCGCAGTCCCCCAAGAGATCACATAAAGGGGCTGATCTCTGCTTTGAGCCCAAAACACGCCAATTATTGCGGGCCGGGGATCTGCAGCCCAGCCCGCCGGGGGTCCCGCACGGCCCCGCCGGGGAAGCGGCGGCTGCGGCGGGAGGCAGCGCAGCCCTGAGCTGCCCGGGCACACAGATCAGCGTAACCCCGAGAGAAGCGCTCGGATGGCACTCGGAGCGCTCGTAGGGAAAAAAAAAGAATAATCAGGGAAGTGAGCGGCGAGGGAGCAGCAGCTGCCGGGCGCTGCCGGGGCTTATCAGCACTTGCACACTGCGGTGCCGGCCAGGGGAAAGTTTGCCCGGAGGCAACCGGCGGCGGAGCGAACTACGGGGAACGGGGCGGGCGAGGAGAGAGAGGAGAGAGGGGAGAGAGGGGACAGCGGAGTGAGCGCAGCGCACGCCCGGGCAGGGGGAGCCGCCGGGAGCCGGGGCAGGCGGAGCGGCACCGGGGAGTCTCGGCGGCGTGTACCGGTACTCACAGCTGGGCGATGGCGCCCTGGGAGATGACGGCGTTGTCGGAGAAGTAGGGGATCATCGCTCCCCGCCGCGGCGGCCGCCCTGCCCCGCGGCATCGGCACCGCCGCTCTGCCCCGCGCCCGCCGCGCCGCCCCCGCCGCGCAGGCGCGCCCCGAGGGCGGGACCGGGACAGGCCCCGCCCCCTGCCCCGCCCACACCCGCACGTGGCGGCGCGGGGCTGCGGGGAAAGGGAGGGGACACCGGGACACCGGGGCCGGGACACCGGGACACCGGGATGGATCAGGGACACGCGGGACCGGGACCGGGATGGATCAGGGACAGGCGGGACCGGGACGCACGGATCAGCGACAGGCGGACGGTCCGCCCCGCTCACGGGCCGGGGTTCGGCTGCCGGTTCCCCCGGCGGGCGGCAGCGAGGGACGGGGCACAGCACCGCGCGCGGGTGCGCCCAGCTTTTCCTTTCCCTTCCCTTTTCACTTCCCCTTTCCCCCCCGCTCCTTTTTTCTCCTTCAGCTCAAGCCAGCGAGGCTGCACGTCCCGCAACCGGGTTTCATGCAGCACATCAAACGATGTTTTGCAAAAGGCAGGCAGCGACAACTCGGGTGCTTAGGAAACGACCTTAATTTCTCTCCTGCAGGAGACGGGGGGAAGAGTTCTTGGCAGTAACTTTCATATGCAGAGACGCGACAACTTGCTTTCTGCCAAAGGAGAAGAGAAGCAGCTGCCTTTCAGTGCTGTTTAATCTTTAGCTCCATCGCCCCTCGAGAAAAGGAAGAAAGGAAATTATTTAGAACAAAAGTCTTGTCGTTTGGCCGCTGGGAATTCAGATGTTACAGTGCGAGGGAAACTTAATACGGTTTTCCACCGGGGAGAGCCGGGGGCAGCTCGATCCCACCCTGCACTGCCCATCCCGGACCGGCATTCTCCAGCCCTTACACCCAGCAAGCAGCGCAGGCGAACAACCAAGGAGCCTTGGATTGGAAGCAAGCTCAGTTTTGTGTTTCCCAGAGGAATGCATGACATCCCGGCACGGAGGAACACGATATACCAGTCTTAAGTCATCTGCTCTAGGTGGCACATGCCCAGCAAGGAGGCACAAGTGAGCTGGCAGGGGAAGATGTGAGTTTAAACGCAACTACTTGTTAATGACACCTACTCAAGAGCAAAAAATACCAAGGCATCAACTGCAGAGCTGCCCCTGTGATCTGGCAGCAGAGCTGGAAGCCAAAAGCTTCATCAGCTTTATTTCCAATTATTAACTAAAAGTTTCAGAGAACCAGAGAGGGGTTGAAAAAAACCAACACAGTGTCATGGCAGCTGCTTCAGGTCTTGACAGGAGACTTGACATGAACAAGAAGAGACTTGTCTGAAAGGTTTTGACCATCTCCACTTCAGGGATGGGCAGAGAAAAGGGCAAAGCAGTGGAATTTGTGATTCTGCAAGTTTTGCTAGGGTATTGTTTGGTTGCAATAATTTAAGCAGTGTCATCCTATATAGCCAAGAGCGCAGCTCTGGTAATGGTGCCTCACAGCTGTAAAGAAAATGCAGTGCCAGCTTGCTGCAATGCCAAAAAAAAGTCATTTTGTTAGGCAGAAATGAAGTCAGTTGCAAGAAGCAATGGAAAAATCAGGACTAAGAAATGGAGGGTAACTCAATCCTTCCAGAGGTCAGGAGACTGGCAAGAACCTCATATTCAGTAGTAACACATACCACACATTCACAGACTGAAAAACAAGCTCAGAACTTCTATTCTAATTAATAACTTAAGGGCTTTATTCAAGCATTGTAGAAGACTAAATGTACTTAGATACTGTCCAGACACGTCAGATTTCTTACACTTAACTACCATTACAAGGCAAGCCCTTAAAACCTGCTGAAAACAAGTGCAGTGATTAACTACAAGCAGCTACTCATAACATATGGGTAATAGATTTGTAAATGAATTAGTCCTGGATTAATACAATCATGCACTGCATCTCCATATGCCAGGGAACCAAGTGATGACAGAAATATCCCATTTGTTTTCTTTTTGAACCTTTAGAGAACAGACATAGGAAATCCTCAAATAAGTTAGTATCTTGAAATCTGCATTAAAAAAAGCTATTTGAACTTGGATTTGTTGCCATAAAGATCGAAACCCCAGCCTGAAAGTGGCACTGCTTTCAGGTGCATGTTAGGGAGGTTAGCATTTCAGTTCCCACTGTCCATTTGTGAAGACTCAGAGAATCATTAAGGTTGGAAAAGACCTCCAAGATCAAATCAAATCTTTGACCCATCACCGTGCTGTAAACTAGACAACAGCAATAAATGCTGTGTTATTTTCCTATTTTGTTTTTAACATCAGACTTAAGGAATAACTCTATTTCTTTGTCAAAGTTGCTCCTATGTTTAGACACGAGTAAAAGTTTAGACCCAGTAAATTGAGGAGGAGGATGCAGGAGCAAAGAGCAGGCAGAAAGAAAAGGATGCATGAGACAGAGTTCAGGCAGCAAGCCACAAGACAGCCAAGAAACTGCTCCTGGCTGGAAGCAGGTGCACTCTGCTGGGACAAATACACGAAGAATTTAAAGTGCAGAAAATTGCAGTGATGACAGGTAGCAGCCTAAATCACCGCGGTGCTGCAACAGAGCATGTGAGCAGAGCCATTAATCACTGCATGACAAGATGTAAATACGCCTGTCTGGGGTCTCAAGTGCTGCCCAGCCCAGTGCACCAAATGCCGCTTTGCTGCAGGGCAAAGGGCACTGCTTGTCTGAGCTCTGCTCAGCATTTCCCACTCCCCAGGAGGCCCCAGGAGCAGCGGGGCAGGCAGCAAACCCCGCAAGGCACCGTGACACCACAAGGCTGTGGGGCAGCAGGATCCCATTTAACCTTTGAACACCACACAAACTAATAAACTGGAGTTATATACAGCACGTGAGACACGCTGTAAAAACACCCATCCCCAAACCCTGGCTACACTAAGGCAGCAGCTAGAACCAGTTATGGAAGCACAATTGAAAAAAAAAAAACCTAACACTGTGAGGGATGTCTGAGCAAGCACTTCAGGAGGGGGGAGCAGAGGGAATGCCACCAGAGCTGCCTCTCGAAAGAAGTTTCAGGGGCTGGAAGGAGAACATGCATGCACAAATCTCTCATATTGACTTGTAGTGATCAGTCTGGCAGACGAGGCTGACAACATATTGTTTATTCATACAGTCATTGTTTTCCCCTGTGTCTGCATTGCAAAACTCCACAATCACAGCAGCTTGCACAGTCCCTTCAGCTGTTTCGCTTTCCTGGTGCATTTTAGCAGTTTTTGATCTCACACTGGTGTAACAGAGTAATTCTGTGTTCTACACAGGACTAGCACTTGCTAATGGGCCAGGTCCCAGGGCACAGGTCAGGCTTGGCAGTGGCATGCCCAGATTTGACACTTGCAGGAGGCATGCTCAGAGCTGGACAGCCAGTCGTGTCAGTGCACATAGTCCACATGCAAACAGGGCATTCATCAAGCTTCTGTTTCCATCCAAGATCAACAGCTTCAGGCTGAATTGCTGCTTCTTGTCAGACCACACAAAGGTGTGGGTGTCATCGTGTTCCACCCACTCCTATCCCACAGGGGCTTGCTGAGCATCTGCTCACGTGTTAACGTGATTAAATCCGCAGCATGATTGTTTTATTAGGCATCTTCAATTTTTAGTCTACACTAAGGAGGACCTGGATGACCTCTTCTCATTTTATAGTACACCTACCAGTGAGATTTTCTCCAGTCCCCTCAATTCTCTCTTTTTGAAGAACCCTAATGAACACAATATACTGTCATAGTCTTTCTAACTCCAGTGGGTGTCAAGGGTTGGGCATTATTAAGCCCGTTTGGACTGAAGTCCAGGTACTCTCTGCAAAAGCAAGGAATGTTCTGTTCCTACAAACATGGAAAGTACTACAGCTGTAACACTGGTCATGTTCAAGGTAAAGGGGACAGTGGGAGGCCGTCACACATAGGAATTTTGCCCTCAATCATTATTATCAGTATCACAGATAAGGCAATGCAGAACCCAAACCCATGTTTTCAGGGGATTATGAAAAAAACCTTGTGAAGCTGCTGTGACAAACAAACCTCCCCCTCACCCCCAGCACATCCTCTCCCTGCCGAGCGATGTGCCACGGCCGTGTCTGCTCAGCCACCTTTACTGCACATGTGGAAAGTTTATTCTGTACTGTTCAACAGCTGTTTCCGGTGATATTTATCAAAAGTCAGCGAGTTTTAAAAACAACACGTCCCTGCCCGCAGCCGAGCACGGGAGTCTTGCACAGGCACCGCCGGGGAGCAGAGGTAGCAAGTTCATTTCCTTGTGCAGAGGTGGGGCCAAGTCTTTTTTTGTTCTCACCGGCAGCTACACTCAGTCTTTGTCCACAAAGGCAGCTGTCTCTGCATCAGCTCTGGTGGGAAAAGGGTCCAAAGGGGTAGCCTTGAAAAATTTGCTGCCACACTGAGCTCTCTGAGGGTCACAGGACCTGATGACCCTGCATTTTTGGTGGGAAGTCATCCTTTTACTGGAGGATATGTGGCTTTAAGCACTGAACGGAGTCGATAGATGAGTGTGAGTGGATTAAGGGTCCAAATAGATGATTTATTTGGGAAGAGCCTTAAATTTGTGCAGCAAACCTGTAAATAGGTAGAGACCAACTGGCTAAGAGTAGCACTCATCTCCTACTGCTGCCTCCACACCTCAGAGGAGAAGCTGATCAGTCAGAGGCCTTCTGGATGGTTCTGGCATGGGAGACAAAACCTTCTGCATTCTGCAGCCCAATTTATCAGGAAAACATGAACGATTTCAGTAGCAGCCATCATAAACAAGCCAATGCACGCAGGGCAGAAGGAGAGAGAGTACAGCACAGACACAAAGCTTTCCCAGCGATAACAGACATACCACCCACCAAGGCAGGGCTTACATACACCAGCTGGATTACACACAGCCAGGGGAACTTAACCAAGTAATTATAAAGGAGCCCATATCTAGTTAAAACAAAACCAAACCAAACAAAAACCAAAAAAAGAAAAAAAAAAAAAAGGCAGGGGGAGGCAGGAACAGGGAAAGCACGCAAAACTGTACTTTAATCCTGAAGAACCAGTCAGAACAGGAAGCCACATTCTAAATTTGGTTATTTAAGCTGTCAAAGAGTATTTCTGTTTCCAGTTCTTGAGCAAAGAAATCAGCCAAGTACAGGGGTAGGGAGATAAGCATCACTGAAAGAACAAACCCCTGCTTTTAAAGCCCTTTGGTCAGCTGCCCATCATGATCGATGATTAGGCTGCCTAGTTGAGAATTCAACACCTATTTTGCAATATTATCAGTTCATTAAACCCTTCCCTCACCAGGCCCACATCCAATCACTGTACAGTTTACTTATCATTAAATCTTCGAGGGTCTGACACAGAGAGGTCAATGCTCAATTACACCTTTTTTACAGAGCCTGAAGCAAAGATGACCGAAGGGACCCGAGCAGGAAAAGGGGCACAAGCAGCAATGTCTGCTCTCAACAAGCAACACCAGTGTAGGTGATGTATTATTTCAGTGACCTGTGGAAAAAAAAAGATCTAAATCCTCCCAAATGCCAAACCATCCACTCACCCAATTTTATAAAGGAATGTTTTTCATGCAAAGCTGAATGGCAATGAGTCCAGAAACCCTGGCTCAGATTATCAAAATACTTTTAAGTGTCTGAAATCCACAAAATGCTGAAAACTCTGAAGATTCATGCTTAGCTTTGAAGTCTTGCGAAGGTGTCTCACCAGGCAAGGGAATTTCAGAGTTTCTATTCTAAAGGAACAGAAATCCTTTAGCTTAGAGCACCTGGTTCATGCTCAGCAGGAGACAGAAGAACGTATGGAATCCTTAAGGCACCTCCTGGTCAGCCCCTCCTCTGTGACCCTCCGAAGGAGCACAAGTGTGTGGGAGCAGCTGTTCTGGACTCTGGACCCTTTTGGTAGCTGAAGGATCTGACCCACCTTCATTCCTTTTACCTCCCAGCTTGTCCTTGCCCGGTTCCTCATTCTCCTCTGTTCACACGCTTAGAATGACAAATTCAAAACCACTTTTCATATGCATTCAGATTTTGAGCTAGCTCCCTGTGTTTACCTGGTAATTTGGCAACGCAACGATATTACTCTGCTTGATCCTTCAGCCTGAAGATCACACCTGAAATCATCTCACACATTATTGTGATCCACAGGTATGTCATCGGACTGGACTGAACACGCCGCAACCACAAACACAGACCTTGCAGTGAACCAGCCCTGCAGATACCTGTTACTAATCTAATAAATCCAAATTTTACTGCCAGTTCAATACCTTTGCTCACAGTTTGGTGATAAAAGAACTGGTATTCAAAAATGATGGCCACTGTAATGAATCTGGCCCACAGAACTTTTTCTGGTGGTCAGCAGAGCTGGCAAATGACCAGAACTGTTCTTTATCTCAGCATTACACTCTCCCCAAGCAGCTGTAGTAAATGCCAGAGAGAGGCTGAGCTGTCACTGAAAGGAAAGACAGAAAGATGAATTCAGGAAACACATTCTAAAGATAAGGTTCATACTACAAGAGCTTAGTAATCTCCAGCACGGATAAACACACGTTTTCCTGTACAGCACACACAGAGCCCCATCTTACTCAAGATGGAGTTAGCAAACTGTCCTGCACACCCAATAAAGATCCAGCTACTGTTCAAGTACCAACAGAGTAATTGTTTGGCAGCTGCAGCAGCAAGCAAAGGCAGCACAAGGAAGGTTTAGCTGCCAGAACTCTCAGCACACGGCTTTTGGAAGTGTCTCTTGTAACACCAGAGAGGTTTTAAGGATAACCAGGAGGGGCAGGAGCCTGCCACAGGAGCACCAAATGGTGATGACACACATCTCCAAAAGTCACAGCAGTCACAGGATGCTGCAGATCCCCACATCTCAGTGTGACTGAGCCTTTGGAAGTGCAGTCAATTCAGTATCACACGATCACCCCCCCTTTCTCACTAACAGATATTGTACAAAGGGTCTCAGTTTAAAAATCAAACACCTTGGCTTACAGTTTATTGAGCTGCTGCCCTGCAGAAGAAAGCACATGAACCTATTCCATTTACTCTTTGAAAAGCAACTTTTATACTGCTATAAACCATCAGCTCCTGCATCAGACTGTGGTCTTCTGCTCCTAAAACAAAGGTATTTACTCACAGCTTGAGACCTTGAGGCAACTTGGCACATCCAACTGTTATCGTGGCAATAATCTGATTTGCCTTCCTTCCCAGTTCACTCCTGGAAGGAACTATTTTGACTTAAAAAAAACAAACCAGAAGGTAACCATACTTGTGCTGCAGAAGGTGTGGGGCTTTTTTTCTTTTTAAATTATAATTTAACACCACACTCTTGCCTCCACTTGAAGAGGGGAGGACAAGCACTTTCTGAGAACACTTTCAGGCAACAAGCTTCAGATTTCAAGCCGGATATAATCACTTTCTGTGGCACCTGAAGGGAACGACAGGCTCCTCAGCTTTACCTGAGCAAACGGACTTTAGTCTGACCCACTGCCAGGCCATAAAAGTTCAAAGAATGCCTCTGAAGTCCCTGGCAGCCTCACTAGGCAATACAGCTCACCCAATTTTATATGCTCAGTTACTGAGCAGCCTCAAATGCTGCATTTCAGCAACCAGAGCAGTTTCAAGGCACACAGAAGTGGTAAAATCATGATGGTGTGGAAATAGAGGCACCATTTAAAACATAAAAACCCAAAAAGCAAGCAGCAGATCCTGACAGCAAACCCAATGCAGCTGCAGCACCGCTGCTGCCCCGGGCCCGGAGATGTCGTTTGTCAGCAAAACAAAGATGCTGAATCCTTGCAACCTTGGCACAGAGCACACAAAACCTGAATGTCAATACCTCAGCGGGTGTAAACACAACTCACAGCTCAATACATGTGGTTTTAGGCAAATTTTAACAACCTGGGGATGTTGCAAAGAGCTCGTTAACACAGATGCTCCATTAAGAGTGTATTCAGTGTGGCAGCAGCATGTCTGGGGACAGGAGGGATGTGCAGGCCAGCTTAGCTCCACAGCCTCCAGACAGCCTAATAAAAATGTCAGAACATAGCTATGAAGGTAATAAATGTAATAAATAGATTGTTCAGGACATCTGCTTATGCAGCACTGTCTTGGTTCCACTAGCCAAGAGTGACAGGCACTGGCTCGATTGGAGACTTCAGAGCAAGAGCCTGGACCTGTGTCAGGGCTTTGGGGATCTCACCCATAAAATGCATGAATGATCACCTCTACAGCTGGACAGGAGGAGGGCTTGGGTGTGAGAAAAAATATTGCAGAAACCAAGCTGGTTTCACCTATTTGTTCAGCTTCAGGTATTGGCAGCATTAACTTGCTGTTTGTTTTTTTTTTTTTAATAATGGTTGGAATATTTGTAGAAGTCAGATCTATGTTCACTATACCCAAGTACTTTCCTCAGCAGGAAAACAAATCATTCCTCTTTGCATCAACACAAAAGAGTTGGACAGGAAATGCCATTTCAAGCACCTTCCAAAGATGACTGCAGAGCACACAGGAACTCTCTTTCTGCACTCTGATATCTCTTTCCATCTTTTGGACAAAAGTTTAAGCAGATTCTGCTAATTCCCAAAGCAGAAAGCTCCTCAGTCCACGATGGTGCTGTCGAGTGCAGACTTGTCAGGTCATTTGAATGCTTAGTCGAGCAGGTTTATGTTTAAACAGCATTTTCACACAGTTCTCCCTTCTCTGTGAGACCCAGGCAACCACAGGCCCCTCTGGTGTTAGATTAAAAAAGCACACGTCAGCAAACACACAGATCATTTTGTTTAAGTATGGTGATCACTTACAAGTTTAAGCTTCTGTTTGTAACTTATTTCTCTGCCTCTTTGGAGGACATTTCAGTCTGCTGCTCTTCACAGTCTCTGCTCAACAAACACTGTCCCTCGTGCAGTCCTGCTGCCAGGCTTTCCTCCATGTTCCCCTCACCTCAGTATATATCCCATACCTCATCAGGGAGGAAAGATAAACAGCAGAAACCCAACACAAGAAGCTATCTAGATTTTGCTAACCACAGGATTAGCAGTGCTGTTGAGCTGGATCTGAGTGTAACATTTCTTCTGAGACAGCAATCCCCAGGCTGTGCGGAGACGTGAGGACACAGGAATGGAAGTGAAGGCTCTACCCAGTGATTGTCAAGACTGACCACTGCAAA
Source organism: Motacilla alba alba (assembly GCF_015832195.1). Lineage (NCBI taxonomy): Eukaryota > Metazoa > Chordata > Aves > Passeriformes > Motacillidae > Motacilla > Motacilla alba. The sequence goes on along the minus strand of NC_052034.1, from coordinate 3,928,443 downwards.
AATCTTCTGACACTAAACAAGTCCATGTGCTTATGCTTAGCATTAACACCTTTGTGCTCTAAGATCATATTTAATAACCTTTGAAAAGTTATTTTGTTTATGCAAACACACATTTAGTCCTCCCACAGTACTCCTGGCTTCAGTGTCCAGTGACCAGGATGAGTTTGGACATGCCTGACGCCTGACACGCTGAGGTAGCACATGAACACATTTTCCATGACCGCAGGAGACAAAAGGTCTCCTCACCAGAAGAATTTTACAAACAGCAAAAAAAAATCCCACCCCAAACACTGACCACTGCCTGGAGCTGCAGCCAGGTCACCTGAAAGAAGCCTCAGGAGAACCGGGCCATGCCCAGGCAGGCAGTGAGGAATGTCAGGCTACTGCAGAGCACTACCTGAGTGACACTGCAGCTGGAAACACACTTTTCCTTTTAAGCCAAACTCAATCTGTAGCCTTTTTACTGCCTGGATTTTTAATAGCTGCTACTTGCTATGTTCTTGTGAAAACTGGGGATTAGATATGCTCAGGAAGTGTTTATGGACATCTGCTGCTCCTCCACAGCAGGACTCCAGGTTCACTACTTACCCCATTTGACTCTATTATTTTTATCCTACTGTAATCAAACACATTTAACACCCACCCCCTTGTTTTTCCCCAGAAGCAGTTTGGTTTTAGTTAGCTCTGTGACCCCAGTAACAGGAGTCACAGAGCTCAGATCACCACATCAACAGCAGGTTGTCATTTCCTACCCCAGGAAGTTATTTCAAATATATTAAAAAAAATGCTCATTTCAGACCTAACCTACAATGGTTGCTAAGTGCCCACAACAATGAAATACCTCCCATCCCTTCCAATACATTATGTATACTGAGATCAAGTCATGAGTTGATCTTGTGACTGCTGGAAGGCCAAGAGTAAAATGAAAAATTGGAGTTTAGCTGAGTTCACTTTGAGCCTTCGGGAATTGTGCTTTCCAGCTTTCCTCTCGCTCATGAAAGCTGTAAAATGAAGAAACAGCAATTCTTAAATCTTCATTTAGGGCTAGAAGACCGAAGTAAACAGGGCAGTCACCTTCCCTGAGCCACAGAATCACAGAACTACAGTGAAATCATGGGAATGTGCAACCAAGACAGCTTTTACTTTTGCAGATTCATCCAAGCTGGCCCCAAAACACAAAGCCCAGATCTCGTTCAAGTAGTTTAAATGCCAGATATTATGGCTTCTGTGGCTACCTACTCACACAAACACCATTAAGCAAAGAACTGTAACAGTCAGAGAGCTCATAAAGGGAGAACCACTTCACCTTCACTTCCCCTTTACTCCCTCTGGAGGGAATCTGAAGCCTTTCACATAATCTGGCTGCAACATTTTAAGCCTAAAAAGTGTTCCTGCAATTGGAGAAGTCACCTGATAGATACAATTTTTGCTTTTATTAGGTTCATCTGAAATAATTTTTTGATGGCATAGAGGAAAGGAGATAAAGCTTACAAGACCCAAAGAAGTCTTACCCTGCAGACAATACCTACATTATAAAAATCACCATTACTTGTCACCATTCAATCAGCTGAGTTTCAATGTTTATTTTTCAGCAAATAATATTAACCAAAAAAAGCTCTTCCTGAGGCAACTGAAATCCACCTTTACAAGAAGTGAACACCTCGCTGCAAAACAATCCCAATTAAACAAACAAAAAAAAAACCACCAACCCTGCAAATTCTCAGTGTCTCCTAATTTTTGAGAATAAATTTGACTACCTGCATCAGCAGCAAATATCCACAAATCCTCAACGTGCTATTTAAGCAGCAGGTGCTGGTATGGATCAGGATCACCCCTGATGGCAACAGGGACTTTTTAACCAGAGAACAAGAGTTTATTAGTCTGGTTATGCCTCTCAGAATACTCTGCTGGTGGACTAAATCCTGAGAAGCCACACAGGACACTGGAGGGAGCTACAGAAACAGCAGTTTGGAGAATATATTCTCTGACATCTTTGCCAACTGTTCTCCATATTTATTTTTTAGTGTGCAGCCTGACTCTTCCCATTTCCTGCTGCAGCAAACCCTTTACTAGAACCCATTTTTCAGTAAGGCTCATTTAAGATGGTTGTGCAACATCAACAACAGGCAGAAAGTGATGGGTGTTTGCAGGACATGCCAGAGGAACAGCAAAAGCCCTGTGGAACATTCCACACAGCCAGGCATCCTCGAGGACTCCTGTGAGCCCCGAGTGACAATCTTACCTTCTGGGCTGGGACCGGCATTCTTCTTCCCCGCTGTCTGCCTCCTGCAAACACAAGGAAAGGAGAGAAACGTTAATATCTTTTAAAACATGCAGAAAGCAGAGGCTTGCATTTCACTGGTTTGATTGTGTAAGGCAAGGGGAACTCTCCCTGCTCCTGCATGCAGCTGTCACTAGAGAGGAACTCACTTTCTGCTCAGCTGTCACTTCATGTTCTCTCAAAAGCCTTTTCAAAACTCAACGTTACAGGAATTTTTGCCCCTGCAGGATTTTGCATGCTTTTGCATGGACTTACAGTGACCCCTGCCAAATATGGCAGGCCAAGAGCCAAACACATAGTTCACTTCTGGGCAAAAATCTCTGAGTTTTTATTACCTTTATGGAGATCATATTAATTCATAGTCCAGTCAGCAGGCAAGTGTAAAAATCCACAAAACCAGCATGTAATAAACCTGACACATCAGACTGTGTGAGCACAGATATGACCAGGAAGGAGAAATTTGACATATTACACTGCATTAGATGAGATATTAATATGCACAATCTCTAATGTGCTGTGGAATTTTACTAGGCCTACCTACTACAGCCCAAAGCAATACCTCAGCAGAGAGATCTCAGCAATTAATTCTGCTTCACAGTACATTTACATACACCCTGCCAGGCACTGGAGACAGGGTGCAGTATCTGTTCTATTAGTGACAACTTACTATGTTTGAGCAGGTCCACAGGGAAAAAGCATTTTAAAACATACCAAGGGTTTTGTCAGGGCAGGGGCATCCCATGAAAACCAGAGTTCAGACAGAGAAAGGAAAAAGGTAATTTTGTTCTTGGTTGCTCTGAGCTTCCCTCCTGCAGGTCTCCTTTGGCAATCCTGCCAGAACATAAGTTCCAATTGAGTTCCCTGTGGGTTTACAAGAAGTTGACTGGGGGGAGTAAGAGAAAGAGGTCAAGAGGGAGGGGAAGATGTTTCATTACATGTAGAATTGCTAAAGACACGATGGGGTTTTTGAATAAAAATTGTGTATTTAGCAAGAGAACAAGTTCCTCAAACTCCACAGTAAGGCAAAACAACTGAAAGAGCCCTTGAAGTGTCGTTTGTGCTGCCCAGGAACTCAAGCTATGCAAACATTTTTAGTGTTATAATGAACAGCCATTTCTACCTGCCAAGAAAAATCCTCGTCACAGCAATTGGCAAGCCTGGTCTGCCATAGCCAAAAGTCCCACAAATGACAGGAGAAGATCCTGAAATATGTAGATCATTATCTTAGCTCCCCTCAAAATTCAACCCTAAGGAGCTCAGTGTGGAGGAGGCCAGACACAGCCCAATTAATCACCATCTGTCTCTGCTGAAACTCTTACAGCTCTTTGGTACCAGACATAGATGTAGCAGGTTTGTGTGAGGAGCACATTCACTCAGAATATAACTGACTATGAAAACAGAACTGTAGACAAGTGTGATTTGAGCAAGAGACGCATTGCCAGTACCTGGGATGCTGTCTGGAACAAAACTAACCCTCAGCAGCCTCCTCCTCATCAGCAGCTCTGACCAGCCAGCAGCTTACTTCTTCCCTGGACCTCATGTTTTGTCCTGGATTAACAGAGCGGTCAGATTCAGGTATCTGAACCACCCTCACCCCATCCTTCTGCAAATGCATCCATGGACAGAGAGCGTCCAAGAAGATACAGCCAAGGCTCCCGCGTTTCACAGATTCCACTCCAAACGGCTGCAGCCACACAACATGCCCCGATGCCCGAGGGGAGCCCGGGCGGCTGCAGGGACGCTTCTCCCCGCTAGAGGGGAGGGCAGGACAGCGATGTGCCCGCTCAGGTGCCGCTCCCGGGAGGAACACGCTCCAAGGGGACACGGCTCCAGCACTGACACGGCCCCACAAGCAGCACCTCCACGCTTCCTCGCCATTTCCAGCCTGTTTCCAAAGGCGAAGAAGTATTGCTGCCAGGACAACAATTCATCAGCCAGGACGCGGCTCCAACACTCCTTTCTGAGGACATCTTTGAGAAGGAACATGCTCGGACAGCATCCTTGGAAAGCAAATGCAGCCATTTGGAGGTGTGACACCACTCCAGCTTTCACAGCTGCCTTTGCACAGGTGGGGACGAGAACTTTGGATGCTGCCCCAGCTCTGGGTTCCTTGCAGCACCCGTGATGTGACCACAGAGACAGACCAAAGAAATGGCAGCTGCCACAAATGCTCCTTGGAGATTCCTGATGTTGGATTGCTCCAGCCTCAAACCAGCCTCCTCCACCAGGCTGCACAGAGGAGGAAGCTGAGCAGCACTGATGAGCTCCAGAGGGAGTCATGCCCTGCTTTCCTTGACCAGAAACAGAGGCCTCAGGGGAAATGGAAGGAATGAGTCGCATAGCTCTAAACTAGGCCACGATATTAAATGCAGTTTAAAGTGAAAGATGAAAAATTCCATCCCTGCTCCTTTCAGGCCATGTAGGACAGAATATGCAAAACATTAATCCTGTTTGTGCTTTGATCCACTGCCAACTATCTGTCATCAAAAGGGCAAGGGAGAGGAGAGAAATTTTGGAGTGCTGTTCTGTTCTATACAATGGGAGTCACTCCATGTCACGCAAATAATTCTGCTCTTATAAATCTCCTTTTTGCAGACTGATGTAATGATAAACAAGATTCAATCTCCACTCTTACGTACAGGGACTGGAGCTGTCTGCTTGGATTTAACATCAGGAACATCACAGCAAGTTCCTGCACTGTAAGATACGATTATTAGCCTAAGTCATGCGCCTAATAATCACTACATTTCTATTAACCAAGGAACATTTCACACAGACTACACCCTAAAAAAACATCTTTCAAAGCTTAAAAGGATTCCCATTTAATAACTGCTGGCTAAGTATGATTTTATGCCAACATACCTGACTGTATAGACAATGCCTGGGAAGTGTTTTTATCAGGAGTGAGTGGTCACAGCCAGCAAATATCAAGAGAGCACCAACAATTTAGAGTTTTCACCCCATAAGTCAACGTGTTACTTGTAGCTGTGAGGTGAACACTTCAGACACTACAGAATATTAGTCAATTTAATTAACCCACAGCAACATTCAGATGTATCCATGACATCAGAGGGGCTTTTCATTTAACATGGTCAAACGTCCACCATGTGGACAGCTTTGGACTCAGTCTCAAAGGAGGAACTACAGAGCAAAGGACTGTAATTAAGTGAGCAGTCTCCCACCTCCCTGCCTACTCTTTCCCTGCCTACATCCCACCCAGTTGCTCAGACACACACTAAGCGTCTCTGAGCTGAACATGACCTCTCCTGGGAAGAAGGCAGCTGCTTCAGTCAAATCAGAGGCTGTGCAACCAGGCACTGACCCAGTCCTTAAACCATGCCAATGCTCCTTTCACAGCACCCACCAGTGTCCCAGTGTCCCTTTGTGGGGGCTGCAGCCACACAGAGCACTGCACGCTTCTCCATACGGGAGCTCTCCTCGTGTGCCAGCAAATATTAAGCAAGTCAGTACAAAAGCCACCCTCCCACAACTATTTCCCAACACATGGATAACCCAGTCTGGTCAAGTCTTGCAGAGGGTGCCACTGCTGCAGCCACAGCCTCTCCTCTAATGCAACACAAGGCACACAGAGATAAGAGCATCCACTGGCGATCACATTCCTCAGGGGAGAACTCAACTCCTGACACAGACACGTGGTGACAGTGGACATGCCCTGGGGTACCCAACACCTGCACGGAACTGGCACCAGGTGCCCAAAGAAGCAACGCAGTGGAAGCTTATGAAGTCCAAAGGATGACGATCTGTGCGTGGACATCACACGGAACTGAAGTTCAATGCCTTCCAAGATGAAATATTTGATAGATTCCTGTTCAACAGCAGACAGTGCACAAAGCTGGTCCTATCAATAATCTCAAATCATCTGCTGGAACAAAGCAAGACAAATGTTTGAGTCGCACTGCCAAATATCTATTACACATTTCTGTAGCAGAGGGACTTTTCTGCAGTAGTCTGAGTTGTATCAATCTCTTAAATAAACTGTGTGAGCAAAAAGCCCACACATGCTGCATTTGCAGTATGGCTGAAGTGCCAGCAACAACACTGCCTGGGAAAACGAAACAAGGGCTGACTCCAAAACCTGGGTTGATAAAAGGTTCCCTTTTTTCTTGCAAGAAGCCCAAGACTGCACACAAAATCACTGGGGTTTGAGGGGAGATGCAGAACCGTACCAGGTACCACTTCCAGTCTGACCATGTCTAGCAGCAGTTTGGTACTAAAAAGGGTCACTTGGCCACCAAAAAAATGGGCATCCAGAGTCTGCAAACTCCACAGCTGCAACATGGAGAACCAGAAATCTGTGGCAGTTTGTGTGAACCAATTTACTCAGTGTATTTTGGAAACCATCAGTGTGGTTGCAATGTGCAAGTAGTCACTAATAGAGGATAGGTCTCAAAGCTGAACTGAAAACCAGTTCACTTCAGACTCCATCGGCCTCTGGAGGTGGTTAACCTTAATCATGAATAAAAATTATGAAACTAATTCATAAAGCCACCCAGCATGCTATAGAGAGGAAGCTTACTGCTACTTTTTGAAATACTTCTATCTGCCATCAAACACATTTTAAAGTAGAAGCTGCTACCAGGAAGCCTTTAAATTTGACATGAAAGTTCTTCAAAAAGCTGAGCAAACCAGGCCACAAATGAGAAAGGGGAGAACTGCACTGTGTTTTGCATAGAGCTTTTACCCCTCCCGAGCCATAGGGATAAGGGATAAAGAAGCATTTCTCCAGCCCTTGCTCTCTCACCCCTCCCTATTTGCATGAAATGTTTTGAATGAATGCTGTTTTCCTCCTCACGTCTTCTGGACTTGAGGTTCCACATAAGCAGTAGCTTTCTGCAGCCAAGTGTTCATTCAGAGGTTGGCATTCCTTCTAGATTGTTTTCTGTATCACTTTGCTATGTCAGTAATTGGTATATTTAGGTCAAAGACATTGTGCTCCTGCTTGGGAGAGAGAAAAAAACAAGTTCCTTATCAAAGCTTTCATCTTCCCGCTGGAGCAAAGAGATTTATGCAAACCTTGTTTAGATTAGCACTCACTAAAAACTGCAGAACTAAAACTCAGACACTTCAAGACAAAAATTACAAGCCTTCAACTGGTACAACAAGAGTTAGGATGAGAAATACAGTGTGACACAGCCTGCTACACTACACCACAAGAACAGATTAAAAAGCAGATTACTGTCAACTGAATTTCTGCAGTGAAATCAGCCTGCCTGATGAGGAGTATAACAGCTTTTGCCTTAATGAGAGACCCACCTAAGGGGAAGGAAAAAATCCCCATACATTGCGGATACATATTCACTTTATATATCCCTACATCCAATGTGTATTAATATAATTTCTCTCTCTAAAACTGTGTAGTAGCACATCATCTCAAGCCACTTACAGACATTAAGGGAAAAAACCCAGCAGAACTATGGTCTCCCTGAATAGATCTTCCCCCTGACTTTCAGAAGGCCCTTCAGCACCCTGCAAGTATGACAGAAAAGACAGGTATTTAATGTAATTATGATGCTTTGCTGGATTTAATGTCTATTAGAACCCTAAAGGTACCTGCTTAATCTTCTTTAGGCAAAGCTAATGACACTGTCAACTGGAAATCTTAGAATCTAGGGGCATTTGTTTCCCTAGAACACTAACAAATGCTTATGGTAATGGGCCAAGTGTGAGAAGACGAGCTGGCTGTATAAACACAGGCACTGGAACTCCAGTTTTCATACTGGAAACTGTTGCTGACGTCAAGGGTATAGTTTGACTAAGAGCAAGTCAAAGATATGCATGTGTACACTGGTGAATCTCAGGGCAGGGCTTCTACACAGCCAACAGTCTGTGATTAAAATGAAATCCCAGCTCCACAGGTTACCACAACGAGCAGCCACTCATGCAGGCTGACACATTTACATGCACGAAATTGTCCCTCTGCAATTAAGCACGATGGACATTCACACCTCAGACCCTCTCCAGTCACTGGCTGTTAAAACACAGACCTTACTCAACGTCCCAATGCCCTCCAGAGCTCCCAGAGCAGCCCTGGCCATGCACCTCCTCACCCACAGGGCTGACACCTTCACCTCAGAAGCTGGGCCTGTTTCCAGCTGGAGTGAGAGAGAGAGAGAGACTCTCCTCAACTGCTGCATTAAAAACATGGCAGCTAGAATTAAACAAGATTGAAGGAGCCTGAAAAGCAAACTGGCTAATGAGCCATACGCAGGGAAGCTGGGAACCTGGAACTGCAGCTGATACTCTTTTACCATCCATGAGCAATAGGAATGCCTTACAAGGAATAAGGACATAGATCAGACACAGCAGATGCACAGCACCAGCTTCTGGGTTAAATTACTTTCCCATTGACACAAACAAGCATTTAGAAGTGTTTTTAAGAGAGGAAAATATTTGGTTTTCACTCATGCTGAAAGGCTATTTTAGGAGGAGGAGGGTGGAAGGAAGGGAGGTACACGGCAAAGGGAAGGGTCTTTGTCTTGCAATCAGCCATCTTCCTGTTAGCATCTAGTTTACCTTGGTGCACACTCATTTGTATCCCTGCAGGAGTTATCTCAATTAAAAATCAGGGAGTTATTCTAGGGCTCCAATGAAGTTGTAACTCCAGAGCTTTGACTCTTCCAGAATGTACAGTAGGGTCACTAAAACAATGCTGATCCACCTGCAACATACATGGAATATATTATTCCTATAATGGAACAAGAATAGAGATATTTGGATACCACTGCTACTTATGTCATAGCTGTGTCCATAAAATGAAGCTGTGCAAGAACAGCCCTCTGGTTAAAAGTCGAATTCCTGGTCAGCGGCAGCATAACCAGGCAGAGTTTTTTCATTTTGACAGCTTGCCTCAAATTCCACAGATTGAAGCACACGCAGCCATCCCTGAGACGTGCTTCAGCTGCACCCTCACCCCACAGCAGCTTGTAGGGCCCAGGGGCTGCCTGTAACACAAAGGCATCCTTCTCCCTGCCAGAATGCTACAGGAGACTCTCACCCACTCAGCTCCTCTGAGATCCAATCCCTGCAAGTCCCTGTCAAATCTCCTCTTGACGTAAGGAACACACAACACAGAGAATTAGGAGCAGCGCAGAAATCTTCGTGACCTACCCGAAATAAAAGCACCAGCAGCCAGGCCACTCAGGGATCTTGGCATATTGCATCAATAATTAAGAGATGATTTTCTGGATGAAAGATAGTCTCAAAGGGGGAAGTTATTTAACACTTATGAAGATGAAATAAAGACTCTGAAAAGAGAACAGAGCAACACTCAATCTTTGCAAATTCCACAATGCTCAACCTTTAAAAAGCAGAGAGGAAATCATTAATATTTCTAATTCTTTATGTTGCTTAACCTGAATCTGTGTTCAACGTTACAATTATGAGTTGCAAATTGTCACCTAGCACTTGTGAGAAAAATAACAAAAAAAAAAGGGGGTATCCAAGCAACTACATTGTACAGCGTGTCTGGATGCAGCAGCATCTGCGTTGGCACTCGCAGGCTGCTATTGCATAACCCTGGATTCAAGCAGGAGCACAGCCGGGGAGGCTCTGCTCTATTGCAGTGACATATCTAGAACAGAAGTGGCTGGTAGAGCTTTAACAGCAGGAGTTTAGACTCTAGATCAAAACAGGAATTGGCAGCAAAATCCCTTCACCTCTAGCCTCCGTTTGGGTAAGGAAAAACCCCCAAGTGTTTCAGGCAAAACTTCAAAAGGAATCGCTGGGACAGCTTTCTGCGCATGCAGGACACAAAGCAGAGTCTGTGGAGAGCAGAGGGAAAGGAACGCCTGAAGATATTCCCTGGCAAGACACTGCAGAGAGAATCACAAGGTACAGAGCGTACTCCTTGTTCACATCCGCCATCCCCGGGGTGCACAGCAGCCTCCCAGCTGCCCCACTTCTGGCAGGGGACTACTGCTAGAACTGGGACAAAACGCTTATAAACGACTCAGATTCACTCACTCCTTCACAAAATACACCCAGGTATTGGTCTCATGTGGTTGGAATTAAAGCCACAGCACTTTTCCTGCCTGACCCAAGCTGGTTTATAGGCTCTCGCACGCTCTTTCTCTGCAGTAGGGTTCTGCCTACACTCTTCCAGCACTCCATGCCAACAGCAACTGGAGATCCAAGGGTATAGGGAATTTCTGAGGGACCAAAAGCAAGGCAGCAAATACAACACCTCCTCCACAGAGGCTGAACCAAAAAAAAGAAAAAGGAAAATGAAGCTAGGGAGTAGAACAGGGTTTTCTGGATGAGTCAAATACTAGCAGAACAATGTTGCATAACGAGTGCCCCTTGACTTTTGTTATTTCTCCCAGCCAGCTCCTCCAAAAATCTATTTGTTATTGTTTATTTGGGTATCAGTCCAAATTGCTGTGGGAGGAGAGAAGAGAAGAGGATATGCTGTCAAGCTATTAATTCTAGCACTGTAGTCATTTAGCACTCTCCCACTATTAACGAATCAGTGTCCTGTTTACTGCAACACTCTCTAGAGCCAGCCTGAAAGTTAAATACAAAACCAGATGTTAATTAGCCTCTTGCAAAAACGACTCCAGCACTGTTTGTCCTCAGCCAGGATGAATTCTGCCTTTGCTTATTTACCCACTGCTCTGTCCAGACCAGCAGTGCCGTGTCACGTCTCTCCGGAGCAGGCAGGAGCCGGGAAGCAGGAGCCCAGCAAGAGGAACACCGCTGGGAGCATCACTCTTGAAATTCAAGCCTCTGTGAAACATTATATTGTAATAAAGGCCAGGCTGTGTCAAAAGCCAGGAGCAACTGTGGCTACCATCCATCCTTCCATTCTCCCAGGACAGAAGTCACTTTTCTACACGAGTGCATCAGTAACAGGAGAAAAGCTGTACTCAAACAGAACGCAGGGTCATGTTTGGTTATTTCCCCCTCTCAGGAAGGAGAACCACTGGCAGCAGGTACAGCTTGACCTGTCAAAAGGGACACACTTCCATACAGGCACCTGCCCTCACTCTGTGCCAAACCTTGCTGTTCCCCGGGGCAGGAATGTTTGAGGCAGAAGCCCACTGTCCAGAACAGCCTTTAACAGAAGGACACAAACACAGTGCCAAAGGCAAAGGAAGCACACTAGTCTTGGCACAAGGCTGGATTTGCCTGACCCCAGGAAGTTCAATGGATGTATCAGATTTGCAGCCCTGTGGTACTTGTCTGTATAATCCCAGCCTCCTTTGTGCCATCTGTTTCCCCTTCAGCAGACTGGCCATTAGAGACTCAATGCTAAAACTCGTGTCTCCTTAGTAACAGGTTTTTGTTGATCTCCCCCGCGCCTCCAAATCTTTCTATCAATCCGGTAATCTAGCAGGATTTTCCCTGCAGGGGATACATAACAGCATCAGTGGAAAAAAATATATGGGACGACAGAAACACTTTAAAGGCAAGGGTAGAAGGTGTAAAAGGGGAGTGCATGAAGCTACAAGAGTTACAAGTCTATGGAAACCAGATGTTCTCATTATATTGGAGCAAGCCACCAACAAACCTGCCTAGTGCCAGGTTTGAGATCTCATCTGAGCACTCAGTCCTTCACCAGTTTTTTTCTTAAAGAGTTGCCAATTGTGAATAGTTTCCCATCAATACACAAGTCTTCAGAGAAAACACCCTACACAAACCCCGCATCCTTAAGACCATCCTCTCCAAGATCTCAAAGGTAAAAACACTGCCAATCTCAATGCTGTGCAGGTAAGAAAGGACTGTATTCCCTGTCTATAGAGACTGGCTCTCTTACTGCAGATTTTAAGTCACTGATTGCTAGCTGCTTTTGGTTCCTTAATCCCTAAATCCCCACACTCTCTTCTTGAGGTTAATCCAGTTAAAACTCTCCTTTCCCTTTGGCTAGTGCCTTGCATAAATAACCACCTGAAGAGCAGAGCTGCAGAAGCCAATGCTCAGAGTATGGCACTTCCTAGAACTCTGTCCCACTGCAAAAGACAGCGTAAAGTTCTTGTTGTTGCCTACGCCAGAAAAGGAAATCAAGATTAGCTAGGTAAGGGCAAAAGGCACTCCTTATGGATTGCTTAAATCAGCAGGAATCAATCATCCAGTCCAATCCAAATCCTCTAGTTGCTTTCTGCCTTAAGATAACTAGAAACAGGTTTATGTTATGCTAAGATAAAGCAGCCTTAAACCAGAGTAAGCCCTTATGCGAAAACTTCTCCTTTTTGGGAGGAAAGGAGAACTTGCCTTTGAGGTCAGCTCTAAATGAGCTACAATTACAGCCATATAGGCCATGCGGGATTTGGAAAAGCAACACAGATCAGCGAAAGAAAATCACCTCTGTAGACTCTGCCTGGCTGGTCTGGCCCAGGCAGCTCCCTTGGCACTGAGCCCGTGGGCAGGAGAGTGAAAGTAGCACTAGGACAGGGAGCCAGCCCTCACCCTCAGCCTGCCAGGAGAGGCCAGTGCCATACACAGTCCGGCACATGCAGACCATGAGGACGGTCTCACTACGCACAAAACATCAACAGTCTGGCCCGGCAACAATGTGTATTTGCTCAGCAGAAAACAAAACACACCCGGTGAAGGCACAGAGGAACTGGACTCCCGTAGTGCAGAGAAAGCCAGGACACGTGGGTGAATGGAAGTGTGCCCTTTTCTGACAGGTGAGACCCTACCCACTTCCAGTGGCACTTGTCCCCTGGGAGAGAGCCCTGCGTGGCACCATCCTCTAGGCAGGCAGCAAGTGGGTGTGCAAGAGAAGTCCTTAAGCTGGAACAGGTTTTAGGTGAGTGACACAATTGACCACATGGATCCTGCCCCCACAGCCCCCACGTGTATCTGTGTGTCTTACTCTCATTGTGAAGCTGGGCCAGACGCTCTGGGGCAGCAGGCCCTGCCTGCCAGAGTCAAAACACTGCACAAGGGCTGCCTGGTGCATGCCAAGCTCTCCAAGGCATGCCCTGCAGCCAGGACTCAGACCATAAGCTCTTTGTGTTCCTGGTCATTCACAACCAAGAGAAAGAGAAATCTGGTTTTGAGGACTGCTTATCAGCCTAGTACTTCCAAGATCCTCAGTCTGAGAGTAGAGAAAAGGAACAGCCCCCTCAGCTTGCTGCCTAACCAAAGGGAGGGCAAGCAGGGCATGCATTCTGCCTCCAGGGTAGGGCAGTCACACTGAGTGAGGAGTGTGGGGCAGGAGGACAAAGCAAGGAGCCTGCACAGCTCTGCAGTGCAGCACGTTTCCAGCTCCATTCACGCGGATATGGAAAGCCGCCGCTCAGTCTCTGGTGCATATTTAAATGCTCATTCTGAATGGCCAATTAGTCAGAAGTGGAATGTTTCTGCATTCACGGAGGAGCTATTTTAAGATTACATTATGCTCTCTGCTTCCATTAATAGGTACAAATAAAAAAAAGGAAAGGCGTTACACCCAGCAATGCATTTGTCTCAGACTTGAGTGCTGCATGTTCAAAATCCCAGCGCCAGCACAGGAAAGTTGATGAGTTCTGTTATTGACAGGCCACATTCCTCTTCACGGCTCCAGAGATCAGCCAGTCATCAGGCTTGCCAAATCTTGATGGAACAAGTCAAATCTCTGTGTTCAACTGGCCACCTCTGCTGCAGGCCTGTCAACCTGCATCTTCTAGAGCTGTGTTAAACCTCGGTGGAAGTCACCAAACTGAAAGAAGTTAAACCAGACTAGAGCAGCATCTCACGTGTCCGGCAGCTCCGGAGGAGGCTGACCCAGATAGTCTCATTCCAGACACCGCTTTCCCTGCTCGTGTTGCTCCCCAGGGCTGCCTTCACTCAACCATAACCAGTGCACATCTACACCCCTCCGGTGCCTCTGGATCCCCTTCCAGGCCCTGGAGGACCACAGACATTTGACAAGCTGAAAGCTCACAGAAACTCCTTTTGGAGCAAATCGAGAACTCTCAGGTTCTTAAAGCTAACAAAACTCAAATCACTAAATGCTGCTGAGCTTTCAAAACAAGGCAATTTTAGGGAAAATACACATTTACATTTGGCCAAGACCGACCCCTCCCAATCTCTCCTGCATGTGTTAGGAATGCAGCTGTATCCATAACATCCACATACAATCATCCATCAACTCCTACATCCAGATTTGCTTCTTCCACCCTCTCCAAGCCTGGACTGAGATATCAGGGTTTGATCAGTGTGGTTTTCTGAGAGGGGGACTGGAGGAGTTGAGAAGGGAAGCATGGATATCAGCATTTTGCCAAACATCACACAGAAGTTCCATGCCAATGCCACAATGGACATTATTTTAATTCCAAAAATCAATAATCTTAACACGGGGCAGATTGAGTAGAGTCAGTTTTCTGTCAACAGTTTTGCTTTCACTAACAGGTTTATTCAGATCATTTTGAAGATCAAAAGCACAGAATCCTACAGGTACAGGTATAATAAATCTCATTAAAACCGGAGCAGGTCATCCCTCTGATGAACTTAAGCTGTAGATCCTTCTAATACTCTTGAAGAAAGCTTGGGTGACCAGCCAAACGAGGATTCCCTCAGCTCACAAATCCACATCTTCTGAGCCAAGTGGAAATACTGTATGAGCTAAAGAAAACAGAGTTTTGTGTGTGGGTTGGGTTTTTTTTTTTTAAATAATGTGAAGAGCAAGCAAAAAGTCTCAAATTATGCAGCAAAAATAAGAGAGTCAGAGCTGAAAATAAAATCCAACTTGGAGGAAAAAAGGTGATATAAAAACATTGTATTAAACCAATGTTACTTTGATGTTGGATTCAAATCTAAAGAAATGCTTAGCCCACGCAGATATAAAAACTACAAAAAAACCCCTCATAGTATGGGAACTGTATAAGGTACAGCTCTGCTGAAACATGATTTACACAAATGCAGAGGATTCAACAGCAGTAGCAGCACATATACATAAATGTATGTGTATGTATGTGTATATATAAATGAGAAACAGCATTACACGGTGTCAGGAAAATGAACAGAAGGATGCCCAATGCTGGAAAGTGCTGCTTAAAACAAACCTAAAGCAAACCTTGTGAATCCTCAGTCCTGGGAGGGCTCTGCTTCCACTGGACACAGACATCACAGGCAGGCAGTGGGACAAGGAGCTGGAGACTGACTGACAGCACTTTTAATACTCCAAAACTTTGGCCATCGTGGAGAAACCAAGAATTCTTGGCACAGATGCAGTCATTTCAACTTTGTTCATTTTACTGCAGTAATAAAGATATTCCTTTACAGATGCCACAGTTGATATATGCAAAAAAATATGGATCAGAAAGACAGTTTCTGACTTTCTCAGTTAAGGCACACCCACCCACCAAGGATTAAAAGAATCTTTTCTCCCAAGATGTCAAGGTATTTCTTTTACCAAAGCACTGGGTTTTTCTGGTTTTTAACAAGGGTAGTAAGGGAAAAACTGAGCTTTTAGTGCACAAAACACTTCCGTGAAACTATGGAAGAGGCAGAAAATCCTGGGTTGCATTTAACTAGGGAACAAGGTCACAAATTAAGCAGTCTGAGAATTTCTGGTAGCTTAGCCCTGAATTAGTTCCCCCCACCTTTTTTTTTTTTCTCCCAACCCCCTCCACTACTTAGCTCAAAATGCAAGACCAACAAGAACACATGATACAGCTGCACTGGTACAGGCAAATACATGGCTAAGTCACAGGAGCACATTCTTGAGAGCTCATAAACCATCACATGACAAACATCACAAGAAGTCAGTTTACTAAACTCAATTTAAACTTAAAGAAGTTAATAATAATAAAAGCCACAATGGGAATGTCTCTTAGAGAAGGAGAAGCTGCACTTGAAAAGACAGCAACAAACAACAAAGCCAAGATCAGTTCTCATGTTATTTGAAACTTGTCATTTCTAGTGCTACACATGCAAGCCAGTATTGCTTACAAGTCCCTGATAAACACTTGTAGTTACACAGCTTACAGCAAAAGCTGACCAGCAGCCAGTGAAGATCTTATCAATAAGCCTCTCACAAACATACAAATATTGAATTTTATTGCAAGCACTTGAGCTAAATCTTTCCTGATTCTACATGTCTGAAAACCTGTTCGTTTTACAGCAGCCTGTTCATTTGCTGTAAAGCTGGTAGGTATGAGCGACTTCTTTTCCAACAGGAGGACATGCAAGGCACAATCCTCCTTAGCTGTCACAAAGTATTGACAGCTATTCAGAACACACACAAGCTCTGCTTGCAGCTCCAAGCAGACAAATGGAAATAAAAGCAGAACTGCCTCTTAACAAGATGTCATTGTACAAACTGATGTTCGTGCTTTATCTGCATTGATTTCTGTACCAGGACAAAGGAACTTGTTTTTTAATTTCAAGAACCATTTCATTGGAAAAGTCCCAAAGCTATACAAACGTTTTATCCTGACAATTTAATTAGGGATTGGTCCAATTCTAGTGCTCAACATCCAGGGATCCTGAAGGCTCTTAACTGTTTAAAAAGGTTGCAGTGATCTGCAGGCCTACCATCAAACAGATCACTGTAGACTCATCCTTGGGATTAAGTCATCTCTATTTGTGAGCCCTTATGTGATGATCTGTTACAGAGCGTAAGTACTGCATGAAAGCCTCTTCAAGGCCTTCACCACCATCTGTGAATTACATTATTAACAATGGTATGAACTTCCTAAGAGCATCTGGTTCTCTCCCCACCCCCTTCTCAGATCACTGGGAAGAGCTCTTCAGTATCAAAACAGGCACAGGCAAAGCTGTTTTCCTCTTTTCCATGCCTCCCTACCTCCTCCCACCCTTCAGCAGCAGAGGATAGATGGGGCTCAGCTCTCCATTTCCATGCCCTGCATGTTTTCTGCACAACCCTTTTTATTGTTAAATAAGGATGGACAAAAACAACTCCACGATGTGTGTACCACAGGCATTTTACTGGGAAAAGAGGAAGTTTATTTCATCATTTTGCAGAGGCAGCATCTGAAGTATGCTGAGAACTGTGCTGAGGCACAACGGGGACTGCACAGTCCCACCCCAGGACTCACTTCCCACCAGCACAATTCCTGACATAACCAAAACCAGGCAGCAGCCACTCAGCCAGCTTCAACAGATACTGCTGTAGCAATAACTTTCTAGATGCAAAGAAGTATTTTGTCATCCCAATTCTTCTCCCACCAAGGATGTTTTAGTAGTTGATTCTGAAATCATGCCAGCTTCTCGTAAACAAGAAGGAGGAAGAAGCAGCATCGCCTGGGACACTGGAGCACAGCCTCCACTGAACTTTGCACAGAGTTCACATCAAACAGTCTCCTTGGCTGCTCTAAGGAATCATTTACTCTTGCAGGAACCGAGCCTTCCTATCTTGTTTTCTACTGCTTGTTCTTCAAACCCAGCTTCTCCTCTTGCTCTCTAAGTAGGGCTTCTCGTTGCCTCAACCCTCTGTGCTCATCAGCAGCCGTTTTTCCACTCTGTTTTGCACAATACCATCCTTCAGTTGCACAACAGTTTGCAATTCAGGCATCGTTACAGCCCTGTAACACACAGCATCTTCCTCTGTCTTAAGTTAGCAGCAGTGTTTCTTGAAAGAAAAGAGCAACATTATGGGCAGCTCCATAAAGACTTGTATTCAGAGGGAAACAGAATCCAAAACTAACAATCCTGCAACGTGCAGGCAGAAAATACTGGGTGGAGGAAGACAAAACTGCTTCTGCACAAATGCACATGAACCCTTCTAACAAACTCTTTCTGCTATCCGCGTGTTTCAAATAATCAGACACATGCTGATGTGCTCGGACAGCTGCATCTAGAATGTGCTGCTACTGTAATTAGAGGAAAACACAAAAATTCTTCAAGTTTATAAAATAATGGGCAAGTATTTGGGGTCACCGTGAGTCCAGCGTTGCCCGAATCCACGCTCCTTGTGTGGGCTGTAAGAGGAAGTTGCAGTTTCTGCAGCTGACCTCAAGCCACAGGAGGGGAGGAAGCCTCCAGGGCTGTTCTGCCAGGGTTTAATCTCATTATGGTCACTCAGCTTTGGCAGCAGGCAGGTCAAGATGAAGATGGACCACTACTCAAACTTCTGGGAAAGGACATGGCTGTGTTTTCACACAGCCACTTAAAAAATCAAGGGAGCCAGAAGAAAATTAAGCAAGTTTTATGAGTGGCTTTGGATGGATGGTTTGACAAAATCTTGTCATGTTCCCTGCAGCTTATTGGGAGGGATGCAAGGAGAAGAAAAGTCAAGAAACTGGCAAGTGTTAGAGCAAATTAGTGGCAATTAGAGATAGGCTCTCCCAAGCCCAGGTCCCAGCATACAGTGGGAGCACGGTGTCCTATCAACAGGATCTTTATAAAAATGGTATATGGAACAGTAGCAACTAAAATTGGAATGAATTCCCATCTTTCAAACACTATGTACAGGTGATCATGTAATCAAATTAATTAATATTTGCTAAATCAGTGCATTGAATATTACCCGATGAGCTCATTTTTGGAGGCAGTTCAACGCCTCACTTCTAGGACTGATGTCAGTGTCACATGCTTGGAGAGGATCAGTCTGCAGCTGGATATTTTAAAGCCTTCTATTAGGAGCATAGAAAAGTCAGCGGATTTCAACAGCATCAACCAATGAATTTTTGTTTTATCACAACAATTTAGTCACCAGACCCCACTGTCAATATCTCCGTGAGAATATCAGGCCATTTCAGACTCTTCAAGTCACTAGACAGAAACTGAAGAGTGCAGCAACTGAGTTGTTTCAACAGAGAAAGTTGTGTTTCAACAGGAAAGGAAAACAACAGAAAGACAAGGAAACAGGAAACTCCAATTTTGACTGGCTGCTCCTGATAAAATAATTAACCTTTGAGAAACTAAACTCAGCAGCTGTAAAAATACATAAACAAACAAACAGTAGCAGAGCAAAGGGTGTTGAGCATCAGCAGCACAAATGCTCCAGGCAGCAACATTCAACCCTGAGTTCAAATCCCATTCACTCTCAGAGCAACTGTGATGTCATCTTTTATTCTGACATAATGCAGGATGTCACTGAAGTTCAGTGGCAAGTGTTCATGCAGGATCTGTGAAGTCTCCGCACTTTGATGCTCGCTGCTTGCACTTTGTACCAACAAGCAGGAACAGATTTGCATTACACAAATAAGCCGTGTCTTTATTGTGCAACCGCATGCGACTTTTTTGGAGAAAAACAATGCTCAAATACAAGGAGTGCTGTGTGCATCAGGCTGCAGAGTGGGTGGCAGTGATGTTGTCAGAAAGCACTCGGCACCGCTTACCTCCACACCCATTGACTTCAGCAGAAGGCTACATAGGAAAAGTCTCTGAAGATGAAGCTGAAGTGTTCCCTAACCCATGGCGCTGTCCATACACTATACTTAAGAAAGAGACAAAACAAAAACCACAGAAGTGAAGCAGCATGAAATTGCAGGGTTTGAGTTTTTAGTTTTTAAAGACTCTTGCAGTCCTTGTTCCAGTTAAGAAATCCAACTGTAAACCCATCAGTTGTGAGCAAGCCCTTCCCCACACTGCCTGAGCTTTTGCCATGTCTGGGGTGTAGGAGGAGAACCACGGTGTTTAATGCATGCTTAGAGCGCTCCCAGAAGACCCCAGAAGAAGGATGAAGATGTGTTAATGCTTCACGGTCAACTCAGCAGTCAAATTGTTCAGTGAGACTGCCTAGGTCAGTAGGGGCTGTACCAAACCCCACAGCCCTCACACGCAGCACAGGACACAGCCCGTTTGACAGATCCCTGGGAGCTTTTGTCCATAAAGTTCACGAACTCTGCATCGGTTTTATGGACAGATCAGTTCACCCTCACCCAGGCTACTGATTTAATTTGGAACAGTTTTAGGAACAGGAGAGTCAAAGGCAGAAGCCCTGAACCTCTGTGAACATGAAGCCCCATACACAGGACTGCAGAGCAAGGAGCAGCTCAGGTCCCTCCAGAGCAGCTGGCAGAGACCAGATATTTGAACTTCAGCATGTGATAGACCCTCCTTGCACTCTGTGAACTTATGGGAGATAAATACATTTGGTGCACAGCCTGCAGATGGAGTCAGGGAAGGTTTCTATAACCAAGACAAACTCCCAGTATTCCTAGCAGTTAACTTCAGAGGCATGTGACTATTTTCAGATTGTAGCTTTTATCCTGGTTGCAGAAAGATGAGACTAAAGGAAATAACAAGATCCTTACATGTCCAAGCTCTCATTTAGCTGCTTGTGGTTCAGTAAAGCATTCCCTCATCATTTGAAGATGAGGCTTTTGAGTGTACCCCAAAGATTTCAAAGTGAGCAGAATGCATCCCTCATTCCAAACTAACCCATCTCAGCCAGAATTCCTCCATACAGAATTCCATTATTTTCCAGAGGGTTGAAGCTATTTGGCAGCTGTATGACACTCGGACTAGCCTGCACATTTCTCCCTCTCTCTTTTTTTTTTTTTTTAATTTTAGACTTAATGTAGCATGTACTCTCAGAAAGGTTTACAATGCAGCCTTTTGTAGTTAACTTGCTCCAAGCTGGGCCACTGCCAGGTTGTTATCAATGACATTTTAAGGCAGATGAATGAAGTTCTTATTATGGTGACAAGCAGAATTGTGATATGGCACATGCATACACTGAAAGAAGAGAGCTTGCTATTAGTTTGTCAGGTTAATAAATAAATAGCGATTTAATGAATAAAAGCCTTTTATTAGGAAACAAATGAACAAAATTAATATTTATAAAGCTTTAGCGGTTTAGAGCACCCTTTAAAATAAGATTATTCATTTCAGTCACAGCCACCATCATGGATTAAAGATTCTTGAACACAGCTTCCCCTCCTAATTCTCTTATCATAGCAGTGCAAGGCAAAAAGCAAAGCTCTGCTTTCTGAACTGCTCAGGCCAGACTCAGTTTGAGACTGACAATACTGAAGGCCCATGACAGCAAATGTTTCTGTTACATCTTCAGGACTGCAGCTAACGACTGCACCTGTTGGAAGAACTGTTGGTTCCTTATCACAGCAGGAAGTTCTCACGTTTTACACAGTGTGCTCCCACACCACACAGAGCACTGAACCTGTGCCAAGCCACGAAGAGCAGCGCTGCACGTTAGACAAACTATCAGCACTCAGCCAGGAAATCACTCCCCATCTGTCCCCAGAAGAGTCTGCACCAAAACCCTGCAGGTATCTCTCACCCTTCAGGGCTCTTCAGCATCTCCCACAGCATATGCAGAGAATGTTCACCACCAAAGTGAAGTTTAAGGAGGGTGGAGTATGTCCAGGATGTCTCACTTCTCAGCAAGCAAATGAAATTCTGACACACACAGATTGCTTCTCACCTCAAGCTGTCTCTGTCTTGTACTCCCTTTGGCTCAAAGTGTTCTGTGCTCACCTGTCCTAAAATCAAACTTGCAAGTTTAAATTTTAAACAAGCTGAGTAATTTCGGGTTGGGTTTTGTGGGGCTGTTTGTAGGGAAGGAGCTGTTTAGTTTTGGTTTTGTTGGGTTTTTTATTACTTTACTTTTTAAATGGGGCACTTCTCAAATTCAGGACCAAGATGTGAGCAAGTGCTCAAGCCTAAAAATTTATTTTGGCTCATGCCATCTTCTCCTCAAATACTAAAAAAAGCGTTCTCAAACTTTTCCCTTCTCCTCAAGGCAAAGTTTGAACTTTCTCAGTCATATGACAAGCAGATAGAAACTGCCCCAAAATAACCGTCTCAGCCATGTATGGTCAACGTGAACAGATCTAAGTTAAACAGAGCTTCCTCCCCACCAGAGCAGTTTCTGGTTTATGTGTAAAGGAGAAAAATTCCACTTCAAGGACCAGAAGTGTGGGTTGCAGAAGCGTGTGGCACAGTTGTTATCTTTGCAGCATGATGCACAAGATGAAACCAGGGATCTGTAAAATCTATGTGAAAAATATTCACCCACTGAGACTGTGCAAACTCTATTCCAGTCATACTATAAACGTTAACTAGTAATACCTCCCTTGCCTTAAAGTATCCTACAACTGTGCCCAGCTTTTGGGAAGGGGATTGAAAATATGCTCTGCTCATATTGGTTTTGCCTGATAATCTCTTATTTGAGATTCAGGAGCAGAGCAGAAGCTGCACTGAAGGACAATTCCCTCCCAGCACCAAGGCAGCCACACAGCAAAGTGCTGAGGGACACAGTGACAGGCAAACACTAAAAGCAAGAGATAATATATTAATATTTGATTCCCATCTCCAACTCTACTGACAAGTTTATGCAATATTAAACTCGACCCACACTACAGGGGTAGCTACTATCTCAAGATTCATTAAGAGGTGGAATTCAGGCTTACACATTCTACTAACTGCTGCTGAACCAAAATACTACCAAGGAGGAAGAAACACCACAAAGAACAAAAAGGTCTAAGTTGTCCTGTTTCACTTCACTTTTTGAAGTCACAAGCTTGCTCCCCTTTGTAAGGAGAACTCAGCTGAAAAAAAAACCCAGAGCAAACTCGCAGTAATCAAACTCACTAGATGTTACATAAAAAAATATTTGGTTAGAGAGTGAATTAAATTGTTGTTAACCATTCTGCAATGTGAAAGGGCAAAGGGGAGGGCTGTCATTTCAAGTTTTGCACTTCATCAGGAAGACAATACAGCACCTAGCTCTTTCCTACCACATCCTGAAGCACTGTATTTAAATGCAGTGGTTACTGCATCTCTGAAGAACATGCCCAGAGCTGTTTGTCTTTAAACTATTTAAAACTGTTGAGGAGGACTTTGGGAAGGAAAACAAAAAAAGAAAGACAACAACAGAAACAAAGAAGAACAAAAAAAGAATCAGTCCTTATTCCAGAAACACCTTTATCTCATCACCTAGCACTTCCTCTTGTACCTAGGTTTAGCTCCTGTCTGTAGGTCAGAGCTGAGTCACTTCCCTGCCTGCCCCACAGCAACTCATGAGCTAAATTTCCAGTGTGACACCCTGTTTCCAACTGAAGATGCTCCAGAACTCAGAACTACTGCAAGGGAACAGCAGGCTCCAAAGGATACCTGCTACTATAAGAAGCTCACAGACATCAGCTGACTCTCTGCAGTCCATTCAGGAGCTTCAGAGACCTGTGGAAAACTCCATTTTTAGATGGACTGAGTGAAAGGGTTGAAGAGTCAGACTACCTCTAACTACTAAGCAGCCCTCCTTTGGAAAGCAAAGCACTTTACACATGCAAGGCACATGCCCTATCCCTCCCTCTCATCATCCTGTAAAATGAAAAGATGAAAAGCATGACATGTTTTGTTTCAGGGTTTTTTTCTGAAGAATCCTAATGTACACAATTCTCAGATGTCAGTTGTTGAAGCTAAACCAAGCCAGTTGAACAAGTCTTAAAAGTTCTTGCTGCAATTTTAAACATGATAGTTCTGTACATCAAAACAGAAGGGACATGGCAGCAGCCAATGAGAATGGGACAACCACAGTTCCCTGGGACAGGAGTGGCTTTCCACATTAAAATTCACTTTTCAGATATTTAATTCAGTTACAAGTTGCAGTCCAACTACTGAGACAACATCTCTGGAATTTACTTCTCCAAGATCTCCTGTGCTTCTCCACTGGCAGAGCAGTGGAAAGCTCAAGCCTCAAAGCCACCTCCTGAGCTCTGGTGTGAGCTCAGTACAGGGACAGTATGATCTCTGATAAAACACTTCTATCAAAACAGCTCAGATGAAATACTCTAATGTCTTTGATTACTTCAGGACAAGAGGTTTACACTGTGGCCTAAAGTTCCCCGGTAATTTCACCCTGAAACAGCTCCCACCAATGCAATAACTTCATTATTTCCACGGAGCCTCAGTTTAGGAGTCTCTTGGGAGGAAGAGGAGGAGGAGCAGTGCACCCAACAGCAGCGAGGAGCCACAAGCTCAAGGCGTTTCAGCGAGTGCCAGGGGCGTTCCATTTAGCGGGGCCACAAGGAGTTCACGTCACAGGGCGCTTGCCAGGAGCTCCATGAGCGCTGGCATGCACAGCAAGGGTGCGTCTCACCATGGAAGCAACAAGCTGTTAAACGTGTGACTCATCTCACTGCAACGTTTTCTGCCTTCCAGAGGAGAGCAGCCTGCAATGAGCAACGCTGATAAGATGCATATTCAGAGGAATTCTATTTGGGCAAAAAGCTATTGACACATTCAAATCCCTATATACAGAAGCCTCCCCAAATGCTGACTGAAACACATGAACACACACACACTGCAATATTGCAGTCTTGTGATAAGAGATTTTGTAGATGGTCGGGTTGACAGTAATTTAATCAATTTATATGGCCCAACTCAGAAATGCAAAAATGTCTTCTAGCCCTCATAATTTTTTACCCCTTTAAACAGAGTGCTTCAGAATAACAGCTTCCACCCAAAAGGTAAGAAACAACATGTGCCTTGCTTAAATCACTGACTACTTCCAGTAAGTATCACCTCTTCTCCTGCTTCCAAGATTCCCCTTTTATGCAAAAGGTATGAGCTTCATTGTCACTACCTAATAATCAAATTAAAAGGACTCTCAGGCAAATCAATGGCACAGAGTGGAGATATCTTTAATTCAGAGACTGAACTGAACAGCTGGAACACCTGGAGCAGGCAGCTGAGCAGCCTAAGTGCTCTTGAGTGGCAGGGCCAGCTCATATGAAGGCAGCAGTGGTCACTGACCAGCAGCTCCATTTGTACTTCTTGCTAACGGCATCGGCAAGGGTCAGACGTGAAGACTGCAAAGCCTGCCCCTTGCTTCAGCTGGTCCTGGGAGGATGTGGCTTGTTGTGACTGAAGAATGAAACCCTGAGCTGCAGGCTGTGATCAGGGAGCAGCTTCACTGAGCTAAGCTGCCCAAAGGCTATTTCCTTTTTTTTTTTTTTTTTTTTTAAGACAGAAGAGTTGCAGCTTTAGATCTTTCAGGATTTTTTCCAGTAACTGGAAATCCTCAGGCACTACCCCTGCATAAAGGCAGCTCTCTTACACTAAAATATTTCCAGCAGACTGCTTTGTGGATGGCAGTCTCTGCTCAAAATAGCATTTTCCACTTAAATAAACATGTCATTGGCTCCCAGAATGACTGTAGATGCTACTGTACCCTGCCCTTTTCAACTCTTTTTCATTTCTTAAACAGCAAGAATCAATACTGGTCAGATAATGACTCATTACAGCATCACAAGCTATTTGCATTTTCAAATTACAAGCTCCTTTTCAAAACACAAGAATTTATGTGCCACTGGAACTCAAAGGGGAAAACTGAAATCAAGCTATCATTGAGATATGCTACAAAAGGACTTAGATCTCTTTTAAAAAATGAATATTTTTTTCACGCACTCTGCAAGTTTTAAGAATGTTTCTCTGTGTTTCTCAGCGAGGCTCCAATTCCACTGCCATCATCCTCCTTCTCAGCTGCAAATACTGTTCTCACCTCTAAGGGGACGTTGCATTTCATGCAGATCCTAGAGGAAACTGCTAAGTGTGTATACAAGAGCAGCAAGCAGATATTCCAGAGAAGGACAGGTCACAGTTTAACCATCCAACTGCTTCAGGAACAGGAGAGTCTCATCACACATGAATGCATTTACACACACAAAAGTTATCTGTGCTCCAACAGCCTGGTCTTGTCCAGCTGGAGAGGAATCATCTTTTAACAACACAGCATCACACCCAGCAAGAGGCAGAGGCCTCCTGGTTCCCTCACAGGGCTTTCAGCAGAAATGTAAAAGACGGGAAGTTACAGATCACCTCACTGAAACAGTTTCATCTCCCAAATGGTGACAGCTGGCACCAGAGGAAACAGGTACCTGTGGGACACTACAAGGTTTGCCCAAAGCAGCAATCAGCTCATTCTTCTGAGCCACTGCCTCCAAAACCTTCGGTTTTCAGAATGAGCTCTGGCTATGCCTGAAAGACATCAGCCGGAGAAAACCAAGAAACAACAGATGATCTTTACTGATCAGAGCATCTTTAAATATCAGGCATTCTGAACTTCACTAAATATTTCATAAGAAGCTTCTGATCGCCCAGCTACATTGTAGTTCCTCCAAAAATCAACTCTCCATAACCTTATCCATGCAGCAGCAATCAAGATCTTAACTGATTTACTTAAAAAAAGGAAAATAGAAAAATAAGTTCTATGGGAGATAGACTGGACTTATCAATGATTAAGTAAACTCACAATTACCACGTCGTTTAACAGCAATTACAGGACCAGGGGTAATGTTATATTTAGCTTCCCCATAAAGAAGTGGGCAAAGTATTTCCTGTACATTCTACCAGCAAGGACCTTCCAAGCACAACATGACAGACACTCCCAAACACATTTCCAGGACTCTACTTCCTGCTCAAGCTGTTCTCCTGGGATTAAGGAGGGGAAGTCCAATGGTTTAGGTTTTCATTTGCTTTAGCATATTTTTTTTCCCAAACTGTGCATTTTAGAACAATATACACCTAGCATATCCTCTATTTTGGGTCAGTCGGTCCCTTCCAATGAAAGCATATTGCCTCCCTCAGGGTAGGGAAGACAAGTGAACTGTGAGAGCAGCCAGGGCCAGATTGCCTGCCCAGCTTCTTCACGTCTCAGGAAAGAGATATAATAAACAAAAGGAAAATAGCATTTTCCAGAAATTGCAGATACAAATTTTTTTTGTAACTGTGCATCAAAAATCCTTTAAAAGGCCAAGTTTTTCAATAGATTATTTCCAATGCAGGTAATTATCCAATTAGCCAAGAACTGCATTGAACAATACATCAGCATTAGCACCAAGGACCTCATGGCATCTTTGTATTTCACTGTAGCATGGCCCTGTCTGCCACCACTTTTTGCTACCATGGTACATCAGAAGACAACTGCTCTGCTGTAAGCATTGAAGATTGCAGTCTTATTTCTCAAGAGCGACTGCATAACCAAAGGCCAAAACAAACAGCAAAAGTCTGGACAGACAATTAAAGGAATTTTACAAGTCATCAAGCAACCAGAGGGCTGTAAATGTATAATCAACACTTTGCATGAACTACCCTGAAATGAATGCTCATGAGATGCTCCGTGGCAATGAGCACAAGATAAAAACCTATAAATAAAAGCCATCCAATTTCAGAGTGATTCAGATCAGCTATTCCCCTGAATCTGTAAGAGCCAATTATAACAGTTTATAGGGCACACTTAATGCAAAAAATGCAGTTTGAGGACACCAATTTCACCCTTTCTCCTTGTCTGAGAAGTTTATCTCTGAAGCAAGAAGACATCAAGCAATTTAAAAAGAGAATCCATTTCTGTCCTCAAAATTCCTAGTGACCTGGAAACAGAATTAGACATAGCCATATGCTCGCACACTGACATGCTTCTCCCTTGCCCACAAGTTGAAGCAGCTAAGTTCCAGCAGTCACCAGATAATCTTTGCTCAGAAACAGCAAGGACAGACCCTTATCTTACTGATAAAATTATTGAGCAAGATGAGCTTTCATTTAAAGAGGTAACCTGGAGACAGTCAAAGGAAGCTACCATCAGTTTTCTACGGATTGGTTGAAACAATTTGACTTAAAACTGAAAGAATCAAGTCCTGCTGCAGTTGACAGAGATCCAGAAGAATGGCAAGGGTGGCAGGCTTAGAACCAAAACCTTCCTAAGGACTAGAAATGTGTCTGCCCTGCTCACAAACCCTCAGCAGCTGAGGAAGAAGAATCATCTGAAATGACAAAAGCTTTGATTGAGAAAGAAGAAGTTTGTGGCAAAGGAGGAACACAGCTCTAACAGATGGAGGGAGAAACAACCCACCCCAGATACCCAAGAGGCTAAAAGGGCAGAGCAATCCTCAAGTGTGGTTAGGAAGCTGCAACAGGAAATGCAGAAGTGTTCAAACAATAGCAGTTAAGAGCGTGATAAAAATCAAGTTCACTTTACACTGCAAGAGAAGTCTGAGAAAGCAGAAGTAATTACGAAGCCCAAAACCAGGCCAGGAATATGCCACACACTTATTTCTGGTACAGAACACACCTCCATATCATGTCACGGGAGAAAGAGAATATAGACACAAACCCAAGGCTGCATCCTCTGGATTTATCAGGCTCCACGGGGAGTTGTTTTTATATTTAACAGCTAAGTAGTATCCAAATATCAGCACAGTTTCAGTTTGATTTAATTGGCTGGGAAACAGCCTGGCTGTTGCAGATGGAAAAGCTTTAGAGAATACAACTAATTGTTCATATATCTATAAAATATTTAACAAAGGGAGGGTCTATGCATCCAAGTGGGAGAAAGAAGGAAGATGCATCCAAATGGGAGAAAGAAGGAAGATGCCAAGAGAGACCTATCTATTCTCACTAGATGCATCCAATGCTATAAATGTATGGGAAAAGGAATTGTGGAAAGGGTAAAGAAGTCAGAGGGGGAAGAAATCTCTGAAGTAATGCAGCACATTAATATTTATAGCAGGTAAGTATAAGCGAAATTAATCTGTGTTGCTAAGTAAACATACCTTAGGAGAGACATGGGAATGAAAGAGGGGGAGAAAAAGAGGTAAGTGTTCTGACAGCTAAAATGCCATTGGGGCAGGCAGGACCTGTCAAGCAGCTGATCTACTTTCAGAAGAGATTACCTAACACAACAAGAAATATTTTCAGAGTAGTTAGCTTTTTCACTCCCCCCCACTGAGGATGGAAGCAACTGGGATTTCAACTATTCTCTTCCTCCAAACATTCGCAAATCAGGCATAGCAGCAGTGTGATAATGCATGAGGTTTTTTAAGGATAAATGCTAACTTAGAACTAAGCATACAGAAGTGAAAGCAAAGCTATTTTCATTCTCATCCTTGACTGCATCAGAAACAGCACATGGGGGGTAGGTAGCAGCTTAAGGGGTTAACATGCAGGGGTTTACAATAAAGAAGTACAAACAACAAACAAAACAGCCTGTGCCAAGTTTAAAGAGCATGGAAAGGCAGAAGCCTTCAAAGCTGCCTGCCCAAACCCAGGGCAGCGATGGGAACATCTGTCCTGCCGCACATCTCACTCAGGGGTTTGGAATCTGGCCGTTCTGTGTCTCTCTTGGGCTTGACACAGCCCTGTGAAGATTACAAGCACCGTTCTAAAAAAAGGGGCAGAAAACCACCTTATCTGCCCGCAGAGGCAGAGCCGGGCACCGGGGATACCCAGAGGGTGCTGTCAGATGAGATCAGCTGAGCACGGCCGGAGCCCCAACCATGTCAGGTCGCTTCCACACACGCTTCCCGCCTCTCCCACCGCATACAATGAACACAGAATAAACCGGGCGGATTGATGCGAACAGCCCCGCGCCGCCGCATCCTTCCCAGAGGGGCTGGGTATCACCGGGACCCTGCGATACCACGAGGGCCGGGAGGGAGCTACCCTGCCCCAGTCCGGGCCTGCTGAGGGGCACCGGGACCCCCGCCCGTCCCTTCGGCTGTCAGCAGGCCACAGCCCAGGGGTGTGTGAGCCCCGTTCCCGGGCACGGCGGGCCCGCATCGCCCCCGGCCCGGGGCCCGGACACCGGCGGCACCGGGGGGTGAGGCGGAGGGGGTGCGGCGCATGCGCAGCGCCGCGCGCCGGACCCCAACGGCCGCCGAGCGCCGCGCTGCCCTCAGCGCCCGCCGGGACTCACCGAGGCGCAGGGGCTCGAAGTGGCGCTGGGGGTAGGCGAGCGCTGCACCGTGACCAGAGCCATCGAGGCGCGGCGGGGCCCCCCCGTCCGGCCGTCCGGCGGGGGCCTCACTCCATGGCGGGGACAGGGGAAGGGAGCGGAGCGGAGGTGGCGCGGCGGCGACGGCCGCAGGGGGCGGCAGCGGCAGCAGCTCCGCGCGCGCCCGCGGCCTCTCGCCGACTGAGGCGCGGCGGGGCCGGGCCGGCCGGGCACAATGAGGCGCCAGCGCGCACGCGCCGGCTGTCAGCGCGCGCGCGGCGCCGCCCCCTGGCGGCCGGGCCGCGTTAACCCCCGCGGCGCCGGCGGCTCCTGAGGGGTCACGGCACTCCCAGCCCCGGTCCCTGAGGGGGCTGCGATGGCCTGGGGGCCTCGGCATCCTCACCCCGGTCCCTGAGGGGGCTGCGATGGGCTGGAGGGGCTCCACATCCTCACCCCGGTCCGTGAGGGGGCTGAGGTGGACTAGAGGAGTTCCACATCCTCACCCCGGTCCCTGAAGGGGCTGCGATGGGCTGTAGGGGCTTCACATCCTCACCCCGGTCCGTGACAGGGCTGTGATGAGCTGGAGGGGCTCCACATCCTCACCCCGGTCCCTGAGGGGGCTGAGGTGGACTGGAGGAGCTCGACATCCTCACCCCAATCCCTGAGGGGGCTGCGATGGGCAGGGGGGTCCCGGCATGCCCACCCCGTTCCTGAGGGAGCTGGGGTGCCCCGGCATTCTCTCCCTGGTTGCTGAAGGGGTTTCGACATCCCCCCCTGGGTCCCTCAGCCTCCTAGGTGGCTTTTATTAATTTATGTCAGCAGGGCACCCTCAATGTGCCTCCTGGCTGGTGGTGGTTTGTGGAATCCCATCCCAGCAGGAGCCCTGATGGTGGGTATGGCAACCTCTGGTGAAAGTTGGCATTAATGGTCATATAACAGAGCTTTTCCTTGGATTAGGCAGCTATTGTAACTCCATAATGAAAGCAGCATATAACATCTCTTCATACATCAATGAACACGCCCAAACACCAAAACCCAAGTCTAATGATTGCATTTTAAGCATTCAAACATTCCCAGATGCAGAACTGTTGGGTGTTTGGGGATCTGAAACAAAGGGTCAAGTGCTATTAAACTTTATTTGCTTTGCAGTTTCAGCCTGGTGCCGCTGAATTCATCAGAAGGAGGTAATCTGGATCAAGAATCTACAAAATTTGTGGGGAGGAGGTGACTGGGATCAAGAATTGTCTCTTGGGCATCGAATGACAACATTACATATGATAACCAAAAACTGTTCTAAACGTTAAACAGAGCAAACTCTTTGTCAGGAGTGTGTATCAACCCACAGATTCCATTTAAGCACACAGCTGATGCTCCTTCGATCTGTTCCTCAGGCTGACAGCACTTTTCCCCTGTAAATCTAAGAACTGGAGAAGCCACATGGTCTCTCTTTAGGTTATTCCCCAGTTAAAATAATGATCAGGGAGGCTCCTGTAGCTGGGCTTGGCTGCAGTGGAGAAGTCAGGCTTGCTAATGGAGCATTTTGCCTCCTGGTGGACGGGTGAGGATAGAGGATGAGGGATGGAGGCTCCTTAAATTGGACTAAACTGAGTTTAGAGTGGGCTGCCCAGCAAGCCAGGGTCTTGAGCATGCAAAGATCGGGCTGCTTTCAGGCCCAGTGCTCATGCTCAGGTATGTCTGCATTGATAGGGAGGATTGATAGAAGACTTAAGTACCCAGAGTATTGTAGCAGTTCCCTCACCTGAGACTGGTGTTTCATTCTGGATTTTTATCAAGTCATGCAGGGATTACTATCAAGAAATTATTATTGAAACCAAGTTCCAAAGCAGACTTTTGTGTAATTTTTGTGTAGATCTTCCAGGTATTTGAACAGCAAACACTTTTAAAAAACACTTACCACAGGTAAACAATGGAGTTGCTATCCACAGTTCACTAAAATCCAACATATCAGTTATTAGCTACAACAACCACAAATTGTGACAGTTCTCCAGTCTCTAGGAAGGTGTAATTTGCATGTGCAATTTTTTCTTTCTTTAGCAGCAGAATTTAAATGTGGAGGAGGAAGCTATAAGGCAGATGTATTGGGATTGAAAAGAGCAATTAAAGGGCAGGCTGTGGTCACAGCATCAGGGTTGGTACAAAAAACAAGCTGGAAGCTTGTGGCCTTCTTCCTTCCTGTGCTGGCAGCACTGTGGTCAGCACCTGCTGCTTCAGCCCAGAGTAGCATTTCAAAGAAGTGGAGCTGTACATGAGCTGGTTTTGTACACATTTCCAAAACTGACTATTTAATGCACTGCAAACATTTCCCTGGCTAACACAACTTATTATTACTACATGTTAGGGCTTTTATTGCATAATCTTGGCATCAGCTGCAAAAGACAACAGAGTGCTCCCAAAATGTATCTTACAGAGAAAAACAAAACAGAAAAAAAAAGATAGAAGAGGCAATTCCAGCAAAACATCTGTGATGACATATTCAGCCCATTATTTTGTCAACAGTGCAAGTATTTGGTGGCATAATAAAAGGATACACTTTGCTTAGCAAAAACATTAAGGGATAACAGCCAAGTTAGATAGGGTACAATTAAAGGTTTGCTTAACCCACGGGATTCCACTTCCAGAAAAATAAAAATAGAGCTGGTTTTGATCCATCCTTCTAAATTCTAGTTGTATATTCTTCTTTGGGGGTTGAAAAAAATCACCTTTTTTTTTTTTACATTTATGTTTCATTCTCAAAAAGTTTTGTAAGTTAATCATAATAGCAACAGAATTCTGAATTGCAAAGGGGAAAAACCAAGCCCACCTGGGAGAAGAGATAACAGGAATTAATCATGTGCAAACTGCTTTGAGGAAAAAGTGCACAATTCAGTTTAAAGCCTCATTTTAAATTACTCCTGAGCACTAATTTTCTGCTTCATTTTGTTAACATAATTGATGCTAGACTTCAACGCATCTTGGAAATGCACTGCAATGAGCATATTTCCTTCTGATACGTTTCTCCAAACAAAGAGCAAAGAAATGATA
Source organism: Motacilla alba alba (assembly GCF_015832195.1). Lineage (NCBI taxonomy): Eukaryota > Metazoa > Chordata > Aves > Passeriformes > Motacillidae > Motacilla > Motacilla alba. The sequence goes on along the minus strand of NC_052034.1, from coordinate 3,895,534 downwards.
ATTTATTACAGTGCATTTTTCATATGAAAGTTGACCTCCTCTATTTCAAGGTTTCTTTTAGGCTATCCCATGAAATGGAGACTAATAGAGGCCAGGGCACCTTGCAGCTGTTCCAGTGACAAACACCCTAGATAAAGTCACAGTTCAGTTTTCCTGTGGGTAGGTAATCCAAAGGTTTTGCCACTTCCAGTATAAAATACAAAGAAAGAAACAGCATTAGATAAACCTGATGCATTTCCTGGCAGAAATTGCCATAAGTTTCTCAGTTGGAAGTCGTGCCTAACCCGAGGGAACTGCTGAACAGGCGCCTGATTTACATTCGTGTAAATGAGTGCAGAGTGCCCGTTGTAGATGTGTTTGTCTTTTGCCTTCTCCTTTCCCTGTTGTATTATTCTTCAAAGAATATAGGAGAGATTCTGAAAGGGGATTCATCAAATTCCTTTTAGATTCAGGTTTAGAAGCAATCTGACAAAATGGCACTCTGCTCTCCCCCCTCGTTAATGCTTGTGTGCCTTTCCTGCAAGGCTGCTTCAAAGGAGCACAAGAAAGAAAGCCTGAAAATATTTAAATTGAGTTTGTAATTAATTTCTTTTTATGTCTGTGATACTCACATCTGGTTAACACAGTCCTCCCTTCAGCTGCTAATGGATTTGAGACAGTTCTGGACTTTGTGAACCTTGAATCTGAAGGTAACCTGTCACTGGCACCTGCTGAGTCTCTGTTTGTGCCCTTAATGTACTCTCTTGCTATTCATAGTCCTTTCTCGATTTTATTTTATTTTCAGTCATGTGATGCAATGTTCTAAGTTCAGTACAGAAGAGTCTGTTGGGCTGTGCCAAAGCCAAAAGACAACCTACAGCAATCTTGAACGTGGAAAGACATAGCAACCTTTGGGATTATTGCTTAGCAACTGCAAACACACAGAGGAGTAAAACTCACAGCCCAGCTCCACAGCAGGTCTGAGAAATCCCTAATTCACTTCAAGATTTTAAATGGTTGATGGGCATATATTAAATCCCTGTTGATTTGCAAAGCCACTTGGAATGCAGGAGGAATAAGATCTATTTTGATACCTGCTCCAAAGGTAAGAAAAACAGTTCTTCAAAGCTTCAGAAAGCAAAGGAGAAAATGTTTTTAAATTTTAATTATATTGAAAAGATCATATATGAAAAGGGTATTGGAGTTTTTGTGATGAGATAAATATGCTCTATGAAACACATGAGGGGAAAGGCACAATTATTTCTGAGGAATAGAATGTCAAAGAGATTGAACTTTGTTTTTGAAAGGACTTTTATAACTCAAACATCTAGAAAATATTTACCTAAACAAACTTTAGTAGTTTCTGGCTTTATCCCACCCATCAAAATTCTCTAACAGAATAACAATGAAGCCATAAGAATATTGTTTATGAGCACATTTGGGTTTTCTACAGAAAACACTGAGATAATCTTTTTGTACCTGCAGGGATTCCAGCAAGAATGTTTTTCTTACAGAAAAGGAGCCAGGGAAGTGGCATCCTACTAAATAATGGAAAGCTTATCTTGCCTTCAGCTTGAACAAAGGCTTACAGGAAACTTTATATCACACTTCAAATTTCCTGGGTGTTTCTAGAGCTTGCCTCTGTGCTCCATGCTTGCTGTTATTTGGGCTCTATTTGGGAATGCCATAGGCCCTGAGAGCTCTCAATATTATTGTAACATCATACATTCATAGAATCATTAAGTTTGGAAAAGACCTTCAAGATCGTTGAATCCAACATTTGACCAAACAGCACGCTGTCAATGTGACCATGGCACTGAGTGCCACATCCAGTTGTTTCTTGAGCACTTGCAGGGATGGTGGCTCCATCCCTTCCAATGCCTGACCACCCTTTCAGTGGAGAAATTCTTCCCCATGGGCCAAATTCTCAACTAATGAAAATCACGGAAGGTTATGAGCCAATGGAGTCTTATCCATTGAGTGTCTGTAATCCTCCCCAAATCCCAAGTTTCATGACCTGATTGTAGCATTCCTTGGTTGTTTATTTTTTTTGTTTGTTCTTCCATACCCTCCTAGTCTTCCTCATGTGTACTGCATTAAAGCACTGGGCACAGTTCTCCACGCTCTGCTTCCATTCCTGGAGTTACGTGGATGCCATGGCATGGAGACAGAGCAGTCACACTGTTTGTTCCATGTTTTGTTTGGTCAGAGACATGGAGATCCTTCATAAACATTTACTAATCCTCAAAACCATCCTAACAAAAGGTTGAGAACAGTGTAGAAAACATATTCATCATCTCTCAGAATCAGCCACCTCATAAAGCAGAGTGCAGTTGTCACTTTAACATTGCACAGAAACTGCAGAGGGTTTCATAAAGGATGTTTAAGAAATAACTTAAGTATTTGAAACTACAAGAACAGTTTATTTTGGCACAACAAAACCAGCTGATTTGGAATGTGACCAGAACATTTGGCTAACACCCTGCTTTGAACCAAGGAGTCTGGTTTTACAGCTTGTTAAAAAGGAACTCACCTAAGCAAGGAACAATTCCACAGGGTGGACAGGTTTCCCTTTCCACCATTGTAAATCCAGACTCCTTTCCAGCTCATGTCCTTTGGCGGCAAAACCAACTACCAACCTAAAACCCTCTCTGTGGGTCAGGTAGGCAGCTTGAGCCATCCCATTCCCAGCAAGGGAAAAAAGGTTTTTTCCCACCTTTGGAAAAAAATTACCAGAAGATGCCAACAAGGCCATTGAGAAAACAAACCTAGAAATTTAATGCTGTGACACATCCCACCCATCCAGGCAGTATTTGTACTCCAACAGTGTTAATGAACCAGAAGGTCAATATATTCATAATTAAATTTGTGTGCCAGGAGGGCTGTAGATCACATTTATGCATTTCCTGGAAGGCTGAACTGCCTCAGAACAGCTACAAATGCTTAAACAGGAGGAGCAATGCACATCAAATGCAGTGCTATTGCTATGGATACTGAAAGGCCTCAGTGAAAAGCACTTCTAAATAAAAACTTGAAGAGGGTAGAGTGGCAACAAGTTCAGAGTGGAGCTTCATCTCTAGTTTGGAACAGTTTCAGATTATTTTTTAATAGCACTCTTCCCTTGCCGTTGTTTAACACTGACCTGAAGGATTTGCAGCATGCTGCTGATTTTTCATTCTTTGAATCAAGTAGTAGCCAGTCTTCTGCTCCATTCTGTGTTGTTAATCCCATTCCAGATGCAGACAGTTATGCATGGAGATATATAGGGACATTTTTCAAATTGTGCTTTGTGAGCAGCTCAGTTTCTTCCTGATATTTCACGGAATGAACATTTTAAGCAGTGAAGTTTTTGAAATTGTAAAGGGATTATTCTTTTACAGAGCGATCTGTGACATAAAATGCTTGTGAGCAACTTAATTACAGAATTCATGGTATAGGTTTCTCCTTTCTGTAGAAGCTCTGCTGACCCATGCACCTGCGTCCTTGTTACCTTAACAAAATGTCCAGAGCAAAAAATAGTTGCCACAGTTGAAGTTAAGCAGTTTGTGGGACAAGCTTCCTCACTGTTCTTCACAGCCTCAGAAAAGCTGAAGCGGAGGAAGCATGTAGAGGAACCTTGCTCCTGGGTATCTGGAATTTTCCATTACTTGCTTCCTTTGTCTCATATCCACTGGATTTCCTGGAGGCAGGGAATGGACCTAAACAGAAATAATGTGCTGGGGGTAAGAGGATTCCACTGGTTGGAGCTGGGGGGACAAGTTCCAAGCACTGTTCACTGTTTGGTTTCTGAGTCTCTAAGTGACCTGGAATTAATCATTCCCCTTTTGTGTCTCAGTTTCTTCTGCCTTAAGAAAGGAACACATTAATTTAGTTGCTCTGTCTCCAAGGGCTGTTGTGATACATAATTAATCTTTATAAATCATTTACTGATCTTTGAAGTAAAGAGTCTGTATTTCTTTAAGAGTACAAAGCAGCAGTAACAGAATAAAAAAGGGACATAGAAAAAATATTAGTTAATGCCTAACAATAGACTATTTCTGTGTCACCTGTTAGGGCACTGCTGCATCTTTTGGCATTATATAACAGCTCCTTTTTTTCTGTGTCACAGTGATTAAGGTATGGCTGCTCAGCCAGAAGAATCAGCCCAATCTGCAGATCTACAAGATCCTGAACTTGGACATGAGGATAGGACTGCAACAGAGATGGAAAGCAATCAGGGGGGTGATGAACTGCCATGTCCTAGTCATTACACTTCGTGGAAAGAGTGTTTTCATGAAAAGGTACAACAAAGGTGTCTGAGTCTGCAGGAGACAAAGATGAGGTTGGTTCAAGCACAAAAGGCAGAAGAAGCAAAGGTGAGGAGGAGAGAGCCCGGGGACTGGCTGGCCAGAGAGTGGTACAGGGAGGACAAGGAGACACTCGATACTCGCATCGATTTGCTCGACAACCTCCTCCCCACATTAATCCCAGGAACAGCAAATTTGTTAATGGCAGTGGAAAGAAACCATGTGCTTGTATCAGACCAAGAACCAACCAGGTTTAAGCCCGTTAATTATCTTGCAGAATACCTGATGAGGCATAACCCTCAGTATAGTGTTCCTGCAAAACCAGGCCCGTACCTGAGAGAAATGAAGGTGGTCTCAGAGGAGCTCAAATCTTTGAGGCAAGGTACAGCTTCACAGAGGTGAGAGCACTGACAGGGTGGCTGGTCACAAGGCCAGAGCTGGTGTCTTGGTCTGTGTTTTACAAAAGGAATGGTGTCCCTGCAGCCTGGCTGGCAGAATCTTGAGCAAAACACACCTTGTGGCGTGCAGTGCCAGGAATGGTATTTGTCTCATAAAAACTTGAGAAGCAGGACAAGCACCAGAACATAGCACACAAAATGAAACACTAGTTATTCCTGTTTAAGGCAATATTCTGCCCTTCACAAGGATATAATTCCTCTTTAGACTCCATCTTAATAACACATGAGCAATGCAAACTGCTTCCAAACTGGTCTAGCTTAGAGACAGCAGCTCTTTGGGACAGCTGTTAGTATGAAAGGTCTGGAGACTCTTCTTGAGATAGTTTCTTCTCTAGTCTTCCAAACTTAATAAAAACAACCTTTTTTTCCTCCCGCAGGATGATTTCTCTTGACCAAGAGAACAACAACATTGTAGAAACTCCTTCACCCAGGATTTTTATTTAGGCTTTCCTTTTATATTCTGTTTTTCCTTTTAAAGTAGAAACTGTTTTGGTTTTTGTTCTGTTGCTTATTACTGGGCTGTTTGCTTTATTATAATACTTAATGAATGTTGAAACAGGGTTCCATGGCACCTTACAAAATGCTAAGGATAAAATGTGAGAGCATTAGATGAACAATAATGCTTTATTTTCATTGCTCTGTTCAGGAAAATGTAGATGTGAACTTTTCAGTTCATAGATGATCCAGAGGTGATTGTGACTAATGTCAAAATTACTCATTCACTACTAGATCACTTCATTCTGTATCTGTGTTTGTAGAATAATGACTTCTGTGTGAATGACTCTCTATTTGCATAAATAGTGCATACACCTTGAAAATTGGTTTCAGTGTCAGGAATTAGGGAAGTAAAATGTTGACATGTCTTATGCATAAACCCTAAATGAAGATAATTGAAGTTCCCAGTATTATAATACTTAAAAGGATATGTTAAGTCTCTCTATCTGAGCTTCTGTCTCCACATTTCCATTAAACATACTGCTGCAGTTTGTAGGAACATGCCTGATGTGAATACAACAAAGCAGCATGAGAAGTGAATTTCATACAGTCACTGATAAAAGAATTTCAGTTTTGTTTTCTATTTCTTAAATGTTGGTCCACTGAAACAAATGAGCTGGGGAAATATGTCTTTCAGTGAGTTTTCACTCAAGCACAGGCTGTTCTGGGGGGATGTTTAGGATGTCAGCCTTGCCACACCTTTGCTTTGGGAACAGTTTTATCATTCCTGTTGCTTCACAGAGGGACACCTGGGTATATCTGTTTTATTTTGAAAAAGTAATTGAACTAAAATACATAAAAATACATAAAATTTCCTGGGGTTTTGGTGGGCTTTTGTTGAATACGAAGTGTTGGCGACCCATGACCTGTTATCTTGACCTTGGCTGTTAAGCCCATTTTTACATTTGGAGACAGGTTCTGCATCTGTAGCTCCCAGAGCTGAGTCGAAGGAAGTGACTATCAAGACTTACAGAAATAAATATCTTCGTAGACAGCATTGCCAGGGGCTTCTGTAATCATGGCTGTAGCAAGTTTTGCATATCCACTGGTAGTAGTATCATGGGATTTGCATTCACAGCAGCTCAGGATTTACATATTTGTGATGACTGTATTGTGAGATTTGCATGGGATTCTTAAATCACAGCAACACAGGATTTTAACACCACACAGCAGTGAGACTCCTCATGTGAGTCACTGGATTTCAAACAGGCTGGAATTGTTACAAGAGCAATGCCAGTCTGTGCTTAACACCTCTCCCATAAGCACCAGAAAGGTGAGGAATGAAATTCTGGCCCAAATGAAGATCCTGGGAGCCTTGGCATTACCTTCAGGCAAGGCAGGATTCATCACAGGTTCCCATCTAACACTTTCCTATCCTCAGTGAGCTCTCTTGGACTTCCTCCAGTTTCTCCTTAACTGCCACCTGACTGGGAGTCAAGGCAGGAAGGAGAACAGATGGGAGAAATTCCTTATGCACATGGACTGATACCTGAAACAGAGCCTTTGTCCAGGGATGGGAGTCCTTCAGGCTGAGTCACCCATCCCTGTGTGGGAGGCAGGCAGCTCTCCTCCTGAGGAAACATGTTTGGTTCTGCAGGGAGAAGTCACCTCGCTGCCATCTCATCTCTTCTGGAAATGTCTGATCCAAAACGAGCTCACTTTGCAATGGGTACTTTGCCTGGTACTGTTCCCCCTGATTTGCCATTATTGTCTGAGAGACACCAGGCACAGGATGCAGCTGCCCAGTTTTAGGACCCTAGAAATGAATGCAAAACTGCAGCCCAGTGCAGGTGCAGCACAGAATGTAACTTGTGCTGGACACTGCCCAAATTAATCACCAGAGCAGCTTGGCAGCTCTGAGCACAGCCCAGGCTCTGCTTCCAGCTTGCAGACAGCTCCAGAGGAGGAGCTACCTCTACAAATGGTCTGGTTTTCTTTCTGCTGCATTGGAGAAAAATTTGTTTGTCCACTTAGGTTGGTACCTGCTGCATTCCTTCTCTTCTCCAGCTCTGGGAAGGAGTCAGAAGTTGGGAAAATATTTTACCTTCCCCCTGCTATCAAAGTGCCCGAGGCTGAGCTGCCTCGGGAGCGCTTGTGCAATGCCCACCATCGATTGAGGAACCAAATGATTCATTAAGAAACCTCTGTGATAAATGGCCATGAAGAACAGGGACCTTGTGATAAAACTGACTGTGATCAAAGTGTATTGCTGTGACATGTAAAACACGTCTTTCTGTTCATTAAAGAAAATATTGATGGATTATAATTTGTAGGATGACCCCAGAGGAACAGAAGAGGGCAGGGACAGGATTAGCCCATTTCACAGCATGTGAAACACAGGGGGAAGAAGGGAGCAGGAACTGTTAGCTAAAATATAGGTTTTGGAGTTCTCAGGTACTAAAGAGGAGCAATTTCCCTTTCTCTGAATAGCTATAGAGGGTGTGAAGGCCATGAAGATGAGCAGCTGCCTCAGTGCAGAGAGATTCCAGCAGCCTCCATTTGGCTTTAAGCATTTTGACCATCCTAAAAGGTTTTTTCCCCAAATTAACAAAGTCAAAATCAAAGTAGATGAGTTCAGGATCAATTTTATTCACTTCTTTTGTTGCGTGAAATGGAGGATTGGGAAAAACGTGGCTGGATGTTTAGAGAAGCAAAGAAAACAAAAGCAGGAAGAAAGGGAGCTGACTGGCAGTCCAAACCTGCAAACTCCATGTGTTGAAAATGATGAAGAGGCTGAGATATTACCCCTGTCCTAAGGCAGTGAGGGCTCTATTGTGTGAGGCTGCTTCAGAAATTTTATTGAACATTGTTCTTTGCCATTGAAGTGCTCGTGTGAAAAGGTACTTGGGTTTGGAGACAATGAAGACTGATGCAATTTTGTTGGTAAATCAACTGTAGCAAAATTATGCACCTGTCTCCCTGCTAGAATTGAAAGGAAATTGAAGGACATCTACACAATAAATGATGAATGTCATTATAAATGTGAAGGTAAAACGTGTCACTGTTGAAATGACACAAACTAGGAGAGCTGCACAGATGATTTTCCATTAAATGTCTTCCACATAGACAGGAATTTCAGCAAAGAGTTGCTTCCTTTTGTTTTGTTCTTTAGGGTAGGCTTAATCAATCTTAAGTATGTCTATGATGGTCCCTTTTTAATCCACGTTCTCATGTCCTACAGGCTGGTCCAGATGAAGGCTGAGGCGAAGAAAAAACGTGAGGAAAGGGAGGAGATGGAAAGACAGAAGGCTGAGGAGACAGCGAGGAGAAAGGAGGTGTTGGCAGCTCTGTTCAAGGAGTGGACAGTGGATGGCCATGAAAGAATCCCAGCAGCGTTGGTAACTAGGGGAGATCCTGCTGTGGTTGTTGCAGACAGGATGCAAAGGACATTTGTCCTAGTGCCATGTGCCCTGGCATTGCAGCATGGAGCACGAGCGTGGGTGATGGCTCTGCCACCACAGGATCAGGGGACAGGGCATTGTTCACAAATCTTACCTCCCATGACTGGCCCATATGTCTGATTATTCTGGGCGATTTATTTTAGTAATTGTCTACTGTTGTCTGCATGACACAGGCTATTACCTTGATTTTCAGGTTCAGAGTGTCTTGAGGTTTTTTCCAGATGTCACTGATTCTATTCCTGAAGATATGAGAAAAGGCAAGTTTTCAATGTGTCTTCTTTAGTTTTATTGCTGTGATCTGAATTCTGATGTGAACTGTGAGCAAACAGCAAATGGATTTGATAACAGAGAAAGAATCTCTAAGGGTAGTTACATCAGGATATCAACCACAAATCTTCAGATAGATTGGAAAGAGACTGAACCACCATGTAATTCATTAATATGATCTTGAAAAATATGGAAAAAATGTTTTAAAAATCTTTCAGGGAGATAGAAAGACCAGATGCAGACCTTTTCCACTTACATCCCTTATTAGCACATTGCATGTGCTTACTGCTCTTTTTAAAATCACTCTTCCTTTTTGAGTTTGTCTCATGTCTTGGAAATACTGGCATACAGGGAGATATGGAACAAAGGTGGGATCAACAAACTTAAAGTCTGTCAGTGTTGTTACCTGTTATGGTTTCAGGGGAATTGCTGAGGTTTACCTAGTGCTCCACCCAATAGCTCAGCTCATCAAGCCATTCCCTTGACCAGGCCCTGGCATCCAGTGACACACAGCCCAGGGCCTCTGTTCCAGAGCACTCAGCTCAGAAAGATTTCCATAATTCCTGTCCACTTTATATAGCTCACACATGACCTCCCCAGATGATGATAATTGAATAGAAGCAGGAACACTGAAGTGGCAACACGAGCCTGCTGCCAGCCCTTTACATTGAGAGCCTGTAATGATCATAAATGATAACAAATGTGTCTGTGCTGATTTGGGATGATGAACAGGACAATCCAGAGTATTTCTGTTGCTGCTGGAGTCACCTCTGCCTGGAGCTCACCCTTGGTCAGCCCTGTCTGTATTACAGAATTGTTCCTCTGAGTAATCATCCAGTGTTGGTAGGATGTTGTGTGACTGCCAAACACAGCCCCTGTGCTCCTGCTGTGGAGCTGTGGTTCCCCAGTGCAAACAGACCCTGGGACATGAGATTGTGAAGAAATTTCCTGCCCAGATATTTGCTCTCCAGATGCTGGGGGTGCTCTCTGTACTATTTCCCTAATAGGCTCCATTTCTTAATTTATTTCACTTAATAGCATTCAATGTACATTAACAGAACATTACATTCTGTTTTATAGTTCAATAAAGATAATGTACAGTTTAGGAACATATTAACCAACAAGAGATAAATGCATTCTATGATGAATTTTCTCATTATTTCTGATATATTTAGAAGAAAGAACAGAAAAATCATTCCAACAGAAAGAGCATGTCTGTTCTCAAAGAACTCATTCAGAAACCTATATAGATGTTTGATGTCTCTTCTCAGTTCCATTATAGCAGCCTAGAAGCTGACCAAAACATTCTTTTGAATATCATCATCAGTAAAAATATTCCCATATTCTTGAGAAAATTACTATGATTTTCAGATTCTTCTCTTGCAAAGCAGAATCCGTGTCTCCAGAGTTCTAAGGCAGTTTTATCTGTTTGTTAAATCAAAAATCATTTCCTCCCTCACATAATTAGTTGTAAGTACTGTTAAAATCATTGCAATTTGCACCAGCTTATGTCAAGAATAAATATGACTCTACAGTTCTGAATAGCTAAATGGAGATTCTCAGCAAGAGACATGCAAGCAGATTTAGATGGTCTCTGTACAGTCAGATGCTTCAGCTACTGTGGGATAACCTCAAATAAATGTCATCCAACATGAGAAGAAAGTTAATGTAACAGCATATTGTGCAAAAATATGTGTACGATATGCAAAATCACAACTGTTGCTTTCTAAACCAATATCCCTTCATTTTTTTTTTTCCAGCAACCCATGACAGGAAGCTGAAAATCTTAAACACATTGGAAAAAATTGTATACCTAGATGACTTCACCAAGGTGAGAAATGAAATAGGAGCATTTGGTTCAGAATGTGGTGTTTATCACAAAGTGGCAGCATTTCCCTGGGGACAGCCCAGAGGATTAAGTGAAGGGCTTCCCTTCTGCAGCATCCCAGGTACCTGGCTGTATCTGGACATTTCACATTCCATCTCCATCCACACTCCCATTCTGGCCTGCTGGAGGGAACTGTTTTGCTTTCCTCAGAGCTGCAGCCTTGCTGCTCTTTGGGAAGTGACTCCTGGAGCAGTGGTTTTTAGGACACCCCTCCCTGTCCCTTTCTAAAATGTCAAAGCCCTGACTCACTTGGGAATTCAGACTTTGACTGGCTGCTCACAGGAGGTTTGGTGTCCCACTACAACCATTAGCCTGGGGTAATTAGTGACATCCTCCCAGTATTCTTGATGAACCAAGACATGAAGACCTGGGATGAGAAGCCTTTGTCCTGAACTGTCACTGGTCTGAGCCATAAACAAACTGCAACAAGTCTCATAAATATTCATGAAGCATAACCAAGTAGTTTTAAACTCAAAAGCTGTCATTGGGAAACATCAGAAGTGTGGTTTCAACTCATCAAAATCAGAAATGTAGTTGGAAGTTTCACCCCATTACTCTGCTGCTGCTCAAGCTGAAAACAACCAAATTGTTTCAAACTCTATTTCTTGAAAGCTGTCCAGGCCAAGGCTTTGCCAGCCATTTTTACCTGCGACAGATTGTATTTTATGGCTGGGTAATAAAACCAGGGTAGAAAAGGGTAAAAAGCAGGTAAAAAGGGGTGTTTAGAATAGGAATAATGGCAGACTCTCATTGCAGCAGTGCTAGTGGGTGCTGTTGTAATAATTAAAACCAGAGTATAAAGCAGCTGTGAAGAGACTAATTCCAAGCAACCATGTGTGATTTTTTTGTGCCTTCTTCCCTCTCAGGAGACTCACATGTTTGGTATTTTGCACAGAGATGCATTTTTATGGTAACTTGTTGAAGGTTTTTTTCAGCATGAAATGAGATATTTTTGAATTTAACCTCAGAATTATTGCATCTAATTAAGAAGACTATTGTGGATAATGAGAGCCCAGAGAATTGCTTTTGTCACTGCAATGAAGCATCAGTCCATAACCCCGATGGTACATATATATAATCACTGAATGAATTCATGCTCCATTAGCATTAGAAAACTGTTTCAAATATACTTTGTGTACTCTTTATTTTAATTCAATTAAAGATATGACAACAGAGATCAGAAGCACAAAAGACATGGATTGTCAGGCTGTGTGATTTGCCAGGAATGTTCTCTCAGAACATATTCTCTGATTCTTTTTCCAGTCTGGTTTTAATTGAATCAATTGATGAGGCTTTCATCACTTCCCTTGGGAACTGTTCCATCATCAGGACAGGGCTGCTTCTAATCCTCAGCTACAATTTACCTTTGTTCACCCCTTTCCATCATCCACCAACCCCAGAAAGAGATGATCTTCCTCCACGCTGGTCACGGCCCTTTCCCATGTGGAAAGCATTGCTTTTAATGGACCTTAAAATTAAAAGGCACTTTTTTTTTTTCTTCCTTGAATTTAGTGCAGCTTTGGGTTACTTAAAGGCTGTTAGAAACTCAGTAGAGAGACCTCACACATCATTGTTTTCCAGGTTTGGGTTGGTTTTTTTTTTTTTCAAAAATGCAGAACAGTGGCTGTTGTATTCTTAACATCCTTTGTGACAACCTCGTGGGGTCTTTTATATGAAAAGCATTTCAATCCCAGGGACCAGCCCTTCATGGTTTATTTCACAAGCTTTGTGCTCTAACACACAGAACCCCCGGCAGTCTGGCACAAAGCTATTGACACCAAGGGAAATGCTCACATTGTCTTTGCAGGGTCAGAATCAGGCTTTAAAGGTGAGATTATTTTCCACGATTGTATGAGGCTTTCTCTATTTCTAGTGAGATCAGTAGGAACAAGAACAGATCCATTGTTTTTGATGATAATGTGGTCACAAACTATACCAAGGACTCTGGGTAGCAAGAAGGAGGCGTGGCAGCTTTCTTTGAGAGGTGTCAAAATCTCTCAGTTAATAACAAATTAATGTATGTTAATTATGTGTACAGTAATTTACACATCAGCTAAGAAAGGCTTAAGCCTGTGATGGTGCCTCCTGCCCACATGGTGCTTGTAAACAGTGTCCTGTGAAGCTGTTAGACACAGCATTAGTGCAGGAGCCTTTGGATGTGTCATCAAGGTGACATTCAGAATAACAAACTGCTTGTCCAACCTGCCTGATCCCAACAGCCTCACCTTTAAGGTTCCTCTGTCACAGGGCTCTGGGTTCTAATAACCCCAAGAAGCTGGTGGATACCCACAGTCCCAGATGTGCCACCTTCTCTCCAGCCTACATTCTTTTTTTATGCTGAAATGAAGAAAAAACCCACATTGCATTAGGAGCTCTTCTTTCCTACCAGCCACCCCTCAGGCCATTGCTTTTTTTTTCTGCTCTTCCTCTCTTTTCCACTTGTCCCATATATTTGGAAATTATGCAATATAGACATGAATAATAATAACATCTATTAATATTTCAGCTGGTTATTGCCTGTGTGGCATTTCAACAAGCCCAAGATATTTTAGCACTTATGTCAGGTATCCATACTCTCAAAATGGGATAATGGGAAACATTCTGTGCTTTGGAAATTCCTCCTTTTAACTGTATGAGCTCCCTGTCAGTGTGGCTGGCTCAAGAAACCTACTGTAATAATTCAGCCCAGGCTCTGGGATTGTGGTTTGTTCTGATGGCCATTATTATTTATGTCATGCACACCGCATTTTTAGAACCATATTGCTTTTGCTCATAAAAGCCACATGGCTATAAATCCAAAGTGTTAAGGTGTCTCCAAGGCTGGAACGTAAAATCAATCTCAAGTCAGTAGTATTCCTAGCGTCAGAGGATTTGGGTGACAGCAGGCTCATTTTCAAAAGGATCTTCCATTTTTTTATTGTATCCAAGTGCTCCTCTAAACACTGAAGTTGTAGGCAATGCTCCTTTTGTGGCATTTGAGAGCTGAGTGACTGTCACTCCTGCAGAATGTAACGGCTCAAAATGCCTCCTTGGGGGTGAAGTCAAGAATACTAAATGCTGCAGAAAACCATGGAGAACTTAAATCCTCCACAAGAAAATGGAGCTTGAGCCACAACTTTTCATAGGAGGGATCTGATCCAGCATCTCTGCTTGAGCTTGATGAGTGACCTCTGGACCAGGAAAGGAACTGATCAGGATACATTTCTGCAGTGTGCCAGGCTTGTTTGGAGAATATTGTTTCTTCTGAGGGGGAGAATGAAGGAGGCATCAAGTCTGTGTTGTGTTGGCAGATTTTACTACAAATTCCTAAATATTTGATTGCACATAATAGATTTTTAGGAGTTCGACTAGAGGTGAAAATGCTTGAAGAAAGATAACCATGTCCACTGCTGCTTTCTCTCTATAGCTTATCCTTTCCTACATTGAACATGTTTTAAGTGACAAGTTCCAAGAAATCATGGAATATCTCCATAAGTGTGCTGAGGACTTCCAAGAAGCAACAAAACATGATGCACGGAGGCAAATTTTTATTGGCCTCTTCCAAGCTTGTGATTATGGAAAGGTAGGCAAAGCAACTCTCAGCCTAATTTCAGTGTGGGCATGCTCCCAGTTTGGTATTTCTCTGGGTCACTGCTTGCTTTTTCTTTTCCTCAACTCTAGATCCTCTCTTTGTGCTTACTCAGCAGTATTTTAGAGAACAAGAGCTGCTGCACTGTTGTCAAATTCATGGTTCTTAGACACAGAAACATCCAACAGCCTATTAACTGATGGCTAATTAGAAACTGATGACTTGGGACTGAAGTTTGGTGATTCTGGAGAAGAAATTAACTTCAATTCTAAAAAATTACTTGCTTCCACAGCACAGTTCAGAATATTTGAGAGCTAATTTATCTATTCAGCCGCATTTCAGCAAAGCTAGTCTGATGTAGATTGACTTTAACAAATGTGCACATTACTTCAATAATTACATATATTGCATTAATTATGTTGCATTACTTTATAGATCTGAAGGGCTTCTATCAATAAATCTCATAGTTAAAATTTAAAATGCAAAATAATCCTCCTTTACAGCCTCTCTGAGAACAGTACTGTGAACTTCAGCCACAGTTTATGGACAGGAAATTAAAATACACTAAGTCAGTTACAGAGCTGGAAATGAAACTCAAAAGCCATAATTTGGTTTTCAGCAGCTTTAAACTCTATCTATCATCCTCTCAGTACACCTGCATCTCCATTAAAAAGCAAAGGAAAAAAGTGCTAGACTCATTAGAAAACCAGTAAATAGTAGGAACCGAAGAATCAATGGCATAAACTATTGCTAAAAACTTGGGCTTCATCCAAAAAGCGTGGTACTTTTTATGAGTACTCTCAGTTTGGCAGCTGCTGACTACTACAGAGCAAGCAGTTGCCCTAACCTTAGTTTTCTCCCCTACATAAGTTTTATATTCCACCCAGCACTCCTCCAGCTATGCTTGCAGAGCCTACCCAGAGTGAACTGAGCTCTACAATGTCATGCTAATAATGTCATTACCGCCAAGAGAAAGGAATTACAGGGCTCATTTCAACACCACTAGTGTGTTCTAGAGAATAGCAGGCAAGCTGCTGTTTCAGGGATGAGGGAAGAAATGTGTCTGCTTCCCAGCTAGGAGATATTTGACTTTCCTAAGGCTCTGTCAAGAAGGGATATGATGGATCCTCCTGGCTACAAGGATATAGAAACCTGAGTCCTGTCTTTGCCACGGATTTCCAAAGGATCCCTTTTTTCCTTTCATGTTTTAAAGTGACTTTCTTCCTATTGTTTCTGTGGCATTAATCACCATCTCCATGCTGCTAATCCCAGTGGAATCTCAGAGGCAGAGAGCCAAAAATACTAACACAACAGGAGTGAGCAGCTATCAGCAATGACGCCACTGCTGCCGAAAAAACTGATCAGAGCACAGAGTTGTGGTTTCCAGGCTCCGAGGTAGCCCTGTCCTGCAAATTGAGTTCACTAAAGTGTCGTGTGGGCCACACAGCTCTTTTAAACTTGGCCTGGTTTCTTTTGTAAAGTTCTACTGTACCCACAGGGGAGATAAAATGCAAAGTAACCGAAGGACTTCTACCACTTGAATGTGATCCATTACCTGTAGAGCCCATTCTGCAAAGCACAGCAAAGCAGTTGTTTCAGTTCCTAATTTCCATTTGTTTGGTAGCAGGCAGTTATTCCAGTCTGCATGGTGAGTGTGGCTGGCTGCCTCAATGAGCTGCAATTAGGGCCAGGGAGCTGAGAAAGCAGTGTTTAAATTACAGTCAAATTAGAAGGTATCCACATGATCATTATTGTGATTTCAAATGCATGCATCCAGAAGGATGGCAGCTCAGAGAGACAGCCTGGGCTATCCACTGCAGCAGAAACTTCCCAAGACAATCCCAGAACACAGTTGCATCACTGCTATAATACCCCAAAAGGCAATGGCTCTGTGAATTTTTAACTTATTGTCCCTGTGCTCACTTGTATCAGTTTATTTTATAAACTCTTCATTAATTTCCAGGGATGTTTTAAACAAGGGATTTTAAAATGAAATTTAATTTAGTCAGAGATTAATTTTCAAGCCAACGTAGTTTGAGATACTCCTGATTATCTTTCTTGCCATACAGCAACAACAAATTCTGCTTTCTCGTGACCTTTTCTAAGTGCCTGTTCTTCCCTCTTGCTCACTAACAAGCTCATTGTAGGGTTCAGGATACACACATCACATTTCCAGAAAAACAATCAACTGGTTAAACACTGACGTATCCCTGATTAAATGGCAAGTCTGGTTTAGTCCGTGTTGCCAAAGGAATTACTCACAGGTCACAGAACATTGCTGAAAACAGCTGAGAATCATCACCTGCCAATATCTAGGTGACAAAAAATTAGGTCAACGTGTTTTAATTCCCTGGGCACTAAAGCCGCCCCGAGTTTTGGGCAGCTGTGCAAACACAGATGGTTTTCTGTTATGGAGAGGAGAGGCTGTACCTGTCCTGCTCACAAGGTGCAGCATGAAGGGCAGGTGGGCAGGAATCTGTCAGCAGCCTCCTTAGTCACACACCAAGTGCAAAGAAAAGTCACCTTTTCTACTAAATTTAGGAACTGGGGAAAATAGCACAGCTGGGAAGAGGAGTTGGAAATGGTTTCTTGTTGTAGTGCTCCTCTCTTCTATAGTTGGCTGTACTGTGATATGTTTTTCCCAGGGTAAGTTATAAGGAAAAGTGTCCTGAAATAACAGGAACCCCTGCTAAAATGGCAAATCTGTGTAAATTGGAAATGTTGAAATAAGTAAATAAATCCCTATTAATATTTTACATATTTTCATATATTTACTTATTTTTATATTAAAAATATTGGATCCAAAGAACAAAAAATGCTTCAAGAATTTGAGTTATCTAAATCCTCCAATTGTATTATTTTAATATGACAAAAGAAAACCGAACCCCAAAACAACATCCTTATTTTCTTTTTAATAATACTTCATTCACCTATTCCCATTTTAATGAAGTAAAATCATGCACTAGTGCTGCAAAGTTCAGGGCAACCAGCAGATGATTGTGACAAGTAACAGCTGAGGAAATTTGACTGGAAAATTAAGTGTGTGTAATGGAAATACTGAATGGAGGATCCAAATATTCCACAGTGATCTGGGAACACCTTTAAAACGTTGTGTGTTTGTCACCTTTAAAACATTGTGTGTTTGTGCATCTCCTGAACGGATCAGAGCACAGTCTGATATATTCAACTGAAAGACAAATAACAAGAAGAAATGTTTGCACAGGGGTGTGCAAGGTACCTGTATGTTAATGGCAAGATACTGGGAATCAGGACCTACTTCTTGTAAGTTTAGGGACAGAATTCTGTGATGACATTTGTGGTTCCAAACCCACCCATAGCTGAAATTCAACTCTGACTTCCAGCATTTTTTTTTTTTACCAGCAGGAATTAAATTACCAGATACTGAAGCACTAAAATTGTACCAGATGGCTTCTTACATTTCAGTCCTGGTCCTTTCTGCAGAACTGGCAAAACCCCTTCCCTGTAGAGGAAGGTGCTGCTGTACCAGCAAATGTGATGTGTTCACTTAGCTGCAGCATTAACTTCACCAGTAGGTGAGATGTGTATCTCTGGGTTGTTTCCATATCCTCTGTTTTTAACTATTGATGCCAATAATTACAGTTTCAGGTTAAAAACAATGCAGTCATCTTGAGCTAATTTCCAGAAAAGAATAGCAAAGTTCTTCCTTTATTTCTTTAGTCTAAGGGCAGGCAAAGTTCACAAGGAATTAAAAGCCTGGTGAAATTTACATTTTGCAGTTTTTAATCTGAGAACAAAATGTGAAAAGGAAATCAATAATTCAGATGGAAAGCTATTCACTACAAATAATGAACTTAAGTAAATCTGTTTCCTAATTAACTACTTTATTTCACTAATGGGAGGGAGATTGCAAAGGTGGCAGGACTTAAATAATGACAACAGGAATACATCATAAAGTGGAAAACTTGCAATCGTTTAGGTTTGCTTTACTTTTTAAACCCACAATTTCCTGATTGGAAATGACCCATTTCATTGCCTTTTCCTGGGTTTATCGTCTGTGTACACTCACCCCGAGCAACAAGGATTTAATAAACTCTGCACCTTCCTCTGCACTGGGACTGCTGATACCTCTCTCACCTCTGTGGTCAAATGGCTATGAATTTTTAAAGGAAATTAGGGAAGTTGTCATAATAGCTCAGATTTTTGGACTAATTATGTTTCCAGGCCAATATATCACACTTCAAAGGAGATGATGGGGCACAAAACCAAACTACAATGTGCAGTCACTAAGGTAACAGCACAGCCCATAATACATGGAAATTCTTCCATGGTACTGTCAGGCAATCAATATCTGTCCTGAGAGTATGAAGTGTGGAAGCTTTGATCTTTGCACGAAGAACTCCTTTGGCAGAACAGTTACAATTATCTCACTGTAATTTGTCAAGGACATGGAAAAGGAAGAGCCTGCAAAGTAATATGTGTGGGGAGTTCCAGTTCAGCCCAGAAGAAATTTTTGCCTCTATGAAATAAATTAACTTCTTTGGAGTTTGTAGTGATGTTCTGGTAATGGATAATTATCAACCACGGGTAATTCTTGGCTGACGGTGCCTTTGTAGTGCTGCAAATGTTGGTGTAAGTAAAGAACCACAGGAAAAACACAATAATTGTACTCTTTTTGTCTAGGTTGGTGTCCTGGATAGACAAAAAATACTGGCCCTGCTGAGAGACTTCTATGACAGAAGGCCCATGAGTAATAAGTGGGAACTCTGGAACCCCAGAGAATGTGAGCACATGTGATGTTTCAGTTGTGGTTAAAACACTGGGAGGCCACACAAGGCTGGATGGTTCAGATATGTTTTATAAATGTTACCAGAAATAAACAGAGCCCAAAAAAGGGACCCAAATGACTGCTGTGACCTATACACCAGAATTTGCAAGCATTTTTGGAAAAATGTGATGCAATGTTCAGAAATGCTTCAGCATCCAAAAGTTTTCCTTGCTACAAAATTCTGAAGTACTTTTTGATAAATAGAATTAAAGAAAGACTCTTTTTGAAACAATTGTTCTTTCTTACTGGGCAATATTGGGAGTTTGCACTAAAATACCTCCAGAAAGAAAAAACAAAAAATGGAAGGAATGATCTGCATGAAAGTAAAATATTTTAAAGATATTGGACATTAATTAATTGCTGAGATCAAATGGAAGGTGAATTACATCTCTCCTTCTTAGTGTAGAGAATGATGAAATCTTTATTTCAAAGGAAAAGTGGTGTAATACATACCCAGAAGAGCAGATCTCTGCAGGAAAATACGTTATTCTGAAGCTTTGTGTTCCTAGATGTGTCTTTGCAGAAGATACTTTCTGGTAGTTTGTATTTACTTGGCATCACCTTTTTTCTTTAAATTTTCTTATGCAATACTAGAGAACACAAAACCACTGGACATGGTCAGCTTACACATATTTTTCTGTTTTAGGGCCAATAATTGAGCTGCAAGATATTAATCTTATGGATTTCTGGGGAAGCGTTGGTGACCAGGAAGTTTGTAAGGAACTCAGTGAAAACTTGGTCTTGGCTGAAATGGAAATTTCTGAGGGAGAGGTTTTAGGAAATGAACCTGTAGATGATGATAGGCAAGAGACTGACAAAATGAGCACCAGTGTTACAGAAGGAGTTGTTGAAGAAATGGGCATGAATGAAACTGAGACTGGAGGAATTCCCAAGGAGGAAAATGAAGCAGCAGAGCCAATCGCTTCTGAAGTGAGCAAGGAAGGTGAGGATGCCCTGTCAGCAGTGGAAAGCACTGGCCTTGAAGCTACTGATTTGGATGGAGAGCCTGGATCTGGAAAATCAGAGGAATCCATCCTGGGTAGGGAGCCTGAGACAGAAACAAAACCAGAAGAAGATTGTACCTCAGACAGAGAACCTGGATCAGAAGGGCAAGTTAGTCAAGAGGACAGTGGAGTTGCAGGGACATCACCTGAAGGTGCAAGCACAGCCTCAGGAGACAGAGCTGTGGCAGATGTGGATGTCATTGATTCCCAAGAGGATGCTCCAGCTGCAGAGGCTGTGGTAGAAACCTCTGCAAGCAACGAGAGCCAGTCTGACCAACAGACAAGCTCAGAGACAAGACTGCAGGATGAGAACCTTCTGCATGACCAGGGTAAAGTGTTTTCTTTTTTCTGACAGACCTTAATCATCTTCTATGTATATGTTTAGATTGGTTTAACTACAGGGTGTTTAAAATCCATTTCAAAACCATGTGAGTGATTTCTGAGTAGAGAAGACCATAAGCTTTGCTATCTTCTCAGCGTGGTGTTTCCTGCCAAGGTTTCAGAGCTTATTCCTCTGACAGGAGGCAGGTGAGTCACTTTGTTGGTGATCTGTATTCAAGGCCCTGAGCAGACACTTTAATTCAAGTAGGGACTTGGTGAAGCAGCAGCATTTTTATAATGAGAAGAAACTTTATGTTCTGTTTCACTCTGTAATATTACCATAGCAAGATAGGAACCTGAGCACATTAAATCTAGAAATTACTTAAATACCTTTTAGACTGTGAGTGCCTATAGGGAGATGTGCTATGAGATCATCTAGCAGGAACCTTTTATTTTAATCTCTCACTGTGTTTCCAAAGGATGATCCTACTTCATTGCCTACAAAGGCCTTTGTTCTAGGAAGGCTGTGATCAGACAACTGTGTTTCAAAGAGATATTTTCTTAAACATCCTAGAAGGGCCAACCTCCTTGCTAGCACTCTGTGAACACTCTGGTGTCTCACGGTTTAGAACACTGCAAGAACTGGATCTGCATTGTCTGAACAATCCATGACAGGTTCATTATGTAAAGGTACAGCCCCCTGGTACCTACAGCTTTCTGTGGTAACTTCCAGGGCACAGCACTACCCTGTCCTTCAGTCAGTCCTTGGATGTGCATCCTGTTTGTCTGGGACAGCAGTCCTCAATGAGGTCTTTGTCTCAGACAGCCCCCTGCTGAGTAACAGCAATTCCAGCTCACCTGTAGTCAGGGTTTGACCTGGCTGTAGGATGGCATCCATGCCAGACTGGATCTGCAGAGCTACTATTAGAGCAGTATAAGCAGATTAAGGCCTTTACTCAGCATGGAGTCAGTCTGCATTCAGCTGTAATTTCCCTGGATAGGAAGTGCAGGATTGAGGGCTGTGTTGATAGCTGCCACGTGGCTGGCTTTAGGGCAGCATTTGGCTTCCTGTGACACACTGTGCTTTCTGCCTTTCAGACTCAGGTCCCAGCAGCGTGGCAGAGATTCAGAACCATCAGGATTCTTGTACTAAGAGCTTCGCTGCAAGCTGCCTCACCCTTCCACAATTTGTACAGCTCATGGACAATTTTGTTGGTGAAGACATTTCTCTGCCTGCTGTGAAGAGGCTTACTGCATTTATCAAAAGAGAATACAAACAAACAGACGAGGAAAAAATGAAACAACAAGAAAAAGTAAATATTGATAAGTTTTGCTGATCCCAAGTCCAAACAAAAACCAAGCAAATGCCCACAAACACTTTGCAAAGTCAACTGTTAATCTGATGCTGGCAGAGCTCTCCACTTGCAGCCTTGCATCCCCTGTTCCTTCAGGAGACCTTTTACCCCTTTGTTTTCATACAGATGCTCCCTCCCTAGCCCTCAGCTCTGGAAGTGATGACAGACTCATCCTGTTAGAGGTTGCCTGTCTGTCCTAGAGCTGGACTCAGTGAGACAACCGTTGATAGTTAATTGTGAAAGAGCCCAAAACATTCCATTCTGCTTATTCACCTTTATAATAGCCAAGAACCTGATCTCTGACTACTGCACTGGCATGTACATAGGAGGTTGAGGATGTTTGGGGAGGATTTTAAAACAAGTGTGTTTGGGTTTACTATGTGCATGGCTGGATTGAATGTTCACAGGCTTATTTGGTTTTAAGTTACAAGGTGCTCTTGCCATGTGTTGAAAAAAAACCATTCTCCTTCCTCATGCCAAGCATCAGTGTGCCTCATATGACTTCAGGTCTGTTTTGTGGTGCATTTCTCTAGCTGTGTTTTCCTCAGATCTCCTTCTGGTTTTCCTCTGTGCTGCTGACCTAATTTGAATGAGATATTGGATCTGACGGCTCCATAGTCCTCACTGAACACAGCACACACTGCCAGTATTTTGGCTTTGAGAGAATCCCACTCCAGCCAGTTATCCCTCTGTGCTGGGTTTAGAGGACAAATGGTTACATGTATTTGCTTGGAGCCCACACACTTCAGGGCAGCACCAGCAAAATAACAGTGTACAGAAACATGAACTGTCACATCTCGGGGTGTCACTGACAAGCCTGTGGTTAGCTCTTGCTGGGGAGACATTTGTGCTCTGGGAAACTTGCACTTACCTGAGCTGACATCACCCTAAATCCAGCACAGACCTCATTTGTTCACTGTGAAATAACTCTCTGCAGTGCTGGTCCTGCCTGGTAAACTGAACTGTCACCTGTGTTTAGTGTTCCTAAGTTATCTCCCAGGTTTAATGATCCATCTCTTGGTCTGAGCCATGTGTGTACAGATTCAGCCTGGCCCACAGGAATGATATGATTGGCACAACCACTGCAGAGTGTGTCCACACCTGGGGAGTGTCCCCATTTGTGTAGTGTCCAGCATCAATGTCCAGGAGTTACCAAACACCAGCTGTTCCTCTGTTGCAGCTTCAGCGCATGTCTCACGTGGCCCAAAGGAAACAGCTTTTGGAGGCACTCTTTGAAAAGTGGGACAGCAAAGCGTGTGGGTCTCTGGACCTGGAAGAGGTGGTTGCTGTTCTGAGCACATTCAAGGGAGGCATGGGAAAAGAGGCTTTGATGAAGGGTAAGGAAAACTCTCTGCTCTGTGACAACAACCATTCAGTGACAGGGCTAATGAGGCTGTTGCAAGCACCAGTTTGGTTTTGCAAGAAGTCATAAGCATACATAGTGTACATGAGGTGTAAAATGGGAAGGAACAGTTACCCAGACCTATTTGTTAATGCATTGCTCCATCCTCTCCTCCTGTGCAAGATTCCCAGGCAAAGAAGCAGCCCAGTGTTTTAATGACACTTGGATGAGTTGAAAAATTACTTCAGCTGTAACATGCAATGTATACATGTGATATGGCAGTGAAAAAGCACACATAAACCCTGAGGACATGTTTGCACTTTTAGTCCAGCCCATCTGTGTAATCCAGCTATTTTTAATAGCTACATTTTGCTGTGCTTCCAGCAGGAATGTACCTCACAGGAGAGAACAGCTTTCCTTATAGATCTCAAATAACCTGTAGTTATCCACATTGTCACACAGGTCTTATGAATTACAGAGCAGCTTTGAGTATCACTTCTCTGTTGGTTATTTCACTGCTTAAACTTTGCAAATTTGGTCCTTGATAGAAAAGACTTTAGTCCAGCAGAAGTGCTGCAGGTTCACCTGAACCTGTCTGGCAGCCTCATGCATGTTAACACATGGGCATAAGGTGCCCTAAAACACTGTATTAGCAATTAAGAACATGTCTGCATGTGTGCTTGGGTGGAAAGGTCTGTTTTTTTTCATCTCCATGCTCGTTTTCACGTTGCTTGTTGTGCTGCAAATCACTAAAAATGGCTCACTTTGGCAACCACCAAAATCTCTTTATCCTTTAGCTCATTGAAGGCAGCTGGTGGGGTGGGGAGCACACCAGTATGTCACTGTCAATAATCTCCAGGCTGCCCAGCCAGGAGAACTGGCAGGTCACTGCTCTCTTACATTCAAAGCATGCCAGAACATACCATGGAAATATGGAAGGACACAGTCCCTTCCATGAAGGGCTCATAAACTAAAGGACAAATAAATAGAAAGGGAGAATAGCAAAATCAATACCACCTACCAGCAGCATGAATTATTTCTAGCAGCCTCAACCTAATCTCTCAAGGGTGTGGGACAAGCATGTTTGGGGGAAGGGTTCACAGACATTGCACTTCTCCTGGAGGGAAACAGAGAGTAAAAAGTGAGTAGAATTATTTGATTGTCCTTGCAAGTGAAAAGTGTGACATTAGACATAAGGGGGGAAATAATTCCTCATGCTGTGGCTCAGTAGTGAAGGAAGTGATCATAGCACATTCAACTTCATGTCTATTTTTTCCTGCATCCCTTTCTTCAAAGTGAGGAGAAAGTGGAGGTAAAAATCCAAATATTTTATATGATAAAAAAATTCTCCATCCTAGTTCTGTCAGAAAATCAGAAATTAAATTAGAATACTGAATGTTCCTTAGATGATGGGCTGGATAAGACAGCATTAAGCATCATGGCCCCACTGTGATTGAAGCCAAGTTAGCACTTGATACTTCTTCAGCTAAAATCTGTGATAATGATGATAAATTGGTTTGGATTGGAAGGCGCCTGTAAAGATCATCTAGTCCAACACCCTGCCATAAGCAGGGACATCTTCGGGTCCGACAGGATCTGAAAACAGGATACAGAAAGAATGATGGAAGCACCAGTCCCAGAGACGGCCTGAAGCCCGGGCTCCCGGAGCCAGGCAGCGCCTGCACGTTGCTCCGGCTGTGCAAGAGCACCCCCGTGAGCCGAGCCGGGGCTGGGCAGAGCCCGCGCCGCGCTGGGACCGCTCTGACAGACCGGCTGCGGGGTTAAACAGCACCAGGAGAGAAACCAGGGCTCTGCGGGATTCTTTCTCATAGGAGGGAAGCAGGCATCTAGAGAAAAGGATGCGTCCAGTCTGGAAACTGGAGATTGCCTGCTAGTGTGCCCACTTCCATGTAGGAGACAGCTAAAAGAAACCTAGAAGGATAGGCTGGAGGGACTCCACCCAAAGCCTGTTTAGGTCTTGCTTCGTATTTTGCAAAACTGATTAATCAATTAAATTTTCCCTGTCTTATTTTCTATTTTTTTTCCTGCTAGCAAAGGAAGAGCTTTGCTCCCGATACCCACAGCTCAGTAAAGTGGGGAAGCTATCCCCAAAGGCATTCCAGGTTTTCCTTGAGTTAATTGCTTCCAAGTTCACTGGCAACGAGGATGAAACTATGGATAATTTGGTGAGTTTCCTGACCGCAAGTGTGGAACAAAGTCACACCAAGAGCTTGCAAAGCTCAGCCAGGAGGAAATGGCTGCAGGATATCCAGAAAGCGGCTGAGACCAGCGGAACAAGCATGGAACCAGTGTACAAAGCAGTGATCAAGGCCCTGTCCCAGGTAGGCATCCTTGCTCTGCCAGTACTGAAGGAATCTCATGGATAATTTTTGTCTCACTTATGGAAGAGCTGACTCAGGTCAAATCTGGAAATCCATAGTTGTAGTTTTGGAGCTTTTGAAATGAAACACACCAGAGTCAGTTTGGGACAAAGATGGTTAATTTGTAGTAGAAATAGTTTCATTTTTAATTTACAGCTGCAACTTTAGCTGTTTTTCTCACCATTAAAGCCCTCCTCAAAGCCAAACTTCTCTCAGTGTAGCTGAAGTGCTCTTGCAGTATTGTCTAGGTTTGTAAATGTGGCAACTCTGGTACTTGTTTGGTTTTTTTCTTAAAGGAATCTCCTATTGGAGAAGAAATCCATAGGACTTTTTCTTAGTCACAGATTATAGTTAGGGATTATTTTTCTATTTACTCCTCCCCATTAGCAACAGGAAAAAGGAAATCAGTTTCCCTTGCCAATCAAAATACTGAGTGTTTGTGCTTGACACAGAGTGCACTGGGCAGAGACACAGCCACGTCATGGGGTTGGTGACACACAGACTCGGTGACCCAGAGCAGCATCTCAGCAAAAATTAAACAAGTGCTGAGTGCATTAATTAAGTGCCAGTGGCTAATGTACAGACTGTAATGGGGAACATTTGGTTGCTAGGACATGGAAGCCCACGGGGATAACAAGAGGATCAGTGCTTATATTGCCCTTCTGGAAGAGAACCAGCTCTCCCCAGAGCAGGGACAGGTTCTCCTGCGCTACGTGGCCTGCACCGCAGACGATGCTCCCTACATCCTAAACCGAGTACTGCACAGAGACATGAGAGGAGTCAGGTAAGAAAAGCTGCAAATACCTGTTCCTTTCCCTCTAAACTGTTTGGAATGTATGGGGCAGTGTTTGGGATGCTCTGGAAACTGAGGCTGATGGAGTGGTCCGGAGAGGAAATCTCCCAAGAGACTGTTGTGGAATGATCCAACATCCTGTACATATTCTGCATGGTCTGCTTAGAACTGCTCTGTTTGGGATTTCACTCCTTTCCTTGGGGAGATTAGCTCACAGTCTAATAAATCTCATCCTTTAGCAAATGTCTGTGGCATTGGGCCTACATTTTCTTCTTTAAAAATTAATTCCCTTATGCCAGTTTATATCCACAGGATATTTTTGAGAACAATGCCTTTCCTTCCCTAGTGTTTATGCTATAAACAGCTTTCATGCTTCTTCACTTGTCATTTCCAAAAGCCAGACATATTTGTCTCTTTAAATATTGCTGCCTCTAAACATATTTGTCTCTTTAAACATTGCTGCCTCTAACCTATTAAATGTAACTGCTGCTTGCTTCTGTATTCCTTTTCATTCCATTCATTGGCTGATGTTTTTAAAATGTCCTAAGGATGAAAAGTGCCACTTTATTACCACTGCCTTTGGGATGCAAGTGGTGAATGTGGTATTGCTGAGTGTGGTCAGGGTATGGAACTCACACCTTCCTTCTCTGATGCCAGAAAACAGGGAGAGATCAAAGCTGCAGTATTTACTGTTTCACTAAAGGTTTTCTGCTCCTCCTGACAAACCTCATCATAAATTTCTATTTCAGCTTTGCAGCCATTGACCAGGGAAAGCCAATCTATGTTCCAAGAGTTCAGCACCATGGAAACATTCACTTCTGGAGCTCTGACCACCCTGAGGAGGAGAAGAAAGGTTCACTCCTGGTGCTGCCCCTGTATGATGCTCATTGGAGAGTTTTTGGCATTCTAGGGCTTGACACTCTTCGGGACCAGTGTCATAATTCCATCTTTCTGACCCATGAGATCACTTTCTACGAGGTGGGCACCATCAGCCAGCAGTTTGTTACTCCAACCTGCAAAAACACTTGTGAATTTTACATGTTTGTTCTGAGTAAATGTAAGATGTACAACTAAAAACATATCTGTGGGTCCCCTTCTGCAGTGTATGGTGAAAGTGGTGTAAGGAGAGCACCTTATCAGTATCCTGCTGATTAGCATCTTATCTGAAATTTATTATGAGGTATCACTTCATCAATAATTTATTTAATCTTCTCATGACTAGGATGTTAATTAACCTTTTGTGCAAAGTCCAAAGATAGCAACTTTTATTTCCTGAAGCTCTCAATCTCATATTTGTGTTCATTTCTATAAAATGACACAAAACCTTACTTTTTACGTGGTGGAATAATTAAAAGTGGCAGCTCTCCGGATTCCTTTGGGATGCTCGTTGGGATCAGCCTCACTGTGGATGCATCATCTGGGCAGCAGGGAGCGCAGCAAGCCAACCTTACCGGTCCATTTGGCTATTTCCACTGAAAATCAGCTGTCTGGTTAAGGACTTGGCCGTGACGGGGTACTGAGTGCTTCAGGGCATTATTTGATAAGGGACATTTCACAGTCACTTTTCTGCTTTACAAATTCTGATTAAAGCAATTTGTTACAACATGAACATTTCCCCAGCTTTTTTTCTCCAAAATTGTGTGAAATTTTCTGGCTCACTCGGAGGATTCTGCTTTCACAGGGAGTCTGCCATGCATTCAGCAAAGCCTACCACCACATCTGCATGCGGGAAAATGTCCTACAAGTGGCTGTCACTGCTCTGGACTGGCTGTATCCCAGGACACCCAGCATCCACGCTGTCACAACCTATCTGGTGGAACCTGGCACAGACAAGGTACTGCAGAGAAAAGGTCTGTAATCATCAGGGGCTCCAAGGCTGCTTTAGAGAGGAAATGCCATCTCCAGCTGCCTGTGTTTTTCCAGTGCTTTTATCATTAAAGCTGAAGCCTGCACAAGATTCTTGTGCCTGCTCATGCAACATAAGGGCTACAAAGGTAGAGAGGGAAGATTCCCTCTGTAAAGGAGATCCTTCTTCATTCTTTTCATCCTCCCATGTAAAAGAATTCAAGAGCACTGCTAGTATAACCCTTTCTCCATATGAGAAGGGTGTATTCTCCTACTTCAGTGCTCACTGCTGCATAGCAACCAATAGAGCAGAACCCCACACCCATCCATCCCTCCATCCATCCATCCATAGCTTTGCTGTCTGGGACTTCCACTAAGGGAAACGCTTTTCTCTGGAGATCCTCTGCATGTCAAAATTATGGTATTTTATAGGGACAAGAGAATGTTCCAGCTAATATATTAGCTCTTTGTTCTGAACTTATGTCAGCAGCCAAGATGTAAATACAGCTCAGGAAGTGACTGGTTCCCAATTAGCCAGCTTGTAAAGGCAGCCCCACTCTGTGCAGTTCATGTTCCAGTTGTTCAGCAGGCACTCGGGCCCTGGGAAGCTTGTCACTTCATGTACCAGTGAGTTAAGAAGACAAAAAGTATATGCAATATTTAGGACTGATCCCGTGTCATCCCAAAGTCTGTATGACATCTGCTGCAGTCATAATTCAGCTGCTTCCTCTGATAAGCATGGTTTATGTTGGCAGTGTTCTGTTGTCATTCCGGGCTCAGCACTGTTCCCTTGTTAGCTGCCTGATAGCCAGGTCACTCGCTCCCCTCTGTGCTTTTCATGTGTCAAGACACATTGACACAAACATGACATGAGAAAGGACTCAAGAGGATGGGAAAAAGAGTGGAAACCTCTAGGCCTGTGGGTGTTCCTCAGTGTGGAGTCTGGGGTGGATTAAATAGTCTGGCTGAGGGAGGTCCAGGGCACATTCTTCACCCATCTCTGGGAATAAAACTAAGCAGTGTTGGGAGATGTCTTTAAACAATCCCATTGCTCTTGAATGTACATGGGAGTTTCCTATAAGAAACCATTTCCTCCCTCTCCAAGCTTCAAAATATCTGTTCCTTTCTTGGATGCAGCTAAACCTTTCTTTTCTCTCTGGCAGAACTATGCTCTGTGCAAGGTGATCACTACAGATAACACAGGACAAAAGGAAATCCACAGGTCTCCTGTTGTTCTCCTCAGAGAGGAAAACCTCCTCAGGTAGGCTCCAGCGCCTGCAATGGGATGGTCCCCTCTGCTCCTTGACTCAGCCTGCACCAGGCTGACCCACATTACATGAAGCCCCTGGTGGAGCAGCCCTGAGAGTGTCTGGCTGCAGCCCTCACTATCAAGGCCTCTCGTGTGTATGCACAGGGCACTGAACTGTGAAGGGCTGAGGAGTATTTTCTCTTTTGACTGTAGGCTGGAAAAACTTCTGACTTAATGCTTACCAGCAGAGCTGCCAAGGTTTGCAGGATTGCAGCCTACACTGAACCGTTTTGCTCTTTAGAATAATCTGTATTTTTTCCTGGCTGTATTAGTCTCATTTCCTTCAATTCTCTTTTTCCTTCCACTGCCAAGATCCTCAGACTTGTCTTTTAAGCATATCATCCTTGTTGTCAAAGTTGCTTGAACAGCCATTTGCTGTTCCAGCAGCTGTTTTTACTTTTTATAAAACTGTCTAGAACAAACGTCAATGCCGTTAGAAACAGCAAACTGCTTTTAAAGCAAGATTTGTTAAATTCTCATGATTTTCAGCAATCACCTTGACTAAGCAATATCGTGTTCCCAATGCTATTTTTTCCTTTGTGTACATGCCTTGAATGATACTTAGAGCTGTGCAAATTTCAGTCCAAGGAAACAAACTATCATTTAGTAATATAATATCTTTATTATAACAACAAGAGATGAATGGCATTTTAAATAAGCTAAATAAATCACCAAAACAAACCAGGATTGTAAACCCTAGCACATTTCATTTCAGAGATTACCTGTTCAAGTGCACAGACAGTTCAGAGGTCACTCTCACTTCTATCTATGGAGAACACCACATTGCAGTACCTCTCCATGACCTATCGAGACAAACTCTCGGCATATTTGACATCAGCATCGGCCAGCACAAGAAATTACCACCTCAGGAACAGAAAGACCTGCAGAAAATGCTAAAGATGGCTCAAGCTGCCTGCTCAGAGATCCTGCAGAGGTCTCTAGAGGAAAGAGAACCAACACAAGTGCTGGGTATTGTGCATACAGATGTGAGATAGTTTTTTGGGGTGAAATTAGGAATCTCAGTAAAACTGTATTAAAAGTATCCTTCCTACAAGTATGGAAAGACAAATACAAATCCTTGGTATATATAAACTACTCCTGAGCAAGCCTCAGAGCTTAGCAGAGTGGAGTTAAACAGGATGGGCAGATTTTAACTCTGGCTCACAGGGAACTTGGTGCTGAAATCAAAGGTGTGAAGCAGACCGCCTTGTTGCCCTCAGGGATCTAGCACACAGACTGTCAGTCAGTAATTTAAGTCCTGAGTAGCAGATGTTTCTGAGCAGCTTCTTGAGAGGTTTGGTTTTGATTGCAGAGGCAGAACGTGTGGCAAATGTGAGGCACGCAGGGATTCTGTTCCACCGGTTCATGCTGCAGGAGCTGCGTGAGTGTGTCCTGAAACTCAGTGCTGAGAGCTTTGCTACAATACAGAGCTGTGCAGAACCCCCAGCTCTGGTACACGAGGTACTTAAGGCTGTGCTGCTGCTTTTGCACCCAGACTGGAAGGACTCAGAGGAGACTGAGAGCTGGAGTCAGTGTAAACTGGTGAGAATTCAAATTGTTCAGAGTTTGTTTTCTATTCTTCCTCCTCCAAGAAGACGCAATGGAATTTGCCACGGGGGAAATGGCAGTGAAATAATTCATTACCTATAGATTTCCTATATGTTTCTCATCTATCTTTTATTCTGTAAGCTTTTCACAAACACCCTAATCTTCTTGTTCTCTGCATTGCAGAAACTCGATGACAATTTGATTCAGGAGATTTATTGCTTTGATCCAACTGCTTCATCTGTGCAAGTTCAAGCAGAGCTGCTGCTGGACCTCATCACTGGTAAATATCATAAACTCATTGGGAGGTTACCAGGCACGGTTCAACAATGAAACTGTGCCGATGGCTGCGTTCAGCTGAGTGCTTTTAAGGGCCTTACTTCAGAAATTAACTTTGATTTCACAATAGATTAAACAACAGGTAACAGGTCCTCAATATCAGCAGTCTTTTTTGGTCAATAGAAATCAACCTGTTAAATTTAGATTCAAAAGTCACTGCCTTCAGGAAAGGGGAGCAGATCAGCTTTGGAACCTTCCAGAACAAGTGATCTCATTGTAAACCTCCTGATAAGCATGAAGAATGAGGGTTCTTTTGGCAAGCAGTATGTAAAGACATATGAAGAATGATGGTTCTTTTGGCAAGCAAGTCTGCTTCAGACCTCTGTGCCCTGCCCTGGGGACTGACCCATCTCCAAACAGGAACACACAGCGTGAGCCCTTCTCTTCATAAACACCATCTGCCAAGTGCTCAGTGCACTCACGGGCCATAGACAGGAGCTCTTTGTCAGTCTGTCTTTTTCTCCTTTAATGAACGTGAGCTTTTTTTGGTGCCAGAGCAGTCAAGAGGCTGTTATTATTATTTGCAATATCTCTGTAAGAGAAATTACTTGTTCTCACTGAAATCTCTCTCTTCATGATCTAATACCAGTCTGAGAGGCCTGTTAAAAGCCAAACGTGGACAAGAGTTATTGCTTTAGCTGGGCATATTTATCAACAGTACCCTGCCTGCTGATAAAGAGTAAACACTTGAGGCAGTGCTGGTTCCTTTTCATGCGTTCTCCTCATCTATATTAAACTAATTCACTGGAAAGAACAAAACAGGCCTAGAGCATCCAGTTTTCCTACAGTTAGGGATGCTGATGTAATTAGATTAAAGAATGTAGCTTTGGAAACTGCAGATGTGCTAGGAGAGGTTGGTTTCCCAGGATGGAACCTATTCTGAGAGAGCAGTGTCAGATCAGGGCTGTGAATGCAGGTGTAACTCACAGTTATGGAAATTCCTTTAAAATGAACATCAGATAATGTCCACACATTCCATATATAAGTACTGGTTTAGAATTAAAATATAGCAGAGCACTTTGTACAACAGTCCACCCACCACAAAGTAAGATAAATTACAGTTGAAAGTCAGCAGGTCACTGTCACAATATAGCTGTGTGCTTTTCAAAGCATCACCATTCCTGGAATTACTGGATTCAGGGTAAACTCTGCTAAGGGGATGACCTTCTGTTCTTGTGGCAACACTGCTTGTGGTTTTGAATTTCCTGCTGTATTTCCAGCTGTCTTTTTTGTTCCAGGTGTCCCTCAAGCAGCAGTGTGGCAGCAGGACTCTGCTCCAGCCCAATACCTGTACCAGTGGCTTCGCACCTGCCTGGCGCTCGTGGAGATCACAAAGAGCCAACACACTGAAAAAAACCATCCTTAGCTCCTTTTGGCATCCCGTTCTACTGCGCCTCCAATTAAATCTCCTAATTTCTCATCTAACCCTTGTGATTCTGGTGTTTCACATCTTTTATTAAATTAACTGTTGATTTTCTATTTTTTATGCAAAGGCACTAGTATTTGTTGTTAAAATGGCTTAAATCTGTTATGGATTATTAGTTAAGATGATAGGGAGTTTGTTAAGGATTACCAAGAAAAAGCAATAGAAACATTAAAGGGAAGAATTTTGCCAGCATAGCTACCAAATTTTAAAGGGTTAATAAACGTTTACAGGTTTTTAAAGGTAATTCTCATGGGAAAATGAGAGGCAGGGACATCTTTATGGGTACCGAGTTACAAGGCTCATAAATGATACAGCATTAATTTTCAAGGTTCAGTCTCCTTAAAGGACCTTTTAGGAATAATTTAAAATAAAGGCTGTTAATCAGCATTTTGTAACATTCTTCTGAACACGTTTCAGAATAGCCCAACACTATTAATAAAACACAAAAAGCTTTCTTATTGGGATAAAGCTTGAGACAGCAACTGCACTGTCTACACTGAGATTTAATCTTTCCAATAACGTCCCTTTTGACACAATCCCTTTTAAAATAACATTTTTTGGGAAATTAAACTCCTCTTTCAGCGTTTAGTGGGAAAAAAGCGAAAGGTCGGTGATGGGGGGGCTTTTCCCCCTCAGGGCTTCTTCCTCCTCAGGGACCTTCCCCGCCGCTGCCCTCAGGCGCCCCCGGCTCCCCGCGCTGCTGCCCTCGGGGAGCGCCCGCCATCTCCCTCCCCTCATCAGCACTTTCGCCCCTCGACAACGAGCTGTTAAAAAAAAAAAAATCCCCCGCCACCTCCAGCCCCCTCCGCCCGTTCTCCGCTTCCCTCCCGGAGCGGGACCGCGGCACGGTCCGTGAGGGTCTCCGGGGCGAGCGGGGAAAGTGCGTGGGGAGGACTCGGCCGCGAGGAATCTGCGGCCGCGGAACGGCAGCGGCGGCGCGGGGGAGGCGGCCCGACAAGATGGCGGCGCTGGGCAAGCAGTGAGTGCCGGCAGGGCCGGGGCGGGCGGGCCCCGCCGGGCCGGGGGCAGCGCTCGGGGGGATCTGGGGCCGGCGCTGAGGGCAGGAGCGAGCGCTGGAAAACTCTTGCCCCGGGACTCGCTGGTGCCAGGTGTCCGCCGCACGGCCTCGCTGTGTTGGCCTGTCTTTAAAACTCTGTTTATTAGAAACAAGCAGAACTCCGGGCAGGCGCTTGAGGGTGTTTTTCAGTCTTACGGAGGAGAATCTCCTTAATGTCCCCTCACACCTCCCACCCTCGGGCACCAGCCGGGGCTGCTGCTCGGCCCAGCGGCCTGGTCAGCCGCAGCTGAGGGCGGGTTCGGGGCTCACGGAAGCAAACAGCGGTCCCAGGAATGCTGTGGTACCCAGAATGGGGGGTTCCAGTCGGTTCAGCCATACACCCTGTGGCGAGCTGTTGACTCAGTGATGGACTCAGGGAAAGGCAGCTGGGTGAGAAACCCCCGATTTAGATGTTGCTCAGTACCAAAAGGAAGTGGGTTTAGCACAGAGGTGGACTTTACCAGCAGAAGAGTTGTTTGTGTGTGGTTAATTAATCCCAGCGCGACGTAATCTGGCTGTAAATCTTGTCTTTTGCCGTAGCACCTATGGTTACATTGCCAGCAAAACATGAAATTACAGCACTGCAAACATAGGCATGGAATGGTGATTGGTGTAGACTAAGACTATATCCCTTCAGATTAAACAGTAATTTCTTACTTCTGTGAGAGAGAAAAGAAAATTACTTGGAGAACACTGGACTAGAGGGATTTGTGTCCCAATTTACGACAATCATTGCATCCAGAAACTTTGCATGGGAAGCTGGCTGGTGTGCTCTGCTGCAAAGGCTGCTCATATATAACCTCCATACATGATATTGATGTTGACTTTTTACTTCTCAAATGGTAAATGGCAGATTTTTGGTTTGGAATGTGCTATGTTGTAAGTGATGCTAAAGTAACTTTTTTTTCCCCCTCTAGATATGGGCTTATTATGCCCAAAAAGTTGCCACAGAAAAATCTTGTTTCAAAGAAGCTCTCGGTGTTTGCAGATGAGTCAGATGAAGAGGTCAGTTCAACAATTTTCTTCTGAAATTTACCCTGTATTCTGCACGTTTGTGTCCAACCCTTAATGGCTGTATCAGGTTTTGGCAGTGTCATTAAGATATGTGTCATCGTTTTGGATTTGAGTGTGAAATATGATCTGCATTTTCTTTAATACACATTACATGGAAGTGATGATTTTTTATTACTCTCTGTCAACTCTTCCAGAAATTCAGCACATGTGAGAATCCTTTTTCCAGAGTTAACTGTAGCTTGTAAAGAGATTTGTTGGCTGTCACTGGTGAATGCCTGCAAATAGAAAGACTGGTAGTAATCAACAGGCCTCACTCAAATCTTAGTGTGGTAGTTTTATCCTTCAGCTCATTCCACCCAAATTTGATGTAATTGACTTTATGATGTTCATACTGGGAACAAAAGCAAATCTGTACAACCCAAAAGTTCTAAAGCAAGAGAAGATGTATGATATTGTGTGAGAGTGTTCTTTTCTATAATCCTAAATTTTTAATTCCTTTTAAAGCATTAGTATTAGGCTCTCTGTACCTGCCCCAGCAGAGGGCACTGTGTGCTGCGTGAATCCCACCTGGGTGTGCTGCTGGAAGCAGGGGAAATGCCCAGGAACAGGCTGGGATATGGGCTGGGCTGGGGCCCTTACAGAACCCTGTGCTACAAACATGTTCTTTCCTCCCTCGAGCTTCACTCCGTGCTTGCTCTTTTGCGTGGTCGAGAAAAACAATGCTAATAAAGCATCAAATCATTTTGGTCGGTTTTTGACTCACCAAAATATTTACTTTTAAAATCTGTTTTTATTTAAT
Source organism: Motacilla alba alba (assembly GCF_015832195.1). Lineage (NCBI taxonomy): Eukaryota > Metazoa > Chordata > Aves > Passeriformes > Motacillidae > Motacilla > Motacilla alba. The sequence continues at coordinate 3,859,855 of NC_052034.1, read as the reverse complement.
GAACTAGCAGTTGTTAATTTTCTGTCACAGAACGCCTGAATTTAGCAATTCCCAGCCCATGTGTACCTGGTTCCATTAGAAAATCTGGAATGTTGCTGTTGAAGGTGTCTGAGCTCCTGTTTTACAGGGCAGGAAAGGGCTGAGGACCTTTCTAGTGATGTCCACTCAGCCCTCAACATGAAACTGCCTCAGTGCAGCTTACAGGAAACAAATGTGTTTGAAATCCCATCTCTTTCCTCGCTTAGCTGTGATCCTCAGTGATGCATCCCTCCACTGTGGCTGTAAAGAGAGGCTTTCCTTTAGATACAGCTGCTGGAGGTGGTAATTTCCCTCCCTCTGGGAGCACTTTCCCTCTTAGATGGGATTTTGTGTCTTTGTATTAAGGATCTGATCCCACATTTTTCAGATCCCAGGAATAAACTTCATTTAATCTGTTGTCATTAAATGTTGTGTGGTAGGTTTGGGAACCTCCCTAGGGGATGTCTTGTATTTTTTCACTTCTTCATTTTCTTTTAATATCTAAACATTGAAGCAAAAGAATGAATGTTAGTAATTCTAGTAAAAATAATATATGATGCTGTCTGCCAGCTTTTAGCTTAATAGCTCAAGTATCCTCCCTTTCAGAAAAGCTGACAGATTCACTGTCAAAGTCTGTTATAAAAGCTCTTAAAAGTTGTTGTGCTCATCAGTATGGTACATACCCAGCAAAAAGTAATAATCTCATAACTGCCTTTATCAAAGAAGATTGTTTTTTTCTTAAAAATCAGAATTACTTTATTAGTTCAGTAATGATTTCAGAGCTTTTCAAGATAAGGAGCAGCATTTGGGAGGGGTTTCATTTCCTGTCTGCTGCCTTATCAGTCAGAACTACATCTCAAATGTCTGGAGATTATGTATTTTTAACTGAACTCTAATAAAGTTTGTGCTGGGAAATCTGTAGACCTGACTTGTCTGTGATTGTATATTAGATACCAAACTTTTGCTCCCTTTTTTTTAACGTTACTATGCATTTTTCACTCAGATTTTGCCTCTACCATTGCTGAAGGAATTTGGATTTTTTTCCCTTGTGGTTAAGTACATTAATGGCTGTTAGTTGCTGGAGATGGTCTTTGTGTTAGTTCGTAAGAACAGAGCATCTGGGATGGAAATTTTCTGGAAATAGTGTTGACTGGGAAAAGGTGGCTTGTCAGTCTGTGTGATGTTCATTGTTCCTTTTTACCTTTGGAGTTTAGTTGAAATTATCTCTGTGGTACAGCAGATAAAATTTCTGGTTTGTGAGTGCACCAGAATTACCCAGTGTATGTTCCTGTACTGTACCAGTCTTTCAAAACTGATTTGTTAATACAGGATGAAAAAATAACCTGTAAATAGACTTCAGTAGGTGCTAAATTGGGAGGGACATTGTGGAGCCAGTGTGAACAATTCTGTGAATGTATCAGCTGGATTTGGTGGGGTTTTTAGTGACCACCTAAAAGATAAACTGAGTGAAAAATAAACTGAGTGTTTAAGCAGGCAGAAGCTGAAAATAAGCAGACAACTCTATCTTCTTGTAGGCTCATATTCTTTGTTTTGCTTACGGATCCTTCCATTCCCTTTGCAACTTTCCAAAGGAAAAGTCTGACTAAAAGGATTTGCTGAGTAATTTGTGCTGGTGCTGACCAGAGTTTTTGCAACAGTTTGCATGCAAAGACTGGGTAGAGTAAAGGGGATCCTAGAAAAGAGTTTTCTGAGGAGGAGGAAGTGGAAAAGAATCAAGATGATGTATGTAAAATCAAGAATAATTCAGAGAAGGAAGGTGATGCTGCCATTTCTCATACTGTGAACAGTAGGTTGTGTTATGGAATCACCAAGTAACTGGTTTCATCTAAACAAAAGGAAGTTGTGTAGTTGAGGTGTGGAGTTCCTTGCCACAGGATACTGTGGCATGGCCAGAAATAGAAATGGATTCAGAAATGGATTAGTCAAATTAAGGGATGCTCTTGGTGTCAAACAATGGTTCAGGTGCATCCTTCAGTTCAGGAAGTCCTTGGTCTGCTTTCTGGAAACTAGGATGGAGTGCTGAAAAAAGCTCATTCTGTGTACATGACTTGTTTTTCATGGTCATTCTCTTGATCGTCTGCTAGTAGCCATGACTCATAATGTGTGTAAATGGAGAGGAATCTGTTGCCTGATGTGATTTTTGTTTTTTAACTCCATGAAGTCTGGAGTCTCTTGCAGGTTGTACTTGCATTGCACAGTTCTCCGTGAGGGCAGGCCATAAGGATTCACTCCTAAATCCATGTACATGAGGGTGCAAGTGGCTCATTTTAGTGTGAGAAGGAGCTAAGAAATTGAGAGAACCATGAGAAATGTTAGCAGATTGGGGTCATTCATGGTTTTTTTTTTTTTTTTTAAATAACCTTTCAGTTGTACAAGCTGTCTTCCATGGTCTGGTAGCAGTGGTAGACTGGACATCCTCATTTCTTAGAGTTCCTTGATTTGTATGGATTCTATGTCCCTTCACAGGATAGGGTTAAAACCTTTTCTCCTTTCAGAAAATATTGAACTACAAGCTTTGTGCTTCAGAAGAATAGCTTGACTAGAGGGAGGGAAAAAGTATGAGACAGATTGCTGAGTTTATAGGGCCTTTAATAAATGGGCAGTTGATAAGTAAAACAATACAAAAGGACGGGAAGTTCTCATCTATCAGAGCTCACAGCACAACAGGAAATTGTCCACCATAAACCATTGGGGAAGGTGTTTGTTTTCTGTAAACTTACTGCCAGTCTGGAGAAATGGCAGATGGACTTTTTACCATCATATGTCCAATAATGAGGATTATGTATTATGTTAGTGTTTACCTAATCTTTGTAGATCAGTGCATTTATTACATGTAGGCAGACAAGGAAAACATTCTAAGCAGGGTTTCAAATATTTTGGTGGAATATAGCTAATTCTCTAAATGTAACTGCGGAATCTGTTTTGTTTTTCACTGAGCCCCTGCTTTCTGGAATACTGCAGGGGAGATTTTCACTGTTCAGGTACCTTTTTATTAAACCAGTGTAAGAGTTTCCCACAGAGGAAACCTTTGGGGTGACCCTCAGTGTGTCAAACAAAGGACCATCTTCTCTCTCAAGAGCCAGGAGGAAATTGAGGTTTGCTGTGTAATGCTGGTGTGTGTTCTATGCTAATTTAAAATGGCTGTTGATGGTTTATACTGACTCATTTATAGCCTTTTCAAAAGAAGGTGTATGTCGTAAAATTAAGTACAGTGTTGTAAACTATTTCTGAACGTCAGTTCTTCAGAACTTTTCGCTGTTGAAAGCAGAGATAAACATGAGGTGAATGAAGTCAGGATTCTTGTAGGTTTTAACTAAATAATCCACTATCTGCTTCCTCCAGTCAACCAACCAACCAACCAAGCAGCTACATAAATAAATAAGGGACTGTATCCAATTCTAGTCCAAATAATCAGCAAGCTGCAGCAGACAGGGGGCTGATAGCACAGTCAGCTCTATGCATTGCTCACGTCTGCCAGGCTCAGCTTCCTAAAGCCTGAGCTGCTTCCTTACCTGCCTGTCTGCACCTGGCTAGTAGACAGCTGCTGCTTTCTCCTGATGGGCACAGAATCAGTGCAGGGCTTTTCTTCCATAAAGTGCACGTCACGTTTCCCCTTTATTAGCCACAGGGTTTAACATTTTGAAAGCAGAGATGGATTTAATCTAAGTCTGCATTTAGCAATTACAGCACCAGAAAAAGTGGGAATATGTGCCCTTTTGAATTCCCTTTTTTCCTTGTCTGTGAGTCCTTTGCTTTGAGTGAGCTAGGAAGGAATATTTTGCACGTTGTGTGTTTCAGGGGGTTTTGAGTGTAGTATTACTTATGAAAGTCATGTGTTTGTGGGAAGGGAGCAAAGGTCTAGAGTAACTAGAGGTTGGTGGATTCTCTTGTATGATACCATATGTACTCCTCCAAAAAATGACAGTGTTCCCTTAGCACCTTCTCTTGCTGAGTCTAGAGTTACTTGGTACTCCTCTGAGATACTAGCTTTCTGGCATTAACAAAAAATAAAAGCCACAGAGAAGTTTGCAAGTACTTTTATTATTTATGGTTTTCATAGCAGGAAAAAAAAAATCCCTTAGAGGTGATCACTGTCTTTACCTGTTGATTAATCCTGTCCTGGGTGGGTGACAGAGGCCCCAAAGATATCAGGTGTTCCTGGGGTGTTCGTGAAAATGCCAGCTGGGTAAAGGGACAGAAATGGGTGGTGATTTGTGATTTTAGTCTTTCCCAGTGCCAAGGAGGAACTGGGTGCTCAGCACAGGGCCAGTGTCTGCTCACACAGCACTGCCCACGGGCCAAATCAAGCAGGCACCTCTGAGGAGGGAAGAGAGAGAGACAGAGTGCCCAGAGTCACGTATAATGGAACTCCATCCCTCCACAGTGTCCCTGTTTCTGAAATTAACCAGTGAAAAAAAAAGATTTGCACTGTTTACAGTAGAAAATTGTGGAAAAGCACTTGGCGTTTTTCCTTGTTGACACATCTGTTCAAGTTTTAATAGGATAAGAAAGAGGGGTCACAGCTTGTTATTATTTTATTTTAAACATCAAATGAATTTAAAAGCCTTCATGTTCAGGGGATCTGTTTGAATTTAGATGGTGCTAATTCTGTTTGATTTCAGAAGATCTTAGTTCTTGCTGCCAAGCTCCCTGCTACTTAGTTTTCATTTTTAAATTTTATTAACAAAATTACAGAATCTCTTTGCCTTTTAAAAATGTGACACAGAGCATGTATTAGTCAAAGTTGCAAAACTTGGGAAGCTGCCAAAATGCAAAAGGATTTTTCCTTCCTATTTCTGCTTTTTAAGATTAAGAGATACTTAATTATATAAACAAGGATACAAGTCCTGCTGTTATAGTGGATCTGTTTAATAAACACTGTTATCTGTTGGTTGAGAAAAGATAGTTATGTAGTTTAGGCCAAAACTAATTAAAAGGAAAAAAGTAAATAAAATGCAAAGCATTTTTGTAAAAGACAGCATGATTAGAAAACATTGTCAATAGGGATCTGTTTCTTCTTAGGAAAGATTAGTATTGCTGTTTTGTAGAGTGTTAATCTTGAGAAATTAAACAGTAACATTTGAAGTACATGCTGCTTAGCTGTGTTCTTATTTATGAAAATACACAACTAAAAATACAGATGAGATTTGAAATAAATACCAAATCCTTGCAGAATTTTGTATTTAACTGTGAATACAGCTTTTCTTTTTTCATGTGATTTTCAGTATCTCTGCTTGTGACTGCTACATCTTTGATGGGCATGCAGGAAGAATTCAGTATTTTCTGAATCACACCTGTCAGTAATTGGACCATTGTATAGTTGTTTATTAGAATGATAGAAAAAGAACCTGTGTCAATGTAATTGATTTTGTTTCTGCAATGTGTCCTTCCTACAGCCAACTGTTGGGGAAAGTCTTCAAAAAGAGGCACTGAAAAAGCAAGCAATGAAACAGGTAGGGGACTATTTTTAATACACTCTCAGTGTTCTGATGTGTAAGTTTATACTATAGGTCTGCTTGAATTATAATATAAGAATCAAATATTGGAAAATAGTAAAGATTTCATTATTATTATTTTGATATCTTTTTTTCTCCTCCTCCTTGGTTTTTTTTTTAGACTAAACTGGAGATTCAGAAGGCTTTAGAAGAAGATGCTACAGTATATGAATATGACAGTATTTATGATGAAATGCAGCAGAAGAAGAAAGAAAGCAGTGCCAAAATGTTAGCTGGAAATGATGACAAAAAGGTCAATACCTGAGAATGTATCCTGTCTGTTCCACTCTGTCTGCTTGGGGTAACCAGGACTAGTTAATTTGTAAACTTCAAAGCATTGCTGGAATATCGTAGCAAGTGATACTTTCATTACTTATTCTAGGCCATGTCAAGGCTCTTGTCAGGTTCTGGGGACCAAAGGAAGCCTTGCACTCCTTAAAAGACAGGCAAGGCTGTTACAGTTAGGAAGACAGAGGGATGAAAGATCAAAATAACATTTATTTTCATTTAGAGTAAAAATCCTCCTAGTCAGAGATGGGATGACTGTTCTGAATGAACACAGCAGCCTCTGTTGGTACTGTGCTGTGTTAGGGGTCTGAGAGCAATGGCAGTTTGTTTTGGCTAGCTACCAGTCAGAGGGAGAGCATTAGAGTAGCTCCTCACAGCTCTCTTCCATTGCCAACTTAATTCAACATCTCCATCCCAATTTGTGTTTTCTCAGCCACCACAATTACCTCTCAGCATGGTAACTTTTTTCTCTTCTACCTCAGCCCAGATACATCCACAATATCCTCAAAGCAGCTGAGATTAGAAAGAAGGAACAAGAGAGACGGATGGAAAGAAAAATTCAGAAAGAGCGTGAAATGGAAGGAGGAGAGTTTGCACACAAAGAGGCTTTTGTGACTTCAGCCTATAAGAAGAAGCTGCAAGAAAGAGCTGAGGAGGAGGAGAGAGAAAGAAGAGAGTCAGCTCTCGAGGGTGAGATACATAGTGAAATAATTGTCGTGAAAAAGAAGTAGGGCCTGGTACATGATTTACAATATATTCATCTGGTGGTCTCCCTGAGATAATTAAAATCAATGAGAGACAATTAAAATCAAGATAATTGAGATAATTAAAATCAAAGAGGACCAGATCAGCAGATCCTGAATCAAATCAACCTTGGTCTGTTACTTTCCTTTGCACATGTTACAGATGGAACGGAGGAAGCTCCTGTGTTTGTGTGTCAGTACTGTTTGGTTTGGTGCTTTATTTTTTGAAGGAGGGTCACTTGTTGAAGGAAGACACGTAAGCCTGGGGTACAGTGATGTTTCCAGTCCTTACCTCAGGCATTCTGGTCAGGATCAGGAGCAGATGTGAAGCGCAGGCTGTAGGATCATCAGCTAGATTGGGCTGGAGTGGACCTCTGAAGGTCCCCTGTTCAGCTGCCTGCTCCAGGCATGGTCTGCTGTGAGGTCAGACCAGGTTACTCTGAGCTTTTTCCACTTTGGATTTGAAAACCTCCAGGATGGAAATTGCAGTTGTGAGTTGTGTGTGATGGGTATCTGTGGCACAGTAAATCCAGCCTCCCTTTCCTTCTCTCAGCATACCTGGATGTGACCAAACAGAGGGATCTCAGTGGATTCTACAGACATCTTTTAAACCAGCGTGTGGGGGAAGAAGAGATGCCTAAATGCAGCTTCCGTGAAGCCAGGTAGGATGTGATTCCAACAGGGTTTCAGGTATGAAAACCAGCACCTGGCTGTTTGTGATTCTGTATTCACTGGAAGATTAGACAGAGCACTAAAGCAGTGGTAAGGTAAACTGGTAATTTCATACAGCTGATTAACCGAATTATTTGGTAAATAACGAGTGATCATCAGTGACACAGAAATGAAACAAGCAGGACAGGGATGCTGTCTGAAAGGTATCAAGAGGACAGTTATGATTGTAATCCTGCTTGGTGTTATTCTAACCTACATTTTCTTTGGTTTACGTAATATTTAGCAATCTGTATGAATTACATGTTTTGAATCATGAGGAAGACATGAGGTAAAATAGTGAGCATAGCAGTAAGTCATAGGAAATGAATATGCTAAGAATTTCCTGTAAAGAATGTGTCTCTTCACTTTGTACTTTACATTTAGTTGCATAAAAACTAAATTGAGTCTTGATACTGTGGTAAAAGGAAATGAATCAAATATATAGGAAATCAAGTGGGAGTATTTTGAATATGTGAACATTCCAAAGCAAAGTAATGAGATGAGACTGAATTATTAAGGTATTTAAAGTGGTAACATTCTGCCCTGTGGATAAATGTGATGAAGGGGATATTTTTCCTATGCAGCAATCGATAATTTGAGACAATTAACTCAGGTTAAACCTTGTTTGATAGAGGTTTAAAGCATGGATGTCACTACTTAAGTGTTTGCTATCACAAATAAAATGCAGCTTTCATCAAGAGATCTTTTAGATCTGAGATTGTGTTGTTAGAAAGTAAATTCTTAGCCCAAATGGAGAAAGTGATCACTGAAGTTTCTCAGCTGCCTGAAATAAGGGAGTTCTCCATGAAGTCTTCAGGGTGATGTGATTTTGTATTGTGTAGAGAGCATTTCAAAGGATGTTTTTTAGTCTTGCAAATTAAGGAAACTTATTTTAGTGGCATATAAAATTAATTCAGGGGAAACAAATTGTCCTGTAGATGGTGTTTCCAGCAAGGCTTTCAAATAAACTCAGGTGTATATTTTAATTTCATTCTTATTCATGGTGATACAGCAGGATACAGAGAGAAAACAGCTCCATTTTTAGATCTCAGAAGTGTTGCTAAAGTGAGTCCCACCTTTGAGTTGGATTACTAGGTAAATTACCAAACTTTTCAGTGTAATTTTTAGTGTTTGTTCATAGGCTGCCCATGCCTTTAAGCATTCAGCAGACCCAGAATCTCACTGGTGGTGTGCTGACTCATGAGAGAGCCCCACAGGCTGTTCCTGGAGCTGTGTGATTAAATGGAGGAGACGTGGCTTGTGTGAGTGAACATGGATTTCCTCATCAGCCAGAAGAGAATGGCAAAGCATAACCCCCTCCATGTGTCAGCATTTTGCATGTAAGAATATTTCAGCTGTAGAATGTTACTAATTTCTGTCTAGCCACAAGTGAGATCTCCAGAAATAACTGGATCAAAAAAAAACCCATGTTCCTCTCTCTGTCCACAAAACACACAACATGCTTCTTCTCTGGAAAACTATTTGATGTGAATAGAGGACCAAACACACAGGAAAACCTTTAACTTGCCGGCAGGCTTACACAGGAACACAAATCAGTGGCTTTTTCCTTAGATGGAGGCTGCAGATACTTCACCATAGTCATACTCTTTTAGATGAATTCCTCAGCTCACATGCACCAGTGAGACAGATATGGATACTTTGTGCTGGAATCCTGGAACCTGAGCCACTGACAGATTTGCTTTCTTAGACTTTTCAGCAGCATCTTTTGCCTAAGTCCTGACCAGAAGTCAGTTTGTAGAAAAGTCTAAGATTTCAGGCTTTTTAATGCTGTTATTCTTTTCTAATATAAAAAATGTAGGATAAAGGAAGAAAAACCTGACAGTCAGGATGAACCCAACGAAAGGAACAAAAGCCCGTCGGAAAGACAAAGAGTGAAGCCCTCTAAGAAAGAAAATAATCCAGATGCTGATACCGACCTAGGAACTGATAGCAGTGATGATGACAAGAGACACAAGCATGGTAAAGTAAATTTGAAAAAGAAGAAAAGAAGGGAGAACTCTGTGAGCAGTGAAGAGGAAGTTAAACATCACAAAAGCCAGAGGCATTCCAGGTCACCAAGCTCATCCAGTGTGGAGGAAGAGCCACGCACCAAAGGCCAAACAAGTCACCAGAGGGGAGAGAGCAGGCCAAGCAGAAGGGGAAGTGATGAGCAGTACAGGGAGAAGGATTATGAGAGAAGTAGGACCCATGAAAAGGATCACCAGAGGGAAAGGGAAGAGCGACACAGGCATGGGGATCACACTAATAGAGATCACTACAGGAGGAGGGAAGATCAAGATGATAAACAAAGGGGGAAGGAAAGAAAAGAGAGGGAGGGGCATGGCAGGGAATGGAGGAGGACAAAGGAGAGAGAGGAGAAGGGCTCAGAGAAGGAACGAGAGAAAGAAAGAACCAGAAATGATAAAGATAGGTATAATGACAGAGAGAAGGAGAGAGGAGAGAAATACAGAGAAAGGGAAGATCATGCAAAGGAGAGGAGAGAGAAATATGGCAGTGAGGAAAAGAAATACAGAGAGAGGAGAGAAGGTACTCCTACATCTTTGGAAAAAGATGGAGAGGGTGATCTGGGAAAAGAGAGAAAGGGAAAAGACAGAGAGGTGGATGAGAAGGGAAGCTCCAGCTCTGGAATGTCCGAGCAGAAACGTAAAGCTGGAGAAGAAGGAGAGAAAGATGAGAAGGAACAAGCACAGAAAGCACCTGAGACCCTGAGCAAATTTGCCAAGAGGAGCAACGAGGAGACGGTGATGTCAGCACGGGACCGGTACCTGGCCCGGCAGATGGCCCGGGTCAGCACCAAACCCTACATTGAGAAGGAGGAGGATTGATGGCCCTGGGCTGGACACAGACCCCTGGGCTGTCAGCCAAGAGGAAAGGCCACTGCTGTGCAGATCCTTGTACAGAAAAGGTTATCCTACCTGCTACTCCTGGCTTTCCTTTGAGAAGTTGCGTGTCCCTTAAGAGAGCAGCTTTTGGAATGCATCAGTGGGTCTCTCGACACACACCCTATGTCTGTACAGGTGAAATGTTAAATGTGGCTGACTGTCCACCCTGCCCTTCCGTAGCATGTCTGTGGTACATGAAGATTTTGGACAGACCTGGGAGTCTTAAACAGCGTGAGAATGCATCCCCCTGATCCTTCCAGCAGCCAAAACAGTGAGCTCTGCTGAAACAAAGGTGTGTTCAGCCCTTAGGAGGCTCATTGCCCACTACTGCTCTCAAAAATGTAAATGCAAACCTGTAAAAGTGGGTGAAAAAGCAAGAAAACCAGCCTGAATAATGATCTAGGAGATTTCTGTATGTAGAGTGGAGTTTTGTAAGATATATGCATATTGAGGTATGAATTTTGTATTATGTGTGGGTTTTGGTCTGGGGACCTGATGTACAGAAACACTTAATAAAGTGTAAGATATATATTGGATCAAATGTATGGGTCTTTTTTCAAGTGTAGGTTACTTTTCTACATATTTTTTGCATAGAATAAGGTAGATGAGTCTATTTTCATGTATTACAGTTGTATCAGTTTGTTAAGTGATATTTTAGATTTGTCATATGAACCTTTGTTCAAAGGTTCATATTCAAGAATAAAATTATCTTCCAGCTAGGTAAGTAGGATGTCTGACAGTGGTCATAGCTTTTAGAATACATTTTCAACACTTTAAAACTAGTTTATTTGACTTTGTTTTGTTGTAAGTTTATCACTTTTATGCTAGAATAAGGTGTACTTCTATATTAAAAAAAAAGAGGTTTTGAGGTTGGTGTTTCCCTAATGATCTGTTCAGCAGACTGAGCAATGAAACAAAGTGTGAGCAAAATTAAATTGCAAATGCAGCCACTTTATGAAGGCTTGGAATGAGTTTCACATGTCAGCTAATCAAGTAGTTAAGCACATACTCCAGTGTGGAGCAGTTTGGTTTTGCTGTTCTGTGTAAACAACTGTAATGAGCTTTGATTCTTTTGTTGGAACAGAATGAAAATGTTTAGTTGTGGGCCAGGGTTCAAACACTGAGGGAAATCCTCTGCTTTTTGTCAGAGGCCTTGCTGGCACTGTAAACTGGACTAGATATTCTGCTGTTGCTTAGAATTGAGATTTTTATCTTTGCTCTTCCCAGAAGAGAGAGGCACAAGAGATGTCTGCAGATGGTTTATGAATATTAAATTTATTACAGTAACAGTTTACAGTACAAGGCACATACTGATGACTTACAATCAGCTTGCAACACTTGTAACTAAACAGCTGCATAAATTAATACAGGTGCATCATGTACAAGTTGGAGGGAATACTTAGTTCTGTACAGCTAAAACTCCAGTTTAATTCTCTTTAAAAGGCAAAGATGGTCCTAATTTACCAGTTTCATGACTTCCTTTTCACTGTTCAGAACAGAGGGTAGGATATACTCGTGGTAGATGAGTGGAAGGTGAGCTGAAGAGAAGGAATTTTTTTGCCTCAAAACACTTTGTAACTGCAGTGCAGTTCATTTGGTATCAATAGAAGTCGTTTCTGTTCAAAACCAGTGTTAAAGGTATGGCTGCTTGCTGAGCTACCTGATAAATATTGGTTGTTTTACATGTTTTCAGATGAGTATGTAAAAAGAAAAAAAAAATGTATAAATAAATTAATTTCTCAATATTTCAACCACTCGGCTAAATAGAAATGCTAAAAATGAACTTACCATAATAAGATATTTGAATCAGTACACCATGTAACAAAAAAGTAATGAGGACTAAACTGCCTTTCAAGTTCAGCATTTATAGAATGAAAACATGGATGTATTTTATCTTTGTATTATTCAGGAAGAGAAAAGCCTTTTTAATCTACATTGCTTTTTTTGTATCTTCAAATAATTCTAAGAGTTTTCATCCTCTCTCACTATCTCAGGGCTCAGAGAACATTGGTCTCACATTTCAGCTGTTGCAGGGCTTGTGTTACTGCCAGGGCTTCTTGGCTGTCTTAATTCACTAGAAATTGTGATATTTCTTGGGAAATCTCTCTTGGGAAATCTCTCTGAAACCTCCCAGAGAGCCAATGTCTATCCTATGTCAGTGTCTTAAAAATTACATTTTTTTTTGTTAGCTGCACCCCTGTCTGAAGAGGAAAGAAAAGGGATGGGGTTTTGTCCTTTATTTCCCACACTTTGCTGTTGGATATGTACAAATACCTCATTCATCTTACATTGACATTTCAAGTGTGTTTTTTCAGTTAATGAACTCAGAAAATTTAATTTTTGGAAGTAGGCTTCAAATACACTTGAGGCATAAGCTACCAAACTTTCACATGAGTAACTGTCCAGGAAGACAGATTTATTGTGTTTTTCTAGTGGCAATTAAAGAACATATTCCCTTTTAAAAATAGTTCAGGAGTCTAGTTCTGAAAGAACAGTCCTTGTCCCTCTTAAGTTATTTCCTCATTGGAAGTTGGGATTGAGACTTAGATGAACTCAAAAGTCATTATCCAGAGTGGAAGAGGGAGTGGAAGAGGCCTTTCTCCAGGTACACAGAGGGGGACAACTTTGGCAGAGGTGATGGAAATGTTTCCAGAAGGCAAACACAGCATCCCTGCTTTCCTCTCACCTGGCAAGTGCTTCACACCCAGGTCAGCTCCCACAGGTTCCTTAATGCCCTGCTCTGGCTGCACAGGGAACCTCGGCAGCTTTAGCAAAGGGATACAAAAGAGACTTTTATCCTCTATTTTATTTTACTTTCATCATAATCTGTGTGCCAGAGTGAAAATACAATACAAACGTGCACAGGAATGATGCCTTCCTGGGTTTGTCTGCACTCCCACTGCAGCAGAACTCGTGTCTTCCAGGGGCCAGGGCAGGTGCAGCCAGGCTGAAGGGCACCTGCATTTGGGGAGCACCTGTGTGCAGGACATGTAAAGAGCTTTGCATGGACTTGGGTGTAAATTTGTGTGTCAGTGCCTTGAAATTTAATAGAAAGTGTTCTGATGAGAATCAATCCTGCTGAACTCTACTCAGCTTCTTGCTAAGAAAAAAAAAATCCTTTTCTTCTTCAGCTTAAAACCCCAATGCAGTCACATCAGAGTATGAGCTACTAAACCTTCAAAGTACATTTGGATAGTTGTAAATGTACTTTTGTCAGCCAGCCAAAAGGATTATTCTAAATTTTACTTCTGTGCTAGGAAAGAGGAGGAAAACCCCACAGGCTCCAGCAAATTTTAGGTGTGAAATTAACTGTAAAAAAAAGGGAAGTGAAGCAGAGAAAGAGATCTTTAAGATTGTACTTTTTGGCATCAGAACTCAAAAAGATTCATTGTTGGTCTTTAGTTTCTGTAGCTCTGCCAGGACAATGATTGGTTATGGAAACAGTACAGTAAGTGCTGGCAGCTTAAGTGGCTTGTCAAGTAACTCATGATGAGTTTTTTTGGCTTGATTGGGTCTAAAGGAAAGTGAAGCCTCAAACATCACAAAAAATATTTTTGTAATTATTTTTTATGCAAGAAACAGTAGAAATTGTTACCACCTAGAAACCAGAGGAAATGAACGTGAGGCTGGTGCTGCCAGCTGTGTGTGCTGATGTGTGCAGAGCTGTGCTGCTCAGCATTTTTCCTCTCCCTCTGTCTACTCCACCACAAACCTAGCGACCTTCCTATTTTTGTTTTCCTAGTGTATAAACCCCTGCGTTACTCGAGTAATGTATGGCTATCAGAAATATTTGTGCGTTTTCCCATGTAGTTGAAGCGAGTAGAGAAACCTTAGAAGCGAATACGACATTGCCCGGTACGAACGATCACACGGAGGGAGGAGATACAGGAGCACTGCCACACACTGGGGGTCTACACCTAATCCTGCCGTGCCTTGCTCGTCCTGGAGGGGCTGCTGCAGGCACTCGGTGCCACTCCCGGAGCAGGGACGTTCCCTCGTGTTCCACAGTGAGTGCTCCGCTCAGCCTGCTTGGAAGTGCTCAGTAGATGTCACTGAATTGCTTGGATAAATGTGCTGGAGGCATCACCTTTCCCAATGGTGCCCGTGGTGCAGCCTCCGTGGAAAACTCTGGTTGTTGTCTCAGCTGGAAAGGAGGTTCTCTGGGGGGAGAGGGGGGGAAAGTGACATTTTGTGCTCCTCTTCCCTCCCCCAGAACCAGGTCAGCTTATACTGCGTTCATGCGGATGTCTCCAAAGGGAATTTCCGTAGCTGTTTCTGGAGTAATGCTTTTCAGAATACGCTGTTGGAAAGAAAGCAGAAATTGATTGATTTTAGAGGCAATACATAACATGTCAGCCATTTAGAGAGAGATTAATAATAAATTATGACTCCGAGTTACACCTCTTGAACTACTTAAGAGTGTTTGAGGCCTCTGTTAGCACTACGAAGATGGAAAGTGCTGTAGAAGTACACAGCAGGATTTTTAAAATTATTTGTAACCTAACTGGAATCAAAGCTTGGCAGATGTCATATCAATGCTTTAGCACTTTGCAGTTTGCCTGGATACCCTGAGCCAACTAAATATATTCTTTATGAGCTGGTATTTATTTAAACTTAGAAGAAATCTAAGTATTGTCATTACAGACTTATGGCAGAGAAATTTTACTAAATGTGTGAAGGAAAACCAAGCTTTTCTTACAGATACATGCCAGGAAACCAGCCTTTCACTGCCTCATTTGCTTGACTGGGTTATTTTGAGTGTCTGGGGTGAATTTTAGGAAGACTCTCCAGTTCATCAGAGCTTAAAAAATTACTTGATGTAACATTTTATAAGAAATTGTCAGCGGCCTCAGTAAGAACTGGGGAGATTTGTGAGAATTTGGGAACAGAACAGCCAGTCATGATATTTTTAGGAATCACCTCCTTCCTAACAGTCAAACAGAAGCAAGAGAACATCAGGGGTACCTCCTTAAGTGTCCCTGGGGTGACGACCAAGCGATAGACCATGTAGATGGGAATGAAGATGATGGAGGAGGTTCCTATGCAGTAACCCACAACTGTGGTCCAGTAGGGATAAACATAATCAAAAAGCCTCAGCTCAGGAGGGCTGGACAGAAAGCTGCAAGTGACAAACTGAAAGAGAAAAAGGGCACAGTGTGAATATGTGGATTTTCATGGCACACACTTTGGGGAACTCTGTGTTCCAGCACAGCACTGAAATAAATACAAAATGAGTAGGACTCAAGATTAAAAATGTGTTGACACTGAAAAAAAAATCCTAAATTACATGAGTGTAGATTTAAAACAAATCAACAACAAATCAGGAAACAAAGACGAAGAGGATCCTTCCCAAAGCAGATGCTCTCCAGTCTACACTGCTCTCTGTCAGAACAGGAAAAGGAAAAAAGTCACCTCAGTTACTGCTGTTGGATCGTTTTCCTGAGCTTATCATTCATGACTGTAAAATTCCTTCGGAAACAACAAATACTTTCAGTTGAGTATTACAGGAATAATATCTGTGACTGTCCCAGGAAGGATCTCTGACTGTTTTTTTTCCAGAGTATCATCAGGAGCTCAGGATTTACCAGCAAAACTTCCATACAGAAATGGCATCCTATATCCTGAGCTTCCCTTATTTTAGGTGGGTTTCCACATGGAATACAAGTAGCTCTGCCTGGCAACCACATCCCCAGAACTCTGTGCCTCTCTGCTTTGCTGGTTTAGGATAACAAAGAGGACAGAAGTATAAAAATTACTGTGGTATGACATTTTAATTTATAATAAGACTTCTCTTTCCAGGGGTAATAAAATCAAAATCTGTTAATTATGCCCTGATCATTACAAGTGCTTTGAATTCACTCTGTAGGTCTTAAATCTACATTCTGTGTTTCATAAACTCCATCTTGACCTGCTCTGCTCCCACTAAGGCCAGTCAGAATAAAAGATAGCATGGACGAATTTTGAATCAGGAAATGAACACTTTATGTTCAAATGTTATTAATAACTCTGCCAAGCCAAACACTGGGACAATATTTCCAATTCTGAATTATAGATTTATAATGGTTGTAATTAACTGCTGGAAATTTTAAGTGGAATATTCTAAAGTTGTCCATCAGCAGTTGCTGAGACAGTGTATTTACTTATCTTGCTTTTCCTCCTCTGACAGTATGTTTCATCAGCTTTTATTGCTACATTTTGCTGAGGTAAACATGAGGCAACAAAACAAAGTAAATTTGTTTAGCAGAGGGCAGGGGAGGAGTTATTCAGAATCCAGACTTATTCAGCTAATTCAACTACAAAAATCCTTAAAACTGTGATTTGGTAGCAAGACCTTCCAGCATTGTATTGGGTTTTTCACTAATTGAGCTTTTCTTGTTTAACAAAAATTGTTACTAAAGAACTTCACGAGAGAATTCTGGAATTAAGCTTTTAGAAGGAGCTGCATTGTTCAGTGGTGATTTTCTTGGTGCTGGAAAGAAAAAGCTTTAAAGAAAACTCACCAGAAGGAAAAGGGGACTAATTGCAACCCAGCAAACTCGCCAGTACCAGCCTGGGGCAGAGCCCAGCATTTCTTTCACATCGTTGCAAAACTGGGTGATGCCTGTGGAGACAAGTGGGAGGAGAGGGATGACAGCAGATGTAAGATTTTCTTAAGTAGATTCTCAACACTTTTTTATGCTCAGCAAGTAAATTCAGAATCTATCCCAGAAGACTGTTTTGTTCCTATAACTCCTAATTTTACAAAATCCTTAATTATTCTGAATTATACCTCCTGTTACTTTTAGCTGTCTGTGTACTTCTGTCAGAGAGCAATTAACACTAATTCTCACTGCTTTAATTAGCAGTGTGTCTGTAAAAAGCTTTTGTAAACTTTTTTTCTGGAGACACGGGGGTGATCTTGTCTGCAGAAACCGAGGCAATGCTGAGCTGCAGGAGCTCAGGAGTTGGGGTTGGGGTGTTTGGAGGTACCATAGAACCAGGACACAGCCACTGCCTCCAGGAACACGACGGTCAGGACAGCTGGACCCGTGGCATATTCCTCAAACAGCTTCACCACGTATGCTCCTCCCTGGGAAAGAAATCAGTCTGTCAGCGTGCCCAGGGTGCTGCTGGTTGGTGCTGCCTTTGGCTGAAGCAGAACATTCACAAGTGGGGAATTCACCCAGTTCTGTCACTTGGTGGCTGTTCCTGCCAGGGAAACCCTGGTGAGCTGCTCACCCTCTGTGGCCACCCCTCGCCTGGAGGCTGCCGTGCAGAGAAGCTAAAATCTGCTGGCACTTCTGGGTGGATTTTAGTGAGCAAAGGGGATTTTACAGGATGGCTTTTTGCATGCTCTCTTCTTACTCTACCAGGGATCATAGCTACTGAACAGCAAATAAATAAAGTGTTGCTCGGCTTTCTTTCCATTTGGGATCTAGAACCACGAAGGAGGAGACCTCCTGCAGAGGAACTCAGCATCCTTGTGCAGCAAACACTTCACATAAGAAGGAAGTTACACATAAATGAGCAAGTGGAGTAAAACATGATAGGAAAGCCAAGTATTTCTTTCTATTTCCCTTGTGATCATTACACTCATTATTCAAAAGTTACTTGTTGTGGGAATGAAATTCACAAGCCCCATGGGAGCAATTTGATGTGACTAATGATGATTTCTGCCTTGAAACAGTGAGGAAGATCCAGGAAATCCATTATTAGATATTTTTTTTTAAATTCAAAATACGTTTTACACATTGTGAAGATTATAATAACTATTCATGTTATTTTTAAACACAGAGCTTTTGGGAATAAGAAATAAACCACATAAAAATGTGGCTGGTTGTCTGCTGACTGATGATCAGCACCATTTATGATGTGTAGCACATCATGAGTTGCAGTAGGATCATTTTGCAACATATTTCCTAGTGAAATATTCCCATTTATTCCAAGTAATAGATTCCTAATGCATAAAGAAAGCAACCTGGAGAAAGAAACTCTCTTCAAAAAATTACTGCCCTCTCCAAGGTGTCATTGGCAGGAAACTGCCAGTGAGGGAGGCTGAGGGTGGGTGAAATACTCACAAATGTCAGGGTTGCCAGCGACCCCAAAAAGCAAACGATGGTCAGACCAAGGACAAACACTTCCCTGCGTTTGCCCCAGACATGTGGGAATTCATCCAGGACTCCAGTAATCACTCCCTCTAGTCCTGCAAACTGAAAAGCATGGAAAAGTCACTGGGAAATAGAGGGCAGTGTTACCTGCTTAAAAGTATGTTTGAGTGCTTAAAGGAGCATTGAAACATTAGTGCTTTGTTCTGTTGCAGAGTTGGTGTGGGGTTGTTAGACAAGTCTTTCCTCCTAACTTTTTAAAACTCTTCAGGCTGGGGATTTAGGGTTCAGGTGTCTGTGGAGATGCACTGTCATCCAAAGGCAGCCCTGTGCCACAGGCACCAGGATGTGGAGAGATGAGAAGTGGTTCAGTGGGACCAAGACTGAAATCAGCCGAGTTCAGCCCTGCTGGAAGGAGCTGATTCTCCCCCTGTAAAACCTCACATGACAATTTTTTAGTGTATCTCCATTTCCCATCTTTTAAATCAAATTTGTGTGAAAAATTCCAGATTTTCATAATTGCTTTGTAAGTTTACAAGCAAGAAAGGAGTCTGGAAGTCTGCAGTCAACTAGGAATGTATAAATCAAGTGCTCTGCTTGTATTTCAGGGTCTTATTAATTGTCACAGCATGACAGTGACAAATCACTTGATTGTATTCAAACCTATTCAGATAAAAATTGGAGTAACAGTTGCTGTCTTACAGAAGGCACCTGGCACTGCCAGTCCTGCTGCAAACCCCTCAGTGCCAGTGCAGTGTTTGTAATTCTGTTTCTGTGGGGTCTGAGGGGGCCAGGCTGAGTCCCCTGCTGGCTACTCACCGTGCTGTCCAAGCCCAGCGTGAGCAGCATCAGGAAGAAGATGATGGCAAAGAAGGTGGAAGCTGGCATGTTTGCAATGGCCTCTGCGTAGGTGATGAAGAGCAGGCTGGGTCCTGGAGCAGAGAGATGGATCACTGTTAGGACAGGCTGTGTACAGTGTCTCCCAGGGGAAAACTTCTCCCCCCCAGGCTGCTTTGCCATGTGCAGTTACCACCACGTCTGTGAAACTGCAATCTGGCTTTTATATGTGGTATTTATAGGCTAATGTTTTTAGCTGTGCTGTGTGACAGTGCCCAATAAAGTCAGCATCCTGAATAATACACCAAATATTTCTCATCACTTGGGCTGCTCTCAATCTAGAAGTACATATATAAATATATTCTATCTTAGAAGCAGTTTGAGATGTGTATGAAACATTAACCTACCAGTGTCTTTGGCAACCTCTGAGACATCTTCATTCCTCATCTCAGCCATGTACCCCAGCACGGTGAAGATGACAAACCCAGACACAAAGCTGGTCAAGCAGTTCACGGTGCTGGTCACCAGAGCATCTCTGCAACAGAAGACCTAACTCTCATCAGGGACCTAACTCTGCTAGAAAGGCTTTACAACCTCTTGGTCTACAAATTAGACAGACTCCTAGGAAAACTAGGGGATACAAGGCAAAAACGAGCAGCAGATTTGAAAGAAAGAGAAAAAAACCCAATAACCCGTGACTGCTTTTTCTTCTCAAATCCATACAGGTGCTGTAACATCAGTCTGCCACTGGATTGAATGCTGGCTGTATTCTGCTGTTTTAAAAGAACAGGAATTACTATGTGAATATTAAAGAATTGAGAATTTTATTTTAGAAGTTAGAAATTGATTTTTTTTTCAGGTAACAAGGAAAAATCATAAATTGTCTTTCTGCTCAAGACTATGAAGTTAGGAAATAACTGACTATTGAGATTAAATAACTAAAATGTGATGGCTTGGCAGGGGTTTAGTACATTTTGTTGTGGCAGGTTTCTACATTTTAGACCTCTTGCTGTAAAATTAGTAAAAATGATCTTACTTTAAGGTAGGCAACAGAGGAGATGCTTGAGATTGCAGGTTCTCTGTTACACTTACTTCTGATTTCTATGTACACAGGTCTGACAATTTAGTGCCTTTCACCAACACCCTGTTTCTTTTTCATAAATACTTACAGTTAAGTTTTTAAACTCGATTTTACTTATAGAATAAGGTAGAACTCACTGGTAGCAGTTGTTGTGGAATTTGTTGTAACTGGAATAAGCCAACAGGACCCCAAAACCTGGTCCCAGGGAGAAAAAAATCTGAGCTGCTGCATCCACCCAAACCTGAAAAATATTGAAGGCCAAGAAAAAAAATGCCATGAAACAGATTGAATGAGTTTGGCATATTCAGAATATCCCTTTGGTCTAGAAAAGGGTATTTCACTGCTCTGCCTATGTCCTAGTCCTAGTCTAACAGACACTCTGTTGAGAGAGCTGTTGAAACATGAATGTTTGTTGTACAACTGTTGTGGCTGTTGCACTTCTGACAGCATCTTAGATTAATTCACTCAATTGCCTGTAATCAATTTTTTTGCAGTGTATAGAGAACTTTCTACCCATGACTTTGAAGTCTTCCAAATCTTCCACTAAACTCTGTGTGCTGTGGAATAGCCCTGTACTTGGCAATGTGTCCTCCAGGCTATGTAGACTTTTCCTAGATTTATGGAAATCCATTTGACTGTGTGGATGCAGTCTGGTTCTGGTTCTTGGGGCTCAGTTCAGCTTTGTTGTAGCTGTGACAGATGCAAGTGTGATGATCTTGTAGTGAAAAGCTTGTTGTACTTGAAAAGTGGCCACAGCCCTAATGAGTAATGTTCTGAAGTTCAATATCAGCTCTCTCTGAAGGTGAAAGTCCTCATTCATTTATTCTCTTTTGATTGAAACATGGAGTTCATTACAACTCATTTCTAATATTCTCTCCCATCGTGGGAGGCCATCCTGTATCACCCAGACAGAGCTCTGTCATCACCCAGCACACAGATTGCAATCTGCTGTCCTCACTCCAGATACATCCAATACAATATCAATGCCCTTTATTGCTTTTTCAGAAGATGTGGTTCCTTATTGGAGATGCTGCTTTATCAGAGACTGGTGTCTTTTCATTTCCTCTTCATTCAAAACTCTCCATATCAGCTGGACAGCAGCAGACTTGCAAACATTGGAAATTTTTAATCTTCGTGTTTGTAGTATTTATTGCGTTGGGGTTTTTCCATCACCCTCCTCAGCAGACACTTTCTCAGGCAGTGGAGTGAGCACAGCCTTGAGCCTGATGGATTGCTTGTCATCCACGGAGTTCAAGGCTGGATCAGACACTGGAGGGCCTGGGGTTTGTTGGTTAGCTCAGTTTGTCCTCATTCCTGCTTTCCTGTCAAATTTTGGTGGTGTATGCAGGCCTGACTGATTAATTCCTCCTCCACAGGCACTTACATGAGTCACTGGGCCAAGGTTGAGTTGGTGTCTGTGGGCTCGTCTGCCAAAGCTTGTTACAGGATGGAGACAGAAGTTTCTGCTCCAGTAACCTGCACTATTTAAACAGGGGCAGCTGTGGACTCTGTAGGGCTGTACTCATCCCCTTAAACCAAAAATCTGCAGCTCCACCACTTGTTAGGGTTTAATAAATTCAGTTTGCTCAGTGTGGCTCTCAGAGGGGAAGGATTTTGTTGCAGTGTAGGAGCACTCACAGCTTCTCACTCAGTGTCAGCCTGGTCACCATTTTCCCAGTGAAAAAGTGTTTGGTCACTTGTTTTCTTCTAATCAGATCCCTCATTCTGTTCAACCACTGTATGGGAGCTCTGCCTGTAGTTCAAGCTAAATTGAGGCTGGACTCTAATCTTTAAAATTCTTTATAATTATGGAAAGAGCATGGACTCAGGCTTTTAAGTCCATGCTAAGACATTTGTTCAGTCATGCTCTGTGCATCTATGGTGATACACACATGGGCAGGCTGAAGGCAAATCTCCCTTTTATAAAGTGCTTTACCTCAGTGGCCAGGAGTTTCTGCCAGTCAGGTTTCAAGTAGTAGAGGACCCCTCTCCAAGCCCCAGGCAAAGTTGCACCTCTCACAAGCAGGATGAAGAGGATGATGTAAGGGAACGTGGCAGTCACCCAAACCACCTGTGAGGGAACACGGTGAGAGCGTTTGCCATGGGGACAAAGTTAGCATGGATAATAAGAATCAGTTAATCATATGTCTTAGCATTTATAGCATCTTCACATGAGCTTCTCTGCAGGTCTGTAAACAGGCAGATTGCACACCTGAACCCTTTCCCTGGCAGGGTTGGTCCTGCCCAGAGAACAGTGGTGTCACTTATTTTGGTTCTTTATTGCTTAGAGTAACAGTCACTGTACAGCGAGTGCTCCCCAAATACATCTGCCCATAATCCCTGTCATGAAAACAGCCTGAGCTGATCCCCTGACAGTTAATTAGCTAAGACTGAACTGCCTCAAGACAAGCTGATGTGTCCTGCTTTTGCATTCACCTTGCCAGATGTTTTGACCCCTTTCCAGATGCTGAAGTACACAATGGTGAAGATCAGCAGCAAGCAGAGGGTCAGCTGCCAGCTAATGCCCCCCAGGTCATCCAGCCCATTGGACCTGTGCACCTGCAGAACCTGGCGGCTGCAAGGGGAAAGAAAAACACACTAGAGATACTTTTTAAACAAATGCTTACATTAAATATGCATTTAACAGCCCCATACTGTGGTCTGAGCATCATAAGGAATCTTGAGATCTTGATAAGCAGCCTTCAAAGTGATGACATTTCAGATTCATTTTATTTTATTTAAAAGTTTGATATTAGCAGCACACCAGTGATGATGAGTGCCAGCAGACAGCAACTGGGAAACACCTAAAACACAGAGCACCCCCCATGCACCCTAAGTTTACAACCCCCTCCAAAAATCCAGTGATTTGAAGAGGGTGCCATCAACAATCAGCCCTGCTGCCCTCTGGGGAAAAGCTTGCTGGTGTTCCAGCAGTCTGGCTACCACCACCATCCTCACTTACATGCACTTACGTATAAAATTCTTCTGCTGGAGAGATGGAGTGCTGGGACCAGCTGACATTGTCCTTGCTGAAGTAGTTGGTGCAGTTTCCTGTGTTCCAGGGGTTTGTGCAGCTGGTCCAGGGCAGCTCCGCCGTGAAGGAGGAGATGAGGTAGTAAAAAGCCCAAGCCATGATGGTGTTGTAGTAGGAGGCTACGTAAAGATCTATGATACAGATGGCAAAGCCAATGCCTGGAGAGGCAGGAAATAATTGCATTCAGTCAGTGTAAGTTTTAGGCCAAAAAAAAAAAAAGAGAAAAGGAATTGGTTATCACATCAACAACCATTTGTCTAAGGCAGCTCTGCAGGAGGAGCACACACCCTCCCAAGTGTTTACAACACTGGCATTTCTTGTGACTTCAGAAATACTCTGATTCCAGCAAAGCATTCTTAATCAAGACAGAACATTCTCATAAAGAGATATTTTTCTATGTGTTCCTAAATTTCTGCTATTTAGAAATAGGCACCTTGCAGTCTCAGTAAATAAAAAGACAAGATCAAAGCTTCAGCGCTGGGAACAAGAGTAAATGAGGATATAGAACAGTTCCTTTTCTTCTTTATAATTTTAGGCTTGGTCAGCCTCTCTCTAATCAATACTGAACAGTTCCTTTTATTCTTTATAATTTTAGGCTTGGTCAGCCTCTCTCTAATCAATACTGAACAGTTCCTTTTATTCTTTATAATTTTAGGCTTGGTCAGCCTCTCTAACAATTTGAATTGTGTACTGTACATGTATACAAGAGTACACACACATGAGCAGATGTACTTGGAGTTTTAGGAAAGCTTTCTTTGTAAAGCCAAAATCTTGTGTGGAAGAAGTCTTACTTGGCTTTATGGGATTTTCTTTCCCTCCCCGCCAGAAATGCCACCTTTATAGGAAGATTTTCCAGTTATTCAGAAAGTTCCATTTCCCTGTGTTACCTTTGAATATAGGACATATTTTTCTCCAAATGGAAATACAGCCATTCCTGTGGTACTGTCCTAGTGCTAATTCCATATAGAAGAGAGGAATCCCTCCAAAGAGGGCCATGATTGTGTAAGGAATGAGGAATGCTCCTGCAAGAGAGAAAGCAGATGATGGTAACTCTTTACGGACTTCTCTTCCAACATTACCAGCTCTCCATAAACAGGAGTTCCTTTTATCTCACAGGGAAAATTAATCACCTCCCTAGCCAGCACACCTCTGAATTACTGTGGGATTTCTCATAAGAGTAGCTACTCAGCAGTGTGAACAAGAAGCAACACCCAGCCCAAACTTCTGACATTTCTGCAACACAGGATTCACCAAGACTCCACTGACTCTCACAGCTGTGAGATGGGCTACAGATAAAATTATTAATTTCTCCAATAAAATGCCTTTGTTACATCAGAGGGACGAAAATCCTTTCTAAGATCTCCTTGATTAGATTTTAGATTTGTATTTTGTCTCTTATGTCAGTGAGTCAAAGGCCCAGCCCTCCTCGTGAGTTGGTCTAGACATGCTGGTTTATCAGATTTTAAAATGCTCCTTGGGAAAGGGTTTGAGGTGTTGGAGCATGGGTCTGCACCTACCTGGTTTGCAGCTTCTAGTTGTGCTGTGCTAAACAGCTTTTCTGTGATTATCCTATCCCAGTATTTAGGTTTTTCAGTCAATAATTTCTCCTTGATCATTTGTCACACACGATATTTTAAAAGCCACTAAAATCATCCATTTATAAACCAAGAAATTCAGCACTAAGGAACAATGAACATGAGTGGACACTGACCTCCTCCATTCTGATAGCAGATGTAGGGAAATCTCCACACATTTCCCAGATCCACTGCGTATCCAATGACAGAGAGGAGAAAGTCAATCTTTTTACTCCAGGTCTCCCTGTCCTCCAGCTCCATCAGCTGCTGCTGAGCCTCGGCCCCGCAGGTGGTGGACGTAGTGGTGGTGGTGGTGGTGGTGGCTGCTGGGGCCGTGCCCTGGGCATCCTCCACCTCTCCATTGCAGGGAGCTGAGCTCTGAACCCCTGAATAACCATTGGAGATCTGAGCTGCCTCCCCTTTATCCCCCTGGCTCGGGTGGACTCTGCTGCCATCCTCCACCAGCCGCAGGGCAGATTTGGGGTTCCTGACCACAAGTCCGTTCTCTTTACAATCTTCTCCTTTGCTACAGTCTGAGGCATCTTTCTTGGAAGTCAGGGGCTCTGTCTCATTGCTTGTGGTCTTTTTTTCCATTTTTGCTGAGATTTGTTCTGGTCACTTGCAGACGGGCGGCACCACAGGGTCCCTTCGGGGTTTGTCTTCCCACACCTTTATTCCCAGCACTTTTAGAATTCCTCTTCCATAGTTAAATCCATCAGATTGAAGGCACGAGCACCATCTAAGAAATGAAAAAGAGTTGCAAATCCATTACAAGCTTTACTGGTGCTGGTAATTTTCAAGTCACAGCCAGCAGATTCTGTGATTAAAATACAGAGGTAATTAACCACCACAGCATGCAGTGCGGATCACGGAGCAGATAATCTGGGATTGTGTCCAGAGAAAGGCAGGAAGAAATCATCCTCTTTGGCAGCAGAGCCTGGTGTACCTGCATCACACCCTCTCTGGAGGATCTGCTGGACTTTGTGCACTGCTGGACACCTCACACCCAGTCACAGTCCTGCTGTCTTCTGGTGTCACCTTCTCCTCTGAACACTGCTGGACTCCCACTTTGCAAACTGAGGGCAGAGCTCAGTGGGACTTTTATTTTCACTTTCCTAAGTTCATCCTGCAACTCATCTTGTGGCAATTTCTAGATTCATCCGGCGTGAAAAGGGAAAAGAATTCATGAAACAAATATGAGATAACCGAGGATATGAAAATTGCATTTCATGACCACCTTTCTTCAGAAATCCCACAGTGTCTGCTTTGTTTAGCAGCAGAGGTGGAAGGCTTAAATGAAACTTTAGGAAAGTATTTAAATCTCAGTGGTTTTGCATCAACTAACTTTTGAGGCTCGGTCAACACCAATAACAAGAACAAGAGGTCTTGTTAATAAACTTCAATTTGGTTCTTCTCATTAAGAATTAACATGTGAGTCTAAAGGACAAAACTTGTCCCTGATTTTTTCTGACTCTCTGGGCAAATAAAGCATTTTTCATTCAGTTTGGGTCTGCTGACACTGTGGTTCCAGCCCTGGGAAGGGTGGTGGGCACTGCTCCTGCCCACTGCCAGCAAAAAAACCCCAGGCACTGGGAGGATCCCTGGCTTCTCTGCCTCTTCTTGTGTGCTAAAAACAGAACCCAAGGGAAATAAACCGTCCTGAAATAAAGTATAACACAATTAACTTTTCCTGCAGAACAAAGATAACAGAGAAGGAGTTGTGATTCTGTGAGCAGCTCATGTTTTGTTTTCTGCTGATTTGTTCAGGTAAACACCCAGCTGCCTTTACCCAAGAAAACCTTGGAACAGGAGCTGTGCTGTAAATTCCCCAGGGCAGTAACCCTGCTTTATTGCTAGCAAAGAGTCACACAATCTACACCATGCCAAGATCAAATTATTATAATTACATCTAATTTTTCCCTTTCAAAACATTTTATCATGGTAGTAAATGTCATTGTCACATCCTAGCACAAAAAAAATAAGCATTATTTCGCTTATAACTGCAGGAAAAAACTGAAGCAGAGAAGGGATATGATTTGCTTATTTCTAGAATTTGCTGATTATCAGAGCTATTAAAACTCAAGTTTTTCCCAGCTTTCCACCTTTTGCAAAGACAGTTTGTTAAACCTTTTCTAAACATTTCTCAGTGCAAGCAGAAAGAGAAGGTAAGTTAGTGACCTGCAGAGCAAACAGAAGGATGGTTTTGAGATAAAATTCACTTGAAAATATTTCTTATGATTTTCAGAAATATTTAGTTCTTCAGGTGCACATTCCATCTCTACCCAAATAGTCTCTTTTTGTCATACAGCAAGCAGTGCATCATTAATGTGGTTTCTTAAAAGAGCAAGAGCTTCACTGCTGTTAATTAACCATCCACAAAGATTGAAACATCTTCAGAGTTCAGAGAAAAACACCAGGGCAAAGAGCAGGAGGTTCTCTTTTACCTGCAGGACTATAAAACCTGAATGCCTTTGGAGTCCAAAACCTTCCAAATGTCCCAAAAGAGGTTCTGGAGATGGAAAGAGCCCTGGTGGGCACACAGAAATCCAAGGGAAGGCCACAGCCAATCCTCCCCTTGTACAGAGCATGGTAAGTACCAGGTGGGAATGTGGAAAAGTAACCTGAGCCCTTCTGGACTTTACACCTCTCACCCATAAATGGGAACACAGTAAAGGATGTTGATTTAACTGCATTATCTCATGGGACTGATTTTTCCATACCATGAGGCTTAAACTCTCATTGTGTTTATAAAACTCTTAATTTCTGCACATTTTCAGTGCTTTCTTTACTAAGGGGAGGTCAAAGAGTGTGTTGTTGGTATCCAAGATTTGTGACAACCAGGACTGTTGTCCATCCAGACCTAAACTCTTTCTCCTGTTCTTCTGCACACCACAGGGGAAAAAAAATCACATTACTTGAAATACTTTGGTTGAACTTTCAGTAGTTCAAGCCTCAAATATGCAAAATTACATGTGAATTTTCAGGGGCTCCAGCTGAAATCAGAACTATTTCTTTCTGAAAAAGGAATTACAGCTTGTCAGCTGTCCTGGGAAATCTCTGGAGTGAGGAAGTCCACGGCTACACAGTGGAGTTCACAGGGCATAGTTGGCACATGCCAGCAGAACAGTTTCAGATTAATGCATTACACCATAAAAATTGTGGGAGAATGTACATTTTTCTTTGCTTTGCTACAAATCAAGAAAAAAAAACACCTGAAGGCACCGTGAGCACTACAAAGAGTGTAAAGAGCTGCAGAGAGAGCTCTTGGGGTGGGAAATATGCTTGGGCACCAGGAAAGATGTCCAGGGGAAAATGACCCCAATGGTGAAGGGTTTTCCCACCTCAGCCTCCACTTCTTCTCTGCACAGATCCCTAACTCAGGTGAGTGATGACAGCAGTGATTTCAGAAGTAAGTTTATTACCTGCTTGCAGTCTGAGCTGTCACAAAGGTTGCTGTTACATAACTGCACCTTGGCTCCTTATCAGCCCTAATTAGCAGCAGGAGAAAAAAGAGATAAAAAAGGGAAGAAGACAGAGCCGTGTGCTTTCGTTTCCTTTTGATCTGTGCTTGGCAGAGGTGACTTTGTTCCTCTGGGAGGCCCTGGTGCCCTGGGCTGGGGCTGTTCTGCAGGGCAGCTCCCTCCAGGAGCACATGGAAGGTGCCAGCCCTGGGAATGTCACCCTCCCTGAGCAAAGAGTGACTAAAGAGGAGTGACCCTGGAGTGCTCCACAGCTCTCCCAGCTCTGTTGAAAACATTTGGATGGACAGCTGAAGCCATGTGTTTCCACACGTGCTGCTGCAGCCACCAACGCAGTTCACATCAGTCAAACATTAATTAAATTATATTTATTTATCTCCCACACGGAGACGGACTTGAACCAACACTGCAGAAGTAAAATCCCTGCATATTTTTTGATGCACAAATCCGGCTCTTTTGCCTGTACTAGAGGAATCCTCGAGGAGCATCCCTGGCCTGGAGCCCGGTTCCTGCTGCTCAAGTGCTGGAGCATCTCCTGCTTATTTCTGGAGGCTCGCAGTGACCTCTCCTGGCAGTGCGGGAATCCCTCGCCTTTCATGCTCTGCCACAGAGTAAACAACTCTTCCCAGCACCACAACCACGGGATTTTCCTGCTCTCGGCACTTCTTAAAGGAGGAATTGGCTTTTAATGTGCCTGGAAGAGCAAAGCGATGGGGTTGAGGCGCAGCAAAGGGCAGATGCTGCAAGGGAGGCGAATCCGGAGTCAGCGGGAGCTTGCTGAGTTTGAGGTGGGGCTGCGGAGCCTTCCCCAGCCTCACCCACCCCCTGTGCCTCCCATTTTAACCCTCACAGCTGCAAAAATCTATAGGTTTGTATCAATACTACTTCACACAAACGATGTTCTTCTTTCATGTGCCAATTCCGCGGAAGTGGGGAAGCAGCACCCGCTGGGCTACGGGAAAACTCCGGTCCCACCTTCCCTCCCCTGCTCCTCCATCCTCCAGCCCTTCACACGCAGGCGCTTGCAGGGAATTGAAGCACTTTGAACCTCAAGAAGAGTCAGCCCAGGGTGTTTGCAAACAGAATCAAACCCGGGGATGATTCCTGTTAACTTGACCTAAATCTCACATTTGTCACAAAGGATTTGAGGTGGGTAAAGTTACAGCTGCCTGGCTCACACGACGCCTTGCAGCTCACCCAGGCAGTTGTGCAGAAATGGAAAGAGTCCAAGGACATTACTTTTATCTCAAATATCAAGCAAGAAGTTTGTATGACAAGATAGAATCACTCACCCCAGGCAGGAGAGGGCTGTGCTGTTTGCCTGAACCTGTTCTCACCTCTGAGCCACAAATGAGCCAGAGAGGTTTCATGATTTTCCTCTGAGTTTGCACAGGTCAGGAGCAACCCTTAAATCAAAGTAGCATGGAATGGATGTCCCCATACTGTGAGGACTTGTTAAAAAATTTTAAATTTCAGCCAATTAAATGGCATTGCTCTCAGTGATGGGGAATTTTACCTGCTGTGTGGCATACACAAGTCATATTTAGGTTCATAACGCTAAAAATAATTGGTGCCTTTTGCCGTTGAATGTGTTCAATTTTAAGGATTTCTTTAAAAAAAAATGAGTACCCAGTATGTCCTTTCCTGTTGGCTCATTAGCAAGTGTGGCAGTCTGTATTTCAGATTTCAAAACCTGACAATCAAAACTACTTGGCAGCCACAGAACTGGGGCATTAGGTGTAAAGCAGATCTAAGCTGATATCTAGACCATCCCTCCACAACTGAAAATTGATTTATTCAGGTGATTTTTTTTTAGAAATTCTCTTCTAGCTGAAAAGAATCAAAATAAAAAGTGATCAAAACCCACTGAAATTAATGGTCCAGTGAATTGTAACAGGTTTGATCCCAGTGCCAATGATTTTAAATGTTCCAAAAGTTGGGTACTTTGGCACAGCACTGTGACCTGGGAGGGTTTTGAGAGGAATCTTTGAGCATGCAGGTGGCAAGATGGACAAAATATCCTTTGTATGGATATTTGCAGGGCTCCAAGGGCTCCCTCACGTTCCTGCTGAAGCAGAGTGAGCTCAGCCAGCCCTGCTGCTGCCACAATGGCCCTCAGAGCCCTCGAAGGCTGCTTCCCCAAGAGTGGCACAAGGAGAGGTTAACTCCTGTACTCCCAGATGAGGCTGCACACGGGTGAGATGGGAAAAGGGTTCCTCTGGAAGCAGCACTTTGGGGGAAATAGAAACCTGCACTTGGAGTTTTACGTCATGATCTTATCCCTGGCTCAGTCTGAAATGAAAAAGTCATCAGGAGAGAGAGATTTTTACCTTTGCAGTTCTGTAGAGAAGACAGGCACCGTACTGAGGTGGGAATGCTGCCAAGCTGCTGTCAGTCATTTTAAGAACAGGGAGGAGGGGAAATGCTTTTTTTTTTTTTTTGGCTTGAGGGTGTCTGTGTGTAGTGCAAGGAAACAGATAAGCTTGGAGGGAATGATATTGCTTTTGTATTCTTCCTCCAATTATTTATATAAACTTGAAGGAAGGGTCATAACACAGCAAGCTAAATACTAAATAAATGGAGCACCATGCCTTGGTAACAGATGATGTTTCTCTGAAGGGGATTTGTTAATGGCTATCTCCAAACTACAGCCCTGAATTCAGGCTCCAAGTTCTGCTCAAGTTCTGTGTGAAGCATTTATCCCACAGGCAGGGCTCATTGTGTTCTGTCAGCTCTGTAAGAAACAAAGCTGCAAACACACGGGCTGGGAAAAGAATTCAAACGTGAGCATCAGGAAGGAGATCAAGACACAGAATTAATGTTTCTTTAGGCTGTTACTGATGAAAACTCAGCAATTCATATTTCCATGGAGGAAAGCAGGAAAGAACTTAAACACACTGCACATTTCCATGTGTGGGAATAATTTTGTGTTATTATTAAATTCTAGTTTTGGGGTAGTTTTCTTAATTTAACCACCTGAAATTCATCCCACCCTGTCCAGTTAGAAAATAGTCACAACAGTCACTTGCTATAGGAGAAGTTTGCAAAGTATTCTCCAAGAAAATTGTGGTTAATTCACCATCAAAATCATCAGAAGATGCAGCCCAAGTGTTTGAGCCCTTCCCTGGTAGATGTCTGACAACCCACATTAAAAAAATGCCACAACATTTTCAAGAATCCAAATCCATTAAATGCCTGATCCCTTTTCCCCCCAGGCTTTCTTAACATATCAAAACATGTTTTCCTTGCCTATTTATGTATTCAGTTGCATTGCATTCCTTAATTAAACTCCATATTTCTTAGTGAACTCACCCAGCAAGCCACTTGGTTTCAGTAAACGTGATTGACTATAAATATATAGGACATGCTCTTCAGATTTATTACTTGCAATAAATATGTCCCATTGAGTTCAATAATTTACTGTGCTGGACCCATTTACCTTTTAAAATATAACTTAATATAGTTAATAAAGCTCACTTCACCCTTTCAAAATAAATAACAGCCTAAATTGCCTCGTTTTTCTTCTTTTCCCTTCAGATTCTGCTGCTTTCCTTAATTTTTCCTTATAGTTTAATGCTTTTTTGTAAGCTTTAAATAACTTTACATCTGGAATGCAGTTATGTGGACTGAACTCTGAAGTTTCGATTGTCAGAACATGTTCTGCTACAGGCATTTGACTCCCAACATTCATAACTGCTGGACAAGTGCCTGAACATGACAGAGCAGAGCATGGAACAGCAGGAAAGAAATAAAAGGCACTGAAAGTTTTAAAAACTCAAGGAAAACTAAAACTAAAACTAAAATCAACGTATCTCTTTTTGCCCCCAAAGCTTTGTTAGATGAAAAATGTTTTAGAAATTGTCAAAGACCTTACAGCTGATTTAAAAACAAACAAGAGCTAGAGCACAGATTTTAGCCTGTCACTCGTATTTCAGATTTTATGACTGAAATGCAACGAGGAGGGAAAGTTAATGAAACTCCAGCGTCTGCTGCTGCAGGGGGGCAGCTCTGAGGAGCAGCTGTCTCCGTGCCTGGCTGAATCTCATAAAAGTGCCTCAGCCGTGGCTGTGTAAAGACAAAATGATAAATACCTGTGTGCGGGCTCGGTCCGAAGCGCTGCCCTCGCAGAGATCCAAGCTCGAGTCCCCTTCAGCCACATTTACCTCAGCCTGTGGGCAACTCAGCATCCTGGGCAGCTTTTTGTACACCAGCCCCCCTCACATGGTCTGATTTCCAGATAATCTGCTGCCAAAGAGCTCTTTAAGAATTTTTGCGTCACTTTAGTCAAATAAACTTCACGTTTCACCAGGGCTGCAGCTCAGTTTTCCTCCTAGAGGTGGGTGGCTACATTTGCCTGCTCTGATGAGCAGGATCCAATGAAGGCAGAGGCAGAAGGAAGGGGAGCTTTCCTGGGAAGGGACAGCTTTGCTGGATGTTGTTATAAATATAAATAACAGGATGGGGATGAGGATGGACACGATGAAGTTTTGAGGGAGTCAGTGAATTATAAATTTCTGTAGATTACAGGGGGATGGGAAGGACTGGGATAGTATCACAATAAAAATGCTTGAAAAGAATAATTTTTTTTCAATAATTCTGAATAGTTGCACTATTTCAATAAAGAAAAAAGGTTTAGTTTGGTTTTAAAGCTTGAAGCACAAATTCTTTACAAGCGTTTTGCTGCCTCAATAAGCTCAACAAGTAATTTCCTTTCTTCCTACCACTACTTCAAATACCTCACTCCACTTCTAACACGTTTTTTCCTCCAGTGTTTTTCATCCAGGATTTTTTCATTCCTGCACTCCACGACTTGTTCATAGAAGGTCATAAATCACAGGTCAATGCCATAGTTTAGGTGACAGATTTAGGAAAAAAAAAAAGGTGGAAAAGCAGAATAGGGGCAAGCAGGAGTAGCTGATTGTTGGAGTAGCAGCAGCTTTGCTGTAAACAGCTGCCAATTTTCAGAGACTTCTTCCAAACAACTGAAAAGAAAATAAACTGGGAACTGAAGAGCTGTAATTGGCACTTTCCTCTGCTGTCCCTGGTCCCTGACCGAGGCTCCTGCACCATCTCAAGGAGAGCTGGGGCACTGCAGCCGCACACGGGGGGAGGCACTGAAATCAGCTTCGCTTCCCATTCACTGCCCTGGGCACCGTCTTAGGGCCGATCCTCCAAACGGAGCTTTTTTCCCTGCACTCGCTGTAGAAACTCCTTGATCTTTTGGTGCAAACAGCAATACTCACCTCCTGCCTGCTGGGCTGGCTTTCCCTCCTGTGTCCTGCTTTCCAAAATAGTCGGGATTGGTGCTCACCTCCCCTCGGCTGCAGGCAGGAACCCCCCAGGTCGTGTCCTTGCCTGTGGCATTCCTCCACGACCTTCCCTCTGTTTTGTCCTATTCCAGACGGATTGCGAGGACAGATCCCGCCATGCCTCACCCACCAAACCCTTCTGGAGGCCACAGCAGTGTTTAAAGTGCAAATATCCAGCTGCAGGTCAGCCCCCAGCTCTGGAGAGCAGCATTTTTCTTTCTTGGGAGGATGGGTGGCACAAGGAATCCGCACCTTTACTTTCCAAACAGATTTCCAGCTCACCGCTGCTGGGAGACTGGAAGGGCTTTTCCAAACTCACCTTTTCTATCTGCTTACAAGAAATAAATTTTCTCTACTGAGAGCCCTTCTGCTCACTACATAATTATATCTTGGGTTTTAAAAAACTTTGAAGAGATCATGATCTTTGTCCGAGCTTTTTCTCCATCTCAGTCTCTGCTTAGAGGAGGTTTTTTATGCCTTACCCAGGCCTTAAGGTTCAGGTGTTTTTTTCATTATCTTCTGCTGCAGTTATTGGGTTTTGTTGCTTTGGGTTTTTTAGTTTTGAATTTCTTGCCAAACATTCTGGAGCCTTTGGGACATAATGGAAATAACAGACTGGAGATTTCAGGCAAAACCCCTCAACCTTGTAACACCTTATTTATCTCATATGAAAAACTTTCAGGGGCTGGAACTGAGCCAGCTCCAGAATCTCATGAAATCTGGGCATCGGTGAGTGAAATTCTGATGATTTAGGAAAAGTATGAAAAAAAAAAGAGAAAGAAAATGGACTTTACACAGGACACACAGATAAAGCAGCTGCAGATTCCAGCACAAGGATGGGAATCATCACCCAAATGACCTCATAAAAGTAGTACCAACTGTACTGTGAGCTCAGCAATGGCTCTGCAAGCAGCTCTGATTCACTGCCAATAAAAGAGCTGGAAAAAATTTCCAAGTAACACAAACCAAACAAATCCTGGAATATTTGTTTGTTCCCATCTTTCCTTAGTTAGCAATCAGACTACATTTAGAAGCTATTACAATTGGCTTTGGGATAAAAGAAATTCTGATTGCCTTCCCTGTTATTCTCCACACTGCTGGGATGCACATCTGGCAGCTGGATGAGTTTTGGAGAGGTTTTGTGATTTCCACTACAGCTGCCTTAAGAGCACATTCCAATGGGGAAATCTGATTCCTAGAACCCACCATCACTGCACAGAACCTCTCCCCAGTTCCCTCTTTAGGAATTGTTATTTTCTGCCCCTCAATTTAATCTGAGAGACTTGACTTTCATTATGTTATCTGTCAATATTTGCCACCTGCCAGGGGAACTGTCTTTGAATTCTCACATGAAAACTGCATGGTTTTGTTGACAAACTGGGAAAGGAAACTATTAAGTTAGCTGGTTCCTCAGCAACCTAAAGAACAAAGGATATATATATAGGATATATAAATATATATATATGTATAAACTAAGGGAGAAATCAGCATTGAAATACAGCAGGCACTAATTGTTGTTTTATTCTAACCACTGCATCTTTTTAGCAGTTGTACGTTAACTTTTTCAAAGTCTGGATTTAGAGTTCACAGAGCTTTCTTTGCTGAGTGACAAAGCAGCAAGCCAGGCTTCTTCCCACATTACTTCCATTCCATCCCATGGAAAGTTGAGTTTTTTATCATCTCTGAAGCATCTCCTGTGAAGTGACAGGGGTTAAGTGGCTTGTTCCTCCAGCACAGCCTCAGAAGTGCTGGGACAATCCACTGGGAGCAATCCCTGGCTGTGAACTCTCCCACACTTGGGGAGAGACTGAGGCTCCCCTTGGATCCAGCTGAGCCTTGTGCAGGACCCTGAGCACTCCCTCAGGCCCACGGGGAGCACACGGCAGCTCCATCATCCCTCAGCTGCCTCCAGCCTCATCTCAGGCTGCTCATCTCATCAGTGAGCTCTCAGGACAGAGTGACCCAGTGAAAGTCACATCAGCAGGGAATCAGTTCATGGGGAATCATTACACCCACAGATTTCACACTACAGGTTAAAAGCAGCCACCTGTAAGGTGTTCATGGATAAAAGAGCCTGCAGGCACCAGTCCTTACCAAAGTTTCCATGGCTGTCCTCCCACAGGCAGAGGAATATCCTTGACTTGGTGGCACCAGCACAAACCTCAAAACACTTTGTTCAACTGCCCCCAGAGGAAAAACCACAGCTCTCACCTTGGCATCTGCATTCCCCCCCTGCCCTCCCCAATTCCACCATGGAAAAGCTTACAAAACTGCAGGGCACAGAGGCAGAAGTGCTGCTGC
Organism: Motacilla alba alba; assembly: GCF_015832195.1. Classification (NCBI taxonomy): domain Eukaryota; kingdom Metazoa; phylum Chordata; class Aves; order Passeriformes; family Motacillidae; genus Motacilla; species Motacilla alba. The sequence goes on along the minus strand of NC_052034.1, from coordinate 3,823,977 downwards.
CAGATTGGCTTCGTTCCCCATAATGTGTTTCAGCCATGTGCATTTTCTGTGCTTATTTGAAGGAAAGGGAAAAAACCACAGAACTATTGTATCAAGTGTACAGGGAAATATCTGGGCAAGAGCTGGGGAGATAAGCACAGGCTGGACAATACTTTAAAATACTGAAACCAACAAAAACTGGCTTGGAATCAGTTTTGAGTTTATCAAGCTCAATCCTCATCAGTGCTACCACCAGGAACAAAAATGTCAGTTAAACTCTGGAGAAAAAGTTAACTCTCCTTGGCTGATATCATACTCACAGATAGCACAGAGGAAACAGAAGAACTGGTGTTAAAGTCATAAGTAGAAAGATCTTGAAGGACTAAAATTGCTGACCTTTTGGAAGAGGAAAAAGCCCCCAAAACAGCCCATGCATTAGTCATAATGAAAATATTGTGCATAGCACAGCTTTCCAAGAGATCTGGCTCCGTGTCAGAGGCGCCAGGGAGTACAAGAACTCTTTGCTTGCCGTCACTCAAGTGACAGCACAAAGTGGAGACTGTGCATGAGACCCCAAAAGGGTCCCTGCAGGATCATCTGCTCCACCCCCTGCCCAAAGCAGGACCAGCTCCACCAGTGCCATTTCTGACATTTCTGTACCAGGTCAGTGATGGAGGCACCACACCCTCACTGCAGCTCACCAACATCTTCCCCTTCCATCAGCTCCATGCACCTCCTTAAAGAAAGAAACCAGAACTGTCCCAGTCACTTTAGAAAGTGTTTATTCAAAAGCTTCATAGCACCATCTTGTTTTTTAAAACAACCAAATAAAATGCAGCAATTAAAATGTTGGTTTTTCTGTTGAGCATGACACTAACTCCACCTGTGAACATATTTATGGTTGTTCTTGCTAAAATAACTGAAAAATAGCGCTCCTGTGCACACAGACATAGCACTGGCCCCTGGGGGGTTATCCAGTCCCAGCTCAATAATGGAAGAATAAGACCAAGTGGAACTGGATACCTCAAGGAAACCGTTCCCCTTCCCCAGTTCTGCTGGAAGAGAAAGTTTTCTAAAGGTCATTTTTAGCAGTTTCAATTCATATGTGCCCTCCAAAACTTCAGCGAAACTAAAACTGTAAATATATAAAATATTTTTGGGGAGTTCTTTTACAGGGCAAGCCAGACCATAATTGGTTAATTATCTCAACATGTTTGCTCTAACAAATCACCTAACTATTAATTCTAAAGGGCCTTTAATGCCCAGTTTTTTCTAGGGAAAACATCGGTCAAGATAATTTTACTACATTACTACGCTGATTCGCATTAAAAATTTAAGGTAAAATCAAACTGCCACTGACAGCACTTATCATCTGCTTTCATTCTGAGGTTTTTTTCCTTTTCCCTTTTGAGTTTTGGAGCAGCCTGTGTGGGAGCTGGGATCAGTGAAGCGCTATTTCCCAAGGATCCTTAACTTACATTTCAGGAATAGGGACCGGCCGAGGGCTCGGTCTCATTGTTTGGCTATGGCTTCCGACCACTGGAATTCTCTATTGCAGCTACTTCTGATGGCCACGGGGAGGCAAATGCTCCCTGCTTCACTTGGCCAAAGCCCCCATGGGGTCCCAGGCTGGCAGCACGATGGGCTCCTGCTGCATCACGGCCAGGATCTCCTCGGGCACGTGCTTCTTGTCCACCACCACCTCGTAGACGTACTCGGAGAACCAGTCATCGGTCATGATCAGGTAACCTGGGGGGAAAACAGCATCACAGCGCAGAGCCACGGCAGGAAAGCAGCCACAGACAAGCCTCACCTGTGAGTGATGCATTAAACAGGGCCTGGTCATGCTGGTTATCTCTCAAAACACAGCAAAAAATACCTCGAGGAAGTTAACATACAGGATGTAGTTTGTGTGTAGCTGAAGGTCAGGAAAGAAGCCCACCAGGAAATACAAGAGCCAGAACATCATCATTCATGTTTGCTCTGTTAAAATGGGCATTGAGAATATTCAAGGCAATTACAAAGCCTTTAAAACAAAATGTAACATTATTTGAATCTATTTGAGGCTTTAGAATTTTTCAGGTGAATATCAACCTGTTCTAAGAAAACTTTCTTGGTTTAGTTTTTGCAGTTAGAGGCAGCCACTGCTTTCCTCAAACTCGTATAAATCACACTTAGGCTGAAGCAAATCCTAATTGCCTCCCTTGATATGAAAATGGCAGAGAACACCCTTGAACTGGGAGTGAGAGAAGTCACTTCACAGGTTTTAGCAGAGAGCTACCACTGGAAACAAGTTATTCCAGGTGAAAAGGGAATAAGAGTGGCTCTGAGAAAGGAAGCATTTAGGAGGGAGATGAGAAGGCTTTATGTAATAAAGTTCCTCATGTCCTTATATTGTATCATCACACAATCAAATGAAACAAGAAAATGTCCGAAGAATATGGACAATAAATGCATCTATCTCCACCATCTTGTTTCTAAAGCAAGAGATCAGATAATCCCATAAATTAAAACCCCTATCAAGTGTAACCCGAGCTAGAAGCCATTTTGGAAACACTGCCAAAGGGAGCTGCCTTGATTATCCTCTCTTCAGGATATGAGTTCTTGGGACACACAAAAACCTCTCACTCCCAAGAGCCAACAAGTAATTGCACCCTGAGAGGATTAATGAACTCTGCCTCTGACATCCTGTCCCTCGGAGCCGATTGGGATCGCGGCGTCTGAGCGGGAGGAAGCGCCGAGCACGACTCCAGAACATGCAAATAACTCAGCTTGGGGGAGCCTGGGCACTGCAGACCCACACACACCTGGGAAGCCCCTGAAAGTCCCCAAAGGGCCTCGGAGGAGCCACGTTGTGCTTGTAACTCCTGCCTGGGGAGAGCAAAGGAACAGCGCCTCTGTCCCAGGGCGCTTCTGGGTGAGAGATGCACAGACAGACCAGGGTGCCTACAGTTAAATCCTTGAAATGCCTTCCTGCAGGAGAGCAACAGCCAATACCAGATATGCAAAGCCCAAAGGGAGATGACTTCTAGCTGGAGATGCAGCCTAAAAAAGCTCCTTTCATGCCAAAACAAGCAGATGGACCCCTCTCCACAGCATGATTTAGTACTCCCCTCTTCCTTGCTTTTAAAAAAAGATATCCGATGGGATAAGCTGGGTTCAAAGGTAGGTAATAACGTCCTGTGTGTCTCCAGAACAAAAGACTACTCAGAATAATTAAACTTGCCTGTGTGGCTGAAAAAGAGCCAATAAAACAGAAAGGAAATATTTGATTGGGAAGTGACTTTTTTACCTCAGAAAACAAGCAATGTTTGTCAGCAGCTGTGCTCATTCCTTGAGGGAAAACACACAGGGTTCCAGAAACACTTATACAACAGATGTAAGTGTCATTACTAAATGTTTAGGAGAGGCAAAGCTGGGCTGGTTCACTGGGGCTCCCTTTCTCCAGGACAAGCAATACCACAAGATTTCAGTTCTGCCCACTCTGGAGTGTGAGCATATAACTGATTTCATCCCATAATTCCTAAACCAGGAGTCCCAATCTTTCCAGTCTTGCACCACTCCTGGCAGGGGAAACAAGTGGCACCTGCCACCCTAGACTGTACTTAGGAAAACATGGAACCCCACATGAAAAAAGACTGCTTTTTCCTCACAAAAAAAGTAATTTCTTTGCTCATTGTTTAATGGCACAAGTGCAGTCCCTGGTGTTCTGTTGCAGGCTGGACCATTGATCATCACCCTGTCCAAGAAATCCTGGGAGTTGGGGCTCACTCCTATCCCCACACCCAGCTGGGATGTGCCAAGTTTAGCATCATTCTTGGCTGACTCTTCACTGATGTGGACTCTGGTTTCTTGTGTGGACTTATCCAAGCACAGCTTCCCAATTCCTTAACAAGGCAGATAAGATAAAAATCTTAACTCTTATCACAGTGAGACACAGACTCAGTGGCACTGCAAAACAGCTCAGGCAAACTCTGAGTCCTCACCCTCCTACACAGCTACTACTGGACACTGCAGAGTGGAAAATCAGGGCAGGAAGGAGAAGAAACCCCATTGAGTCACAGTCCCTGAAGGGATTTAAATGATGTGTAGATGTGACATTTGGGGACCATGGTTCACTGGGGACTTGGCAGTGCTGGGTGAACAGTTGGACTCTTTTGGACCTTAAAAGGGTTTTTTCCATCCTAAATGATTCTGTGACTCTCAGTTACCTCTCCCAGTGTTTGGGAAGGAGCCCTGGAAGACATGTCCCATTGCCTTTTGCTCCAGAGCAGCTCATTTGGTCATACCCAAGAAAATCATTCAGGGATTCAGCTCCCTGGAAGAAAAGCAGCCTGAAACAGTAAAGCTTCCTAATTCTGATGGGATTTTCTGTCAAGGCTCTTTTCCAGGGAAATCCCAGAGCAAAACAAAGTGTAATCAGGGAGCAAGATTTTCCAGAGAGCAGGGTGTCCCCTGGTACAAGGCACACAAGGGACAGTGACTCACCCTGCAAAGTCCACACAGCTGCCATGGGGACAACATAGGGCAGGGTTTATTCAAGTCACTCTGGGCTCCTATTTTATTTCAAAGGAACAAACAGCTCCTCTTACACAGCTCTAGGCCTCATTCTTGAGAGGTGAGTGTGGGTTTGGTGCTGCAGCACAGAAGTGCCACAGCCCAGCAGGCACCACCTGCAGCAATGTCAGGGTTCAGCTGCTGCCCTGTGCCACTGATGTCACCCCAGAATTCTTTACTTAATCCAGCATTCCAAAGAACACTTCACTGCTGTCATATTGCTGAGCCTTGAAGGCTGAACATCAACAGCTTCATTGTTTTGTCAAGTCTGAAGATTTTTATTGGAATACTTTGCTGTGAATGGATACAGTTAACTCAGAACAGAAACTACTGCAAGACCAAGAGGGCACAACATAAATGAAGACACTTCCAAGATATCCCATGTTTTCCTCTGAGTTGTTCATGTTATTGAAAAGCTTATAAATAAGACCACATCCTAAAACAGAGTTCTCCAAAAATAGTCTAGTCCCAGAAGAAAACCAAGACATCCTGGGAAAGTTCTGCCACACCAAACCTTACAAGCACAACATTTGGGATTAATGTGCAGCAGAAAAATGTGGCCAGCAGTGACTTATTCCTGGGGACACAGTCTGGCCTGGCACACTCACCACTGAGGCTGTGCCATGGCTGAGCCCACATCTGGCCTCACTCATGAGACAATAAAAATCATGGAGTTCTCCTCTACTCCATGTAGGAAAAGCTGCCTCATTCTCCTTGCCACATTCTAATTTCCAAACATTCTGCTCTCATGACTGTAAATTACCTTTATTGCCACGGTCTTCACCCCAGGAGTTTTCCACTCTCCATTTTTCAAATGCATCTTCTTGCCCATCCTGTGCCAAAACAAGCCCATGACAGTCAGTGGTGAAGGAGAGGCCACAGCTGAGCAGGCAAGCCCTTCCAAATCCAAATCCAGCACCAGGAACACACAGAGCTCCACTCCTCAGAGTCCCAATGGTTTCTTGCTAATGGCTGCAGAAATGCCACTTTATAAAATACTCATCTACCTACTTAGATAAAATGTGGTGAAGAAGAGAGTCTGCAATCCATGTTTATTTCATCAGGAAGCTGACATTTAACTAAATTCTAGTTTGGACTTAACTGACTCACAGAATTTAAGGTGCTGTCCCTGTCCCCCATCAGGGAGTGAGGGACATTAAACACAGGATGCACAATTTACCTGAACTGGGAATCAGAGGAAAGGAAGAAGGAACTGTCAGAATTCAGAACAGCACTGGTAGGAGCAAGTGCAAACCCTTGAAGAATCCAGCAGAAGGACACAGCTCCAAGTCTGGTGCTGTGCAATTAAAATATTTTAATACAAAAAACCAACCAGAAAAACACCCCATGAATCCATTTTTAATATTGAAAGGATTATTGCTGTAATGCTTCCATTCTCCCTTGAAAAGGGAGAACAGCCCTTAAGATGGGACACCCAGAGAGAGCTCCCAGACCAAGGATGTCAACTCTGGATGCTCTCAGAAACTGGGAAGAGCACACTGATGTACAGTAACTTTTGACCAAAAGGTGCATTTAATCCACATCAATTTTTGATGTTGTAAAATTGTAATATTTTTTTAAACCTTCAAAGCCTTTTTATAAAAAAGTACATCAATCAAAAATATTACATTTTACAACTCAAAGCACCTTCAGGTTAAGGTTTTTAAGCACTAACTACAAAGTTTCCTTGGTTGTCAGTTAGATATTTACAGAGGTCCTTGTGCAATCTGATACACAATGGAAGCATTAAGAGCTCAGAATGCAGAAAATAGGAAAAAATGATATTGAGTTGTAAAGAGTAACTTGGAACACTCTTATGACTCAGCAGTTCCATCTCAAGCCTCAAAACTCCACAGCTCAGGCAAACTTGTTCAGTGCTGTGCAAGCTGTTACTTCTCTAGCCAAGGTCAAGCTGGACAGGAAGAGATCACTTCAAAGAAACTTTAATAATGACAGCTTCTGGAAATAAATGGAAACGTCAACTTTGCAGATAACCCCAAGTTGTAAGTTTCTGCATGCTTCTTTTAACTTCATGATGTGCTTTGTTATGGTGCCAGGAGCAGATCTAGCTGTGGATTCATCTCATCCTGCTGTTTGCCACAGAGCTATGCTGGACACCATTTCCCTTCCCTCATTAGAGGTCAGAGATCACATGCCAGGGAGCTGCAGGAGGTTAACCCTGCTGCAAAATGCCTCCTGCCAGCATTTTAACAGGAGCTTCGGGCTCTAACCAGACTGGACTAACCATGCAGTGGTTGTCCAATCCAAGTTTGTTGCTAAAAGGAAAGAAGTCCCTTGAGATGTCTAAAATTCTTCCCTCCTTGTTAAATATTTATAGTTCTGAACACTCAGACACAAACAACACAAAGGGAATAAACAACCAGCCTTGTGCACCAGGGGGTTGTGGCACACTCTGAGTGAGCCCAGGACACAAAGAAGCTCCCAGGATATTCCAACACATCCCTGCCAGCACCAGAACTCCAGGAGGGAGACTCTACCTTCTCCGTGACAGCTGTCAGGACCATGGCATGGGTCATCAGGGATTCCCCAAAGATCAGTCGTTCTGCTTTGTTCATGTTCTTGATGGAGACACCAAACACCAGCTCATGATTGAATCTAGCAGAAAGGCAAATAAGCCACATGAGAAAGGATGCAGGGGGAGTTCTGACAAAGTCAGGGAATCAGGAGACTGCCCTGTGCCAGGAACCACTGCACAGGCATACAAGTGCAACCAACTTTAATGTCAGAATAAATGCAAAACCTGATCCCTTTAGGAGGTTCTCTCACCATATATTAGACATTTAAATAAGTAAGAATATTTAACAACTACTCATAGTGCATCTTTAAAGGATTCAGATTAAACTAATAAGTAAAAAAAAAAAATTCTGCTGCTGCTGAATTACTTAAACATACTCTTTTGGGGTATATAATCCAAAGCATGTAGAAAGGACTAAAGGACTGTTCATGTCCTCACGGAGGATCCCAAATGACAGTCTGGTTTGATTCTCTACTCACATATTCAGGTCATTGATTCCCAGCTTGCCATAGAAGTGCTTTGCCACATCACAGCCAAACCACACAGCCTGCAAAGAGAAGGAAGGGTCATGTCTGGGCCAAACCCAGGAGCTTCACATGGCATGGGCTGCACTGTGCCTTCCACAAAGAGAAACCAAACCCACCTCGCCATCCTTAATAGATGCTGCAGCCAGTTTCTTCAGGACCTCCACAGGCTGGTTGTTGTAGAGAGTTTTCCTCCCTCCAGCCATGTTGCCCAGGTACTCCACCGTGTAGAGCCTGTTGTAGGGATTCTGAGGTCGAGGATCATTCACTAGACAAATCTGCCAAAAAACCAAGATGTCATAAAATAAGGTGCAACACAACTGAAATCCTTGAAGATTGAATCTAGAAGGATTTCAGGGAATGGCTTTTGGCCCAGCCAGCTGTCTGCCCCATTAGCAAACAAGCCACTTGGCTGAAATAAGAGGTTTCTTAAGGTTGTGTTTGTTGGGGTTTTTTTGCTTTGTTTCACAAGTTCACCTCGTAACTGTGGCAGAGCAGCTCTGCGTGTTATTCCTTCTCTAATGTCTGCCTTATGACCTATTACAGCTGATTAGATCATTGCATATTTTATCATTACAAAACCATGGTGGACTGCAACACAAGATCCCAGCTAATTGAAGGGTAAGAGCACAAACAGCACAACGGGGAGAATAAACACACTGACTTGGGCGAGCTGTGCCCATCCCAGGTGCTGCAGCTACAGGGGGGACACACACTGGCAACAGTGGAAAAGAAATGCCTTAGCAGCAAAAAAAAGAAGGCCTTGGAAAGTTTTCAGCATCCCCAACCTTGTCCTCCATGTTGAAGTAAGGCTTCACATGCTCATTGTAGAACTGCACTGGGGTCATGGGGCCGTATTTGTGGTAGTTCTTCTCCTTATCCCGGAACTCCCAGCAGAAAGTCTCCGGAGGGCTGCCCAGGCAAGTGCTCACTATTCTGAAAACCTGCCCAGAGAAGCAAACAGCTGTGAGCCTGCTGCAACACGCAGCTGTGCCTCTCCTACCACAGCAATGCCACTGGAGCACGGATTGCTCCATGTGAGAGCCAGCTGGAGAAACGGGATCTCAACGGTCACTTTTGAACACACACACACACACACACATCAATAATCTGCATCCAGCTCCTGGAATCTTGGTGTTTCAGCAGTTCAAAATCAATCTGAAAGGCCTCAGGAAAATCAACAGAGCTTCTTTCTACACCCTCATACTCCATGTTCTCAGGTAAACCACCAGGCAAAACAGAAGCTGACTGATTCCAGGTTGTCCCAGGAATGCAGCAGCCCAAAGCAAAAAACAGGACACTTCCCAGCCTCGTTACTCATTTCATATGTAATTCTGAAGCTCCTCCAACACTGCCAGAAAAACTTTATCCAACTGATTCTCTAAAGGCTTGATCATTCAGCATCACCTGTTCCACCAGGTGATTTGCCCCACGCAGACACAAACCAGACCTTTTAACGTGGGCATTTTATCCCAGTGTTTCCCTGTACTAATTAATTTTTATTGTAATGTTCATTTAGATTTCAAAGATGGGCCTTTGCTTCTTTTCAAAACCCCAGAATAATCTCCTCATCTCTTTTAATACATTTAACATCTGTCTAGGGCTGAGCTGGCAGGTTATGCAATTTAATTCCACCTCCCTGCCTGCTGCCTGTGACATCCTTTGCTGCTGGCAGCTATCTTTGGATTTTTAGCACAAAAAGTTGACCAGATTTCAAGTCACCAGCCTCCCTGTAAATCAGAATATAAAGCTGCACTTCAGAACCACTACTCTACTTTCTCACAGGGCTTATCAGAAAATGTGCCTGCCAACACTGGCAGTGTAACCACTGAGTGTCTTTAAAGATACAGAGCAGGACCTGCCACAGGCACTCTGGGGACAGGGAATTTAATGACAGTTAAACTTTTATTTCAGCTGACACTGATCTTCAGCTGTGTCCTGAGCACAAGCCTCTTCCTTGCAAGGAACCATCAGGTTCTTGAAAATGAGAGGAGAAGCAGTCAAATCTCAGCTGCACCTTCTGCACTGGGATCCAGCTCCTGTGGCCTGTGCCAGCCTTCCCAGCCTGGCAGGCTTCACACTTACACAGCAGAATAGACTCAATACCCTTCCCAAAGCTGATTTAACTCTTTCTGGAGCTGATCCTAAGGTTCACTAAGAACTGGCTTTATGTTAATGTGCTCTTTTTGTGCTGGCAGCAAAAGGAATGCAAGGCTCCTGCTAAATAAAGGTGTTCTTGCTCCGAGCAATTTAAGAAAACAAGTGAAAAGATTAATTACAGGTTGAAACAAGGGTGTGGGCATAAGGCTTCTACTGCAGGAACTCACACATTTCTCAATAAATATGGTAAAGTGCAAATATAAACCCCCGAACTACTATAAATATTTAATTTTGCACAGTCTGCACAAAAGGTACCATTTGCTGTGGCTACACCCACATTACCTCAGATAACTGCAAGCACTGAGAGATGAGGCCATGAACACCAAATAAACAAGAAAAATGCCTAAAAGGAGAGCAGCAACCAAACGGGCTCCAGCCAGAGGAAGGAAAATGATGGAGACAGAAATCTCCAGTGAACAGAGGCACTGAAGCCTGGAATGGCCTCCCTCAATTGTTTTGCTACCACACCCAACATAGGCCCTCTCTTCATATCTCACAAGCTTCCTCTAGCTATAAATAAAATAAGCATATTTAAACTAAAAGGTGACTTACATTGCCCTAGTGACAACTAGAAGCAAGATAAGGCAAAGATAGAGTGGCTTGTGCTAAACCCCAAAACAAATGAGGAGGGGAAAAGGACACTCCTGATAAGGAAGAGTCTACAAAGAGAACAGCAAAGGAAGAAAAGTTCTATCAAATGAACTGCACTGATTTCAGCTTCTGACCCGCTGTGCACTGGTTTGATAAGAATGTTTATCCAGTTCTGGAGTGAATATTTAATCCCACTTCCACAGCAATTGCCCCATTTCAGCTCGAGTGCTGCTCCCAGCAGGAGCAAACCAAGATTTTCTATGCAAACAGAAACTCCCAGAACAGAACCAAGTTCTGCTCTGCCACACAGATACAGAGGCAACACCACTCACACACATCTAAACACATGCAAAGCACCTCTCCACCTGCAGGAGAAAATCTGTGTTAACCTCAGAGAATTAAGCACAACCATTTACAGAACAAACTGCACTCAGTTAAGAACCTCTCATGTCAGTTCCAGGATCTCTTGTCAGAGGGCAAGAAGCTCTAAATCAATGAGGAAACATTTAGCAGTGAACTGTGTCCCCCTGCCCTAAGAATGACCATTCCTAGGAAGCTTTTGATGTTTGCTGAAATCCCCCAAGGGCTTTTGGACACACAGTACATGTAATTTACATTAATTCACCTCTGAACCAAGTGCAGATGGGCAACATTCTGGGCTAGGCTCAAAGCACAGCGTTCTTAAGGCATGAATTTCACAACAGTTTTGATGAAACCCAAGGAACACAAATCACAAATTTTCTTCTTTTACCCTAACCTTAAAATTAGATAACAGGAAGCTACAGCATTTTACATGAAGTGCAAAGATGAATTTCCAAAACCCAAAACAACACGTTAATATGGAACTAAAACTCCACAGAGATAGCCCAAGGTAGGTTCTGCCTAACAGTGATGTTCAGTGGATTGCAGAAAAAGCAAACACACAACACCAAAACATTTGATTTCTTGACTCATCTGAAGACATACATTTAACCACTGGGTCACTTGGCATTGCATGTTTGAGAAATAAATTAAATACATACTTTTTTAAAGTGCATGGACTCGGTCACACTAAAACAGCCCAAAGTTTAAGTTATTTTTGGCAGTTTAAGAATCAAGTATGAGCAGCACAGAATGAGAAAAATGATGTGGGTTTGTGTGAGCAGGAGGAGGTTCAGGCACTGCAGACACTGACAGTGACGGAGTCAGTTCACAGCCAAAACCATGCTGCAATTCATTCCTCTGCTGCCCCCCAGGATGAGCCCTCAGCTGGGCTCAGCCTCGTGCGGGCACCTCCCTCTTGTGGTTCTTTTCTGCTCTCTTGTGGGGAATCCTTGCACAACACTTGTGCTACAAGATTTGCCTTCAAAGCCATCAGAATGCAAATTTCAACCTTTCCTGTTATTTCTAAGAGCCAATCTTTTGATCTCACAAGAGAAAAAATGCAGCTTTTCCTACAGCAAGGGGCAGATGTCTGTAAAATATCATCATTCTGAAACCTACGGATTCAAAATATTTGTCTGGAAGGATAAGAAAGACTCAGAATGAAGTAAGCAACAAGCCACTGCAAAACAGATTCACTTGAACAGCTCCAAGAACACTTTGTTAAGCAACAAGAGGTACTTGTTTTGGCTGATCCAACAGCTACACAAAAGAAAGGAATCTCATCCATTCCAGCCCTGTGTTCCAAGATTCATGTCACACCATTTTATTTACCTCTTCTATCATCATGTCCATGGCAGCACAAAGCTCTCCTTTGCTTCCTCCACTTTCCACCATATTTCTTAGCCTCAAACAGTATTCTCTCATCTGTTTGAAGAGAAAGTCACTTTGTTATAAAGGGTGTGAAAGGTGTCATCTGATCATTTTCAGGACTTCCTATCTGCTTGTTTCAAGCACCTATTTTACTCCTCACATGTTTTCAAAATGAAAATACCTTCAGAAGCATTGTTAGAGATTAAATCATTACAAAATAACAAGATAATTGAATGCTGTTGAAGTAAAATACAACCAAAAAAATTAACAAATAGTCACAATTCCATTACCATTTCCAACCACTGATGTGAGCCTTGCAGCCATTAAGCTCTCAAAGCTTGATTTCCCCCAGTCCCACAAGCGATGCCACAACATCCACACACACCAGCACGCCTGTGACTCACAGAACACACTTTCTTCATACTGTCACATTTATTTTCCAATTCTAATGCATAATTGATCTCTTGGCTGATGAAAAGAAAGGGGCATTTCCCCGCTGCATGCACAGCTGCAGTCAGAGCAGCACAAGCTTCCCATTAGTGTCACCATCCATAAGGCCAGGAACGGTGATGGGGCTCCCTCAGGACCAGCTGCTGTGCCATGTTCGGGATCAGAACAACATTAACAACATTTAAAATGTCCAAGCTCATTCCACCACGTGTTTTGCATTTTTTATGTGGATTTCAAGCAGGCAGTTCTCCCAGAGCATGCAGCAAATGAACTGGAAAAAATGTAGCAAACTGTAAAAAATGTTTAAATTGCCTTTTTCATCTAGCTACCTACACCAGCCTCTTCCCAGGCTCATTCATTTCTGCAGTTCAGGGAGTGAGTTAACACCTTCCTTCAGACAAAGCTGTGCACTTCCATACTGAAAGCTGATTTTTAACATGCAGTGTTTTTAAAACACATTTTTTTCCTCCATCTTTTTCACCACATTTGGCAGTCATCTCCAGAAACCTTGGCACACAGGGAGATGAGAAACTGAAAGGGTGGAAAAGACACTTAGCCACCATGTGCTGGCTTTGCAGAAACAGATTTTAGCCACATGTCATGAAATATTTGGAACTCTGAGGATTAGGAATAACTGCTACTAAAACCACAAAAGGTACTTTTAAGCTACTGAAGCCCAATAATGGACATCTTCCACGATCTCACCTTCCTGCTCCATGTTTCAAGATTAGCATCAGACTTTGCTGAGACTTTAGGCTGCTTGTAAATAAATTTAAGTTGCTGAGATGTAATTAACACTTTGGTCAGTAAGGATAAGGTGGTTAGGAACATTTGGAGCAGGTTCATTCCCATCCCCTCCCCTAAATTTTATCATCTAAATCAATTTTACCTTATGATTCAAGATCTCATTCATCCTTCTGGTAGCCTCTGTGGTGTGAGACTCTGGGAAGTATTTCTTGGGGACAACACCATACTTCTCTAAAAGAAATAGAACTACAGGTTAACAATTGGCTTTTTCACACAATAGATGCTCCTACTGCTCATACCCATATGAAAATAAAGAGAGCTTGGGTTTGTGCAGAGATTATAACAGAAAGGCTCTTATTTAAAGGTTACAAGTACCCAAAGTTTACTTTTTAATTTGTGACTGAATCTTGACCTCTGAGCTGCATTCCACAGAGATCCCAGTAAGTGGAATCCCTGAACTACTCAGTATTATTTAACTCAACAGTTAAAAGTTCTGAATTAATTAGTGCTTTAGGAAGTCCTGTTCACCAGGAAAAAAAAAAAAAGCCAAACCTTGATTACTTTAAAATTAATCTCCTGAAATACCTTCAAAAGAACTGGGCCTCCTGTGAATCACTCCATGCAAATTATCTAAGGTTAAAACTGATTTCCGAGTCTCCTTTCCTCCTCAGCATTTATAAAACACCAGCAGCAGCTCATGGCTTCCCACATTAGAGTACCACTCACACATCTCACCATGCAAGGCTCTGGATGTAACAGCAGCAGCCAAAATCTCTGCCCTGATTAAGTATTTATAGCAATGGGATGAGGAAAAAAGGAACCTCCAGGCTTCAAAGAAACAAATTCCTTTTGTGATTCTAAATTTGTATTATTGCCTTGTTGATTTGCAAAGGTGTCACATTGTTTCACAACACAAATGAGAGCAAGTGCTGGTGTAATTAAGTATCTCCAGCAGCGTAGGATCCCGTTCCTCCTGGAGCTTTGTAAGACCAGCAGTGCCACATTCCACATCAATTCCTTCTCACTGATCTTTATACCAACTTCAGGCTGCAATTCCAAGTAGTTTTGCTTTGTAAACACACCTGGGTCCAGCAGTGGCTTTTTCCTTACCATGTGCCCTAAAGACTGCACATGGCTATAAATAAATGAGGTAGAGTTGATGACTGGAGGAAAAGGGGATGGAATCCTTTCCTTAAGCTAAAAGTCGGGGCTATCTAATTATTTGTTCATCATCTGAGCTTCTATCATCAACAGGACTATGCAAAAGTGATGCCAGACAAGATTTAAGCCCAGTATTTATAGTCTGGCCCCAAAACAGTCATTGATTAAACAAATACAGTGGTTCTCATGTGCCTTAGCCAATGCCCAGGTCCCAAGCTCAGTTTTTCATTCTGTTCCATTCCCCATTTCTCCAAGCAGGCTGCAGGTTCAGGAAGGGCTCCCTGTGACCAGTTCTCTCACCAATAATGTTGACCAGCATATCCCACTGTCCACCATCGTTGGTGGGGTTGGAGAGAAGGAACTGCACCAGTCTTCCTTCCACTGGCTCCTTCTTCTGAGCTGTTTCCACAAAGGCATTTAAAAAGTAGTAACAACGCTCAACCTGAAACACACAAACAACCCCAACCCTTTTAAGTCTGATATATTATGTATTCATTAATTGCTGAGTATTCAGTTCTTTACAAGCACAGAATAAATGAAGCAACTTTCTGCTCATCCAATGAGGTCCTCATTTTCCCCTCTAGCATTCCAGGGACTATCCTATAAAATTCTTTGTTAGGCCAAATATTTAGCAGTGACTTTACTTTGAGCTTGAGGATAGGGGAACAGGAAATGGGAAGGAGAAGTTATGCAATGAAGCCTGACCCAAACTAGCACTAGATTTGCTTCATTTCCCTTCGGGGGAGAAGCAGGCACACAGCTCACAAGCACAACTGAAACCTCAGAGCTACAGTCATGTTTCCCCTGAACTACCAACAAGTAACTTCTGAAATATACAGAACTCTTGGAAAAAAAAAATACTTCTACTACTCCAAAACATCAACATCTTGACATCTTTCTTCTCAAGCTGAAAGCTTGTGCTCGACCACCTACATTTAAAACACATTTTTGAGGAACTTTTGAAGTTTCTTCTCATACATGCTAAAACAATGCAGCCTAAAAGAAGCTCTGTCCCAACACTACCACCTGATTGCATAAGCAATCCTACAACACCCTACACGACTGTACCTTATCCCAGAAAAAGAGATAGGACTGGCTGAACTCAAACTCTTCAATGTTGTATTTCTTCATGAAAGGAAGACGCATTGCGTTGAGGCAGGAAAAGATCCAGCATCTCCCTGAGAGATCAAAGGAACACGAATTAAACTGGAACACCTGTGCTCAGGAGCTGCACAACAATTTCTTTCACCACGAGATTCATGACACAGTTCTGCCTCGAGCCTTTGGCTGGGCTTCTGCAACGCCAAAAAGCTCGGAAGGTGTTCTGAAATCTTTTATTGCAAGCTCATCTCTCAGTTACACCATGCAGAGGGGAAAAGAGGCAAACGCTGCAGGTCTAACACGTGTTATTAACTCAGGGGGATGCTGCAGGAATTCGACTTTTCCCCGAAGCCCGGACAAAGGGCTCTGGAGCAGCGGCTGGTGCCATGAGCACAAGCAGCGCTCGGAGTCTGCCCCCAAACACCGCCCCCGGCCCCTCACCGGAGTTCTTCTGGTTGGTGACGGGCTTGCCCTCGGCGGGCACGGCGTGCTGGAACACCTGCACCGTGTCCTGCACCACCTGCCGCTGCAGGCACACCTCCAGCGGGTCGTTGCATGTCGCCACGTTCTGGGCCAGCAGGAACTGCGGCTCGGCCCGCAGCCGCCGAGTGAAGGCGACGGCCTTCTCCGTGCTCAACCCTGCGGGACAGCGGGGCAGGGTCACCGCCGGGGCACCGCCGCCGCCGGCCCCGGTAACACACACCCCTCCTTGCATGCACCGCCGAGTAACGGCGAGGCGCCCGTCCCGCCCCACAATGGGCACGTTATCCCTGCCCACAGCCCCGGTAATTCCCCCCCGCCCGATTTATTGCTGATGTATCCACGAGTCTCCCACCCCGCGGACTACATACCCCCGCTAAGGGCCGGTAACACCCTCGCTACCCCGGGAATTTCCGTCCCCTGACCCACTGCTAAGGTACCGATGAGCCCCCCCCGCCCCCATTCCCGCCATGGACAAGATCCCCCCCTCCCCGGTATCCGCCCCACACTGCTGAGGTACCGCTGCACCCCCTCCGCCCGTACCCGCCCCTCACGGACAGACCCCCCACCCCCCCTCACCGCGGGCGTTCATGGCGGCACCGGCAGCACGGTCCCGAGGCGGAAGCGGCTCTTATAGCGCCGGCACCGGAAGCCGGAAGAGGGGCCCGGGGCCGCGGCCGGGGGCGAGGGGGGGAGCGGCGAAGGGAGGGCGGACGGCGAGAAGCGAGGGACACGTTTAGGGCCGGTGGGACGGCCCCTCACAGAGAACCCTCACGCTGGCGCCTGGCGTCGGTGCCTGGCGGCGATCCCTGACAATGACCCCTCACATGGACCCTGGCAGCGATCCCTGACAACGACCCCTCACACGGACCCCTCTCGGCGGCCCCTCACACCGACCCCCTCACAGGGACCCCTCACAGGGACCCCTTACACCGGCCCCTCACAGGGACCCTTCACATGGACCCTTCACAGAGACCCCTCGCACAAATCCTCACACCGGCCCCTCACACGGAACTCTCTCACCGGCCCCTTTTGCCAGCCCCTCACAGGGACCCTTCACAGGGACCCCTCACAGGGACCCCTCACACCAGCCCCTCACACAGACCCCCTCACAGGGACCCTTCACATGGACCCCTCACAGGGATCCCCCACACTGGCCCCTCGCACAGATCCCCTCACAGGGACCCCTCGCACAGATCCTCACACGGACCCCACTCCCCGGCCCCTTTTGCCAGCCCCTCACAAGGACCCCTCACACCCACACAGCCCCAGCTCCAGAACCTTCCACACTGCCTGCAGCCCGTGGCCTCCCCGCCCCGAGGAGGGTCAGTGCTGGGGCTCTTTGTGGCACAAGCTCGGGTCAGTGCCAGGGGCACAGGCTGGGCTCTGCAGGGCTGGTGTCACCCTGGGTGAGTGGCACCCATCCGGAGCACCCCCATCCCACTGTCCCCTGCTCTATCCACACTGTGTCACCCCCTGCGCTGTGGCAGATCAGCAGGAGGGTTTGGGACAGCTCTCCACATCTGGTGGTGTTGAGGCTGAGTGCCCAGGAACATGAGGTGGCACTGCTGTGGCACCTTGAGGGACCTCCCTGAGCACTGGTGAGTCAAGGACACGCTCTGGATCACACTCCAGGCTGCCGAATTTTCCTCTTGAGGAACTGCCCGCTCCTCTGAGAAGAGCTCTGGTGCGTCACTGTTTCAAATTAATTTACAGCACGCAGTGTTTATTGACAGTGTTAGTAATGGACTATTCCAAGGCATGATGAGGCCTCAACAGCTTGCCAGGACCTTGAGAAAAGCGCTTGAGTGGCACATTTGTTGGGGGAAGGGATGGATGGAGATGTTTTCCACCCATCGTGGTGCTGGAGCAGTCACACTGGAACTCCACTGTGTGTCATCGAGCACTTGGGGCTGCCCCAAGCCCTGGTGAGCCATGGAGATGGGACGTGCAGCAGCAGTGCTGGGTGCCAGGCAGATTTTGCCCTGGCAAGAGAAGCTGAGACGCCCACAGGATCATTGGGAAGGGGCAGAGAGTTGGGTGGCCACCACCCCAACCAACGCCCTGTGGAATGGCACTGCAGGACAGAAAGCAGCTGTCAGCCCAGCACCTCGCTTCACTTGTGTGCATCAGCATCACCTTGCAGTAGAGATTCCTCTGCAGACTGATCCACAACCCGCATGCCTGACTGCACATGCATTCCTTGTTGGGATAAGCTTGGAGGCCAAGAGCTGGCATCATCTCATGCAGCCCACCCACCTCAATGGTGCTCCAAGGAAAGGTTCCCAGTGACCAGTTCTAACAGTTCTGACCCTCTAAGCAGCTGCTTAGAATCCACAGATGCAAAGAACCACTTATATTTTGAAAAAAAACATATAAACTTGATCCCAAAAAAACAGTTTCAGTGCTTTATCTCATCATCTCACACAATGGCTTTGGCTGACCACTAGAAATGATGTTTTCTGGGTGTTCTTTACCTGCAGCAAAATGAACAGAAGAAACGAAAAATCACCTCCTAGAAAAAAAACAAAACACAAGTAAGTTGAATTCATCTGGGCTGTGTTCAGCTCCAGAAATTTGCCAGCAAGCTGAGGATATGACAATAGGGTTTTTTCCCTTCCAGTGGTTACACACAGGAGTAGCCAGAGCCCTGGGATGGCCAGGGAAGGGCAGGATTTTTGTGTCTCCTGTCATGTTCCCAGGGACCCCTCTCTGCTGGGACAGAAGGTATGGGCTGATGCTCACCAGCCAGAACAAGAACTGGGTGGGTTTGTTATACTGAGTGAACTTCTGCAGATTCTGCCAATTTTAAAGAAGGAATTCATTTGGAATAAGTGTGAATAAGCAGTCAAAATACTTACAGAGCTGTTTCTTTGGGTTTCTTGAAGCACTGAAAAGAAAAGAAAAAAGCAGTCCGGTTATCATTCACGTTTCCTGGCTGTGGGGATATTGTTACAAATATTGCAAGTCCATAATGCCTTCCACATGAAATATCTTATACTTGATTTATCTACTGGTAATTCTAAAGCAGGAGGTAGTTTGCAGCAGTTTTCTAACAGTGAAAAGCAACATTATGAAATAGAATATAAAAGGTAGAAAAAAACCAGGGCACTGCAGCAAACAATGCCATTTTTTCCCTATGAAACTGGAGCTTTCCATACCTTTAGAAATTTCTCTCTTTGAGCCACAATTCCAAAAAGTATTGTGATTGTAACCACCACGATAGCAGCAATAACAGCCTCCTTGGGAAAAACAGGTTTTTTATCTGTCAGGAAAGAAAAAGTTGGATATGTGAGAAATTTGTGCAGTCACATAACCCAGAGCATTTCACAGGACTGTGGAAAGACATTTCTTTTCCCACAGCTGTCACTGCTGAATTGACTGTTGCTCTCCTTGCTGACTCTGTGTGTTAGTCCCGTGGAGAGACAGGAGCTGCGCCTGCATTTTAGTGAACTGAAGAAGGACTGAAACATCAGCTCCTGAAGAAGATGCCCCAGGCACTGTTATGCTCAGAAATAAGGCAGTCCAGAGGTACCACTGACACAGGTAACATCGCTTCCCTCCCTGTGCCAGGAGGACAGAAATGAAAGGGGTCTGGACAGAGGTGATTTAGTGTCACCAGTCTGAGCCCTGAGCGCCCATCCTGGAGTCACCTCTGGAGCATGACTTCTCTTGCCTTAAGCAGCTCCTTGGGCATGACAGAATCCTGTGGTCACAGTAAGATGCTTCAAGCAAGACCTGAGGTGCTTTAAACCACACTTGAGTGTGCCCTGTCAGCGTGGGAAGAGCAGCAGTGGGATGAGCCTGCCCCGGGTCACACTTGCCAAATGCTTTTGAACAACAGGTAGAGCAGGAGAGGCCCTTCCCAGTGCTGTTGTTCCAGGCACAGGTGCAGGGAGAGCTCCTTGCTGTTGCTGTGCCCTCAGAAATTCAGGGAATTCACCACACTCCACTTACCCCTTGTAATATAAATGGATAGTCGTCATTATGAAAGAGAACAGAGAGTTATTTGTAAAGCTTATTATCCAGCAGCAGCCTTGCTACCTTCAACTATGAGGTGGAAATCCCTTGTCCCGTTTCCCAGGCGTGATTCCACCACGCAGGTGTAGGTCCCGTTGTCAGACTTCTGCACTTTGGTGATGGAGAGCTGAAAGACCTCACTGGTCTGGTACAGCTTGTGGCGACTTTGCTGCAGGGTCAGGCTCTGGTTGTCCTTTAACCAGGTGCTTTGGGCTTGAGGGTTGGATTTGGAGTTGCAGGTCAGAGTAACATCTTTCTCTTCTTCCACGTGGAGGGTCTCCTCTCCACTCAGCTGGGGAGGGACTGTTCACAGGAATGCAGTTCAACAGGTCATTAATAATGCTGCTCATAGAATCACAGAACCATTGAGGTTGGAAAAGCCTTCTCAAACTGAGTCCCACCCCTCTCAGCTTGGGTCCAGCCATTAACCCAGCACTGCCAGGGCCACCACAAAACCACATCTCCATGTGCCATATCTTTTAAATCCCTGCAGGGATAGTGTATGCACTGCTGCTCTGGGCAGCCTGTGCCAGGACTTGATGACCCTTTCAGTGAAGGAATTTTCCTTAATACCCAATCTAAGCCTCCTGTGGTACAACTTGAGGCTATTTCCTCTTATTGCTTTTTACCTGGGAGAAGAGACTGACCCCACCTTGCTCCAGCCTCGTAGAATGCCCACATTTAACACAAAATAAGTTCCCTTCACACATCCCTCGTGCTCCTTGTTCAGTGTTCTAACAGATCACAGTAGTGCAGCCTTTCCTGATTCCTGGGAATAAGGAGGGCAGTCAGTGGCAGAGACTGTCACTCCAGTATTTCCTCTGCCCTGACTTGTATCCTTAGGAAATAATCTAGGTGGAGGCAAGGACATATCCAGAGTATCTTTCTTAAGGTCCCACCCACTCCCATAAAAGAGCCCTTAGATCAGCCATAAGCACCACTGTGGGAAGGGAGTGTCTTATCACGTGAGTTATCTCCTCCTAAACGCATTTTTTCTCGGTGAAGACAGCACAGAAGGGTGCAAAACACCGCCCAGCCAGAGCTGCTCGGCCCACAACTCCATCCCACCCCAGCCATTCCACACAGGAATCCACCACGGCGACTCACACTGCACATCCAGGGTCACAGCCACCTGCACAGCCTTGTCCCGTGCCAGCCTGCACGTGAAGGTGACCCCGTTGTCAGACTCGTTGACCGGGGATATGCAGATGTTGCTGACGTTCACTTTATTGCCATCCTTCAGATCCACTTGCCCCGCTCCGCGGTACCAGAGCAGCTCCTCGGGCTGGCTGCTGTTGTGCACAAGGCACGAGAGGGAGATGGCAGGGCTGAGCCCTGTAGACAGGGTGAAGTCAGCAGCGTGGTTATTTACAGACAGTTCCAAACCTGCAGAAGAAGGAGGACAAGGACATTTAAGCATCCTAAGCCATGTTCTTCCCACAAAAGCTGCCCTGCTCACTTCTCCATGCCTTGCCCTTGGAGGAGGGATGAGACTTTCAGGTTTCAATCTAACAGCTGTTTTCAGGTGGAATGTCAGTTTTTGAGACAAGAAGCTGTCTTCATCTCAAAGCTTCCTCCACAGTTATTTAAAATAAAAATCGGCCTTTTGTAGATGACTGCCGGAACACCAAGGCCTGACCTGTGACAACAAAATGTCTGAAGCCAGGACTGACCATGTGACACCCAGCAAAAGGTCATTTCCATCCCATCACCCTCCTGCTGCCAATCCCGGCTGCAGCACCACTGTGCTCACTGTTTGACACTCTGTTTTTCAGTTGGAGCAGGATGCTTTGGGGGTATAAATGAGTTAATCAGCCCCTCAGCTGTATCCTGGCTGTTGCAGAGCTGCAGTTTGTCAAAGGTACAGACCTCAGGACAACCAGTATGGGAAATAAATTATTGTAATGGGATAAAACTCACTGCTGCCACCTGGGCCATAGAATAATAAATGAAAAATACAGCTCAGATTGTAAAGGTATTAAGCTCCTGGGAATATAAAGAAGTCTGAAGGTCCCTGTCTGAAGGTGTTTCCAGGTGGCCAAACCCATCACACTTCTCACTGCTTAGAGCAGGTTTGGACACTGTGGCCTCATCATCCCTGCTGCAATAATGCTGGAAAACACTGACATTTCCCCATTCCCTTCTCTGCTACTCTCAAAACAGAGGTCAGTTTTCAGACAGTCCTCTGGGGATGACCTGCAGAACACTCGAAATGCTGCTGTGGCACATCACCCAGCCCTGGGCAGTTGCAATAATTGGTGTGATGGGGCTTGGACAAAGCCAGGATGGATTTTTCCATTGCTTACCTGTGGCCACACATGCCAAGAAGGAAACAGCAAGGACGGGCACTCCGTGGGAGAGGGCGAGGCTGCTTCTCTGCACCATCTCGGAGCAGAGCTGGCTCTGTTGGAGAGAGGGTCACAGCACTGCTGCCTCTGCCCAGGGCTCGCAGGGGTTAATCCCTGCAGCCATCAGACACCCCGGGGAGAGCCCCCACAGCAGGCACAGGGTCACCAGGGGATAAACTCAGTCCATTGTTGCAGGGCATTTTCCAGTTCAGAGCAGATTCAAGGGGGTTTTATGTCTCTAATCTCCATTACATGAGTTTGTTGTCCCTGATCACCTGTCAGTCAGGGGAACCCGTCTCTGGATCAGGTAGCACTGGACTTACCTTGGGAAGAGTCTCTGGAGAGGCTGCTTCAGCTGGGAAATGCACAGTTCTTTCCCCTCCTTATTTATAGGGTCTGAATTTTAATATTTTATGGTTGCTCAGTAAGAAGTGAGTCTATAAAATGGGTTCAAGGCCTCGTTCAATTCCTGGATTTCTGAGCTCCCACAAGACTGAAGTATTTGCTGGGCTCTGCTGGCTGTTTTATGAGACTTTCTGAGGCAATGAGTAACTAATGAGAGAGTTCCTGCATCAGCCATAAAGACTTTCAGCCAAAAATAATACCTTTTTTTCCCCAGCTTTCTGTGTGTTCACAGCACTATTTCAAGCCACAGGGATTTTATCCTAGATTATCCTAGAGCAGGAGTAGACTCTGATTTGTCCCTTTCTGCCCAAAGCTCCATTGCCGTGTCCTCCTTTGAGTGGAAAGTGAAAAAATTCACTGATTCAGACTTTGAACTGCATGTTGGCAGAGGAGAGAGCAGACATTGTCCTGCTCACCAGTGTGTACCCCCAGCTTGCTCTTGTGCTTAGCTCAGCCCTGGGCACCCCCCAGCACAGAGCAAGGGGGTCTGTCCCAGCTGTCCCCTCGGCTGGGACAGCTGTGCCCGGGCTGTGTGTCCAGGACACAACTGAAGCACTTGGTTATGGTGACGTGCTCACAAAGCACGGGGTCCTTGCAGCTTTCAAACGTGTTGTCACTGCTGCCAGTGTCCTTGCAGGCACATCACTCATCAGGAATGGGCTCAGCAGAGCTATAAAGTGCATTTCATGAGCAGGAGGAGCCTGGGATGTGTCCTCAGTGTTTTCTTGGCCTGTGGACGCTGTGTCCCAGCTCAGTGACACAGAAATGGGCAGGGAGGGCTCCTGCTCAGGGGCTGCTGCCTGCACACACACAGGAGCACACAGCACTGCTTATTTGTGGGGCTGTTGCAAACAAGGGTCACCTTTGACTGTTTCTTAATATAATTCTTAGAGTGTTTCTTAATATAATTCTTTCTGTGTTTATGGGTTTACCCTTAAAACCAACAGGGAATCATTCTTGGTTAAAAAAGTATATGTGTACAAAAGTCCTCTGAAGAGAGAGTTCTCAGTCCCCCTTCTAGAAAACTGTCCTGCCCTTGTAGAATTCAACTAAATGTTCTTCCTAGGAGTAAAGTGATCCCTGTGGTTTGGAATTAAGCTGAGTTGAAATAGAGAGGGATTCAAAAGAATGGACTGGGAAGTGTCTCATGTGCTCCCACCACAACGTGAGCCAAGGGCAGGAAAGTGAAGTCCATGCTCCCTCTGGTCACTGCACTGCACTGATTGACACTCCAGAGAAGACAGAGGTGGTTTGGAGTAAGTGAGGATGTATGGAAGGAAAGAGTGGACTTTGGGAGTTTTAATGTAGAAATGACAGTAGGGGAGAAGATTGCCAGGCAACAGCTGTTCTGGGGGGGTTTGTTATGATGTGAGGCCCAGCACCAACTGAGACCTGGGTCAGATTCTGTCCCAGCAGGTCCATGACAGGCACTGAGGTGAGCTGAGGTTCATCTGGAGCAATGGCAGTGTCCTCTTTAGCAATGGGCTCAGGATCTGCTGAAGGAAGAGGGACAAGAAAATCAAGATGTTACCTGGCCAGAGGCACTGAAAGGCAGCTGTTTAGACCAGGTAAGAATTACTTTCGCAATGGCTTTTTACACTTTTCTTTTCATACAGGGTGTAATTAATCTTGTGGGTGTCTAATTACTGTTAGGTCTAGAGTTTTGTGGGTTGCGTTCTCCACCTTTCCATTACATTTTGGAGGGACGTAAACCTCATGTTCCAGAATGCAAAGCAGCCACTAATGACTCAGACTGGGAGGAACCTCTTCAAGGAGGCAAGAACTCCATAACTCTCCAGAACAAAGGATCCAACCCTCACATTTGAGGTACTTGGATCTGCACTGCCAAGGCTGGATTGGACAGACCATGGGCTAGAGTCAGTAATCCACCACACCGGTTCCTGCTCGTCATCCTTGTGGCAACACTGCACCAACAAACCCAGAATAAGACTGTTGTTAAATATGACTCTGAACAGCCTCAAAGGAATTAATTAATAAGCACCAGTCTATTCCTGGGTGTAATCCAAGCCTTAGAAACCTGAGCAGAGAAGATTTAGAACATGATAGAGATTGAGCAGAAGTTTTTTTTCCATCGGATCTCTTAACCTCCAACTCCAAACTTCCCAGCAGCTGGGTTCTGTGTGGATCTCCTCAGTGCCTGCAGGAGCAGGAAGCACAATTCCTAATCCTCCACACTCTCACTGGCAGATGAGATCTTGATTTATACTCAGCAGTTGTGAGGGTTGATGGTTGCTCCTGGAGTCAGGGGCATGGCAGGATCTGCACAGACGTGTGGAAACGTGGATTGTATCTATGGTTTTGTCAAGCAAACAAAGGCTGTAATCCTGCTCCAGAAAACATGTTTCTGCAATAGTGCCCGAGGCTCTGCTCTAAGGCTGCTCCTATCTTCCTACTCTTTGTGGTTCCCCACTTCTAATCCCATCTTAATATGTGGTGCTACATATTTTGCAACATTTCCATTGTTGGAGGATGACTGTAACACCAAATCCTGTGCCTCTCCTTGCCAGATAACTGGGCTGGAAACCGAGGCTGTCCGGGAATGCTGCTTGAACTTACTCAGCACTCCTGTTCCCTCCCACAAAAACTATTTGCCCAATGTTTTTTAAAAACATTGTGGAGATATCATGTGCCCTGATTTCTCCCAGCCTAGATCCAGCATATTTCTTGCTGATGAGATAGACAGATCTCAAGTATTTTTTCATAAATTTGTTAGTAAATCTATGTTCTGGTGATGTTTATATACAGGTTCACATGCCATGCCACTGAACACAGAGGAATGATGAGTGAACTTTATCCTTGGGATGGAATAGGAAAAACTAAAGAATCACTAAATCAGTGAATATTTTGAAATTCTAAAATAAATTCAAATGGAAAACAGCATTAATGAAGAAACAGATCCTGTATCAATAAAGTGGAAGAGAAGCCCTCGGGTAGGTGAGGCTCCAGCACAAGTGTTGGACGTGGATGCCACCTGCTGGGTACCCACCCACGGAAGCTGATGGGGAGCAAAGTCACCTGGGAGAGCTGGAAACCGGCTGAGAGCCCTGTGATCACCTTGGCAGGAGCTCCAAGGCAGGAATCCCGTAGAAAGCTGAAGCCACACTCAGGACTGGGGAGGATGCTAAACCTGGTGCCTGCTTCATGCTCATGGCAAGTACAGGACATTCCCGAGCAGAATTCCCAGAGCTGCTTCTCTTTCAAGACTGTATTCTGCTGTGGCTGCTCTACAGCCTGGACCTCAGATATTTTTGTCTACCTAGGAACTTTCATCACCAGTAGGATTTCTTGGAAGTGCTCTCTGCTGTGAAACCAAGTGGTGATTTGATCTTGTGAAGTGCTGCCAAACAATATTAGCAGTTTTAACTTCCCTGCTGTGGGGTCATCCCGCGCTCCCTCTGCGAGGAATCTGCAAGGACTGAGCTGCTTCATCTTTCCAGTTCACGGGGGACCATTTGCTGCTGATCTTCAGGAGAAAATCACATTCCTGCTCCATGGTTGGAAGCACTGTGGAGTGTGGTGAGGCAAAAGCCTCAGCTCCTGAGTAACCACCTTTTTGAGTGCCACAGCACTGGCACAAGGCAGAGATGAGGAGGAGGAGGGAGAGGAAGGGGAAAGGGAGGAGGAAGAGAAGGAGGAGGCAGATCAGTCCCATACTGGATATTTGCTCACTCAGGGATGTGCAAGTCAGAGCTCTCCTGGGCTGGCCCAAGGAGATGCGAAGAGTTTGTTGTTACTGGCTGCTGAGCAAATGAGCTGGTGACTCATCAGTCTTTGCCACATGCTGCTTTTACAACTGGCCTGCAGGAGTTCCAGACAACTGGGCTTTTATCAGCTAAAAAGGGAAATGAGCTCAGTTACTCTGGCTAAATCCAGAGCAATCCATTTGTAGACTGAGGACTTAAAGCTATATAATGGTGATCACTTTCAAGAGAGCCACATTCTCTCTTGACATTTCTCCTCCTTTTTGGTTTAAGAACATCCTGATGACCAAGGTCTTTTGGCTTTTCCAGTTTAATTTTATCTGGGGTATCTTTTTGATGGATAACCCCTGTTTCCTGCTTGTTCCTCTCCTAATGTTTGTGCAGACCAGACGAGCCTCAAGAAGGAGAAGCCAATTCACTCTCCCTTTCCTCGGGGCCCTTCTGATGCTGTACCACGCTTGGCTCACACACAAGTTGGCATCATCTGATCTCCTGCACAAAGGATGCTGGAATGCCATGAGATGAAGGAGCCATACCACTGATGGTTCCCCTCAAAATCAGTTTTATATGCTAGACTTGGGGCTTGTGTCTCCAAAAGGAAATGCCAGAGCTGGGAAGCAGATGTGTACATGAGATACTACTGAAAAGTTAAACAGGAATTGGCAGGAAACTGCTGTTGGAGATGGACGCTTCCATTGTTTTATAGACTGCAAAGTGATGTTTGCAGAGGAAGGTGTCCTGCCTTTAGTCCTTATCACCTCACCTGCCTCACAAAGGTAATTTGATGGAGGAAGCCCCAAAGTACTGTTTATATCTCCTCTGAGGCTCATGGCAGGGCAGTCACAGCCACATGCAATGCAAACATCGCACTGTTAGAATGTCTTTAATCCCCAGAGGTCCGATCTGAGCAGGCAGCTCGCTCAGGGCTGGGGAAGACGGAGGCACCAGGAGCAACACCTTGTGTCCCATGAGCCACAACTTGTCACTGTGTCCAGGCAAAGGCCACCACGTCCTTCCTCCCCAGCTCCTGGTTTGTGTTCCGACTTTATCCGCTGGAGAGGTGGGGCCTGTCGTGACCCCTCCAGGGCACCGGGGCATCGCCCGGTGCTGCTGTTTGTGCCCCTGAGCGCACTGACTCCGTGTTGGGTGATCCGCCTCTCCCGCAGCGGTGAGCGCCGTGGAACCGCTCATGCAGGGGCGTTCGCGAGGGCAAACAGCGAGCGCGACGAGCGAGAGGCCGCATTGTCCTGAGGGAGAACGGAGCCCCCCTGCCCTCGGAACCCCTCGGAGCCCGAGCGACCCCGCTCCGCTCCCGCCGAGCCCCGCACCGGGGCCGGCCCGGGGCCCGCAGGGGGCGCCGCGGCGCACGGTACCGCCCATCTCGTGACGTAACGCCCACACCGCCTCTCATTGGTCTCTCACCGCCCCGCCCGGGCGGCTCCTCCCCCGCGGCCGCCGCTGATTGGCGAACACGGAGCAGGTCCCGCCCCCCGCGGCAGCGCCACCGCCCCCTGGGCCCGGAGCCGGAGCGGCGCCGCGGGGCCGGGGCGTGCGCGGGGCCATGGCGAGCGCGGCGCGGGGGCTGCGGGCGATGCCGCGGCTGCTGCCGCTCCTCTGCGCGCTGCTGCTGCCCTCGCTGCAGAGCCCGGCCCGCTCCCCCCACATCAAGAAAGCGGAGGCGGCGGCGGCGGCGCCCGGCGAGGCGCTGCGGTACCTGCACTCGGCCGAGCTGGGCGAGGCGCTGCGGGCGCTGGAGGCCACGGCTCCCCCGGGCCTGGTGCGGCTCTTCAGCATCGGGCAGTCGGTGGAGAAGCGGCCGCTGTGGGTGCTGCGCCTCACGGCCGGGCTGGGCCCCGAGCGGCCCGACGAGCCGCCCGGCGGCGCGGCCCTGCCCGGGCGGCCGCAGGTGAAGCTCGTGGGGAACATGCACGGGGACGAGCCGCTGGCGCGGCCGCTGCTGCTGCGCCTGGCCTGGGAGCTGGTGCTGGGCTGGGCCGGCGGCGACGAGCGCATCGTCCGCCTGCTCAACACCACCGACCTGTACCTGCTGCCCAGCCTCAACCCCGACGGCTTCGAGCGCGCCCAGGAAGGCGATTGCGGCGGCGGCGGCGCCGAGGGCGGGCGGGAGAACAGCCGCGGCCGCGACCTCAACCGCAGCTTCCCCGACCAGTTCGGGGACGCCGAGCCCAACCTGGAGCCCGTGCCCGAGGTGAAGGCGCTCATCGACTGGATGCGCCGCAACAGGTGAGTGCTGCCCGGCCCCCTCTGCCCGTCCCCTCTGCTCGGCGTGCCGCTCCGGGCAGTGGGAGACCCTCGGATTCACTCCCCGAAGGTGTTAGCCAGCTTCCACCCCTTCCCGGTGCTTCCCAGCAAGGCCCGCGGGGAAGGAGAAGTAATTTCCCCACCTGTTTATCCCCAGCCTGCCTCCCTGCAGCCGGGACCATCCTGCGCTGGGGAGAGCATTTGGTGGCCCCAGGTTTTGTGCAGCTGCCAGGGAGCTGCAGCAGCCCCGCGGGGCACAGCCCGTGTGCCCTGCACACACCCAGGTGTTCTGGCCTCCATGGCCATCTGCGTGTCTCCCATCTCGCCGAGTGTGTGGCTGGAAACTTCTCACCTGCTTTGCTGTGAGCTTGTCAGTGGGTCTTGCTCTTAGGGCCGATAATGCTTACTCCACAAGCTGTGGGATGCTGGAAATATTTGGGGCTAAGCATCTATGTACGACCACGTTAACAAAGTTGTGTTGGACAGGGCTTCTTCCTCTCATCTTTGTGTTGCATGGGAAATTCCCTGGATTTAGCAATAATGCTATGTGCAGCAGCATTTCCAAAGACTGGCCCTGTTTCTACAGCTGCCTTCCCCATGAGTTCAGTTGAAGCACGTGGGGCTGAGCCTCGAGCATCCCTGCTGACCCGTTTGTCTCTCTCCATCCTAAGGGGTAGCCCAGGGGCAGGCTGCTGCCTGGAGTGCAGCAGCCCAGGAGGGGAGATGGTGCCTTTAAAGCCCAGCTCTGGTGTGGGGGCCTGGGGCAGCCTCAGAACATGCAGTGGCCCAGCTGGGCACTGATTCTTCATTTGCCATGTGTTCTTCAGAGAGCTCTGTAAGGTCCAGATTACAAAGGTCAACTGTGGGAAAGTGTGCAGAGAAAGCAGCAACACACTGCAGCAAACTGTGGCCCTCTTCCCAAAGTAGGGATAGAAAGAGATGAAGAGTGGGGTGACAGTGCACTCTAGGGCTGTTGATTGATTCCAACCAGCACACAAAACATTCATCGTCCTATAGTGTTTGCTCATGTTTAGGAAACAAAATTTACATGAACAAATGATCTTCATTAAAACTTGGTGGATGGCAGTGCCCATGGGGATGGTGCTGCAGAGGAATTGCAGAAACTTCAGAAGTAACTTCTTGTCCTAAGAATCCTTTAGGACAGCTCTGGTGCAGCACTTTGCACTAAAATCCCTCCAGATTTGGTTCAGCTCAAAATCAGTTACTGGGGAAACTCATGAGCATTCTTTATATACTTTTGAAAATGCCTTGAGCTTTTTTATTTTTTTTTCTCTTAGTATGTGAGGTGGGATTTGCTATCCCACCTATATTTGCTATCACCCTCAGCCAGGGTGAAGCAGGAAGAACGTGGTGCTTTGTGTGTCCCTCTGCCTGGCAGCACCAGTTAATACTGGTGTAATTGTTAGACTAACATAACTGCTGATAGAAAAATGAATGGGTAAACAGAACTGTGTGATTAAAAAGGGAGATAGGGGGTGTAATGCAATTTGTGTGCACTATTTTAAGCAAGGTAGAGGTATTGGTCACATTACCTCTGCTTGGAAACCAAATCCCATTTGAGCAAATGCACAGGAGAGTTCTTTTTCTCCTCAGTGCTGTGTTTGGTGGGAAGAGGAGAACAGAGAAAATTACCTTTGGGATTCGTTGAAATGCTTGTGCAGCCTGTGATCAGACTGAAAGGAGATACGGGGCATGCCCTGCTATATTTTCTGACTTGAGATTTTAAAAACTCTGTTTCACATCCAGATTTTATTTGTGAATTAATTCTGTTGCACATACCAGGTGTACTCAGAGCTTGACAAGAGTACATTGCTGTGTCTGTCACCGAGGTTGGGGACTTGGTCTTAGGCTGCAGAAAAAAAACCTGTTCCATCTCCAGAACTGATTTCACTTCCAGTATGTGCATTTTGCCTCATTAATCCAAAACAGAGTTCGGGGGCTCCAGAGAGCGTGATTTGGGTGGGGAAGCAGCAGATTAACTGGTCGGGTGGCTGTAGCCAACTTCCTGTTGCAATGTTTCCAGTGTGACTTTTTCTCCCTTTCCTTCCCAACCCCAGGTTTCTGCTCTCTGGCAATCTCCATGGTGGCTCTGTGGTGGCAAGCTACCCCTACGACGACTCGCCCACGCACAGGCTCACAGGAGTTTACAGTAAATCGGCTGATGATGAAGTCTTCAAGTATTTGGCAAAAGCTTACGCTTCACATCACCCCATCATGAGAACTGGCAAACCCAACTGCCCTGGAGAGGAGGGAGAGACCTTCCCAGATGGCATCACAAATGGTGCCCAGTGGTATGACGTGGAAGGTAAGCTGTGCTCACCTGAGAACTCACATCCAGACCAGTGGTGATTATCACAGAGGAAAGGACTGGGGCTTAAGTGATATTTTTAGCTTTGGATGTGTTCTAGCAGCTTGAAATGAAGAGAGGTGGCATTGTGGGAACACCAGCTGATGAGTAACAGCCTGGGAGGTGTTTGTAGGGAAGAGATCACAGCAAACTGAAGGGTTCTTCCTGACCCCCTTACGTAGTGGAGGGTTGTCCTGCACGTGGGAGGCTTCATTTGCCAAATGAATTCCTGTAGGTCTCTTGACAGTTGCTAAATTTTGATACAGGAAAGAGGAAATTATTCTCAACGGTTTTAAACCAATACCAATGTTCTGTGAGGTCTTTTAACCTCTGAGCTTGTAATTTTGTAATTATAGAATAACCTGCTGTAAGGCTGTGTAAGATTCAGATACATGTTCTGAGCTAACCAAGGAGTTCTTGCTGAAAATGGGGTGTGCAGCTCTTCCATGGACTGCTCTCCTCGTAGACCTGTGTGGGAGGTGACAGCCTGCATGACTTGTTCTTATCCACCAGTGTGGGAGATCTAGAAGGGATCTGAGATTTGCCCTGCAGGGGCCTCTGGGAGAGCTCCTGATCCCTCCATTGTGCAGCTGTGCATGGAAGGGAGCGGAACAGGAGCAAACGACCTCCTGGTGCCACCACTCTGCCTGTGCAGGTGGAGCTTACAGGCCTGGCTCAGCCATGCAGTGGGTTGCTGTGTGTGTGTGTTGGTTTGGTTGAAAATTGAAATAATTATTCATGTGAGGAGAAGCTCTCATGGGAAAGAGCTCCCAGGTTACCCCGTTGCTGTGGCTCCTTGGTGGATATTGTACAGGCAGGGCAGGAACTTCTGTGGTGAGAACACAGCAAAAGAGTTGCAGAAATGATCTCAAGTACTTGTGTTGCTGTGCTGCTCTGCTTTTTTTTCCCCTTCTGCTGTGGCTGAGGGATGATGGCTGAAGTGCTGAGCAAGCAGTGACAGGCAATGCTGTTTATCCTTCAGAGCTTGCAGCTTAATGATTTCTGGTAAGACAGTGTCTTTCTGGAGCATGGGCTTTGCACCAGAGTCCTCTGTTAATTCTGCATCCAGCTTGCTTGGGAAGGCTGGAGAGGGAACCATTATAGGTTCTGAACACATCATCTCTGAGCTGGAAGAGGAAGGCTTGAATTTTAGCAGTGGTTGAATCATCCCCCAGGATTTCACTGGGCAAATAAGATGTTGTGTTCAAATAAGATGTGGTTTGATCTCTTTCTCTACCAGCTGTCTCCTTCCCTCTACCCTGCTGTTTGCAGGCTCAAGGTTCATTCTGCTGCTGTGAGAAGTCCAGCAGGAGGAAAGTTTGTGTAATCTGGTGACTTGGCTGGTGAGGGAACAGGATATCCTGGATGATCTGTGCTGCCTTGTTGTGGTGGCTGTTACGGGCAAACACCTCGGATGGGAAGTTTCTTTACTGCAGCTCTGAGATCTTCTGTCCTTGTAATGAAATGGGGTGGGTGTGCTCTGAAAGGAAAGTTATTCCAGAGCTTTGGGTCTGTGTTCTGACCCCAGAGAGCTGCACTTTCCACTGCAGGGATGACTTTTTCATCCTCCTGCTTGGCTGTCAGGCTGGTTGGTGGCTGTGGCACTGATGTGTGAACCTTGCAGGCTGCCTTTGCTTTGTCATCAGTACAAAGAAATGGCATCACTTTCCTTGCAGAGGAAATAAAAGGTGTGAACTGCAGACCAGATTGCTCTGTGCTGCTGTCACTGTGGTTTATATCTATCCAATAGCCTCCAGCACCCAGTCTCTGCAGAAATAAACCCTTTCTCCGGGACAAGTCACAGGCTGGGGCTCAGCACTGATGGCTGTAGGTCACTCACGGGCAGAGATTGCAAGGATGATGCACTGACGTGGACTCTGAGAGTGGAACATTGCTCAGGGTGACAGCAGCAGTTCCCCCAGAGCCAAGGAATTCATGTAAAATGTAACCTAGGGAGAGCACGGGTGAACTGACCAACACCATGCGTGTAATTTGATGTCGTGTCAATTCACCCCTTCGAGGCTGTAGGTTTCAGTGTTTATTTTTAGTGGTGGATGAGGAGCAGGCAAAGGGGAGTCAGTTGTAAGTGGTGTGACAGAAGCAGCAAAACCATCAGAGAGGCTGTTTTGAGTCATCTGAGTTGCTCAGCTCTGTGCCAAGGACTGCAGAGGCTCGTGCTCGGATCAGGAGGCCTTTCCCAGGGATTGCAGAATTGAAATGTGTGGTGAAACGAGACTGGGGAAATCCCAGTGCCTCAGCTGAGCTCTAGAGGTAGAGAACCAGGGCTCCTGGTTCTGTGCACACAGGGCATGTGCTTGAGGCCTCCAGACCAGGTTGTGCCAGAAGAGACTCCTGCAGGTTCCAAGTGAACTCAAGCCAGGAAAAACAAAGAAATGAGAACACAATGTTTCAACAGGTGGAAATTTTCCTGCCACATTTTATCATGTGAAATCAAACATGCTGGAGAGCAACCTGCCACGGGATTCATTGTCCCAGAGTTACCAGTTCAATTTCATGCTGGTGCCAGACTCCATTAACTTCCATTTGAGTTTGCAAACAGCCTTTTACATGTGTCAGATTGAGGTGGCAAGTACAAACCATGAGAGTAATTGCTGAGGTCAAGTGTGCACAGAGGAAGATGGATCTCTGCCAGACGGCTGAATTTGGCTCCTGCATTCCAGCTGCTGCAGATAAGCACATTGGTGGCTGGGATGCTTTTAGAGGCTATCTCTGGTGTGCATGCTCTTTCTCATCCTTTTTAACCTCTGAGGGTTTTAACTACCAAGCGGCTGGTTCAGATCAAGGGAATACATGCAGTGTTGGGCTGGGGTGTGGAGAGCAGTTGAGAAAGCACTCTCAGCTGTGGCCACGATGTGCTTTGCCTTTGTGTTGTTCAGAGATCCAGATCAGAAACTAAATTCAACATGAGCATATTTTGTGGGCAGCCTTGGAAGGTTTGTTTTTACATGCAGTCCCTTCCTAAAATGTATTTTCTTGCTGGTTTGACTCCCTCATGTCCATGTGTTTGAGATATTTCCGGTGTCTACCGGGAGGCACTTCTCAGGTTGAAAGTGGATTTTGGTTACCTGTGTGCTCACTGGGTTGTTTTGATTGTGGTTACCAGCCACACTGAGCTTCCAACCAGCTTTTAGTGGCATCCAGCTAAGTGCAGTTAAAATAAGTGCTGAGAACAGTGTGGCATCACTGTGGTGGCCTCTGTTTCCTGGGCATGGCCGAGGGCACTTGCGCAGAGTGAGCTCTTGTGGAAGCTCTCTGCCATGTCTTTCTGCACAATTTGCTGCACTTATGTGCTTGTATTTTCATGAAAGTCTTGCTGCAGTTCTTTTTCTTCTTGAGAGAAGTATTGGCTTGGTGGTTTGAATGTCTTAAGGCCTCTTCTCACATCTATCCTGAGCTGCTGGGCAGTGCTGTGCTGGTGCAGCTCCTGGGGACACTCTGCCCTTGTCTTTGAGAAAAGGCTGCTGGGCTGGGCTGCTCTGGGTCATGCAGCTGCTGCAGTTGGGAGCCCAAACCTCACCTCCTCTGAGTTTTAATGATTGCAGTCTAATGGACCAGAGCATTCTTCTGCCTGCTTGGTGCTGCTGCTGGTGCTCACTCAGTCCCATGCTATGAGCTAATCAGTTCTGAGCAGAGTCAGCAACTTCTACCACGTATTGAATCATGGCTCCAGCTTGCTTGGTGCCATCTGCTCTCTCTGCAGAGCAGACATGACTGTTTCTCTGCTTTAACTTAGCTGCAGGTTCCTTATCTGCTGGTGTCTGTTCCAGTGAGAGCTGGAATTAGTTTTCTGCATAATGCAGTTTGAAAATAGAGTCCTTCGTGGCTGGCCTGGCAGGCTTCTCCTGGCACGTGGAGTATTTATGGTATCTGGATCCTCAGGCTTGACTCTAGAGAGCTGCATTCTCCTGGTTTGAGCTTGGCAGGGAGCAGAGGCCCCCCTGTCAGTGTGAGCTCTGCAGTGTTTGTGCTGCAGGAGGCCTGGGATCCCTGCCTGAAGCACAGTCCTGATTCTCAGGGAGTGGGTCAGAGCAGGAGAGAGGTTTGTTCTGGGCATTTCTGTGACCTACTGCCAGCCAGGGACTGACTTGCTGTGCCACTAAGCTGCTCACTGATAAAAAAAGGGGAAGGGTGCTTCATGAGGAGGCTGAAACTTCACAGTGTGGGCTAAAAGACACCCCATGATTAAAATGCTGAAGTAAATCCAAGGGGTTATCCCAGATATTACCCAAACAGAGTAGAAGCACTGTAGTCTGGCAGTTTTCTCCCTCGGGTGTGTATTTTCTGCTCTGCTCCATGAATGCAGGGCCCTGCTCATGGCAGGCTGAGTACAGATCTCTCTTTACCCCTCTGGGTCTCTGCATAGTCAGGGGAGGCGGTGCAGATGGTATGTGGGAAAATACGTAATTCCACATGCTGTAAAAATAACTGTCCTGCTCTGCAACAGAGCCGTGTGAAGGCCAAATATGTGCAGTGGATACAATCCAAATTTTCAAGAATGCAGTGTACTACTTTCTCCAAGAGACAGTTTTACCAGAATTGATGTAGCAAGCTCTAATTTAGTCCGTTGCTGCTCTATTATGGGTGAGCATCTGTCCTAAATTTGCTTGAATGGCAGATGAAGCACTAAATATGTTTCATAATGGCTCTGGTTTACGTTTTTGGATGTTTTCAAATGCATTAATGTCCTGCTAGGAGCAGATGGTTATGGGCTGGCAAATCGTTTCTCTCGGCGCAGTGTTTACTGGCGAGAGAGCAGCCTGCTGTGCCTGCCTGTTCTGAGCCTGGTAACAGGAGCTGAATGAAGCTGAGGGTGGATCAGACCCACAGCTCTTGTTTCTCTAACCCCTTGAACTGAGTTTGAGAGTTAGAAAGTCCTCCAGGACATTGTGGCCCCCTGTGCTGGACAGGAAAAAGTCTCTTTCCTGTTTTGATGTCAGCCCGTGCACAAGCTGCATTGCTCTCCTTCTGGCTGCAAGGGACATTTGATTTGTTACAATAAAAGCTCCGTGTTCCCTTAGCAGCACACTCCCAGGAGAACTGAGAGGAACTGGGACATCTTTGTTGTGGTCCCATCCCACACATCTTCCCAGGGGGCTGTTCTAAATCCTACTGTATGCTGTTAGTCCATCCCTGCTTTACCCAGCTGCAGTGGGGCTGTTGAATTCAGAGCAGTGGACTGTGACCTTCTGGGCCACCACCTCTGGTAGAAGCCTTCTCTGCTTTGTCAAGTGCTGCTGGTTTTCAGCTCTTCCTGCCCAGGCATTAACACAGCCCCTGCCAGTGCCAGGCAGTGCATTTGCATCAGGATATGGATCCATTCTGGCTGGTTAATTGGCCAGTGTCACGGAGGGTCCCTCACTTCAAGGGGCTTGTGAATGATTAGGAAGCTACTCAAAGGAAATGAGGTCTGTTGGCACAGCACTGATGCAGTGCTTCACTGGGCCAAGCAAAGGATGGGTGCACAAAATCTGCATTTCTAGCAGACCTTCCTGCTGGGGCTCTGCTGGCTGGTGTCATGATGTCTGCCACAGCTCTTTGCTTTCCTTTTCCTGGACTTGACACCTGCCTCCTGTGGAGAAAATGCATTGCTGTTTTCTGAGAGAGGAACTTCTGAGAGTCAGTTCAACTCCCTCAACGCATGCAGAAGAGTCTGTGGGCCCCTGTGTCCAGGTGACCCTGGCAGGAGTCACTCTGTTGCTGTGGAGGTTGCAGGTGCTGCTGTACAGGTTGGGTTGGAGCTGTGTAGGAAGTGGTGGCCAAGGCTGTGACCCACCAGTCTGCCTGTGTTATAACCAAAGAAGCTTGTGTAAGCCAGAAGACTTTGTCACATGCAAGAAACAAGTGTGGTGTGTCTTCCTCGCTGACACAACTGCCTGGTTGGGTGGTGGGAGCAATCCTTTGATGTGGTGAGGTTTAGCAGGGTGATTCTGACACCTGTTTCACAAACGTGTGGTTTTGCTAAGAGGCTTTTGGGAGAACAGTTGTCCTTGAAACTGATTCCAGTGTGCAGATTTGAGCTGCCAGCTCCCAAGTTGATAGTCTGGTATTCTTTTCTATCAAAGGCCTCAAACTCATTTTGAGTGAAGTAACCTCTCTTGCAGGCAGACCTCACAAATCTTGAGGTGGCTTAGAATGCTCAGGGGAGGACTTGGCAGCTGGAATGCTCAGAATCTGGTGTGCCTGCCCTGGCACACTGGGTTTGTCATGTCTGGAAATGTAAAATGAACCTGTGTGAATTCCCAAGAGCTGTGCTGATGAGTTCAGCTGATGGAGCAGTGAGACAAAAGGACTGTCACTTTGAGCTGGCTGTGGCTGATTTGAATGGCCCAATGTTCCAGTTACAGCACAGGGGGTCATGATAATGTGACCTGACTTTTCTCCTTAGGCTGCTCAGGCTGCTCACTCTGGAGCTGGGGCAGCATCCTGGGGAGATGCTGTGTGGGGCTGAAGGACAGGAGAAATAGCATCCTGTGGTGGGATGTGTGTGCATTGCTCTTGGGACATTTCTGCCTCCTTTCCTCAGGTGGGATGCAGGATTACAACTACGTGTGGGCCAACTGCTTTGAGATCACATTGGAGCTGTCCTGCTGCAAATACCCACCGACTTCTGAGCTTCCAAAGGAGTGGGAGAACAACCGGGAATCTCTCCTGGCGTTCATTGAGAAGGTAGTGAGGGCTGGGCTGGGTGTGGGGTGGCAGCTGTGAAACCCGTGCAGCCCATCCTGGCTGAGAGCACCGTGTTCAGGTGCCCTCGTGGCTTTGTTTGCTGTGTGAGGTAATGCAGATACTGCAGCTTTGTTTGGAGGTCAGTGGCTACAAAGCTGCTCTGTTTCTCTGTGGTTCTGCCACAGCTCCCACATTCCCCCTCAACAGCAGAGCTTTGCTCTTGTGGGGGGAAGTGTTAGAGGGACTGACTGGTGCAGATCTCCCTAAGTCATGCGAAGTACTGGCTGGTCTCAGTGCCATGAATCTCCAGTGATGTTCACAAGCATCCACACTGCTCGCAGAGCCCTCTGCCAGGCTGTCTCCAGATGCTGTGTCTGAGTTGAGTAGGTGACAGTTTAGGCTGGGATCAGAGGCAGCTGAATTTGGCCTGTAACACTGCTGTGTTCATATTGCAGTTCGCTCATATTGATGAATTAGAGTTTGTTAGGGAAGGTAAATTCTGAGACCCTGCTGCCTTCCCAGTCCATGCTGGGATTCCTGTCCTTGCTGTCTGGCTGAACACTTGACTCCTGAGCCCTTGGGTGCCTTTGCCTGGCAGCTGCCCTGCTCTGCTGCGTTTGGGGAAGGGTGAGGGGGTATTGCTGCCTTAGCACACAGTTCCCCTGATGTTGCCTGTCTTCAGCCAGGCCCTGTCATTGTTTTCCTCAGGTGCACATTGGTGTGAAGGGCTTTGTGAGGGATGCAATCACAGGAGCTGGCCTGGAGAATGCGACCATTGCTGTTGCCGGTATTGCTCACAACATCACAGCAGGGAGATTTGGTGATTACCACCGGCTGCTGGTGCCTGGGACCTACAACGTGACTGCTTTTGTGATGGGGTAATGTCTCTGCGGCAGCCTGTGCCCGCACTGCCAAGTGCTCCTGTTCCTTCTCTTGACTTCCCCCCCAAAACACCTTATGTATTTAAGGGGCTTGGCTGGAAGCTGCAGCAGTAAATGGTTCCAGCTCAGAGCTGCAGCTGTGTTTGCTCCTGCAGCAGGGTGCTGTTGAGTGCACAGAGTTTCTGTCAACTTCTGTTTGACTGCTTGTATCAAATTGCAACTTCTGTGCAAAGGGAGGAAGTGGACTAGGGTACCCCAACAGGAGTTTGTGTTGTCCCAAGCCTGGGTGTGAATGTGTAACTTGCCCTTTGGCTAGTTCTGTGATACACCTGGGGCTTCTTCCGGGCTGAGCCTGTGGACTATTGCAAGGGCAGCAGTGGAGCTGGGTTTGGTGGCAGAGGGATGAGTCCCATCAGCTTGGTCCCTGTGAATCTCCAGCATCCCAGTGCATTTGGGCTGGGGGGAGTAGGCTGGAATGATGGAGGGACTGCAAGGAGTTTTTGTCTCTGCTCTTCAGAGCCTTCTTGCTGAAGCCAGTTGTTTATTCCACAGTTACACACCAGTGACCAAAGAGAACATCGAGGTGAAGGAGGGAGATGCAACAGAAGTGAACTTCTCCTTGCAGCCAACTGTGATGCCACCAGCTCCTAATGTCACCCAGCTCACGGCAGCACCTGCCCCTGTCACTGCCATCACCCCCACCCCTGTGCGGGCTGAGGCTCCAAACCCAACCCCTGTCCATGAACCCATCCAGCCCGTGGACTTCCGCCACCACCACTTCTCGGACATGGAGATCTTCCTGCGGCGCTACGCCAACGAGTACCCGAAAATCACCCGCCTCTACTCCGTGGGCAAGTCCGTGGAGCTGCGGGAGCTCTACGTCATGGAGATCTCTGACAACCCTGGTGTCCACGAAGCAGGTGATGTGGGAAATCCTCTTTAGCAAGGCACAAATGCGAGTGACCCTTTACACTGGGAGAGGCGGAGTGAAAAGGAGTGTAGAGCTGGCGCCTCTCCTGAGAGACTGAGCTGCTCCTCGTGGTATCCTTTATAAAAAGTGTGAGTGCAGTGGGTGTTAGAGCATTGCTGGGGACATCTGTGCTGGTCGTGGAACTCTAGGGAAGAGGGACAAAGAGACTTCCACAAGACATTGTTCTTTTTGGGGTTGTGGGAGCAGAAATGTGAGTTTTAGGTAAAGGCCCTCCAGCAAAGCTGGCAAGAGCAGTGCTCAGGGTGGTGAGGTGTCTCCAAGCTGTAACATAGTGGCTATAATTGCCTCTGTGGTGTAACCATGTGTCTGCAGGTGAGCCAGAGTTCAAGTACATCGGTAACATGCACGGGAATGAAGTTGTGGGGCGAGAGCTTCTGCTGAACCTCATTGAGTACCTCTGCAAGAACTATGGCACAGATCCTGAAGTGACTGACTTGGTCCAGAGCACACGGATCCACATCATGCCATCCATGAACCCTGATGGCTATGAGAAGTCCCAGGAAGGTATTGCTGTCTGTGCCAAAATCTGTGGGGTTCCTAGCTCTCAGAACAAGCCTTTGGGTTCATGGAATCCCTGGGAAATCTGGAAGCCTTGCTGGAGCAGGAGTGCTCTCCACACAGGGAGGCTGGGAAGGGACTTGGTTTGTGCTGTGGGACGAGTGGGTGGACCCTGATTGATGGATGCTGGAAGCTCTTGGGAAGAGTTCTTATACTTCAGCAGTGCTGTGAGCTGCCCCTGTTTGGGTCCCCTGATGGTTTGTGGCTAATCCAGGACTTTTTTTTGAAAAAAGACGTTTCTTTAACACAGCTCTTGCTTGCTGTGCTTTGGTCCATTCTCTTATAAATGCAGTGTGGGAGCCAGGCTGTCTGCAGAGCACTTGTCCAAGGATAACACAGACTTTTACCATGAGGTTGAAACTGGCAAAAACATCCTTCAGGGAAGTCTTAGGACTACGTGGCTCTTGCAGATTGGCAGAACAGAGGCTGTCCAGAATCACTTTCTGGAAGCAGAGCTCTGCTTGGGTTTAGCAAAGAACTTGTCTGGCTGGTTTGAGAAGGTGAGCTCTGAGGTTTCTGTGGTCGTGACATCCGGCTGCAGAGATTGTTCATGGTCCAGTGCCTTTCTGCTGGTCTGACTGCCCTGAGAGCCTGAGCAAACACCCACTGGAAGGGCCCCCAGGCACTGCTGCACAGAGCAGGCCACTTGCTGGGGAGGGCCTGGGTGCCCCTGTCTGGGTGCAGGGGGCCAGCACTGCTGTGCTCTCTGCTCTCTTCACTAACTACTGCTTGTAACTCTGTAGTAAGAGGTTGAAGCCTCTTCACAGGACATGAGCTTGAACTTGTGTTTCATTTTCAGGAGACAAAGCCGGTACCATTGGCAGAAACAACAGCAACAACTACGACCTGAACAGGAACTTTCCAGATCAGTTTTTCCACGTGACAGACCCTCCCCAGCCAGAAACTCGTGCTGTCATGGCCTGGCTCCAGTCTTACCCGTTTGTGCTCTCAGCAAACCTGCACGGAGGTACCACATCCAAACCAAGCTCCTTCCTCTGTGCTGGGCTGTGTGGGATGGGAGTTGGCAGGGATGTCTCCAGGGTGTTCTAGGTGTGCACTGGGGAGCTCTCATGCTGCAAGATGGAGCAGAAACTGGAAACAGAGGGTGAAAATCGTGTGCTCAAGCATATTTGTAGGGAGTTGAGGCGGCTGCTGGGAAGATCCCAACCACTTCTCTGAAGGGGGCATCTGGGAGATGGGGATGGACTCTCTTGTCAGCAATTGCTCAGCAGATGGTCTGGGAATGGGATATGGAGCTGTGGCTGTTAAAGGCTTTACAGCATTTATAGAGTGAATGCAGTCCTGAGGGTTCCCTGCCTTGAATCGCATGGCGGAACTATGAAATTTGCAGTAATTTAATTATTCTTTTGGAGTGTTCTAAATTAAGTCTCTGTGTATTATAGCTTACTCCCTAGACAGTTTGTCTGCTGGCTTGTAGCTGTGGTAACTTGCAGGTGGATGCTTTGTTGCCGTTGTGTTTGGTTTGTAGTGCAGAAGTGTCATGTGTGGGTGTGAGGGGGCTGGCAGGTCTCCAGCTGCAGTGGTGTCTGGGGTTTTGTGGTGCTATTAGTACAGCTTTCTTGGGGAAACCTTCAGCAATAAACTCCAGAAAGCTGAAAAACTGCATCATTTGGGTCAAAAACACCATGCATGTTCAGGGAAATTCTTCCCCTTGCTTCCACTTCTCTGTGAAAGCAATTATTATGTGGTTGTGTTCAGCCCTCCTTCAT
This sequence comes from Motacilla alba alba, assembly GCF_015832195.1. NCBI lineage: Eukaryota > Metazoa > Chordata > Aves > Passeriformes > Motacillidae > Motacilla > Motacilla alba. The sequence continues at coordinate 3,781,985 of NC_052034.1, read as the reverse complement.
GTAAGAGCCAAAGCTTTGATGTTGTTGTGGCTTTGCTTCTCCTTCCTAACTAGGTGTGGTGTTATCTCTTCCTGTGCTTCTGTCTCCTCTATCCACTGGGCTTAATGCTTTGTTTAATGCCAAGTCTTGAGAAACAGAAGGCTTGGCACTTGCTGAAGAAAAATTTCCACTGTTATGCTGAGGGATCACTGGGCAAGCACCCAAGTATGAGCCAAAGCTTGCTTTGCCTGCAGGTTCCCTGGTGGTTAATTACCCCTTCGATGACGATGAGCAAGGAATAGCCATATACAGTAAATCCCCAGATGATGCTGTGTTCCAGAAGCTGGCACTTGCCTACTCCAAGGTAAAGCTCCAACAGGAAAATGGGCACGTCCTGCTAGGTTGACTTCTGGGAAACTCCTCTTCAGCTTCCAGGGAGCCTCCTGAGCAGCTGGTAGAGGTGGGTGCAGGTACTGTGGCTGAGCCCCTGGTGTTGCAGCACAGCAGGAGGATCCTACAGGAGGCTCCCATTCCATGAGAGATGCCCAGCACGCTCTGTCTGCAGGCACTGGGGGAGGAGAGCTCTGTGCAGGCACTTTGAAGGGTGGTGGAAAATGCTGCTCATGGGCTGGGAGGAGAGAGCAAGGATATCTGGGCTGGGATTGGGTGTGGGTGCAGTCAGTGCTGCAGTGATGGACACACATCTGTGTTTGTAACCCTGAATGTGTGACTAAGGGTAGAACAAGAGTGCCTGTGGCTGTGGAGTGCAGGCTCGCCTTCAAATGTTGCATCTTGTTTTATAGGAAAATGCAAAGATGTACCAGGGAAGCCCTTGTAAGGATATGTACCCCACTGAGTACTTCCCACATGGCATCACTAACGGGGCTCAGTGGTACAACGTTCCAGGTAAAGCACACCTGAAATCTCCTGCACTGTTTTTCTTCAACTTAATGCATGTGCAGCTTAAATAATTTAGTCTGCTCAGTCAGGAGCTCTGTACTGGTCAGCTCAGATTAATGGGACTCAGGTTTCTTTCATAACCTCTTGAATAATGTACCCTAATAAAGTTATTCCCAGGGGAAGGAATTTATAGTGTAGTTTCTCTGGCTATTAGCAAAAAGGTTTCATAAAATTTTACAGCACTTTATTAGCATGAAAGGTATTTACAAGAAGGAAGGTTATTTGTCTGCTCTTTTGGCATCCCTTTGAAACTTGAATCCTGCCCTGTGTAAAAGTCTTTTCCCTTCAAGTCTGTGCTTCATCTTTCTCTGGTATCTGACTTTTTTTTTTGAGCTGTGGTACTTCAGAAGTCAAAACTTCTTTTACATTCTTCTTGTAGGTGGGATGCAAGACTGGAATTACTTACACACAAACTGCTTTGAAGTGACCATTGAGCTGGGCTGTGTGAAATACCCAAAGGCTGAGGAACTGCCAAAATACTGGGCACAGAACCGGCGCTCACTGCTGCAGTTCATGAAACAGGTGAGGTGCCTTGACCTCAGGCCAGCTCAGCTCCCTCTGGGGTTTGCTTTAGACAAGTCAGAATGAACAGGGTGATCTGGCTGGCTTCCTGACCAGCCTGGCTGCCTGCTCTACAGAAATCACCCCCCATCAGAGCCTGTCTCAACTACTCTCTTTTCTCAACATACCAAAAATTTGTATGGAAATAGCATCCAGAGGATTCAGGTGGAGGCTTTTTATGTACCACTACCTTGGGTTTCCTGAGGCTGGAATGTCCCTTATATTCTCTTCCTATCTAAGTGGGGCTGGTGCTGCACACCTGGGGTGTGCAAACAAAGGTGTGGAGCAGAGAGTGCCTGCTGACACCCTGAGCCAAACAATTGCTCATTGTACTCATCAGGTGATCCTTGTCCATGCCAGCTGCTGGCCAGTCCAACCTGAACCCTTTTGGAACATCTTGCTCCTCTGGGAATGCTGAAAATGTGAGGGGTGGGAGGCAGAGCGAGGGCTGGCACTCAGCAGAGCTCCTTTGTGCAGGTTCACCAGGGTGTCTGGGGCTTTGTGCTGGATGCTGTGGACAAGAGGGGCATCCTCAATGCCACCATCAGCGTGGCTGACATCAACCACCCGGTGACCACCTACAAGGATGGAGACTTCTGGCGCCTGCTGGTCCCAGGGACGTACAAAATCACAGCGTCAGCCCGAGGGTGAGCAAGCCCCAGACAAGGAGCAAACAGCTGCATGACTGACTTCCCACTCAGGAGTATTCCAGCATCTCTGCTTGCCTACAGTACACATAGGCATGGGTGTTCCTCCTGCCCTCTGGCCTGTGCAGAGATAGCAGTGTGAGACTGCCGTGGTGTCAGACTGCTCACCTGGCACTGGGGTACAATCCCAATCTTCTCTTGTTAGGAGTGGATAACTTGGTGTCTTTAGGGGAAATTCTTTTCCAGGCAGCTGCCCACAGAAGTGACTTGATTGCTTCAGTGCTGCCAAAATTCTGTATTTAAGCAGCCTGTCTTATTGTCTTGCCAGTCTGCCGTGTAACCCTGCAACACCTGAGCCAAAAGCAGCTCAATGCCATGTTGGGACCTGAGTTGTGCCCTGTCTTCCTGCCATTCCCACATCCCTTTGAGCTGTTCTTGCTCCTCATTTCTATGCCTCTCACTGTGGGCAGGGAAGCAGTAGCAGTCCCATGTGGCTGTGTAGTCAGGAGCAAGGCTGGCTTGTTGTCCAAGGTTTCAAATGCCTGATGTTTTCTTGTGCCTTCTCTTCCCTGGGCAGGTATGATCCACTCAGTAAGGTGGTGGAAGTTGACAGCAAAGGTGGAGTGCAGGTCAACTTCACTCTTTCACGGACAGACAGCAAAGTGGAAGAGGGGAAGGTGCTGGTCTTGAACACCCCAGACACCAGCAACCCCAACGAGAAGGAGTTTGAGACCCTGATCAAAGATCTCTCTGCTGAGAACGGTCTGGAGCAGCTCCTGCTCACCTCCTCCAGGGATGTGACTCCGTACAGATACCGGCCCTACAAGGACCTCTCTGAGTTCCTCCGAGGCCTCTACCTCAACTACCCACACATCACAAATCTCACCAGGTGAACACAGAACAGCAGCCTGGGCTAGGGATATTGTGAAGTTGTTAGTCATGAACACAGTGCAGAGATGGGGAGCTCTCCCCTCCTTTCCCTGTGCTGTCTGAGGTGGAGGGAGCCCCATGTGTAAGGACATGGTAGCAGAGCAATGGCTGCAGGGCCTCATAGGTGCATCCATGTGCTTTCCCCTGTGCTTTTTCCTGACTTAGTTCCCCAGGGATGCTTGGGACTGGCAATATTCCCAGCACTGATATCCCAGACTTCTGCAAATACCTCTGTTTCTTACTTTTTTGTTTGTTCTTTAAATCCTTTCTGATATCCACCCTGCTGAAGAGTCCCCAGCAAAAATGACCAGCTTTGACTTAAAATCTTAGATGGCCTTTTTGTTATTGTCTGCCTCCGGATTTTATTTCAGTAGTGCAAGACACTTTTGTGTGAGCTTGCCCTGGGCCAAGGTCTGTGCCCTCCTGCAGAAGACCAGCTGCTGCCATCCTCTGCTTTCCTTTGTGACCTGTAACGCTTACCCTCTGTCAGCTTTAGAAAGCACAAATCCCTTTGTCCCAGGGCCTCATTGGCTTGTTGTAACCAGGCACAATGTGCTCATGTTCTGTCCCTGCTGGTGCCAAGGCAGCTTTGCTGATCTGTAGCCTCTATTGTCCCTTCAGTTGCATCAGCCCTGAGCCTGTTCCCTGCTTTCCCTGCACTCAGTTAGCCAACTTAATGGCATGGCTGTAGCAACAGCTCCTGCATTACTGGGAACAGGCCTCTTTTGTCCTGCTTTATAAATTAATTTGATGTCCAAATGTATCTTGCTCTGAAGGGCAAAAAGAAACAAAACAAAACCCCCCACTGGCAGCCCAGAGGATCCAGCAGTTCCACATTTATCATGAGCTCGTAGGCTGTATGGCTGTATGGAGATGTAGGGAGCATATTCTGTGCATCTGGACCTGGATACACCCTTACCCACATGCTAGTGTTCAAACTGATGTTCAGAGTGAATTCTGTTCAGTGCTGCTGCAAATCTGCCCCCTGACCTGGCTGTGTTTCTCTTGCCTTTGTGGCCTCCCACTGGAGGCTGGCAGCACCTCCTTTCCACACTGCGATTTCTCCATGGGGTCAGGTTGGACTTGCAGCTCTCTTGCTGAGCTGACACTCCCATTTCCCATCTCTTGGCAGCTTGGGTCAGAGTGTGGAGTTCCGCCAGATCTGGTCCCTTGAAATCTCCAACAAGCCCAACGAGTCGGAGCCTGAGGAGCCCAAGATCCGCTTTGTTGCTGGGATTCACGGAAACGCTCCCGTTGGGACAGAGCTGCTCCTGACCCTGGCAGAATTTCTTTGCATGAACTACAAGAAGAATGATGCTATCACAAAGGTGAGAGGCCAATCCAAAGACCTCCTTGGAGCCTTCCAGCTGTAGCCTGAGGTGACAGTGCTCACCGGGGGAGACTCCTTCTGCCAAAACTGGCATGGGGCTTGCAGTGATTCCGTGTGCAACGGGGAGATGTGCAATCCACAGGATGAGACCCTCAAACTGCAGCTCCTAGCTTAAGATCCAGGGAAATGAGCCCTACTGATTGCGCTTTGTGCTGTTTCTCCTTTTGCCCAGCTGATTGACCGGACACGGATTGTGATTGTGCCTTCCCTGAACCCAGACGGACGTGAGATCGCGCAGGAGAGAGGCTGCACCTCGAAGATGGGCCAGACCAACGCTCATGGCAGAGATCTGGACACAGATTTCACAAGTAAGGCAACTGCCCCATGGTTGGCTGGAGTCGTTGGGTTACAGGGTCTGCCTGTAAAGAAGGCAGTGCTCCAGGCAGCACAGCTGCTGGGAAGCTTCCAGAGCTTGGATCCTCTCTACAGACAGCAATTTGCAGTCTCTTCTGTGCAAGAGACAAAGCAGAGTAACTTAGGAATAGGAGAGGTCAGATAATACCTGATGTATTCTTACTCTTAATGGGTTTCTTTCATCTCTGAAAAAAATGCCCTCTGTTCATGCTCCCCAGAAAGAGTCTCCTTTTTTCCTGTTTTTTCTGGTTTCCATGTAACTGTATCCATAGCACTGTATCAACCCATCCTTCCTGAGGAGGAAGTGTTCTCTGCCCAAGTTTGGCTGGGATCATCCTAACTCCTTCCTTAAGAAAATGGCAATTCTGTGACGTTGTTGTGAGCAAACACACATTAAATACCTTCTGCAACACGGAAGGAAATAGCTTGGGGAAATTGTGATGCTGCACATTCGTTTAGCTTTGCAGATGAGTTCCCCCCATGCATAGTGTGAACTGGGGTGCTTTATTTGATAGTCAGCTGCATCTGCTAAGAGCTAACAGAGGCCTTTTCATACCTGCAGCAGACTAATTTCAGACATAAAGGATGTACTTCTGGCCTCTCAAACAGCAGAGGAAACTGTTCTTCGTTCTCTTTTCTATTTGTTGTTCTGATTTATAGGCAATTACACCCGGTACTCAGCGGCACGAGAGCCTGAGACCAAAGCCATCGTGGAGAACTTGATACTGAAGCATGATTTCAGCCTCTCTGTTGCTCTGGATGGAGGATCTCTGCTTGTCACTTACCCCTATGACAAGCCAACACAGTCAGGTGTGACCAACTCAGGCTGTCTCTGCAGAGGTTCATGTGACCACGTGCTGTAAGGGCTTTTTGTGCTCGTGGTGTTCTGTAGCCTTCTTTGTGTTCAGCCCTTTGTGTAGAGTTGACAGTCTGTAAGTAAATCTATAAAACCTCAGCTAGGTTCAGCTAGGGATCAGAGCATTTACAATTTCTATGCCTACAGCAGTATTTCAACCTTTCCTCTGCCAGAACCAGTATAAAGTCTGCTTTTGATACTGCCCCTTATTGTTAGAGGAAACAGGAATGCTCCTGAAACAATATGTGTCTCTGTTTAGTACAGGACCACGGGGTTAAAATGGGAATCTTCCCCATGCAGGGAACGAGAGTTGCATGCTCAAAGTCTCACTTTTCCTGTTGCAGTGGAGAACAAAGAAACACTAAAGCATTTGGCATCTGTGTATGCAAACAACCACCCAGTGATGCATTTGGGCCAGCCAGGCTGTCCAAATAAGTCAGGTATGTTTGGTTGAATCCTTTAACCTCCCTGTCAGCTTGTGGCAGACTCTGCTGGGCAGGCTCTGGCTGACAGCTGTGTTTTTGCTGTCGCAGATGAGACTATTCCTGGTGGAGTGATCCGTGGCTCGGAATGGCACAGTCACCTGGGAAGTATGAAGGTACTGCTGCATGGCACAGGGCTTCTCATCTCTGCTAAACAACCAATAAAACCCATATTTGTCCTGATGTCTGGGCAAAGTTTCTCCCCCTCCAGCTGCACTTTGCAAAGCTTTTTTATTACCTCTTTCCTTGTAACTGTGGTTTTGTTTTGTGCAGGATTTCAGTGTGACATTTGGTCAGTGTCCTGAGATCACTGTTTATACCGGCTGCTGCTACTTCCCCAGTGCTGGACAGCTTCCTGGCCTGTGGGCAGACCACAGGAAATCTCTCCTTAGCATGCTTGTGGAGGTGAGCTGCAGTCTGTGGGAGGAAATTCTGGCAGGGAGTGAAGTGGTGGGGAGGGGGGAAAGGAAGAGAACAGGATGCAGAGTCTTTGTGGTTTGGTTGGTGCTGTGTAATTACAGATGTTCATGACTTAGGCTCTGTGAGGAAGGCAGCAAGTGACCAGGGCATGTGTTGACACATGAGTTAAACATCTGTGCTGTGTTGCCTTGCACTGTTATATCTTGTGAGGGTCAGGGATGGCAAGTGGGGTGTATTTTAGAGAGGAAAATAGATCTCATTTTAGTTACAAATGCACTGTAAGCTTGGCTCTGAACGTGAAGTGTTTGAAATGCTTTGTTTCAGGTCCACAAGGGAGTGCATGGCATTGTCCAAGACAAGAGTGGCAGGGCTATTTCTAAAGCTGCCATTGTTCTGAATGAGGGCTTGAGGGTGTACACTAAAGAAGGTGGCTATTTCCACGTGCTCCTGGCTCCAGGTCTTCACAGCATTGATGTAACAGCCAGTGGGTACCAGCAGAAACACGTCAAGGTACGTGAATGTCCATGTTGGAGATATTCCCCCATTCCCTTTCACGTAAAATCTTCCCTGTTTGGGTTCTGCCTGGTTGTGCCTGTGTTTAGCTGCTGATTAGGTGCCATCAGGAGCTGTTCTCTGCCTTGACAGAATGGATGGAGAACAGCTTTCCAGCACAGCAGGGTGGTTTTGGGAGTACCTTTTATTTCCATGGCACTTTTCTTTGATCAGGGCAGGGCCAAGCAGATGACAAGTGTCTCTCTTGTCTGGATCCCCAAGCTCTGAAATGATATCTACCCTCTCACGTCTTTCTGCAGGTCTTTGTACGTGATGATGCACCCAGCTCTGTGCTCATTGTATTTGACACAGAAAACAGGATTTTTGGACTGCCAAGAGAGCTGGTTATAACTGTGGCAGGTACAGTGATACTTTTTATCAAAGCTTTGAGCTTTGCTTTCTGTACCAGTTCATGCTGACAGAGACTCTCCTCTGAACTGGGAAAGCAGCCTGCAGGCTTTCCATCTCCTGCTTTCCCTTCTGAACACACTCTTGTCCTTGCAAACTCATCCAACAGCCCTTGGTTCTGCTTGGTAGGAGGGAGGGAGGGAGGAACTAGTGTGTTTTGCAGAGATTTGGAGGGTCCAAATTGTACTTTGAGATATCTGGAATGGGGAGAGCTTGTGTGCATAGGAGATCTTGCTTCTTCAAGGCTTTTTTAAGTGTTGTGACATCAGGTAAGCGTGATTATTTTCTCAAGGTGGCAGCTGCTGGGGAGGGATGTGTGGGAGTTGAGACCCAGTGGTCTGTAGTGGAGCTTGGTGATGATCTCCTAGGTGTCAAACACAGAAAATGGAGTGTGTCCTGTTCTGGGAGCAGCTCTCCTGTCCTCCATGGCCTAGGAGGAAGGAGCAGGGTCACAATGAAGTGGAGAAATTGGTAGTGACTGCAGGAGAGATGCTGGCAAGCCTGGGAGCCTCTGGCACGGGGGAACATGGCATTAACTTTGATGTCCTCTCTCTGGCAGGTGCCAGCATGTCTGCCCTGGTGCTCACAGCCTGTATCATCTGGTGTGTGTGCTCCATCAAGTCCAACAGACACAAGGATGGCTTCCACCGCCTCCGGCAGCACCACGACGACTACGAGGACGAAATCCGCATGATGTCCACTGGCTCCAAGAAATCCCTCCTGAGCCACGAGTTCCAGGATGAAACAGACACTGAGGAAGAAACACTGTACTCCAGCAAACACTGACACCTCCAGGGCAGGAGAGGAGGTTCCCATGGACCAGACCTGGTGGTGGGGGGCGATCCCTGTGGTTCAGTTTTGAAATGTTAGCTTCAGGGTGTGTCCTCCTGAGGGGTGGGTGGCAGCTCCCAGCTTCCCTCTGTTTGCTCTGTTCCTGTGTACAGGCACTCAGGGGGTGTTGGAGGCTGTTTCTGAGGTAGGGATGTGGTTTGTTACGTTTTGGGTCAAGATCTGGAGGTTTATGTGACGTGGTTTGAAAGGCAGCTTTAATAGGGTGGCCAGCAGAGCTCTTAGCATTTCCCCAGCATCTCAGCACAGGGAGCAGATGGTGGGGAAGTGCCCCAAGACCTGCACAGGGTCGTGGTCACAACACTCCAAAAAAAGATCTCTCTACCTGTTTTGATTTCATGTTTTCCACTACATGCTTGGGGGAAGCCAGGTCCTTCACATGACTCCACATTCTACAGAGCAGCCCTCAGAAAAAGCCCCAAAAAAAAAGCCTTTGATTCTCATCTGTTCCCTTGGAGCTTTTCCCACCGTTTGTTGCTGTGACCTGCAGTGGTTGGGGAGCACCTCTAATGTGTCACTGCTTTCAGGGAGTGACTTGATCTCCTGAAGGCTGGGGGAGATGACATCGCTCTTGATGTGAGCTGGAGAGAGTCAGAGCTCCAGTGAGCTCTGGCAGAGCTCCACTGCCTGCCATGCTGCTGTTCCTCACTTCTGGGGAGCAAAGAAACTTTATTCCCATCACCCTGGTTGTGTTTTGTTTGTGTCATAGGCTTGGCTTTGGGGTCTCATGTTCATGTTCCAGTAGCTCAGTGCCTGAAAGAGCAGCTGGAAGGTTGTTCTAAGCAAATTGATTCACTGATCTGTAGAAAACCTGATCAATTTTGCTCAAATCCACCACTATTCGGGAGGAAACAGTAAAATCTGACCACTGCTTTATATTTGAGCATTACTGGAGCAGCAGGGAGAGGGCATGGGAGTATCCATGGCCCAACTTTGGTGCTGAATTCTGAAGAAAACCTGCACCATTTGCCACTGTCCACCTAGTACCATTTAATCACCGAGCTCTGGTGATGGCAGGCAGCAAATTTTCTGCTGGCTTGGCTCTGTTCTGCTCCTGCAGCACCCCTGGAGCGGGGAGCAGGAGCTCCACCTGTGTGTGTGGCTGCAGCTGTGGTGCAGGGAGTGAGGAAGGGCTGAACTGTGCTGAGGGAGAAGGGAAAAGCAGCCAGATTCTGTTGTGTTGCACTTGGCACATCCCCAAGACACGTGGGATTTGTGGGGAATAGAAGGGATGTCCAGAAGGAAAGAATGGTTGAAATGTTTATTTCCAAAGCCTTTATGTATCTCTGACGTTCCTGTGATTTCAGCAGAAGCAGGAGGCTGGGGTTGAATAGGCACTTACCTTCTTGCTCGTTTTCTTTTTTAATTCTTGCCCCACTGACCTGATTTGTGGGGTGCAGGAGCCTTAGGCCTTGAGTTTGCCCTGAGCTGCTCTGTCCTCCAGAGGCCTGGGGATGTCCACTGGTGAAACCTGCACGTGGTGTCTGTGGGTGGAGGGGTTGCACCCAAAAATCTAACGGGGTCTGCTCTGCAGATCTGACTGATCTCTGGGGGAACAGCCCCACTCAAGTCCCATGGGCCTTGTCACCTGGGGCAGAAGCTTCACCCCTAGGTGTGTTCTTCACCCCTACCTGTGGAAATGCCCTTCCAGACCCACGTGGCTGCAGCTGTGCTGCCATGGTCATCATCTCATCAGGGTCTGGGCAGGGACAGAGAGAGCCCTCAGATAGCAGTGCACCTCCTTCCCTGTTCCACAGGAAATTCCACTGCAGGAGGCACAAGGTGTGGCTGGGGAGGTGTTCTGGGATCAGGGAGATGATGCTGAGCACTCCCCGTGCTCCTGTCCCACATCTGCTGTGACAGAACTGCTCTGGCTGCCTTGTGCAGGAGCCATGAACATCTCCAGGCCTGTTCTCAGCTCACTCTGCTGAGCAAGGAATGGGGTTTGGTCCCTTTTTTTTTCTCCTTTTCCACCTGTATTGGGCTGCAGGACACCAGCACACAGTAGCATTAATCCTGCCTCATCCCTGAACTGTTCCTCCTTTAACAAGAGCCACGGTAGGTTTTATTTAAAGTCGAGTTTGCAAATGGCTCTTAGGGCTGTGTTTGGGCTTTGTTTGCTCTGGCAGCAGGTAATGGACAGAGCTGGCCCTGCTTTGTCCCTGTAGCAATAAGTCCTGTTAGGAACTGGCCCTTTCCCTCAGAACGCGTTTCGGAATTAGCTGTGGGAGTAGGTGTGTCTATTTAAGGTGAGTGGATTTGAGATATTTTGCAAACGTGTGAGACTTTTCTACGCAGCAGGACCAAGGCAGGTGCCTGGCTCTGGCTCCCGATCCGTGCTCGGAGCTTCGCCAGCCCTGGGGCTGTTCCTGGGCACTTCGGGAAGGCAGGAGCGGCTCCCGTGCCCTCGGTCCGTCCGTCTGTCCGTCCGTCCATCCGTGCCCCGGGCCGAGAGGAGCCGGTCCCCGCGGGCTCTGTCGCTGTCGCTCCGTGCACTTGTGCCTTCAAATAAATGTACATTTTCAAAGGGACTTGAATCGCCCTTTCCTGGCAGCGGGAGGGCAGGGGGCGGCGCGGGGCTGGGCTGGCTCTGCCCCCGGCCGCCGCCGCCTGTTTTTTACCTGTATACCGAGATCAATAATCTGTATAAAACTATTTTGATGTCCACGTGCGTTCTCTCCTTCCTCCTTACAACGGGGCGGGCGGGACCGGGAGAGCGGGACTGGGATATGGGGATCGGGGCTGGGGGAGCGGGAGTGGGATGGGGATCGGGGCTGGAGGAACGGGATTGGGATGGGGAGCGGGGCTGGGGGAACGGCGTTGGGACGGGGATCGGGGCTGGGGGAGAGGCGTTGGGATCGGGATCGAGGCTGGAGGAGCAGGTTTGGGATGGGGATCGGGACTGGAGGAACGGCATTGGGATGGGGATCGGGGCTGGGAGAGCAGGTTTGGGATGGGGATCGGGGCTGGAGGAGCAGGTTTGGGATGGGGGTCGCTGTGGGGATCGGGGCTGGGGGAGCGGGGTGTGGACGGGGGCCGGCAGCGGCGCTTCCCCTCCCGGCCGCTTCGCGGCGCTGCCGCGGGAGGCCCGCCCGGCCCGGCCTGCCCCGCTGCCCCCGACCGCTCTGCCCCGCCCGGCCCGCGCTGACGTTGGACAACAAAGATGGCGGCGGGGAGCAGCAACTACTGGGAAGGCGAGTGGGGCGGGGGGCGGCGCGGCTGCGGGGCCCCCGGGGCACGGCCTGGGCGCGGCAGGGCGGGACCTCCGCCGGGGCCCCTCTGCTGTCTCCCGGGCGGCCGGCGGGCGCGGGCGGTGCCGGCCTGTCAGCCGTGAGGCGCCGGTGCCTGCTGAATGAACCCCGCGGGCCCGCCGGACCCTCGTGGCGCTGCGGGTGAGGGGCTGAGGGTGAGGGGCTGCGGGTGCCCGGCCTGGGGGCTTCCCCAGCCGCGAGGGTCCCCTGTCCCCCGTGGGTTTCTCTTGCTGAGGGAACGGGAGGCGCGGCGGCGCGGGGTCCCCGGGCGGGTCCGTGACTGTCCCCCGCGCCGTGCAGATCTCAGGAAGCAGGCGAGGCAGCTGGAGAACGAGCTGGACCTGAAGCTGGTCTCCTTCAGCAAGCTCTGCACCAGCTACAGCAGCTCCCGAGACGGAAGACGCGACAGGTATAGGTACTAGCCCGTTTCTTTATGTTTTAAACGCTGCCTGTGGTGCTCGGTGCGGTTTTATCGTTTGCTGGGTGCTGGTCCCACCTGTGGCTCTTAAGGCTTTGCTTTTCCTGGGGAGCTTTCAGCGCTTCTCAATGCTCGTGTCACTCTGGATGTGATGTTGGTGTGTGAGTCAGGCTGTGGGTGACAGGTCACTGGGAAAGCTGGATTTAAACTTTGTTCTGTGTGGGATCAGTGAGCTTTTAAATGCTTATTATGCTGGCTTAATTCTGAGTTTTTCTTATATTAAATTAACAGGAGGTTTTCAGGGACTTCAGTGGTAGGGGAATTTAGCTTTACACCTCCCAGGTGGGCTGGTGTGCTGTTTGTGAGCTTTTCCCTGACGTTCCACTGCAGGAATTATCAACCTCTCTGTCCATTTGCAACTTTTTCTTTGCTTATCAACTATATCTGCTGTGGGTGTTGCTTTAGGTATGTATGTTGATATTCTAAATAAATATAATAAATAATATTAATTTTAATATAAATAAATAAAATATTCTATTTAATTTAATAACTGAATCAGTTTTGTACCTCTCCCTCATTTACAGTTCTGGAAGCCTGAAAGCACCTCAGAAATGATCATCTTACTCTAGTTTCACTTTTATTTCTGCCTCTGTGCTGTTACTTCTCTTACTCAAGGCAGATTACAGAGCCATGAGCAGTCTCTGAGAGGTGTTAGTTGCCACAGTTCTGCAGGCTGCTCTGAGATGTGACTTTTCCTTGTGGTTTCAGTTGACAAGCAAAGAGGGAAGGTGTGTGAAGCTGATTGTGATAAATGGTGTGGTCTGCGTTGCTCTGTGGGACAGTGATTGCTTAATAGCTCACAGGATGTCCTGACACTGTTATTAAGGTGTGATTGTGTTGCTGGAGTAACATGCTAAGAGTGCAGTGCTCTCTCCTGCCAGTGACTAAATAAATCAGGATTTAAAGCTGGTGAGAGGAGGACACTGGTACCAGACAGGTCTGTGGTGTTGGGCATTTCTTCCCAGGAGAGGTGGTATGTATTTCCTGCAGGTGAAATCTGTGTCATCTGTTCAGATAAGAGTTAAAGGCATGCAGAAAATGTAATTTTTCAGAGTTTATTTAATCTCTAGCAAACCTAGGTATAGTGGAGCTTTCCAGCCCCTGTCTCTGGTGTTTCCTTATTTCTGGCACTCGTGGAATGATGCAACTTTTCAGTAACCGCTCCTCCTCTTCTCCTTAGCTCTGACACAACTCCTCTATTAAATGGATCAAGCCAGGACCGAATGTTTGAGACCATGGCTGTGGAAATTGAGCAACTTCTGGGAAAGGTAACTGGAGTTACTTTGGGTTTATTTCAGCATTTAGGCAATATCCCAATCCGGATTTCTGTGACGGATATTAGGAAATCCCAGTGAGGCTGTTAGACAAGGTGTGCATGCCTAGCTGCCTCCTTCAGCTTGTGCAGTGTAGTTTTCTTGCAAGAATGAGCCGTTTCACGTTTTCTGGGGTGCTTTTCCTCCTGCAGCTGACTGGGATCAATGACAAGATGGCAGAGTACACCAACAGCGCGGGCGTGCCGTCGCTGAACGCGGCGCTGATGCACACGCTGCAGCGCCACAGGGACATCCTGCAGGTAACCGAGGGGCCTCCTCCCTGCCTCTGTGTTCTTTCTTTGGCTAAAATTATTATTATTATCATCTCTGCTGGTATCACAGCATGCTGGAGTGTCTCACCAGCAGCTGTGGATGCCACTGATTCCATCTCGCTTTCCTCCAGGCACCCGCTGAACTCTGAGTTGAAAAAATTGTGCTTTTTATGTCATTGCTGACTCCAGCTTTGCTGAGAATGAACAATAAGGGGTGCTGCCTTACGTGGGTGTGTTTTATATAGCAAAAGGGGAAATGTCATGAATTACCTTGTCTGTGTGGTTCGTCATGTAACAATGTGCAAGGGAACATCACACTTCAGAAAACATGATTGTCAAAGCTCCTAAGCTCCTCAAGGGAGAGGAAGGAAATGTGATGGTAAAAGCTACCAGTCAGTGCTATAAATTAACCATGTTTTCGTGGTATAGTCCTGTTAAAATGCATATTTTATTTGGCTGGTGGTGTACAGTTTGATTTCTGTTTGGTCTCTGTGCAATCCATACACAGTGTGAAAAGCAGCAGCATTTGTATGAATGGTTGCAGTAGTTTTGGTGCACACCAGCTGCCAGTTAAATTGTGGTTTGAGAAGTACCACCTGCCTGAAATGGTTTAAAACGTAAAAATGCAGCTTAAAAATAGCAGTTATCTTTATTGTTCAGAAAAGACTTTTTTCATTAATCTGGTGTAACAACAGAATAAACTCAAGAACATCTTCACCACTCCTTAGAAGTAGGTTTTATTAGGGCTTCTGATGGGAAATTTCAACACAAACCAATTCATCAGAAAGGTGAGGATATCTGCAACTGGGAGAAGGAATTACAGTGGATTTCCCTCCACAACTGTAGCTGCAGCCATCAAATTTAGCAACTCTAAGAGCATTGAGTTTTAAGAATACTTTGGGTTAACTTCCAGCATTTTTGCTGTTGAATTCCTGATTTGGTGTTGCACTTTGTATTAGAGAACAACTGACAATTTTAAAGGTGGCTGGATCTCCTGTGGGTGTGTCGTGTTGCTCAGTTGACCTCAGGACCCTAATTCTGGGATAACTGTTTGTTATTACAGGATTACACACACGAGTTCCACAAAACCAAAGCAAACTTCTTGGCAATACGAGAAAGGGAGAATCTGTTGGGATCAGTACGGAAAGACATCGAGTAAGTTGTGTTTGCTGCAGCAAAGGTGGGGGACTGTCCTCAGAGGGAGAAGCTGCAGAGAATGCTTGGCATGGCTCATGTGTCTGTGCTCTGAATAAAGCAAAAGAAGTTCCTTGAATTCCCAGTTGTCATTGAAGCTCTGTTCTGTTGGATTTTAGGTCGTATAAGAGTGGCTCTGGCGTGAACAACAGAAGAACAGAGCTGTTCCTGAAGGAGCACGAGCACCTTCGCAAGTAGGTGTTGTTTCCTCTCTACTGCTGGTGGAGCTGCCTGGCTTCTCTGGGGGTGAAACATCTGAATTTCACTCAGCTGGTTCAATGTTTATGGCTTGTGCTGAGTGTCAGCAGTGTAGGGTGGATGATAGTCATGGTAGTGTCAGTGACTGGGGCTTTAGGATCTTGTCAGTGCCAGTTTTGTGTTGTCTTCAGGGGCTTTTGCAAGTCACTTGTGACTCAGACCTCCTCCTCCCAAGGGAGTGGATGCCTTTCACTCTGACTGGGGTAAAGCTTAAGAAACTAAACAGAAACTCCCATGATTTGGCTGTGTTTCCCTCTCCTTTTTTTTTTTCCTCAGTCAGACAGAAAAACCTTTTTTCTTTTTGTCTCTACTGAATGTGGACAAAAAGTGATGGAAGAGATCAATTCCTAAATTACCCGTGCACTTAAATTTTTGCAAATTGATTCTAGGTTAGCAGATAACAAGCCACATAGAAAGCACTTTGCTGTTATTCCTGTTGCAGACAGGGCATTAAGTTATGAGCAGCTGCTTTGTGTGTCCTTGTTCAGCACAAACAGCACAGGTGAGAGCAAAGAACTGGAGGGTTTGGGGTTTTTAGAGAGTCAGGAGATAGCTCTGGTCCTCCTGCCTCTCTCCTTGCCTGTAGTTGTGCTAAATGTCAGGCTCACACAAGAGGGCAGGCTTGCATTTAAAAAAACAAATAAATAAATAATTACATATGGCTTTCTGATGTTTAAACTTATAGCCAAAACAGCACAAAAACCTTCTACAGGAAATTGAAACAATTTTTTTTCCAGTTGTGGCTTATCACCACTTCATCCTCAGTTTTCTGTAATATCTTTAAAACTTAAAACTTAATTGATTGAAAGTTTGAATTAGGACTTCTGTTAGGCATGATCTTGAAATAGAATGGTTAAATATTTCTGGAGTTGTAAAATACCTTCCTAAGAAACTGATATTGCCCTGAGTCCATTGCTTTGAAAAGTTTGCACAAATTAAGAGCAGAAAACTTACAGCATTTTGTAAACATTTTCTGGCAGATGTCTTCAGAATTTCAGCCTAGCATTTATTGAAACATTGATTATTTGGTTTTTAAAATATGCTAAATTCTGCAGTATGTTTATAGGATTAAAATGCATGAAAAATAAAGTTAAGGCAGTTTGAGAAATAGTTTAAAACCATCTGGGTGATTATTTGAAAATGTTTAGACTTGAAAAAACCCCACCACAACACTGAGGAAAAGAAAACCAGAAATCAGTGTGAGTTGGGGATCTTTAGTAAACAGGGCCAAAGCTAATCATGGAATACTCTGCAAGGTGGAGATAACTGTAAGGACTGTGAAGAAATCCAGTGTAAAAGGAGGAGACAACACTGGCAAGAAATCAAAGCTTGCAAAACTTTTGAATTGAGAATCAGTACGCTCAAAAAAAGATACTGGCAGAGGAAATTATTAGAGAGTTTCAACATATTTGTCTTCAGAGAAAGCAGTTAATGAGCTATTCATGCCAAAAAGCTGTAAAAGCTAAGAAAAGGTCCCAAGAAATCACCAGGAGCTGGCAAATTACACCAAACATGCTCCTAGGATAAATTGACAAGCTTTGTGTGAGTCATGATGCTGAATATTTGTAGTGCAGTAAATCCTGGTGCCAGACTAATGACAGAAGTAGATGATGAATATATTTACATGAAGATACAGGAGAAAAAATCCAAATGTTTTCAGTGGAGTGAAATCTATGAAAAGAGCTTGAAAAACAGACACGGGAATATAAACTTTACAATGTATTATTATATTCTCAAAGCAGTGTAATAATGCCACAGGAATTACATATTCATGTCAGATGTTGGAGCATCCACTTGGTCTTGACCCTGCATAATTTATTATATTAAGTACTTCGACCTATTACATATTTATTGCATGATCTGATAACAGAATGTGTGAGCTGCTGCCCCAGTGCTGAGTGCCAGACTCTTCTGTCAGCCTTTTCCTTCGTGCACAGCCATGTGAGACAGGATAAACACAGACTGGGCTTTGCTCTGGGCTGTGTTTTCTGTGAATGCTCTTAAAAAAGCTGCAGGCTGGGATTGTTTGTGGGGTGTCTCACTGGGGAGCAACAGGAGAGACAAGAAACTCCTCTGCTTTTTGCCTAAATCTGCCTCTTGCATTTTTGTGTCACGTTGTGAACACCATGAAGAAGATCCTCTTAATGCTACACATGTAGGTAATCCTAAAAAAAGGAGAGGAAATAAAAAAATCTGTGAGTACCAGATGCTGATGAATCAAAGGTTCCAACACACATTAGGCAGCGGGAAATGACAAAAAGCACTGTGCAAAGCCTGCCAGTGCCTGGCTCTCCATTAAGCCATGAGGATGCTGGATCCATTTGGCCTCCCTTTCCCAGGGAGGGGCTGGCTGCTGTGTCAGTGCTGCTGGCAGCAGTGGCCTTTCCACCTGGGAATCCCAGGGGAGCTGGGGCAGCCCTTGGCCAGGGGGCACAGGGGGCCCTGTGCTGCTGCTCCCCACACAGGGAGGGTGAGACAAAACACATCGTGTTCCTCTCCCTTCAAAAGCTTCACTGCTTCTCAGTCCATTTTATAAATCAGCTCTTTGTTGGGAAAGGAGATTTGTCTAGAAGTTCTGCTGGCATGAAGTTTCCAAGTCACTCAGTTTCCTGTCTGAGTTCTAGACAGGTAATTCAAGAATAGCTTTCCCAAGATGGAGAGATGAATAATAACACCTCATTTTAAAATAAAAAATTAACCCCTGTTGATTAAAATAAGGTTTGCAGACAGATGTTGGTGAGTATTGATGCCCTGTTAATATTTCTACCTGATACCTCAGATTTCTTGGCATGTCAGATGCTTGAAAAATAGCCAATCTAGCGTGGTCATGTTTGCTGTTCATTTCTGAAATCTTGTTTTCTTGGGTCTGTGCCATCCCCTAAAGTTATTTTATCTTCTCTGTTTGTGTGCTTTTGGCCAGGGCTTACGAACAAGTCATCCTTTTTCTTCTAATGCTGTTTTCCATCTAAAGAAAACCATTTTGATGAATAGATCTAGCTTAGCATTTTAAAAACTGCTCTGAAAAGTGCTGCCTCAGAGGAAACAATTCTGTTAACTTAGAGTCTGCCCTGAGAAATTCTGCAGTTATTGATGAGTTATAGTCTAAGTCAGCAAAGAAGGAACTAATGTCCTTGATTTAATTTGCAATATTGTGTGTGTGTGCAAGTGCAAATCTCCCTTGTGTTGTAGATGAGTGATAGCAGGGGGTACTGATGAGTTTGTGTAAAAATTGATGAAATCTTCAGAAGTTTAGATTGAAATTACAGATGTTATTTGCCATGATTATTTCCTTGTAAAACTAGGTGAAAACACACCAATTCTGTCATTGTGGGGCAACTGTGTGATTATTACTTTATTACTCAGCTCCAGCACTCAGAAATTAGTCATTTATCCCTTTCTAAAAGAAGTGGCTGGTGGTGAAGCAGGTGCCTGTGTGGTGCAGATATCATTAGCTGTGTTTTTAATTGTTGTCAGGTGACTGCATGTTTCTGCTGAGTGTTGCTATGCAGCCTGTGAATCTACCCAGTAAAAATTTTTATAAATCCCCTTAGTTGGAATCTGGTGTGTGAGTGGTGCAGGTAGATGAAATGAACCTGCTGCAAGAGTTCAGACACTCCTGTGTGTCTTAAAATGTTCAAAACTGGCACAGAGAGGGCCGGAGTAGGTGGGTAAGGAAGTTATTTTGAAGGAGGAAAAAGAGGAGAGCAAACAAATCAGAGGGACTTGTGCTGCATGGGAAAGAGAAAAGAGGAATAAGAGAAGTGAGCAAAAGAAATAACAGGAACCTGCAGCAGTTGTGTAATGGTGCTAATTAATAATACATACCTGAGATGATGAGGAGAAATTAATGTTTGTGCAGTGCTTCATGTATGTGGAGTACTCTGGAGTAGTAAACATTTTTATTGCTTTCATTATGGCATTTCGTTATCAGCAGAACTATTTCAAATTTCCTGCTGTTGTTTGGGCAGAAATGGGCACATTGAGTTGAGAATAATCACCAGGAAAACTGCTTCCAAACTTTGTTGGTGGTACAGGCAAGATCTTAATGGAGGGAGTGACTTACTGACTGTTTTTCCTCTAAGTATTGTCTTTCCTGACAAATTTTCACTTCAGCACTGATGTGCAGAGAGCAATCAGCTCACCGAAATGCAGAGACAACTTTGCAGGGTTTTTGATTACAGGTGATTTGATCTTTTGGGAGAAAGCTGCCAGTCTCCTACCTAAACAGAATTTCTTTTTCTTTTGTTGTCCCTGTTCTCTGTTCTGCGTGCCCTGGTTTCCATTCACTGTGCTGTTGCTGCTCAGGTTCCTGTGGATTTCAGTGGAACTTCAGGGCTGGATTCAGACCAGAGAGCTGTGGTTGCCTCCCTTCCCATCCCCTCCCTAATTTCCAGTTGCAGAGGACACACGGATGCCTGGGCAGTGAGTGCTCCAGCTGACACACAGTTCAGCACTGCATCTCCTTCATCTTCTCTTGGAAACAAAGAGAATGCAGGAGAACCAGCTAATTCACCAATTCCTTTTTCCATCCCAAGGTGCTTGGGGAAGCAGCAGGGAGGGAGGAATGTGATGAGCTCTTCCCTGCTGCCTGCCTGCTCTGCAGCCTCAGAACTGCTGAGCTCCACTTTAGTCAGGCCCAGTAAGGGCTTGCTTTCTTTTTTTTTTTTAATTACCAAACTCGGCTCTTAATTAAACTGATTTTTTGTTCGTGTCAGAGCAGAATGCAGTGTTCTTGTGGTTCCATTCTGTTAATTTGAATGCAGATTTTAACTGAAGCAGCACTTGGGAATGAATAATCTTGAGTTATGAAAAAGCCCAAGCAGCTCTGCCCTGGGAGGACAGAGGAGCTCTGCATGTCCCTGCTTTGGAGGGTTTGCATCTGGTGCTGCTTGGCTGCAGCCTGCTGGGCAGGGCTGGAGAAGGGCTGCAGCACTTTGCCCACTGAACTGGAAGTTACAGTGCAAGGAGGGACTGGGGAATCTAGGTTAAAACATCTCTCTGCTGGCCATTAATTGTGAGAGCTCTGGCAGTGGTGTGCTGCTGTTTTCCCAAACACTGTTGGCTTGTTGTCTTTGTTTCTGGAATAAGTTTGAGCGATTGCTGCGTTTAAATTGTGTGCCAGTGCTGGATGGCTGTGGTAATCACCTCGCTGCCTTGCCACTGAAGAACTCAGGCTTTTGGAGAAGGGCTCTGTGCTCTGTCTGAGCAGCAGCACAAAGAAAATGCTTTTCAAAGAAGGGATTTGAGCAAAGGAGGATTTCTGGTGTTGCAAAGGCTTACTTACAGCTTGTCCTGTAATCCTGTTTCAAAATACAATTCTAGTCTGTCTTTCTGCTCTGTCTCCTATTCTGTTGCTGCAGAGTTTTCTTGATTGCATCAGTGATTCTTTCCTTTAGCCTTATCTCTGTCTGGGCTTGAATGGGTTTTATCTCCCAAGCTGCTGGCAAAACCTCTGTCTCCTGAAGACTCCTGGCACAGGGACACGAGGCCACTCTGGAAGTGGCTGGATCAGCTTCCCCTGTCACAGTCCCAGACTGAGTATGACACCTGGGCACATCATCTACTCAGCTGCAGCACCAGACTGAGAATAATTTGCTGGTTTCTTATTTAATAGTAAATAATGTTCAGAGAGGGAGACAATTCATGTCTTCTGGGAAAGGAGAAGCTTCACTATATATAATTATGTGACTGTATGAGCAAGTTATTGAAGGAGTTTAATGAGAATTTGGGGAGGTTCAAAGCTTCCAGGCAATGAAGGAAGATGCTCTCTTGGGTATTATTATTATTATTTATAAATAACTTAATAAAAGATCATGAAAATCAGCCAAGCAATTCAGGATTTAAGAGGTTTTTTCCCTCTAAAAATAGTTTGAGCTTCATTAGGGTAAAATCAACTTCTTTTAATCTTCCTGTGCTGTATTTAGGACTTATAAAAAAACCTCTACCCCAAACCACTGAACCAAAGCTTCTGTGTCACAGTGTTTATTTGCATGCTTTCCTGATAGTTGGATTGCTTTAACAATACTGTAATCAGTAATTTCCCTGACACTGATGACTGTTGTGACATTTTTATACCTCAATATGTCTGAAGTGATGGGGACACCAAATAAAAAAAAAAAAAAAACAACATCAAACCCACCAGACACACAAAACTTAGTTTGGGGATTTCCTGTGTAACTCCCAGTACAAAACTGAATTATCCAGGTGACAAAGGATGTAGCCACATTGACATTAAGAGCTTCAAGCTCATTGTTTGCTTTTCATCTGTATAAAAAGTGAAGGTTTATGGATGAAATTCCATGTACCCCGGGGAAAGTGGCTGTGGAAACTCTTGTAGGTCTTTATGAATGACTGAAGCAGCTAAAGAGCAAACCCTCACAGAGTGAAACATTGCCAAAATATAAAATGGGAAAAAAGGTGGCTGGGACAAAAGCTCTGCTCTGGTTCTTGATTCTGGGCTTCCCCTTAGAAACAGCACTTTGGTCTTAATTTGGGGAAAGGGAAGGATATAAACCACACTTCAAACTTCATTGCTCTGTGGTTTCTTCTGAAGTTTTTTTGCTCCTTTCAGAAATAAACAAGTCGCTGATGCATGTTTTATTTGTTTTTGGCTTTCCTTTCAAAGTTGTTTCTTAACTAGGACAGCTTCCCCCTCTAAAGTCTGTATTGAAATTAGGGCTTTCAGGAGTGCTGAAATCCTTCCTGCATGGGTTGGTTCTAAAAAGCAGGTGCAGCTTTTCAACAGAATCAACAATTGTGGAGTTTTATAGAATTCCTTTTGTGCAATCTCAGAATCACTTTTATATTCTAATGCAGCATGTCATTTTTTTGTCAGTGTGGCTGTGCACTTCATTGTTCTTTAGGGCCAGAAGTGCTTGCTCATTATTTGCTATTGGATCCTCCAGTAAAAACAAGCTGTTGAACTCAATTTGATGTGTATGGATATGTTAAATAGTGATTATTTCCATTTTCTCATATACAGAGTGTATCTCTGGAAAGTTACCACACTACTGCATAAATGTCATTCTTGAGTTTTTATTTAATTTCAGCCTCTCCTAATGCATCAGAATTAGGTTCTCATTCTTGGCTGCTGAATGATTGCTGTGCAGATTCCTTTGTGTTCCATCAAATCCAAGATGCTAAGCAGAACTAGATCCAAATTACCCTTAAAGCATCCCTATTTTATCCTAATAATAGGGTTCTGTTTAGAACTTTTCAAGGACCTTAGTTCTGTTGTGATGTGAAAGATGCAGAGTGTTTTCCTCTCACTTGAGAGACTTGTTTATATCAAGTCTAGTTGCAGTTCTGGAAGAATGCATCTTGTTCAGTCTCAGATAAAAAGCCCTGAGAACCCTGGGAAATTGGGTCAGAATTAAAATGCTGAGATCTTTACCCATTAATGAATCGCATCCTGGGTTTGGCTTGTGGATGGTTGAAATGTAGTGTGCACTTTACATTTTGAACCACAAGTGTTTGTCATGTTGCATAGTTAACTATGCAGCTTTAAGAATCATTTTCTGCAGCTTAATTAACAGGCAGGTAGAGAATTGTAAATCAGGTACCTCAGCCAAGTCCTGCATGAAAGCCACAGAGCTTCTCCCAAAAATCCCTCAAAACCACAGCAGGTGAAAATGCAGTTAGGGAGCAGAACACGTGTCTGTCAGTGTGGATTTTAGGGTTTCATACTACATTAAAGTTGTGTTATCATCCTAAGGATAACTCTCACTTCATTTCTGTGTTAGCTGGACTGGAAATTAAAAAGATATTAATTATGAAGTTGTTTGTGTGATGGGGCTCGCATTCCCCCTTGTGTTCTCCTGCTTACTTAGGAATGTGTGAATAGTAGAGTGGTTCTTTAGCTTTGCCAAGCTTTAGTCAAAAAACACTGAGCTAGAAAAGTGATACAATCTATTTTGTTACAGCACAGATTACAAACAGCTTGTGTTTGTTGTAAGCTGAGCATCTCCTGTCTGTGTGTGCCCAACAAATGAGCCGTGACAGGTTATCCTGGGAGAGCTCCATTTCAGTCGGGTCAGTGTCAGAGAGCAGAGCCTGTGCTGCTTGCTTTTCAGGGGTTTTCCCTTCAGTCCAAGGTCCCATCCAAATTCCATGCTTTAAACCAGGGGAAGCCATGCAGGCAGCCCTGCCCTGGCTGCTGGCAGAGCGTGCAGATGTAAAATTTGAGGAAATGCCGATGGAGTCCATTAGGAAGTTACTGGAATTGTTCTGACAGTTGTGGTTGCTGATAATGACTTACAGTAAGGCCTGCCCTCCTCAGCTCACTTCACTTTGTTCCTATGGGTAATATGGAGCAATTATAGGGAAGGGTCAGGCTCTCCAAGAACTTCTCCCAAGCATGACTGGAGGCCTGGTGGTGCCATCCTGGCACTGCTTTGTGCTCAACCAGCTGCTGCCCTTCATGTGGACAGCAGGAGCTGCTCTCATTTTTAAAGTTTTTACCCGAGTTCTCCAGGCAAACTGAACCCTGCAGGTTATTGAGAAGCTCTTATTCCCTTATAGATTTGCTCTAAGGGAAGAAGTATTGCTGCTGCTCACCCTCTTGGGGCTCTCAGGCACTTTCCCAGTCGTCTGCATGCCAAAGAGCTTTCTTGGCTAACTCCTCTTTTAGAGAAACCGTTCTCCCACTCTGATAATTCCCACACAACTCCATGGAGTTCAGTGGAGGTGCAGGCTATACCCTTTGGAAATCCAGGAGAAGCAGCTGTTGTTGTCAGAGCTGGGAAGGTGGATCCCTGTTTTAAGGGAGAAAATCCCTTGGTACTTGTTAGAATAAGTTGGAACAACTAATCTTCTCATTGGTTATGTGTTTACAGGTGTTAGCTGCAAAGAAAGTGCTTTTCTTAGTGTATCTAAACTCCAAATGGCTGGAATTGATGAGCTGTTGAGCTATTTACTTAGTGATGTAGCTAGAAGTTAGATTTTTAGCTGAATTTGTGTTACAGGATTGCAGTTGGAGGGAGGAGGTTTCACCAGATTATTTTCCTGGAAATCCTTTGGCAGATTCTTCCCTACAGTGAAAAGAGATGCCTTCTGTGTATTTTTTGCCCTCATGTACAATTTCTTTCCATCTGGAAAGAAATTCAGCACCAGCCAATGTTGGTTTACTCTTGCCTAGAGCAATGGATTCTGTTCCAGTGCCTTTCATTCTAGATTTAACAAATTGCTTGCATTGATGAAAAGCAACGTGATATTGTGCTTTTTTCTTTTCCAGTTTTGCAGCTATTCCTCATTCTTACTGAAAGTGATTTCTGAGATGTGCCCAAATAAGCTTACTGAGGTGTTCAGAGATTGTAGGTGTGATGATGTTGAGCAAATTTGTACATTGATTAATGCTCACATTTGTGCTGGGTTTTGTGTTTGATTGTTGCCTTCTGCAACACACAATGTGACAAAATTGCATTTCCTTAGCATCCTGATTTGTGCTTGAATTAACACTCAAAGAAAACCAACAAAAGAGAGCAGTTTGGGTCAGTGTTGGAACCTTTCTTTGCTTTTAGAGTGATTTCTGTGGGGAAACTGTTCATCCTTGAAAATGCCTCATGCCTTTGTTTTTGGCCAGCCAGGTTTTCTCATGCTGGAAGTGGAAGATGTGTGTTTCCTGCTCAAATACATTGGTCTTAGTCAGTAAATACACTTCTACACCAATTCTTGTCTTCTTTAGCAACGTTGATATTAAATTGAATCAAACTTGGGACAGGTCTTATAAAATCTGGAACATCTTGTTATCACAGGGAGGGGAAAAAAAAGTGTTCTGCTTTACATTCTTCTACTTAAGTTTTTAATGAGCTTAATGATTTTATGAATTTTTAATATGATGAGGAATGTTGATGGCAAGCAAAAAAAATGAGTTGGAGAAGGGTTGTTGTTTTTTTTTGTGTGTGTGCAGTGTTTTTTTTTCATTATTATTCTGTTATTATGATGATGGAGATAACTGAGTGTATAAATCAGATTTGCCTCATACCTATATATTTGTATTAGAGTGTGTTTTGCAGGATTTGCATTCCTGGAAGCTCCACATTGTCTGGTGATCCAGGACTGTGAAAATCTGAAAGATTTATTGGAGGCAGTTTGAGAGAGCAGAGACGTAGTGATTTATCTTGTAGTTAGAGAAAGAACAATGTAAAATTATTATTTCTGTAGTTATTCTTTCTGAAAGGAAGAAAATAGTTACCAAGTGCTATATTCGTTTATTCTACGGGGTTTTCCCTACCCCTTTTAAATTATTCTATGTGATAATATTGCCCTTAATTTCATCTGAAGGGTTTAAAGCATGTTGTGAGATGAGTTCTGTGCAGATGAGTTTTAGTGCTCTGCCCTATTCCTCTGACTTGGTTTGGGTATGAGCAGAAAAATCAATGGAGATGGGAGAAGCCCAGTCCTCAAAGTATTCATCTCTATCAATGAATTTTATTGAAGTACAGACACAGATTTGCCTTACAAACAACATAAAATGCTTTCTTTTGGTTCTAAAAGCCTGATGTGATGAGCAGGACTCTCTTCTATCATGGAGGCATTATTTCACTTAATTTCTGCTTCACATTAATTTACCTGTCTGCCTATTTGAAGGACAAGCTGTGCCATCTTCTGCAGACAGCAGTTGCACAGGGGCCTGGGTATTTCATTTGCATGGCTGCTGCTGCTGGGCTTGTGCCATTCCTTACAGGAGCTGATTGCCTCAGCAGCTCCCAGCCTTTCTTTCCTGTAGTATTTTTAAAAAGCTTTGCTGTCTGGACAGGTGAAAATGCAGAGTTTATTGAAACAGATGGCAAGTCAGATTAATCATGCCCCAGAACCATCTTTTGCTTGGAGGTTCATTAGGAAATGTCCACTGGATTTGTTGTGTTTGCTTGGACAGCAGAAGAACGAAGTCAATAGATTTTAATTTAAGAGCTTCTTTTTGTAGTGTTTTGAATATGGAAGTTAAGCACAATTGCCTCGCTCAATGTTATTTTTTTATTCTGGGAAACGATTGAGATGAACATTATTTTTAATTGTGAGAACAGCTTCTATTTGTGGAGAACAGATTATTAATAGTCAGAGATCTGCAAACTTCCTTTGAGTCTCTGGGCCCTGTTGTACTTTGTGTTCTTGATCTTCCTTAAATCTGACTTATTTTTATGGTTATGAGCTGTAAAATGAATGAAACAGATGCTTCTGTTTGGGTGTCACTGTGAGTGAACTTTACAATCTGTATTTGCCAAGGAATCCAAACCTGCACAGCAGAATCCCTGAACTGTTCCTGCTCACACTGCCTGCTTTTCCAGAGTGTCAGGAAATGTCATGGCCATTCCTGTGGAGTTTGTTCACCTTTGCAAGGAGAGATGAGCTTGGAAATCCTCTCAAGGGCTGATTCTTCTTGGGCTGGGAAGAACACACTGGAAGCTGTGCTAATAAATCTGTGCTTCCTTTAGTCTGCCCTCACCTCCACATCTTCGTTCTGAAGAAAATTCCTGTGTATCTCATCCTTTTAAATATTTGGGGTGACTCCACATAAGTTGAGAAACATTTGGTCTTGGGGTTTCAGATGTCTGCTCAATGTGTTGGCATTTGCAGCTCGTGCCTGTGTGTGTTGGTGTTCAGAACTGGTTTTTACTGGTTTATACATTTTTATGACTTTCTTTCATCATTTTACAGGGTAGCCACATTCCCAGAGTTTATTTTTGTGTGTGTATAAACATACATGCACATAGAAAAATAAAGCAGTGTCATGTAATCTAAAGCTTTTAAGTCAGTTTTTGTGTTTATGTGTCTGAAGAATAAAACTGCCCATCTACAGCTTTCTCTAACATAAAAAGCAGTGAGTGTCCCTGCTGCAAATTGGCAAGCCTAATTTGGGTGTTCTAAAAGCCTTGGAGCACATTCTAGTTCACTTGAGGTCTGTAAAAGTGTTCAGCTTCTCTGTCATCTCCAGTTCATCAGCATAAAAATTCTATAATTTCATCAGTTAAATGGATGAAGAGCTGGTAATGATTTTTCTAAGGTAGGTTTTTTAATAGGGCTGTTCTAACATTTTCTTCCACAGAATTTTTTAAGTGTAACCTGTTACCAGCAAGGTTTTTAATACCTTTTCATTGATAAATTTTTTTTAAATAATTGAACCTTTTCTAAAAGGATTCCTTCTTGTGCACTGCTCTTGCTTTTGGGGCTGTTTTCTAATGGTTTTGCAGTTTATTCTGATTATGCCCTGCCCACATAACACACTTGTCTGTTAGAGAATATCTATGAAAGGCACGTTCTCAGCTGGATTGTGTCTCTTGGAGACTCAGTGATTACAGAAATCTTTAATGCATTGCTTTCCTGTTCTGCCTGCCTTGGGGACATGGGGAGATGCTGTGAGACTGCTCTGTGTACACAGCTGGGGTGTTTCCCTTCTCTGTGCCAGTGTAATAAACACCACACAGTGAATAAAACTGGTTTTATTTGCTTAAACCAACGTGCTCACAGCTGACGTGAATCTTAGAGAGTGTGGCTCTGTTTGCTGCCCCAATCGAGTCCCTGGCAGCTTAAAATTGAGCAAAATATTTTTAGTGCTCTGTTCTGTGTCTGTATTTCAAGCCACGGACAGCCTGAAATAGCAACCTCGGTGTTTCAGTTCTCTTCACAGAGAAATAAAGTCATTGTGTTTGCCTGTCCCCCTCCCCAGCAGGTCACACACGTGGCCCAGCACGCTCCTCCAGCTGAAGCTGTGGGGGGATCTCCAGAATTCCTGTGGGAAGGAGAAAAGTTCCAAATCAGGCAGCTCAGGCTGAGTCAGAGGCAGAGCTGTGCTGCTCCGGGGGCTGGCAAAACACTTGGAATGAGCAGGGTGGAGGATGGAGATGGCCATGCCCTGCTGGTATCTTGGAGTTTGGAAGCCATCAATTCTGATTTACTACTGGAAGCAGTAGCCAGTACAACATGAGCTACTGTGATGGCAGGCTGATTTCCTCTTCAATCTGCAAACTCAGTTTTTTTTTTACCATTCTTCTCCAAGAATTTGTGTGAGTCTGTGGGATAGACAGAGCAGTTGTAGGGGTGCACTGTTGTTTCTGCCCCGTGGGAATGATGCAGGCACCTGTTCCATGTCAGGGTTACGTTGGAGATATCGATTGCTGTAGCAAGGGGTGGTTTTGTGACATTTCACAACTGCCTGCAAAGCAGTGATAAAAACCCCGTGTGGAAGTTGAGTACAGAAAAGGAGAAATTGCTGCACTCTTCCAAGGATCTTGTTACTCTCTTTAATGGTGTGTGTTGGGTTTTTAAATGAAACATCCTTTCTGTGCTGTGCTTGAGGCTGCCCTTTCCCAGGGATGCTGCACAGAGCTGGATCGATATGTGGCAGGCAGGGCAGGGCCACTGTCACCAGGGCTGTGTGACACATGCTGTGCTGTGTTCCATCAGCCCAGCTCTCATCCAGCTGCTGTTGCCACAGAAGGACTCTGCCATCATCCAGTGTTTGGGGAGCTAATCCTGAGCAGGGCTCTGAGATGGACCCAATCTCAGCTTCTTAATCATTAATGACATTTTTTTGAAGGGTGGGCAGGATTGAAAAGCAATAAAATTAGCTACTCCTCTCTCTAATATCTATTTCCAAACACTCCTCCATAAATCACAGTGCTAATTCCCCTTTGCTTGTCTTCTCAGTGTTTTATGTGTTCTCCTGAGCAGCTGCTCCTGCTGCACTTGGGAAATGCTGCTCCAGTGCATCTTCTTCAAACTCTATAGAAACCAAACCTAGGTAGTAGCAAAATGTGACAACATCCAGAAATAAAACATTCTAAGAGCAAATTTATTAGGATGATGATGGGGATCATTGATTAGTGATCTAAAATAGTACTTAGTGCTTGTTACTTTCTATAACTTTTTTTTTTTTTTCTTTTGGCTTTCAGCTCAGATCGACTGATAGAAGAAACAATAAGGTAGGAATGAATGTAAAAATTTTCATTATTTTCCATACAATCAGCATTTCCATTAAATTGTGTCTAAATATATCAGTCACTGTATTTATACAGTAACTGTATTGTTTCCAGCTCCTTGGCAGTATTACAATGAATGGCTGGTGGGTTTGGTTTGGGTTTTTCCTATTCAATATTGACATAAGAATGTTGCTTATATATTTGATTCACCCTAGCTTAGAAAATTTGGGTTTCTGCTGGAAGGTGAATCACCTTTGGAGCAGAGTGAATCTCAGGCTGAGCTGTTGAGGGCTAGTCCAGTAGTCAAGATGTTTCTTCTCACAGTGGCACTCCTCTAAAACCTGATTTCTGTAACCTTTCCATGTGTTCAGAATATTCAGCGCCCAGTGTGCAACTGATATAGGTAAGGGCTTTTACCACAACTGCTTGAGAGGTTATTGCTGTTGTACATTTATTTCTCTTTTGGGGTTCTTACATTGTTGGGATACTTAAATGATACCTTCTCTAACTGATCTAGACATTTTAGAACTGTAGCAACACAAATTTTATTATCTGTGCCCTTTCCAAGCCAACCTTTTGCAGACCAATAACTCAAGCTGCAATAATGCCCAATTTAATGGTTTTAAATTTGAGATTATTGCTTTAAAACAAAAGAGAGGGGGAAAAAAAAGGTAAGAAAGCAAGCAAGATATGCTTTCAGACAATGCATGTACTGACATAAACGACCAAGAAGAATAATTAGAGGTGCAGCAAGGCTGTGTCCATTAAGGGCTGGCTGGCTTAAGCACACAGTGGGCTCAGGATAATTAACGTGGAGGAAGAATGTGTTAAACCACATCAGTGTGCAGTGATGAGCCAGAAGTGATCAGGGCAATAACACCTGGAAATGTGGTGCAATTTCACCACAGCCTCACTGAAATATTTCTCCATCTTAGCCCAGCTGTATTTATTTTGGGTTCTAGTTCTTTCCTTAGTAAAAACCTCTCCTTTATTGCCATGCTTGTAACCCTTCTTTTCAACCTCAAAAATGCTCAGTGTTTGGTGAATTTCTTCTTTGCTGCCACTCCAAGTAAGCAGAACATTAAGCAGCATATGGTGATTTATTACTCTTAATATCCTGCAAAATTACATGTAATTACTTGTAATTATGTCATTGGCCTGGCTTCTGGGTTCTGTGTCATCAGAGGAGCTCAGAGCTCTCAACCTTGCACAATTTGTTATCTGGAGTAAATTCTTGCTTGAGTTGTTGCCAAAAATCTTCTACAGTTTTTTGGTACAAAAAGAGCTGGTTTGGTAACGACATGGAGTAGGAAACGTAATTCCACTTATATCTGACTTGAATTCTGCCTCTGTTAAAACCAGGATGAATTTTTTGTTGAACTCTTTTTTTCTTGTGGTCCCCAGTAATGGCAAGTGTTTGGGTGTGACATTAATTGATGGTAAATCCTGCTGCCTTCCAAGTGAATTTACCAGATGGGAGTTTACCCAACTCACCAATTGTTTTATCTGTTTTAACCCAAATAAAAGAGGGAATTGTGCAGAAGAAGCTGTTTGAGGACAGATTCCTTGAGATGTAATTAGCTTATTCTGGCTACTGCTCTGTCTTCAAGGTTTACATCTGCTGCAGTTCATTACTCATTTTTTAATTAAGCAAGTCAGGAAATCACGTTTTATTTCCTTCACACTTTTATTTCCTTAGGCTTTGTTACCAAGCACTGATTCCAAACACTGGACAGCACATTTTTGTGTGTGCAGAGGCTTTTGTTGACAAGCTACAGCCACTGATTGTGAGCCCTTGCTCTGATTTTCTGTCAGCAGGAGAAGTGAGGAGTCTGCCTCTTGCTCTCCACGGAGCAAACATCCATGCACGGGCACCTGAGCTGAAATGATTCAGGAAGCAAAGCACTGAGCAGGGCTGTCACTCCAGATGTGTCATTATTACTAAACTTTTAATCAATTTTTAAATGAATTACGTGCCATGGGTTCTGACTGCAGCATATTTCCCTCCAGAAGCGAGTGGGATGTGATACTTTGTACTGCAGTTCTTTTGGAACAGCCTTCACTTCTCTTGGCCAGATTTAAATATAAGCAGAGATTTTGCTTAATATGTTTGGAGTTCTCAGGTTTTCATTTTCAAACATTATCACTTCTCCAAAATAGCAGACCATTTATTTCTTGTTTTCTAACAACTTGTGTTTTTCTGTTGGCTCAGTTGGAATATTTTTTATAGTTTTGCCTGTAGAGTGTGACAAGTTCTTAGGATTTTATTGTAATTCTCTTTCTGAGACCTGATCCATCAATCTTTGTATATTAACAGGTTGGACTGAAGCCAGACCAAAGCCATAGATTTTTTTTTTTTTAATTGTCTCCTTACGTATTTGGTCTATCTCTTTAGGTAATAATTAGGATTTAATAAAAGGGAAAAGCTCAGCTGCATTGAGTGTTGACTTTTTAAAGGCATGAGCCACGTTTTGAGAATTCTCTCATTTCACAACCACCTTGCCAGAGTGTCCAGGCAAAATCACTTGCATTCCTGGAGAAATGTTTCTTCTGTTTTCATCTTGGGCTTCATCAAAGGAAACAATGGGATGAATAAAGGAATAAAGGAATATATAAAGGAAATTGCCAGGCTGTGAGTGTAGGTATGCATTGATGCATGCATATATGTGTATATTTAGAGATACAAATATAGAAATGTATCTCCAGACAAAGAATAAGTGATGCAATCAGAATTTTTACCAATTTAAACCTAGAGCTTTCATTTCTATGCACAGTCACAGAGTCCATTCCCTAATCATAGACCTTGTCATGAATTTCAATGAGCAAGTATGATTCATGGCATGCAAAATGAAGCAGGAGTTCCAGTAATACGTGAATTATTTGATTTTTAATAACACAACTTCTTTCTTTAGAGTTTCTTGGTTCAGTTCTCCAGCAGTGTAGATTTGACTGATGTGTCTCAATGGGTGAAGCCAGGAGTTGATTTTTTGGTACACTTCCTTCAGTGATGCTGGATGGAATGTGGCTGCAGTGTGGGGTGAAAGAACAGCTTAAACACTTATTTAACTCAAAACTCTTTGCTTCCAAGTTAGGCAGCATTAAAAGCGTATTTCTGCATGTTAGACTTGTCCATCTGGGATAATGCCTGGAAGTGTTTATTACCCTGAGGGTTTTATGCCAGTGAAAAGAGCAAAGTAAGTACAAATATCAGTTGGGTTTGCTTTGGAGGGAAGTTTGGCCGCTCGCATACCCACGGCACTGCTGAATAATCAAGGGCAAACTTGGAACGTGGCAGAACTTTTGAGGGAAATAGAGCTGCAAGCACAGGAATTTGAGATTCTCCTGCTGCTCTGGGGAAGAGGTAGGTGGGTGTTTTATGGCTGTGACCTTGGGCTTAGCTGGGAGAGGTTCCTCCAGTAGTGCAGCGATGCTGAGTGTTGTGCTTGAGCAGGGCTTTAATATTAAATATAGAGAGCAGGCCAGATACCATCTGGTTTTAGAAACTTGGTTTACACCCAGCTCTGGTAGCTCCAGCCAGTGCAGCACTGAGAATAGTTCCTGCTGGCTTCCAAGTGAAATGTGGAATCGGGGTCATCTCTGTTCCAGTAAGAAATGTTCCATCTTTTGGTGGGAAAGGGCGTGTGCCTTCCGGAGCAGCAGAACCAGGTCCTGGAGAGCTGGCCTTGGGCTGGGGAGTGACTAAATGGGGCCAGTCTTGTGAATAGCAGGAATGGGACTCATTTTTTTAAATATGCATTTGTCAGTGAGGCAATGGCAGCAGCAAGTCAATGAACATATGTCGGGGATGGGAATGAAACCAAAATTGTCTGATGGAGGATATGAGGAAGCTGCAGTGCTCAGGATACAAACCCAGTCTCTGGACTGGTCCCCAGGAACTTTGTTTTCTGCTGCTTCTTAAATTTAATAATCTCCTTTACAGATCTGAAGGCTTAGATAAACCAGCTCAAGCGTTGAATAATCAAATTATACATGAACAACATTGCTTTTTGCTTGAATTTTGATTTGTTAATAGTAGCTGGAATCCAGTTAAACTCTTGTTCATGAATATCACAATTACATTTCATTACTAGACCGTATCATATTAAAAATGGTAATTACCCCAGGTTTTTTTCCTTCAGAGCTCTCCAGCAAAACCCAGCCCTTTGAGCTAAATTCTTGAAAATACTGGATTAAAAAAATTAAATTGGTTTCAATCTCTTAACCCTTTACACCCTGCCTTTTTACATGAAATGGACAGTTTCACTCCCCAGATGTTAAAGCAGGAACCTTGTGTTCTCTGAATAATTATTTCTAAAGGCATTTTGGAAGTGGCTCAGGTACACTTTATATACTGGCAGTCATCTTGTGTTTTCACTTCTGTAAATGAATGGATGCTTTAATGAGTCACTGGATGCATCTTACAAAAATATGGGACTTAATTCAGAAGTGCTTTGAGAGACACTGTAGAAAAACTCATCTGGACAAATATCAAGTCAGTGTGGGGGTGGGAGATAGGAATCTGTAGGTTTCTGAACAAACCTTCCTGTGTGCAGATAGGAAATAGTTTTTTTTTTCTAACTTGATTCTTAGTAATTCAAAATGTCCTGAGTGCTCTTCTTAACAGCAAGTTTTTAGTGCTTTTGTGAGTTTGTTGTTTTTCACTTTAGAGGACTAAAATACCTGCATTGAAAAATTGTATGTTTGTATCAGGTAAAAGCAGCATTTCAGCTGAAATGACAGCTTTAGTTTCCTTTTTTATTTTTCTGTTGTGTTTTTCCACTTAACTTTTACTCCTCCAGAACATTTCTCCTCCATATTTAAGGCTCATAAACTCATCCAAGAACTTATTTTAATCATTGTTATTCCTGTACATGAAGTCAACAGCAGTAGAGGTGACTTTTCTGAGTTATTATGAAGCCTTGTTGTATTTCTGTCCTGCTTCATGTGTTTTTGAAACACATGCCAGCAAGGAGAGCAGTATTTGCCATATTTTTCTTTCTCAGGCACTGTGTCTTCAGGCTTTGTCTTTATAATCTTCATTTAATATCTTGTTTTTAAGTGCAGAGTTGCTTTTTTTTTTTTTTTTTCTGACCTCCAAAATGTTTTAAATTTGAAACGGGAAATTCAGTTTTGTATTGGTAAAGAAACAAATAAAATGAAAACTGATATAGCATGGGGGATATTCTTAATTAGGACCAGATCTCAGAAACTGATTTTTTCTGTGATGTGATGGAAGCATCATTTGGGATGAAACAAACTTCTAAATTTAAAGCTTAAGCCACGAGAGCATAATTCTTTTGTGGCTTATAAGGTAATACCAGTTTTCATTGGGGCTGGAGGAGAAAAGTCAAACCCTGCCTGTTTCAAGAAATCTCAGTGTTTCACACTGTTAACACTTTATATAAAACTGAAATCATTTAACTGTAAAAGAGAGAGATTAATGGAAAAATAGTGGTTTCATTCATGTTGCTTCACCCCATTCATTGTCCTCTGAAGCAGCACTGCCTGCTTGTTCTCCTCTTGTGTGAGCTGTGGATTATTCTTAGCACCAACAACTTGATCCTCTTTCTTTCCCCAGCATTGCCATGGCAACAAAAGAAAATATGACTTCGCAGAGAGGCATGTTGAAGTCAATACAAAGCAAGATGAATACCTTGGCAAGTATCCTTTTTTCCTAAGTATTGGGGCTGCCTGTGCCTAAGAAGTGTTGTGGTACAGTTTTTCACTCTGTCATCAGCAGTGGCAGTGGCTCTGTGACCTGTGGTGTCAGCAGTGACAAACAGGCCAGGTTTTATCAGGCTCACCTGATAACCTGACTGAAGCATCTTGATGGTAAATAAGTTGGTGGTGAATAAGTTTTGGTCAAATTTGGGCACTGCATATAAATTAACAGAATTTCATTTTCAGGTAGAGGTCTGCAACAGCTTTTCAGGGCCTTCCCTGCTGTATGCTTTTCTAAAAGCACAGTTTCATTTCAGGTCCTGCTTTTTGCTTTCAAAACAGCTGAAGCTTGGTGTTCATCACTGCTTGCTGTGGTTCACAGCTAAGAGTAGTCAGGGCCTGAGCATCCTCTTGTCTGTCACACATTTGTAAGATTTTGGCTTGTTGGTTTCTGTGCGTATTCTGTCTCAGGGCTGAAGATTGTGCCACGTTGTCAAGTCAGGCACGTTTGTGGTTTTCCCACTTACTCCTTCCCTTCTGTCAGTGGACAATGTCAGCACTGTTTGACCAGACACATCCTGGAAAGATGCATCTTGGTAACCCAGAAATTTCATTACAGTTCTTAGCAGCTGGCAAGAACATTCCAGTAGAATCTCAATAAGCTTGGGCCTTAAAGTTATTCTTGATTCCAGAGACACGAAGCTCTGATTGCCTTGTTGGCAGTTGTATTTTGTACGTTAAGAGAGAGATTTACACCCTTGTGGTTTTACAGAGCTTCCACAGTGTGTGGGTCATGCAGTGTGCAGGATTTTCTCAGTTAAATGCCTTGTTCTCAGGGTTGTTCTCTCCACCAGTAACAGAACCCCATTGAAGAAATTCCACAGATATTTTATATAACCACTCTTTTTTTTTTTTTTCATTCTCATTTAAACATAATTAATAAAAGTAACTAAGCCTCACATACTGGAGATGAAAATGCTGGTAATGGAGGTGATCAGGTGGTGAATTCTGTGTTACTGTGAGCTCTGGGCTGTTCCCTTTTCTCTGCTGGTCTGCAGTCAGTGAAGTGCAGTTGTAATCCTGCTCCCTGTCCCCCAGCATTTACCGCTCCTGCTTCCTGCAGCCTGGGAGTAGTTGCAGTGCTGGCATTTCCCCATCCAGGCTTTGGGGCTTGTTGGTGAATCCCTGTTTGTGCTGTGACCTTGACTCAGAGCCCTCCAAGACCGTTTCCCAGCAGTGAACAGCCTGATCCAAAGGATCAACCTCCGCAAGCGACGGGATTCCCTCATTCTGGGCGGCGTCATCGGCGTCTGCACCATCCTGCTGCTCCTCTACGCCTTCCATTGATGGATGCTGCCCCCCTGGACTCTGCCAAACCTCATCACCACCTTCCCTCCTCCCAGCCAAGGAAAAGTGACTGGGGGAAGCATCAGACTTCCACAGCCTGCTCGTGGCTGGGGCTGTCAGCATGATGTCTGGAGCTTCTGATGGTAGACACTGACACTGGGCTTGGGCTGAAGCTGCAGTGTTTCTCCTCCCCTGCTGTTCACCTTCCTTTGGGTTAAATTTGGTGGGATTTGTTTGTCTTTAATTCCCTTTCTCACTGCAAGGTAAGTGCCCATGGGATGTTTAACCAGTACTTGGGGAACAGTTCCAGTGCTCGGCAGTGCTGGGGAGGTTTGGTGCTGGCTGGGGAGAAGGAGAGGATTCAATTTGCCTTGTGTGGAAGCTCAGCAGGAAGGCTTTTCCCTCTAATCCCAGCCCAGTACTGAATTTCACCCTGAGAGATGAATATTGCAGCTTTAAGCCTTCAGGTTGCTTTACTACTAAATACATGTTCTGTAATTCTTCTTAACTCCTGGTTGAGATTCTAGTTATTTCTGCATAATTCATGCTGTGAAAACTGTGCTTCACACAAATTCCTCAAAGTTAACGAAAAAAAAAGGGGGTTTCTGTTCACTTTTTGCACAGAACATGAATATGAAAGTACCCTCTGAGGGAGATCATAAGATTTCTTGTGGCTTTAAAGGGACTGACAAAGTCTCACTGTGTAAAAAGGGAGCACAGTGTCCCAGCAGCTGTTTACTCAAGTGTTCAGTCATCTGAAAAGTGACCAAACATGAGTTCACCTGAAGGAACCTTTTGGGTGCAAATACTTTCATTTTGGCTGGCATCATAAAGATCTTTATAAAGACACAATAAGCAGTTTACAAAGCCTATACTGTAATTGAGGTGAAGTTATTCTGATAGTGCAGGTAAGAAGGATGTGATCTAAACTCTTGATTGGAAATTAAAATGATGATGGTTATAGCTGAGGCAAAGGTGTCTGTGGGCAAATGTTCTGGACATAACTCCTCCTAGCAAAGAGCTGACTGTATGAATAGTGAAACAAGTGTTATTTACCATTATCTGGGGGGGAAAAACTTTTTCTTGGTCTGGACAGGCAAAAAGAGCCCTGTTGTTTGTCTGTAAACAAAGCTGACATCTGCAGTGGCTTTGATACTGCAGCTTCCCAGATTACAGCTTTTTCTGCTCTTTCAGCAGCACTTTTCCATCTGTCATATCATAACCCAATAAATTCAAGCCTTGGCACTGAAATACCTTTCTAAGAACTTGATTAACTCTTTTCACAATCCACTTAGAGTGCTCCTAACAGATTCCATGTATTCCATCACCCACAAATGTCACACAGTCCCAGGTTCTCCTCTGGGACAGAGTCCAGCGGGACTGACGCGATTTTTTACTTCATTTTATAGTGCCTGTGAGCTGGAGGGAATAGAGACTTGTGTAGTGTGCAGACCCACACTGTTACACCCAAAATGTCTGGATTTAAAGGCTTCTTTGCAGATTTTAATAACCCTGTGCTAAAAAGTCAACAAGGGCTTCTAATCAGCCATCCTGCCATTGGGATTTGGAAGCATTTGGAATTAAGATGTGTAAAACTGTGGGGCTTGTATTTGAAATAAAGGGTGATTATTTGGTTGATTTGGGAACATTCCCATTTGGAGATGAAGTGTTTATTAAGGGGGCTTATGAAAAAGCTTGATGGATAAAGGAGGGTTATTAATGGATCTGTGTGTTGGGAGATCAAACTTCTCCCTGTTGCCTTTTCTTTGATTCCTCCTCCACCCTGAGGGACCCTGATCAGCACTTGTGCATCTGTTTAGGATTTGTAGGATTTGGTTGCTCTATAGTTGGCAATATAAGATCTGCAGTACCATAAATAAATTCATTTATTTAATCTTATAACAAGTCTTTTTATTGGACTTAACTGATTATTTGGTGCATATATTTAATCTTATTGTGAAAAAGCTGCTATGGAAAATATGTAGATTATAATAAATATGTAAACATAATTGATTTTTCATGTTATGAAAATGTTATGGAGGAACTGATATATTTTAGTATAAAATAATGGAAATATGCTGAATTATCTCTGATAAAGCTTTACTGGAAACGGTTTCAGTGTTGGCAGCCCCTCCGTGGTTTTTGTTTGTGCTAGTTTTGAGTCAGTTTTGTGTTGAAAAATACATTTAATTATCTTTGGAGTTTTCCCTTCATCATCATCTGGCAGAGCGAGCGGGTGTTGTGCTGTGCTCCCTGGAGGGATGTGTTTGCATCTGGCCCAGGGAAAAGCTTCCAAATTCAGGAGAATCAGCCTCATAATTCATCTCTAACAGCCTGGACCTGTGGCCAGGACAATGGACTGGAAAATGAACACAGTGGATTGCAGCATTCTGCCTGAAATCCCAAAACACAGGTTTGTGTGTCTCCTGTTGCTAAATGTGTTCTTGGAGTTTTTCATTCCGTGTGCTTCCTCCCGCTCTGAGGAAAAAAAAGATGTGGTTAAAGAATTCTCATTCCTGCAATTCCTGCCAAAGTGGCGGTTTCCTAACTCAGCCCAACAGAAGTGTGCTGAGATCATTGCTGAGCACTGGAATGAAGGGGGGAAATCCAGGGTATTTCTACAGGAGTGTTTCACACACACACACACACTCTTTTTCAATTCCTGCTGCATTCTTCCTAGCAGATAAGCAGCTTCTTCAAACCTGGCCAGCTCTGGAACACAAAGGATCGTGTTGGTAACGTTGCTGCCACGCTTCACACGGGTGGGAATATTTTTATCCCTGTTCTTTAGATTATTTTTTACCTGTTCATCAGATCTTCAGTCTCTGGTTGCTGCAGCAGAGCAGTGGCATGTGGGCAACACCCAGAACTGTGTCCACAGCTGTAACTTCTTCCCAGGGCTTTGACCTTCCTGGGCAACATTTTTTTCTTAACCAGTATTGATTTCAGGAGTTTTGCATATCAAAGTGAGGTATAAATTACTGCTGGATTACTGAGTAATCAACAAGCATTTTCATTTGTAGTTCAGAAGTCCTTTTGTTGCGTTGTCCTAAGATCAACGTGAGAAGAGTCAGTTCCTTGCTGGATGTTGAAAATGAAAGAGCAAAAGTAGATTTTTAGGTGATGTGAAAGTGTCGGGTGAAATGTTCACTGCTGTCCTGCTGTGTCCCCTGAGGTGCTGCTTTCCCAGAACTGCACAGGGAGCTGAGGCTGCTCCACCCCTTCTGATGGTGCAGCTCATTTAGTCACAACTCAATGAGAGTTTGAACTCTCGAAATGTAGCAACTTGTTTCCCAAGATCACTTGAGGCATAACCTTTTCCTATTTTTACTGGTTTTGTCCCAAAGCTTTCATTTGAGACAGGAAGGAGAGGATAACAGCTGTCAGTGCTGAAGGAGGAAATGATTCTGAAATTCCTTGTAACAGAACTGGATTGTGGAATGTGCAGGACAGGGGGCTGCAGTGAGAGACACGGTGAGCCACAACTGAGCCACATTCAGGTCACATCTGCCAGTGCCCTCTGTGCCCTGCACCTCTCCTGGCACTGCACATGGGAACCAGTGCTGATGCTTTAGTTCTGAGTACAGAGGCAGCTGTTGGTCTGTGTGGGACTGAGTGAGGAAAGAAATAAACACTCTACACCCAAAACAAAGCCCTTTCTCACAAAACATCCCATACCTTGTAAATGAATTTCTGATTGCACTTTCTGATTTTTTTTTTCTTTTCATACACGTTCTTGAAACTTCTATTGTAAGTGTAATTATTTTTGTTCTCACCTATTGTGCATTCTCTGTATGTATTAAATAAATAAAAAAAAAAAGGCTTTGATATGTAATTTAATAATAAATTAGAATTCTAAGCAAGGTGCTTGGTTCTTTCTCCCCTTGACAATCTTTGCCCACCTGAACTTCAGGGAAGGTGCAGAGGGGATTAACCTCACCCCTTTGGAATTGTCCCTGGACATACAAATCAGTGTGTTCTCAGGCTTTATATCAAATATCAGACGTGATGGAACCTTTCCTGGCCCCAAATGGTTTGAGGGGCTGTGTTCCTCCTGCCTGCCTCTGCAGTCCTGGGCTCATCTCCTGCCTGGGAGGGGGCTGATTAAACTCGTGGTGGTTTTCACTGCTGTTCTTCACCAGCTGGAACAGGGATGGTTTTCTGTAGAGGTGTTAAAAGGAAGATCTCTCTCTGTGAGTTGCTGTTTTCAGGTCAGAGGGGACTCTGTTACCCTGTGGTTTTCCAGCACCACTGTGCTCTGGTCTGCCTCCCTCGCTGTTCCAGCCAGGCAGCGTTGTGCCTGAAGGATCCACCTGTGCCTGCTGCTTTTGCAGTCAATGCTAAATCTTTCAGTGCCACTCCAAAGTTGTATTCTCAGAGCAGCAGAGCTGCCTGGTGCTGTGGTAGCTGGGAGTGAAGAGAGGGATTTCTCCTTTCAGAGCTGTCTAAACGCTGCCTTAAAGCAGAGATCCATCCCTGCACCCTTAATGCCTGCTAAATATTCAGGAGTGACCAGATGCTCTCCCAAGGGAAGGCTTTGACTGCATGTCTCAAGCTAAAGGAGACACTTCAAAAAAACTTCTGGAAATGGAAAGGCAGTTCTGGTTCCAGACACTGGGAAGTGCAGTGAGTTTTTCCAGTTGCGGCGCTGGTAATAAGTGGTGCATAAAATTCCATCTTCGTTTGGATTAGAAAATAAATTATTAATGGCACCGAATCCTTTTTTCCTGCTCCCTGTACAGTCAATAATTTATAGTGGCACAGGCATAGGATATATATTTTTAACCATCCGCCTCCCAGAGTGGTGTTGTTCATACTGGGGAGCGCTGTCCTTGCTGGCGGGCTGGGCGCAGTGGCTGCTCCTGCATTATGGATGAGCTGTGCTTCCCCAGCCCCGCAGCTTCCCCGCTGAAAGGGAGCCGAGCCCTCCATTAGAAATTCACACCAGTGCCTTTGTTTCCTCCCTTTCACCCGACGTGGGCGGTGTACAGCGCCGTGAACTCGATTTTGGAGTGTTTGAATAGAAAACCTCAGTGTTTACAGTCGGTGCCGGCGTTTCCCGAATGCCAGCCTTTTATCCGGCATCTCCAGGTAGAAGAGCTGCGCTGCCAGCGCCGTGCCTTGGCAGCTGGGCTGCGCTCATTAACACCCGGAGCCTGCTGTCGCCTTCCTCTTCCCCTCGCTGCCAAGCTGAGCGTGTGCTGCGGCTCTTCCCTGCTCCATCCCCGCCTGGCGCAGCCCTTCCCGTGTTCTTTGTTCCTAATGGGACCCTGAGGCTTTGCTAACCCAGATTCCAGAGCGCTCCGAGTCAGGCGGGAGGAGCCTGGCTGGAAAGCAGAGCCCTGCACCCCTGAAGCAGCGTTTGCCATCCTCTCACTGCGGGTTGTTTTCTGGTTGCCTTGCTTTTGGCACCCTGTGGATTTGGAGAGGTCTCTGCCGTCGTGGCTGTTCAGATCTTACATCTTGTGTTGCTCTGTCTGCTCACTGCACTGCCCATCCAATTCTCCCTTCATTCCTGTTCAGCTTCACGTAGACATTTCAAACACGTGGATTTCTTTTTTTTTTTTTTTTTTTGTTTGTTTGTTTCATAATTTTCGTTTCTTTCTTTAAAATCTATCCTTTGAACTCCAGAAGGTTGTCCAGGGTGATTGGAGCTTATCAATCAAAGGCAAAGCTGAAGGAAATTCACTGATAACCACTGAGGTGCAGAAGCACAGCGTGGGGCTCTCCCACAAAGGCAGCAAACAGGGAGGGTTTCAATGTTTTATTGCTTTTCTTATCTCCCTTGCCCATACCCATCCGTCTGATGCAGAGTTCTTGGAAGTGGGGACAATATTCTTCATCCTTTGTCTTCCTAAAGCTGCACTGAAAATAGAAGTTCCTCTCTGCAGGTTGCAAAGCCCCATTGAGCTGCCAGCTGGACAGTGGAAACTTCCCCAAGATGTTCGTGGTGCCCGTGCCTGGGCATGTCATCTGCTGCAGAGCCCTCCCGCTCCAGACCTGTGCTGAGCTGGCTTCTTCCAGGGTGAAATGCTGCTGAAACGTCAAGTTTTTAAAGGGAGCCTTTTCTAAAGACTCTGCAGGATGCTCAGGAGTTTTGCAGGTGTAAAAAGAAATTGTGAGTAGCTGGGAAAGTGCTGAGCAGGTGGCCCTGGCAGGTCCAGCTTGAACACACAAACCACAATTTATTACATTAAAAAGTGACTGGACCATGCAAGGACCTTGTCCCCACTGGAGATGGGTGGGAACCTGGTGAGATCCTTTGTGTGTCCCCCACTGTCAGATTCAGAGGGGGCTGGAATGATCCTGGGGCTTGGTCAGCCTTGATGTGGGACAAGACCCAAGTGCAGGAGGGGGACGTGTGGATATTTCCCTGCTGTGCTATAAACGCAGCTCCCTCTAGGTCAGGCATGTATCACCAGGGCTAAATTTACTTCAAAATATTACTGAGGTGGGGAGGTTTGTGACTCAGGTCTATAAAAGCATGCAGTGCTTATGTAAAGAAAGAAGTTTGGAAGGAGTTCAGGAGGGGGCTCGGGCTCCAGCAGGGACCATTC
This sequence comes from Motacilla alba alba, assembly GCF_015832195.1. Classification (NCBI taxonomy): domain Eukaryota; kingdom Metazoa; phylum Chordata; class Aves; order Passeriformes; family Motacillidae; genus Motacilla; species Motacilla alba. The sequence goes on along the minus strand of NC_052034.1, from coordinate 3,739,350 downwards.
CTGGTGTGTGTCTGCCCTCTCTGCATAAATGGGTCTTTATGCTGGGAGCAGCTGCACCTCCAGGTTGTGTGTTCCTTGCAGCAGGATCTGCTGGCCAGCTCTTCCTGTGTTTCCAAACATTTCAGCAAATGTAAATCATTTCCAAGCCTACGCTCTGGCTTAGATGAAATTGTTTTAAAATAAAAACCAACAAACGCAGCGGGATGATCAGTTCTTGTAATAGTTATGGGTGATTTCAGATCGAGTTGTGCCACCCTGGGAGGGCAGAGGAGGGATTCTGCTGTGGGGGTTTTGGAATTTGGATCCTTTCCATTCACTCAGGTGTTTGTGTGTGTCTGGTCTTGGAAAAGCTGAGTTCCTGGAGTCAGCTTTACCATGGCAGGCAGGCAGGGCTGGCCATCCTGCAGCACCAGCAGCATCCTCAGGTCCAGCCACAGCCACATCCCAGGGGAATGAGCCTCTCCCCCTCCTCCTCAGGGAATGGGGTTCCTTAACTCAGCAGCCAAGCTCCTCCTGCAGTTGTGCTGCCCCTGGGAGCTGAGTGCTGGTGGTCTGGGGGTTCTGGGCAGGGGAAGAAGAGCTGTTGACTCATTTTTTGGGACAATCCAGACAATCCACTCTGTTTTGCAGTCAAAAATCAAGGTAAAAACAGAGCATTGCTTTAAAGACAGGAGCTCCTTTTGTTTTACTGCTGTTTGCTGCATACCTGGGCCAGCTGCTCCAGACCAGGGAGGAATTACAGCCCAGGGTGTGAGGGACTGGCTTATTTTTCTGCCCATCTGGAGTTGATGAAATGATCCATCTGCATTGATCCTTGCTGGGAAGGAGGATAAAGCAAGGGTTTTATGAAATTGTACCTGAGATCCAATAATTGGAAGAAAACGCTTTGGAATCCTCAGGCTGTAATTAAACATTTCCAGGAGGCAGCGAGGTGCAGCGAGCTCAGCAGAAGGAGCATTTTGCTGGGAAGTCTTTGCTTTGCTTCGTGCTGTGTGCTATTAAAGCAAACAACTTCACAAGCTTCAGAAGCACTGGCAGCTCTTGAGCAAGAATAGCATCTCACATCACAGCTAAGCTGGAAACAATGAGGGCCAGCAGTTGTCGGTTGGTTGGGCTTTTTTAGCCCATAAACGAGGTAGCTGAGCTCATGGAGAAATCCCCATTTCTCTATTTCAGGCGTTCTAAGATGTTTCATCTTCTAAAGGATCCAGCAACAACCACCATAAAGCCAAAGTCCTGATTTGAAGCAGATCTGCTGGTGCAATTCCCACTTACCTGGGCACGCCAGGCTCTCCTCCAACACATAAACCCTAAATCCTCACCACCCAACCCAAGCTCGTGCAAAGTCTACCAAATTTGTCTTGTCTGACTAAAGAATTCCTGTGAGATGTGACAGAAACATCCACCACGTGGGATCATGTGGAATCCCCATCCCTGGGAGGCTCAAAGGCACACGGATGTGGCACCTGGGGACGTGGGGTAGTGGTGAGCATGGCAAGGCTGGCTTGGATGATCCCAGAGGGGCTGGATGATCCCAGAGGGTTGGATGATCCCAGAGGGGCTGGATGATCTCAGAGGGGCTGGATGATCCCAGAGGGTTGGATGATGTAAGAGGGGCTGGATGATCTCAGAGGGCTTTTCCAGCCCCACTGATTCCATGCTGAGCTGGACTCCTGGCCCAAGGGCTCAGGGGGGATGTGGAGCTGTGCCTGTGTCACTCCCACTGCCTTTGCAGGGAGCAGAGACAGCTTTGCACTGGATGCAACGTGCAGAGCTGCAGAGCAGCTCCTGCCTGCAGAGGGGAGGCTGGATCTGGGTAGGGAAACAGGGAGATGGAGCCTTTCTGCACCCTCACAAAGACAAATCCATTTTTCCTCTGCTCTTTTGTTGCTGTCTACCAGGAGTGTGTTTGGTGAGCTGCTTCAAATATTGAAGATGTCCACAATACATCCAAATTTCATCTGTTTCAAATCTCTGCAGCTAAGAAGCTGTTCTGTGAGCAGGGAGAATTTGGGGTGCAATCTTTTCTTTTTGGGCCCATGCTGGGGGCTGCACCTCTGCACACCAGAGCCAGGATGTTCATGTGCTGCTCATCACAAAGTCTCTCTGCAGCCCTGAGCTCTCCTCCTGTGGCTGCTGAGCCCAGGGCTCCATCACCTCCCAGATGACTTCCTGAGAGGCTTTGAGAGAGCCCAAGGAATCCCTGAGCTGCTCATTCTCAACAGCAGCCAGCATTAGGAGCCAGAGAGAAAATGGAAATGCTCTCCCCGTGTTTCTAATTCCTAGCTCCTGACTGGAACAAAATCATGGAAACCAGTTGAGGAACTGGTGCCCAGCTGTCTGTCCTTTGCCTGAACCCCAAATTCATGCAAATTCAACAGTGAAGAGAAAGCCTGGGAGGAGAAGGGAGAGCCCACAGTGCTCAGCAGAGAACGTATGCAACGTGGAAATTGGACATGAACCTCTTGCTGTTCCTGTGTGAATCTATTATACATGAGCCCATCAGAGCAGGGTATTAATAAAACAGGAGCTGAGGAACTCAGCCCTGCCTTGTTCCTGTGGAACATCAGAGCCCGGGCTGGCCTTTGAAGTCTGGGGCTGCAGCTGGTGCCGTGGTCAGGGTGCTCGGGGGGAATCTCACCACTGCAGGGGAATCTCTGCACAGGGTGGGGGTTTCTGTGTGATTCAAATCCTCCTCCTCCCCCTCCAGGACAAAGCCATTGCTTCTTTTTTTTTTTTTTTTTTTTTTCCCTGCACAGTCTTCTGGCTTGCTGAATTCTTTCACCAATGCACAGAGAAGGCTGAGGATGGTTTAAAGCAGCCTCAGACATCCTGTGCTGGGATGCAAATGGCATCCGTTCCTTCAAAGTTCTCCTCACCAGAACCCCCCTGTGCCTTTTGTTGCACACAGGTAGCACTGACCCAAACCCTCTTTGTTTGCTGAATCATGGGGAGTGACTTCCCTGGGTTTTCCAAACATCTACATTTTATGTGTCCATCAGGGCAGATGAATGTGGCTCTCCAGAGCTGCCCTGAAACCCCAGCTGTGCAGACAGTGGTGCCTCTGCTCTGCTGGGTGGGCACGGGCAGTGGGGAGAGGCTGTGGCTGAGTAACAGAGGCTTTGTGCAAACCCAGCCTTGGTGTAAAACAGGAGTAACTGAAGTGTGGGGTCAGCTTGGACCTGCATGGCTGTGAGTAATTAACCCTGGCTGATGAGAGGCTTGAGCAGCTGCTCCCTGGGACGTGAAGCTGAACAGCAAGAGCACTGTTCAGGTGCTGTCACAAGGATGTCTGCAGGATTCCCCTCTGCAGGATTCCCCTCTGCAGGATTCCCCTCTGCAGGATTCCCCCTGCCTCCCTCCACGGCAGACATGGGTGGCAGAGGATGCTGTGTCTCACAGCAGGGCCCTGCAAGCCTCATTTTCCATCCCTGCTGCTGCTGCTGCTGGCCCTGCCTTGGCTGGGACAGGGAGGAGCTGTGCTGGGGCACCTGTGGGACTGTGCCACCTCCTCGAGTCCCACCCTGGAGCCTGCTCAGAGGAGAGTTTGCCGTGTGGACAGGCTGGGCAGGTCTCCCCAGGCTGGGCTGGGCTGCCTCCCCTCCATGGGCTGCCAGGGATGAGCAGGGAGAGGAGAGCTCTGGATGCAGCTGGGTGAAGTTGTGCAGCTCAGCTTCAGTGAGGATCAGCCACCCTGCCTGCCCAATTAACACAAACAAACCCTGCTGGGGGCTGTGACAGCCAGCAGCCTTCCAGTCTGCTTGGAGAAACTCCTGGGAAGTGTTTTTGGTTAAAACCAGCACAAGGCTGCTCTGTCTGCACCTCTCCCTGCCCTGACTTGTGCTGTTTTCTTTACTCTTTGCCTGTACATATTATTTGCAGCCCACTGCACCCAAAATACCAACTGGTTGCTCTCAGAGTGTGAAGCAATCACTGAATGAGTAGCTTGGGTTATTTTTTTTTTCTCATTTAGACAGAAGAAACCAGTTCAGCTTTGACCATGCATGTTACATTTTAATTTTTTTTTTCTCATGCCAAGAAATACAAAGAAAGTATATAAGATATACCATACCATCCTGCAGAAAAAGAAACATTTGTCAGCACAGAGAAGCACCCAGCTGCAATCCCTGGTGTGTTCATGCTGTGTGTGAGCTGTGGCTCTCCCAGTGGGGGGATGGACCCTGCACTTCCATGCCAAGGATCAAATCCTGGCACCTTCGAAGGGCTCCCAGGTGGGGTCAGGGCTGCCTTGGTGAATCCTGCACACGTTCCCTTTCTGATGTTTCTTGTGCTGGATGGGTATTTATAGGTTGGGATTTTGCTACCTACTGGTGTCAGCAAATGCTTTACAAATATTCCCACTTTGAAAAGGCTGCTCTCCCCCCACTCCCCTTGGCTTGTGCCCAAGCAGGGGGAGTTTTTCAGTCCGAACCTAACTGGTTTTTGCCAAAATTAAAGGCTGTCTACTGAAAGGAAAACGGGCTTAAATCTGAATAACTTCAGCTCGAAGGGCAACCCTGGCTGTGGTTCTGTGACGAGTGACAAAGCGACAGGGCAAGGGTGGGGCCAGCCCTGCGGGTGCCTTTCTGCAGCCTCTCAGAGGGAACAAACGGAGATGCCATTCCATAGAAAAGGCAGGAGCTGCTCCCCTTGTCTACATGGAGAAATCTGTGCGGGGCTGGGGCGGGTCGGAGCTCCCTGAGCCCAGAGATGAGATCTCCCTGCAGCCCGGGGGAAGCAGGGCCAGAGGGGGCAGGAGGAGCTGCGGGACTCGGGGTGGGATGCTGGGGGACAGCATGGTAAAACCAGCAGAGAGAGGAGGAAACTGGAACAGGATGAAACACCGGCCAGAAAAAGCAAACCCATCCGTAACACAGCAAACTTTGAAGTCCTTTGGTGGCTTTCTTTCCCTGGAGGGGCTCAGATCCCTTTGGTGTCTGCAGGGTGCTGCTGTGACCAGGGCCAGACCTTCCCCGACCCTGGGCCGCTGGAGCTGCTACAGAACCAAGCCACGTTTGTTGCTGGTTCAGCTTAAAGCTTCAATCCAGCCTTGAGGAACCAGCAGCCCTTCTGTGGCACCCCACAGAGCCCAGCTCTGCCCCAAATCCTGGCAAAGAAGCCCAGGGCAGCAGTGCCAGGGAGGCGCCAGCAGCCCCAGCTCTGCCGGGAGAATCCTTCCCGTGGATTTCCATCTCTCCAGGACCTGACACTTGTCGATGGTGACTCCCACTCCAGCTTAAATTTAGAGACATTTCCCACCTTCTCCAGCCCTTCAGAGCTCTCCTCCTGCCAGCTCAGCTTCCTGGGCAGGTAGGGCTGGATTGTCACCCTGCTCTCACCTTTCCTTCACCAGGGACGAGAAGCTGGCCAGAGCCTGAGGGTTTTGTGCCTGTTTTAGTTGCAAACATGGAGAATTCTGCTGGCTGTGCTCAGAGGAGGCTGCAGCAGGTGGCAAAGAGCTGGGGGATAAGAAATAGGGCAGCTTGGTGGGGCTGGAGAGGAAAGGGCTCATGGCACAGCTTCTGTGGTTGCCCTCCTGCGTGCTAAAAGCTGAGTCAAGAATTCCCTGGGGGATGAAGTCGAGGGGTGACTGTGCCTGGTGGCCTCAGGGTGAAGATCTGCCATCATCACCCTCACTGTAACCCTGCTCAGGGAGTGTGTGCCGAGGGCTGGGGGCTCTGCAGCCTCCTCCTCCACAAATACCAGCAAATTCCACCCAAAAAGAGCCAGAGAGGGAGCTGGGCTGGGGTAAAACCGTGGGAGATGGGGAGAGCAAAGTGGCAAAAAACTTTGCAAAACAGGCTGCAAAATGTGTGAAGTTGGTGGGGGAGCAGGGAAAGGGACTTCGTGGCTGTCCCTGGAGAGATTGTTCCTCCATCACTGCAGAGGCAGGTTACAAGCACAGTTAATATTTTGTCAGGGATAGCTGTAGAGCTTTCCTCTGGATTTAAATGCAGGATAAGGGGGGAAAAAAAAAAAAAAAAAGCTGAGTTCAAGTGTGCAGTACAATTGTATCTAGTCAGGAAGATTTTAGAATGAAAGGGATTCAAGTGTCTTAGCTCTCTTTTGTTAATAGTGAGGTGAGAAGCATCACCTGAGCTGTCCAGTGAGACAGGAGGCACGAACAAACCATCACCCTGGGGTCTTTGGGGAAATCTGCTTTCTCCTGCATCCAGGGGAATCCTGGTACCTCCACTGCTCCGTGCTGCCCTGGCCTGGGACTTCTCCTGGCAAGGAGCACTGCAGCTGCCTGACAAAGCCCCCTCCTCCCTCTGGCTGCAGGAATCCCCTTTGGAACCACAGTGGGGCACAGTTTTGTTCAGATCCCACTGAAAAAAACCCAGATTCCAAGGAAATCTGTGCTTATCCATGGTTCTGTTAAGGAGGAGGAAGAAGAGGGGGTTGGTTTGGGAGCTGCTCAGCGCCTGAGCATTTGCCATCCCGGCAATTAGAGCAGTAATGTGAACCCACCCCGTGGGGGGTGGCAGGGTTTAATCCTTTGGATGCAGAGAAGCACTTTAGATGAAAGGCTTTGTATAATGATAAAAGAGCATTTAAATCCTTACTTAAGAAACGCTCAGGGCTCTCAAGTCCTAGAACTGCCTCCAGCACTTTTCCCTGAAAAAGAGCCCTTCCTGCCCAAGGAGGAGCTTCCTGGGCTCTTCCCATCAGCTGAATTCCAGCAGCTCCAAAGGCAAAGGGCAGGAAATCAGGGACAGGCAGCACTGCCCTTTTGTAGCTCCAAAAAAACCCCCACATGTTCCCCAGCAAGCAGCCTTTGAGTCCAAGATTTACAGAAGGAAACATTTGGGGGATTTGATGGGATTTCAATAGCCATAAAATGAAAGTTTGAACATCCAAGGGAGGGCTCAGGATGAAAAGATGCAGGTCCTGGGCAGAGGATGGAGGAGGGAGCTCCCACCCAGCAATGCTCAGCAGTCCCTGTTCGCTGAACCCACAGAAGATAAATTGCAAAAGAAAAGTTGCAGATTTGGTCCATTTTAGATGCCAGCAGTCTGTGATGGAGTGCTGGCAAAGGGGTGGATGGGAATGGAGCCTGAGAAAGTGCTGAAGTGATGTGCTATTGCTGTGAGCCCCTGGCATCCCTTTCAGGGGAGAGGAAAATGTTGACAGCGTGTCTGGGGGATTTGGCTTTCTCACCCCCTGGATTCAAACATCATCTAGAGGAAAAAAAAACACTTGAAAGAGAAGCAATCAAAAAGGTGACGGGAGAATTTTCACAGAGATGCCCGTGGCTTTGCACATTAGGTTACTACAGAGTAACTACAGCGTGGATTTACACCCCACCCCTACCCTGTGCTAACCCATGTGCCCACTCAGAGCCCGGGGAAGGAGTCAGTGCCAAGCAGTTTCCATGTTGTGAGGTTTCTTTTGGTGGATTCTCCATGTAGACAAGCCCTGGGAAGCATTGAATTTAGTCTAAATTTGGGGTGTTTCTCAGAAGATGGGTGTTAGGGAGCAGAAGTGCCCTGCAGGACAACATTTCTCAGTCAGTCCATGCTCTCAGGTCACAGGTTGTCAGCTGGAGACCACAGAAAGGTCGGGCAGTGCAGCTCTTGGTCGTGTGTCCCCAAAGTTTGGATCAAAGAGACTCAGGGAGCCGATGGACGTGGCCAGAAGTCACAAAGCCTGGCTGAAACAACAGGCAATGGAGCTTTGCATAGTCTGGGTGGGGGGGTGGGTAGAGGGCCAACCCCAGAGAGTCCCCACAGCAATGAGGGGAGAGCGGGGAGGAGAAGGGCTGGGGGTGGATGGAGCCTCCAGGGAACGTGTGGGGATTGGGTCCCACGGGGATGGGCCGAGGGAGCTGGGTGCTGTGGAAGACATGGCAGGGCCTGTGGTACCTAGAGACAGAGCGGGAGGAGCAGACTCTGTTTTCTTGTTAAATATAAAACATTAAAAAATAATACAACGACTCACAGGACTGACCCCAGGCAGCTCCGGGGACGCCGGAGATTTTCAGAGCTGTGTGAGAAGAGCTGTGTGAGGGGTGCAAGGAGAGGAGCAGGAGTCTAAAACTCCTCCGTGCCCCTGAAAATCTCCTGGAAGGCCCTAAGCTGAAGCCCCAGAGGGTCAGGGGGACGAGCACTGGCAGTGCTGGGGGCTGGAGCACGCTGAAGCCTCTGCGTGACGGGCGTGCCGTGACATCGGGGTGTGAGCGGGTAGAAGGGCTCTCCATGCCTTGGTGCTGCTGCTGGGCATTAACCAGGCTCTTGTCTCAGTGCCAGGGGTGCTAACCTCCCTTTGGGTGCACAGAGAAATGTGGGGGTTCACAGGGAACGCCTGATTTTGCCTTCCTTTAAAAAGCCCACCATGGGATGGGGGTGAGGAGGAGTCCGGGGTTCTCATGCAGCAACATCCTCCTCTGCCAGCTCTGACATGTGCCCTAAGTGATAAAAGAGCTCGTAGGAACAGACATGGAGAACATTCCCAAAGGCATGCAAATGGTCATTGTCTCTTTTTTTTCTTTTTTTTTTTTTTTTTCATCAAAAATACAAAAGCACCCACCACATCCTCCAGCTTTGGCGGCTGCGTGTCGTTCGGAGCAGAGCCGTGGTCCTGCTGCAGCTCTGCTCTCCCTCCTCCTCCGTGGAACAGCTCTCAGCTCCTGATGGCAGTTTGAGCTTTGTTTTTGTTGTTTTGTTTTGTTTTTTTTGTAGAGACAGAGAATTTGACGATTTTAAAAACCAACAACCCCCCAGAAATCCAGTGACTTGTGCCAAAATTCTCAGGAGGACTCCTCAAAAACATCCCGTTCTCGCCTTGTGTTTTCCTTCCAAAACCAGCTTCCTTCTGGAGACTCTCTCCTCCTCTTGCACTTTAGTTGTCTCCCCACTCCGTGAGTTCTGCTGGAGGGGAATGAGGTAGTGGATTTCCCCCTTCTCCTCTCCTCTCCTCAGTGGCCTCTCCCATTGCTCCTCGGGGTGGTTTTTATCCCGTCCCTCGCGGGAGGCGGTGAATTGAAGCATGCGTTCCTTCCGACGGCGCTCCAGAGCAGACTGTCTAGGGCTGCCCACCTACACTGTGACAATTTTTTGTTTTGTTGCAAGGCTGAAAGTAAAAACCCCAAAAGGAAAGTTGTCTTCCTCCTCTTCAAGGTATTTGCATGCTGAAACGTCTTCTAGGAAACTGCAAGAGAAAGAGAGGCTTAGGGCAGCTTCCAGCAGTCAGCAGATGCTCCCCTTACGCTCCTGGCTTGGCCTCTGGGTGGTTCTCAGGTCCCTGTTTGCCTGAGCTGGGCTGATCATGCTGGTTTGGCAGGTGGGGTTGTGTCTGGGAGGTTCCCGAGACATTTTGGGATTGTATTTCTGGGCAGGTTGATTTGTGTCCTGAAACCTTCCTGTTTTTACAGCACTCCACTCTTCTAAACCCAACCACAGGCTTTTCACCAGGGAGACCTTGTGTGCTCACCAGGGCACTTTGGGCAGCACAGGGAGGGCTTTCCATGCTGGCCATTTGGGCAATGTGTGTTTCTGCTGGAAGCAGCCCATTCTCTGAGGGGTATTTTGTGGGTGTGAGCAGCTGGTGATGGTCAAACCAAGCTGGAGTCAGCGCCCTCCCCCCTGCACTCAGGCTGGGCATGAGGAGCAGCTCTATCCTGTGCCCTGGGCTGGAGCTGGGAGCCAGGTGAGGCTCCTGCTGGAGCTGGGCTGAGGGAAGGAGAAGGGAGGGTTACCTCTGACGCTGAGTGAGATGTAGAGCACGATGATGATGGTCCCCAGCACGATGGAGACGATGCTGAGCAGCCTGGCCATGCGTCCCAGCCGCCGGGCGCCGTCCGTGTCCCCTTGCTGGCCACTGTTCCTCGACTGGGGAGACACAAAAAGAGTCCCTTGAGAGGGGCAGCAGCTCTAGGGGTGACCACCTGGCTGTAGAGCCCCAAACCGAGCCCCATTTTCTTTCCTGCTCCTTTAATTGGCAACCACTTGGTTCCCCAGCAAAAAGTGAGGATCCCTGGTGAGGGAGAAGCATCACTGCTGGGGGCAGGGCCTCCTGATCCCGCTGGAAAGGGTGTCCTGGGCATCCTGCCCTTGGCTGGGGCAGCACCCAGCACTCAGCAGAAGGGCAGCTGTGAGAGGACTTGTGGTGGAATTACTCACCGTGCGTCAGCATTTGCTGCCAGCCCAGCCCTTGGGACCAAAACGCCTCCCCAGATTTGTGCAGTGCCCTTCTGCCACCCCCAAAACCCACGGGGAAGGGGGTTTGGAGGGAGGAAAAGCGGGTGAGGGGTTTTAAGGCCTCTTGGTGATATTTTCATCTGGTTGGGAAAGCTTGGAGTGAGGGGAAAGGGAAGCAAGGTGGGATAGGGGGAGAAGGGAGCCCGGCATCCTTGATCCAGTGGAGGAGTTGGGCAAAACCCCCCTAAACTTCATTGGGAATGGGGTTTTATTGATGATTTAACTGCTTTGAAGCAGATATTCCTCCTTTGAGGCTGCTTTTATGTATTTAACACTTTAACATGGGTTAAAGGCCTCTTCCCCTGGCCCATCCATCCCCAGCCAAGCTGCCTTGGAGGAGAACAGGGGGGTCTGGGGCAAGCTGTGGGGCCAGCAGCTCCCACAGCCCTGTGCTGTGTGACAGCTCCTCCCTTTGGAGCATGGCTGCTAAAACTGGGGAAATTCTCAGTTAAAAATAAAACAAACCAAGTGTTCTAGTTAAAAAGAGTTAAAGGTGGAAGTGGATTAAAGCAATCCCAGTTTCCTTTGAAAAAATGTGTATCTCAGAAATGGCTGTGATGGAAAGGACCCCCTGCCTCATGTTAAAAAAAAAAAAAAATAAGAGCAGGGAGGTCTAGTCCAGTTCCAGCAATAATCATGAAACATCACAGAGAATCTGAACCAATACTTGATGTTATTGCCCCATTTCCCATTCATCCTGCTTGAATTCCACTGCCTCCTGGCAGCACCAAAACATCCCCAGCCCAGGCTGTGCACGGGCAGCTGCTCTGTAGGAGAAATGCAGCTTTGGAGGTTTCGGTGCGCTCCTTTGGGTTAGTGTCACCACGAAAATAACACAGCAGAGCCTCAGGCAGGGGGGTGGCTGCTCCCTCTGCCCCCCTGCCAACGTCCTGCCCCACTCAGGAGCCGCCCTGGGCAGCACAGTCCCCAGCAGAGGCACGGGAGTGCTCAGGACCTTGCTCCTCCTGGTCTCACCAGCAGCTTTGCCAGACCCACTCTGAAAGCGAGGGGATGCAGCCAAGAGCTATTTTCATCCCAGAACAGGAGGTGACAAAATGAAGCCTCATGGGTTGGTGGTGAGAGATGGGGAGGATGCAGGAGCCCAGGGATCCACAGGATCCCTGCCCTGCTCACTGGCAGCTCCAGCTCTGGAGATTTGGTTTTTCAGGCTCTGGTTTTTTTGTAACAAGTGTAATATTTTGGCAGGGTGTGGGTTAGATTGCAGTGAAATATGCAGTTTTTGCTGTCTTCCAAGCAAAATACATAGGCTGAGGGATTCAACATATTTATCACTACAGCTCCTGGAAGTGTTTACTGCTCATTTATCCTCGACAATTATGGGATACCCATCAGCACTGGCATGGGGTGTTCAGCAAGAATTTGGTACTGTACATATATTATTAACCAGTGTGGAACAGTTTGATTATAGCTCTCTAGTATCACTAATCCCCTGTTTTGCTTTCCACATGAAAACATTAACATCTTGTTTATTAATCGAGGCTCACCAAGGCAGAACATCTCCGAAAGGCTCGAGGGCTCTGGGGGAGGGAGTCACTGGGTGAGTGCCAGGGGACGCCCTGCTCCAGCCCAGAGCTGGAAAATCTGCAGGACCTGGGGAGCAGGGGCTGTTCTGCAGCCCCCGTGGGCCAGGTGAGGCTGGGTGACTCAGGAGTTATTCATTTTACCTGTTTCCCTCTGCTATCTGTTCCAGTTACTGCTCCAAATGGGTTTTTTCCCTAAGTGGCCTTGCTGCAAATGAAGGCAATTACTTTCCTGCGTGAGTCCCAGGGATGGGGAAGACAAATCATCCCATCCTCTTCCCTGCAATCTTTCCCAGCTGATGAACTGGCTTTGGATGCTCCCTGCTGCCGTCCACCAATCACCCAGAATAAATCATTAATCCTGGACACTTGGTGTTCTTGTTGAAGGAAACATTCCAAGAGAGGCATCAGTCAACTCCAGAGTGAGACAGATGACTGGGATGGGTGAGGACAGTCTGACTTCTCCCACATCTTCTGGCAATGACAGGATTTATTTTGGATACCAAGTGCTGTGCAGAAGTGCCCCTGATGTTACTTTGTGGTGGTTCTGGCTGGATTTTTAAATTTCCATTCATTTATTTGGAGTTTTGGGCTCTGGGACGTGGCTCCTCTGCTTCTTCCCCCGAAGTGGCTGCACTTTGGTGGGAAGAGGAAAGGATTCAGAGCAGGAATACAGGCTGGGTGTGAGGTAGCCAGCCCTGCCCTGCACTCCCAGGAGATGGATCCCAGGGGATGCACACATCCTCGTCCACCAGTCCCACTGCCTCTCTTGGGGAGTGACCTGAACCCTTTAGAACAGCCAGATCATCACTTGGTGAGAAAAACACATCCAAGAGTCTGTGAAGAAGCCTCCAGGTAATTAATTTCCATGAAACCAGTGTTAGCAGGAACAGGCTGGGGGGGGGGGCTACAGCAGGGTTTTTTCCACCTCTGGCCATAGGCCCTGCTGGGATCTGAGAGCAGCTTTTGAAAAATGATTTATGAGACACTGAGCTCAAAAGCATTCATTTACTTTCCTCTCTGGACACTGCTTATTACCCAGGGAAAAGAAAAAAAAAAGCTTTCATGTGCAAAAGCTTTGACTCAGGAAAGAAAAGCACAATTGCAGAGCTAAAGGAATGTCAGCACATTGTGGAAAGGTCCTCCTGTTTCACCAGGGAATCACAAAAAACCTGGTTCCTGCTCGGATCTGGGCATGCTCAGGCACACCTGGGCTTTACTCTGAGAGAAGACCTGAGCCTTGGGGGGCACTGGGAGCTCAGTTCCTCCCTGCTGTAAGCAGGTGAAACACCAACCCGTGCCCTGGGAGCTGCTCCTGCTGGCACGAGGACCCAGCCAGATGTTCCCTGGTTCCTCAGGGAGGGAGGGAGGATGGATCACTCCTCATCCTGCTCTCCTGGTGCCTGTGGAGGTCCCTGGCTGGCAGGTGGGTGTGTGGAGGAGAAGATGGTGCAGGCAGGGCCAGGACTAGAAAGGGCTGTAGTAATTAATCAAACCACAGGACAGAGAGTGCAGGGGCCACTGTGCAGGGGCCAGAGGATGTGCACTGGCTACTAATGTGCTGTGTGTGCCATTAACCTTGCCCTGGAGAACAAGCTCAGCTGAATGCACCTTCTGCCTCCCCTTCCCCAGCTCTGGATGAGCCCTGGGCAGTGCTGGAAGCAGGGGGCAGCCCAATAATCTTATTGCCTTGCTGCTCCTGCCTCCCTTTGGGTGTGACAGCCACCACACCCCTGTCCCTCTCTGCCTGGCACGATCAACCAACTCCTGCTCTTTTTCCACTGCTAACTCTTCTCCACGGGGGAGCTCCCCCCACCACCCTGGAGGCTCCGAGCCTGCAAGGGACAGTGTGAGGATGTGTTTTGCATGAAGGCTAACGTGGCTGGCAAATCCCCGTGAGAGCCCTTGTTTATTACCATGGATATGCAATACCCAGCTGCTTTCCCTCTCCTTGCAGTGCAAAGCCAGACAAGGCTGGCTGGCTTCCCTGGATGCTGCCTAAACAGGCTGTGCCACACAACTGTACTACGCAGATGACAGCTGGCACTGGCAGAAACGATGATTCCTCCTCAAAATGGAAATTGGTCTCCCCGGAGGGCTTTTTGTGGCAAGAGCCCATGCCTGCCTTCAAGTCGTTGGTGGTTTTGGGGGGAAGTGCTGGCTGCAGGTGCCCCTCGGTGTATTTCTGTGTGGTAAGCAGGTAACGGAGCTGATTTTCAAAGAAAAGATTTGCCTTTGTTGCAAATCAAAGGCATAGAAGGTGCTGGGTGTGTACAAGAGAGCAGCATCTGCTGGGGAAGGGGGTGGCTCTGCTTGTAGGGCTGTGCTGACTGAGCCACCTGTACCCGAGATGGGTGGGAGGCCGGGCTGGCTTCATTCTCCCCTGCTCGGCTCTTGGTGTGTTTGCTGAGGTGTGGGGGATGTTTAATGGAGGAAAATCGCTTCTCCAGGGCGACTAAAGAGCTGCAGGTGCAGCCTGTCCCTTTGAAGTGCCTGAGGCCAGGCACCAGCCTCCAGCCGGGGTCTGCCCAGTGCTGCAGGGCTGGGCTCGGAGGGGCGGAGGGAGATCCCTGGTCAGTGCTTCTCCCCGCAGCTCCTTGCCGGGGAAGCCCGCCGAGCGGTTCTGGACCGCTGCCTGGCGGCAGGGACCGCGCTTCCCGGAGCCACCGCGCTTCCCGGAGCCCTGCCCTGGAATCCCACCCCCCCTCTCCATCTCCATCCCGCCGCCTCCCCGCATCTCCATCTCCATCCCGCCGCCTCCTTTTCCATCTCCATCTCTGTCTCCATCCCGCCGCCTCCTTTTCCATCTCCATCATCTCCATCACCTCCATCCCGCCGCCTCCCCCAGCGCTGCCCCGGGCTCGGCGCCGCTCCCCGCCCGCCTCCGCCCGCCCGCGCCCCCTGGACCCGCACCGGAGCGCGCTGCGGAGCCGAGCGGGGCGGCACAGCCCGGCCGAGCCCCCGCCGAGCGCTGCGGGAGCGGAGCGGCTCCCGCCGGCCCGGTGCCGGTGCCGGGGGTGCAGCACCGCGGACAGCTCCGGGGCGGCCGTCGGGGCGGCGGGGGGAGAAGGAGGCGAACCGGGCGGGTCCGCGCGCCCGGCGGGTCCCGCACTCACCATGATGGAGAAGACGAGGGCCACGATGTTGATGGGCCAGACGGGGCAGAAGCAGGAGAAGATGGCGAGCACCAGGTAGTCCCGAGGGCGGCCCTGCTCCGGGGCCGCCGTGCTGGTGGCCGTGGACGAGGCTCTGCCCAGGCTCAGCCGGGACGGCGACAGCGGCGGCGCCTCCAGGTGCCCGACCGACACCGACTTGTAGCCGAGCCCGTGCCCGTTGCGCTCCGTCTCGCCGGGCAAGGCTGCCGTGAAGGATTTGGAGCCGCGGAGGCCCTTCTCCTCCCGGCCCTCCGTCGCCGACAGCAGCTTCTCCGTCTCCTGGAGGCGGGTGGGCAGCGCCGTGCCCGGGCCCGGGCCCGCGCCCCCGGGCGCGGAGCCGGTGCTGGCCATGGCCCGGCGGAGCGGAGCGGGCTCCGGCAGCGCCCCGCCGCCGCCGCTCTGCGCTCGGGGCCCGCCGCCCCGCGGGAGGCCGAGCCGGGCTGGCCCCTCCTCCGGCTCGGCCCCCGGGGCAGGGTCGGGGCCGCGGACCGCCCCCGGGGTGTCCCCGGCCCCCCCTCTCCTCGCCCCCTTACCGCGCTCGGTCTCCGCCCGCCCCGGTGCGTGCGGCGCCGCGGCCCCCGGGGATGCTGGCGGGGATGCGGCGGGGCGGAGCGGTGGGAGAGCCGGGGAGTCCCCGCCGCCTTCAGCCCTGCCCAGCCCAAGGCTCTGTCCCGCCCCACGACCCCCAGCTCTTCCCGGGGGCTCCCTCGGGCTCTGCTCCGCTGCAGCGGTACGTGAGAGCCCAGCCCCGACCGGGCTCCGCCCGTGCCCACGGGGCTCGGGGCCGCCTCCAGCCCCGGAGGCGCGGGGGATGCCGAGGGCAGCGCCCTGCGGGGCACACACAGCCCTGCTGTCCCTGCTGTCCCTGCTGTCCCTGCTGGCTGCCAGCCTTTCCCCGGGCAGGTGGGGGACATGCGACGCGGAGCAGACCCACGAGGCCCTCACGGCTGCGGAGAGAGGCTGGAGCTGCCCTGGGTGTGGGCAGGGCTGCCCGGAGGGGTCTGGGCAGTGTGTGGGTGCCCGTGGCACCTCTGGCTCCAGCCGCTCTGGGAAAGCATCGTCCCCGAGCACAGCGTTGGGAGAGGCTCTGAGCACGCCGTGCCGAGCTCGCCCTGCCCTCACTGTGGGTGGGTGACCGCGGTGACACCACAGCTGGGGACAGGGACACCGGATCAGTGGCATACCGTGCCCCTAAACAGGACCCGCAAAGCAGAAAGGGTGCTGGTGCAGTGTGAGTTACATCTTCATCCTTGGGAGCAGGGATGATGTGAGGAGCAGGAGGGAGGGCTAAAACAACCCCCAGAGCCTGGATGCCCGGAAAAAATGGATGCTTCCCACCCATTGTGTATTATGCTTCAGTTCCAAATTTGCCAGGGGTTTCCCTGGCAGTGAGTGCCATCTACGGGGCACACCCAGCACCTTCTGCCTCCCAGAGAGGTGCCCGAAGAGCCTTCTGCCAGCCGGGACCTGCTGCCCAGCCCTGCCTGGAGCCTTATCCCATCCCGCAACCTCCAAACAGAATTAGGAGCCGCAGTTTGTGAATGTGGATCTGAGAGCAGTGGGGTGACCCTGCTCGGAGGGGTCCCACGGGGTTTTGCTTCCCTTCCTCTCCTGCCTCTGGGACCATCTGTTTCCATCTGCCTCGCTTGGGCTGGCCACCAAAGCTGGTGTGGGAAAAACAGGGAGATGCAAATTCGGGAGGAGGGAGGAGGGTTCCTTCCTGAGTTAGGGTGCCACTGAAACATCCTTTGCATGCTGCTGTTGCTGGGCTCTCACTCCCCGTGTGATGGCTGCTGACAGGGCAGGGCCGTGCTCTGCTCCAGGGAGAGCCAGAGCAGGAAGAGCCACCCAGAGCTGCAGGGAGAAGCGGGATTCCCTCAGAGGATGTGGCTGCAGGCCTTCTTGTGGCGAGGGGAGCACCTGTCAGAGGCCGAAGCCAGGATGCCTCACACCATCAGCGCTTCAAAGAGGCTCCTTTGCTGAGCAAAGAGCTCTCTCTCCTGGCTGCCACCAGTTTTCCTCTGCTCCCGGACCAGCTCCCTTGTCCCACCAGGGATTAAGGAAGGAGGAGGAGAAGATCCAGGTGCTCGACAGCAGGAGGTTGGGATGGTTGTTCCAGTGTCCCCGGGCAGGGAGAGAGCCCAGACTGCCCCTGGAATGTTGGTAGCACTGGGGTGCTACCTCCAGCAGAGGGGTTGGAGGAGCTCTGCAGGGCTTAGCATTGTGGGAATCACACGGTGCAAAATGTCCTGTCCAAAAACCTGCCAGCTGTGGTGTATGTGGCTGTAAATCCCTGCCTGACTCCTGCAGCAATTCCAGTTTGCTGAGCCTTGGGCAGGAGAGAGCCCTCGCAGCTGGTCCAAGCTCTCCAAGCCAGAGGGAAGGGACAAAAGGGACCTTTTCAGTGAAATTCCCCCTTCCTCCCCTCCACGGGACTTGGCTGGGAGCTCGCTATTGGCCTGTCCCAACAGAGCCACTTCCCCGGGATCAGAAGGAAACGGCAATTGGATGGGTGGGTTTATGAAAGCCGACATCTGTCTCCCCTCCCGGCCTCGCAAATCTGCCAGGCACAAACGTCTGCAGCAATGAGCTTAGCGTCAAAAGTGCCAGGGCAGTAACCTTTCCCTGCTCCTGCTCCCCTCCTTCACCGGCGGCAGCCAGAGCCACCCGCCAGCCGGGGGCTTTACGTGATCCCCACGGCCCATCTGTCCATCCCACACATATTAACAGCCACTGCCCTGCTGCTGGGTTTGTAACTCGTGTTTTCTCGCGGAGCAAGCAAGAGGGAATAAATAACAGCGGAGATCAGCAGCAGTGAGACCTCGCGACAAGGAGCACAGAGCTGGCTCTTCCAGAGGACTTCCCACCTTTCCGCAGAGGGCAGACACGCAGCAGGGTCCTGTACGGCGTGTCGGGGACTCTCTGAGCCCGCCAGCATCGCGGCTGAGCTGCACATCCAGCAGCGCTTCTCTCCCCCGCCCGGCAGTCCCCTCCCGCTCCCCCCATGTGTCCCACGGCTCCGTTACCTTCCCGGCGCCGCCCTGCCGCCCCAGCCCGGCAGGTCAGTGCGTGGGGAGGCGCTGCTGCTGTCCCCAGCCCTGGCAGTAGCCCGGCTGCCAGGGGACGGCCCCGGGCAGGGGCTCTTGCGGGCTGCCCGTGAATGGCTGCGGGCCGGCGCCGCGGAGCGCGGGCTGCGGGATCCCGCCGGGGCAGCAGGCGGGGCTGGGCACGGGGCGATTCTCCTTCGGGCTCTCGTAGTGATGGAGCTGCCTCTGGGGGGAAAACGCCGCGCACAGAGGGGACGGAGGGCACCGTGTCCCTGCAGAAACGGGCTCCCAGGGCAGCTGCGGGCGGCTGCTCTTCACCCCCGGCTCCTGCGCGGGGACCCCGGCCCGGGCGCGGCACTCGGAGTGGGCGCAGGGCCGGCAGCAGCCGGCGCCGTGCAGCGACAGCGACAGAGCCGTGATCCTGTTGATGGCTCTCCGGAGGGTCGCGATTTTAGAAAGCCTTTTGCCACCGAGGTCGTGCTTGAGGGCCAGCCGCAGGGCGTTGAAGGCTTGGTTGTAGTCCAGAATCCTCTTACGCTCTCTGACGTTGGCAGCCATCCTCCTGGCCTTGGAGCGCACCGGCCTGCTCCTCTTCCTCACCTTCATCCCTTCCGTGTCCCCCGGGCTGGCGTCTGCTTCCCTGCCTTGGGACACCCACAAACCCTGCCTGTAGCACGTCTGGGGTGCTTCCCTCGCGTCCAGCTCCTCCTCGGAGCTGTCGGGCTCTGGTCGCCCTTTCCCCATGGCAGCGGCTCGGGGGAGCGGGAGAGGCGCTGCTGTGATCCTGCCTCCTGGGAGGTGTGGGTGACACTCCTCCAGGGACAGGCAGCCGCCTCTAAAAACCTTCAGCAGGGCTCGTCACGTGGCTGCCCGACCCTCCTCACCTGCCGCAGGTGAGGCACAGGGGGAGAGCCCTGCCTGCCCCCTGCTCTGAGCAGCAGGCACCAGCGCTGGGGTGGGATGCTCACAGGGCCCCGAGGAAAGCACCTCCACCAAGCACGCGTTGCTTCAGTGTCTGCTGAGAATTCGGGCGCTGCAGGAGTTCCCCCGTGCTGCTCTGCCCTCTCCTCTGCTGGGCAGGCTGGTGGCTCACCCTGGGACAGGTCATGCCAGGGTTCTCCGTGGTGCTGGGAGGCAGAGCCCTGAGGGGCATCACCAGCCTGGCTCTTCCTTCCCCCTGCTCACGGGTCCTGAGCACCTCTGTTATTTCTCAGCTGAGGGGAACTGAAGCACGAAATGGTGCCATTGCTGGGGAAAATAGCGAGTCTTGTGCTTGGGTACAGAAGACACGGTCCTGGTGAGCTGAGAGCATCCGTGGGGACAGGGGGAGGTGGGTCCTGAGCAGGAGCAGACCCCTGCAGGAATGTGCAGGGCTTGGCACGCCTCTGCCCTGCGGAGCAGGAAGCAGGAATGTGGCAGGGGGGATCAGGGCAGGTGATAAAAGAGCTAAAGTGCTACCCGCCTCCAGAGCCTTCCTGTCCCTTCCCAGCAGCCTGGGGGCAGAGCTGTCTGGGCTGGCGCTCCCGGGTCTGCCCGGCACTTAACTTGGGGAAGACGGTGCTGAAAGCAGCTCCTTGTTTCCTGCATCCCCGAGCTGGCGGGATGAGGGGCTGGCCAGGTGCAGCGGGTCCCGAGGCCATGGGCAGGGCCAGGTCCCCAACCTCTGAGCAGTGGGGGACAGCCACGCGTGTTTGCACATCATCTCATTAGCGAGCAGCTGCTAAATGCCTTCCTGTGCGAGGGGTAGCGCTTTGAAAAATGGCCCAGGAGTGGTTCTGACAAATTGTTGGGGTGTCTGGTGCAAAAGCAGAGCCCTGGGAGAACGTGCCCCTCCCTCCTTGATCCATCCCTTCCTATCCGATCATCCCAGCTCAAGTTTGATCAATAGTCACAATTAGTGGGGGGTTATTTGTCTATTGCCCTTCTCCTCTCCCGGCTCTTTGAAGCTGGAGCTAATTTAGGTGCCTCTGCTCCAGGAACCCAATAAATCAGGAGCCAGGGCCTCGGGGACAGGGGAGGATGAGGCAGCAGGACTTCAAAGGCAGGTGAAGCTTGCAAATATCTTTGAGCAATCACCTGCGCTCACTATGACCCCCTTGTTCTCCCCAGCATCCCTCTCACCTCCCAGTCTTTCTCTGCCAGGAATGGAGGCTCCCCAACCACTGGCTTGCCCAGCGAGCTCAGCTTGGGTGCCAGGGAGTCTTGGGAACACTTGAGTGCCAGCAGGACATAGATGTCAGACCCACCTAGAGACGTGCCTGTCTGAAACCCAGCTGAGCAGGACAGATCCCTGCCATGGGGATGTTTCTGCTGGTGCTGGAGGTCAGGAGGAGCAGTCCAGAGCAGACACAGAGGTGCCTGAGCTGGGCACAAAGCCACTCCCAGCTGGGTGGTGCCTGGGCAGGTGCAGCAGTCCCAAAGCTGTCCCCATCCTACCCACAGCCCCCGGGAGATCCTTGGGAAGCACTGCCAGGGCTTCTGGGTCTCTGGGCAGCCCTGGCTGCAGGGATGCAGCCCCAGCTCTCGGAAGGGGGCAAGGCCAGACCATAAATCACGGGGCATCTGATGCCGCCTGCCACCTGTAATTAGCACATCCCGCTGGGCCATCCCCACCTCGTCCTGGGCGCTTCCGACCTAGGTGCCCATTACAGGCTGGGAGGTCAGCAGGAACGCCCACCCAGCCCTGCTCCCCCGGTCCCTGCTGATTTATCACCGTGTGCTGGAGAGATTTATGGGCTGAGATGGGGAGCCACAAACGTGTTGTGAGGCTCTGCTGGGCCCGTCTGCCTGACAGATGATGAAAGAGCTGTAATTATCTGTCGCCACACATATATCAGGCCATTCATGGCACTCCCCAGCCTCCAAAAAGGGGTTTAGCCCCCGGGGACTCCCCACCTCCCAGCCTGTGTCACTCTGGACTGGAGCACTGCTGAGTGCTGGGCACCTGCCCGTTGTCACAGCTCCCATGGGTCCCACAGCCCAAAGGTGTGTTTTGGGTGTGCACCCCTAGCAGTGCTGCTGAGCCAGGCCTCAGCTCCTGCAAAGAGCCCTGGACTGGCTGCCACATCCATCCAGCACCCCCAAACTGCCGATGCTCCCAGGTGAGAGCTGCTGGAGCCATCTGGGAGCACAGCCCTCACTGGAGGTCAAACCCTGATGGCCTGGGGGGGCTGTCCTGGCACTGTCCCAGCACTATCCATCCTTCTCGGGAAGGCTGCACCGGGAGGAATGGATGTGCCAGAGCAAAGCAAGGGAAGGATGAGAGGCGGGACAGGCGTGCAGGGAGGTTCCTGGTGACAGGGGAAGGAGGAGGCTCTTGCGACACTGCCTGGGCCCGCGGGTAAATAAATAGGGCGCTTTGTTCCTGCTGGGGCATGGCCAGGTGGCACATGGGACACGGGCTGGTGAGTCATCCGTGCCCAGGCAGCCACCCTGCAGGGCACGGGCGGAGGCAGGGGCAGACACCGAGAGGCCTGGAGGCGCCTGTGGGTGGGATCCCTGCTCCAGCTCCAGGGAACAGCCCTGCCCTGGCACAGGTGAGGAAGCCACATCCTGTGGAGCAGGAGTGAGCCATGGGCACGTGCTCAAACACAGCACGTGTGGCAGGCACTGGGCAAAAGGCTTACCTGGGACTTCACAGAATCCCAAAGTCATTCCCGGTGGAAAAGCCTCTAATCAAATCCAAACGTTAACCCAGCACTGCCTTGTTACCACTAAACCACTAAATGCCACATCCTTGTTTTTTGAACATTTCCATCACTTTCTGAGCAGCCCGTTCCAAAGTTGGACCATCCACTTTTCCTAATATCCAATTTAAGCCTTGAGGCCATTTCCTCTTGTCCTGTTCCTTGTTCATTGGGAGTAGAGACAAACCCCCACCAGGTTACACCCTCCTTTCAGGGAGTTGTAGGCCTTCCTTGCCCCCCAGAGGAGCCTGTGCATGCTGCTCCATGTGCTAGGAATGGCTCATCCATCCTGAGACCAGCAGGGCTGGCAGAGTTTCACTGGCCAGAGGATGAGCATGGGACACACAGAGCTCTGCAGTGAAGGCCAGGGCATGTGGCAGCTGTGGAAGGCACAGGAGCCTTTAAGGCTCGGTTGTTCCTAGCTCGGGGATCTCCCGGAGCACGTGGGATGGATTCTGGCACTAGTTATCATCTCCTTATTGCCCTGAGCTGCCGGCACCGGGCATTCCCTCACCCGCATCCCCGTGCCCGCAGCTCCTCGGGGAGACCCGGAGAGGGCACTGGGACTCTGTGAGCTGCAGGAGCGCAGCAGGAGCTGCAGGAGCGCAGCACCCGCACCCCGCTGGTGTCCCCATCCCGTCCCCATGCCATGCCATGCCATGCCATGCCATCCCATCCCCTCCGCCGGTCCCCTCCCGCTCCCGCCGCGGGCCGCAGCCGGGGCCGAGCCGGGGGGCGGTGGCAGCGCTGCCCCCGCCCCGGCGGGGCCGTGCCGTGCCGTGCCGAGCCGAGGCGGGGCGGGCCGGGGGCGGGCACCGACGTCAGGCCCCGCGGCGGCGGCGGCGGCGGGGGGCGGAAGGCGGCGGTGCCGGGGGTGGGGGGAAGCCCGGCTTCGGGGCGGGGGATGGCGGCGGGCGAGGCGGCCCGGGCGGACTTCGCCCGGCACTGGCAGGCGCAGTTCCCGGGGGAGCCGGAGCCCCGCATGGAGCTGGGCTCGGTGCGGGCCATGGAGCGGGAGCTGGAGCGCTGCCGCCGCCACCTGCGCCGCCTGCAGCGGGCGCTGGCCGAGGAGCGCTTCAAGGTGGGATACCTGGAGGCGGCGCTGGCCCGGGCCCCGCCGCCGCCGCCGCCCGCCGCCCCCCGCCCCGCCGGCAGCTCCCCGGAGGGCGGCAGCGCCGGCAGCTCGGACGCGGAGGACGCTTCCTCGGCAGGTGGGTGAGGGGGAGCCGTCCCCACCCCGCGCCCCTGGGGACGAGGGTGTCCCCAGCCCGTGCTGCGGCCCCGCCGCACGGTCAAGGGCGAATGGACACGGCCGAGGGCATCCCCGGTGCTGCTGCGCTGCCGGGCCGTGCCCGTGGCCCCGTGCCGTGCCACGGGTAAAGGCAATCCCGAGCCCCTGTGCCATCCCTGCCACCCGGCTGGGACTCGGCGCGGGAGCCCCAGCGTGTGCCCAGCACGCAGCCAGGAGCACGCCATGCTGAAACATAGTGGAGAACGCCCAAAGTCCTTTTGCCATCCCCATCGAACAGCTGATGCCGGCCCCTGTGCAGCCCCTGACCAACCACTAAGGTCACCCCAAGGCCCTGTCTCCTCCCTGTCCCACTCCCAGGGACATCCCATCCTTGGGTGTGCGAGGAGGGGCGGTGGCTGGCCAGTCCCCTGCAGCTGGCTCTCGGTGATGGGCCAGTGGCCCACGAGTCACCTCTGGGGCTGGGACCTGCACAGGAGTCATTTCCTCCTGGCGGCGTGACCTGGCTCACCTCTGCTCAGGTGACACCCTGTGACCTCCTGCGGGGAAGTCCTGGAGGCTCTAAAGCAGAAGCATGCCGGGGTGGTGACATGTCCCGGGGCGTTTTTCTAGGTGGATTGAGGACAATGTTATTTCGCAAGTGCCTGGCTGTGCGGTGGCACTGAAGGCACAGCCAGCTAGCGCTGTCAGCCGTCACACTGTCCTACTTCCAGCGGCCTGGAAGTTGTTATTGCATCAGCATTAAACCCGGTTCAAACACAGTCCTGGCAGCTAGGGAATGTCACTTTTAATGCTGCTAATTCCACAGACTTGAGTTAATTTTGTTCTTGCTCGATTGTTTGGGGTGGTGGTTATCCCCCCGAGGCCGTATCGTGCTGGTTTAATATTGCCTGGAGAGCAAGTGCTCTGATGTCAAATTATGCTTAATATTTAGTTCATTTATATTTATTGCATTAGTCTGCAGTGCTGGAGGAAGTTTCCACTTCACCTTCCTGAGCTGCCTGGAGGTGAAATGGCCAAAGTACGTGGCTGCTCTCAGTGTTGTCACCGTGCTGTGCCAGGCTGCACGTGTGAGTGTTTGTCCCGCTCTCCAGTCGGCCGTGGGAGCCTGTGCCCAGCCCTGCAGCCAGGAACAAGGACCTCGGGAATGCTGCCTTCAAAGGGCTGCTCCAAGCCCCTCTCCAGCTCCCAGCAGCAGGCACGGGCTGTGGTTCTTGGAGAGCAGCTCTGCGGCTGAAGTGGCTCTCGAGTGCATCAGAGCGACCAAGCACAAATCCTTGTGAATTACACTCAGACCTGTGTTTTGTTTATATCTGGGTTATGCTCCTGGATGTTTCCATAGCCAGCATGGTGCAAGGCTGCTCTCGGCTTGGTGGGTGATGTTAAAGGGGCTTCCCTTAAGCACAGCACAAGCCCCTGAGGGTCCTGGCTTCACAACTTGGAGGGGTCCAGCCCTGCACCACCCTTTGCAGCTGGTGAGAGTGAGTCTTTTGGCAAGACTTTGAAGTCCAAGGTTGCATCAGCTGTGGTTGAATGTGGCCTCTTCCTCCTCCTCTAAATGGATCTTCCTCAGGGTCAGCAGCTCCAGCACTCATCAGAGGAGGAAGCATCCCCTCTGCTGTGTGCCTGGCTCCTTGCCCCGTGACACGGCTGGGCTCTGCACGGACGGCTGGGCTCAGCCCTCCCCAGCCTTGTCCCAAGCCTGTCCTGAGCCTTTCCCAGGCATCAGCATTTTCTTTGTTGGGCGTTATAAGGGCCCCTGTGTACAGTGCCTGGGCTGACATTGGAGAGCAGAATTTGAGTGCAGCAAGAGGTGTGTGGTTGTTGCCTGGATCCCCCTCTCACGGACAGTTGGTTAACCCGGTGCTCCTGTTGTTTTCTTCTCACTTCTCTATGTTTCAGATGCAATTGAAAATTCATGATTGTGGTGCTGTTTGCTTTCCCTGCCAGCACTCTGGTGGTGTGTAACCCAATTAGTGCTGCTCTGCCTGGGTCCCTCAGTATTTTAATGTGAGTGTTGGAGCTTAGTGGTGCTGTGCCTGTGGCTGAACGCAGCCAGTCCCCAGCTGTATCAACCCTCTGGACAGCCAGTGAAGGAGTGTTGAATATCATCTTTATGGGAATTACCAGGGAAACACAGTGTTTTCCTTTAAGTAGCTTGTGATTAATCTGATTTAAAGGGAGGAAATCTGCAAGATGCCCGTCTGCGGCTATCGGCGCGTGTGACAGCCAGATACACGATCCTGGCATCCGAGATAACGCCTGTGCCAGCTCTCCCGGGACCAACAAAATCTGAGCGTCAGCGAGCAGATGGCTCAAAACGAAGCGTGGAAAGGGCTGAAATTCCCCTCATCTTGGCCCTCACCTGTCCCTGTGGCTAAACACGCAGCTGGCCTCGCAGCTGAGTATGCGCGGTGCCGGGCTGAGCCGGGGTGCAGCGGCGCTCAGGCTGGCTGCTGCTTCCATCTCCTCCCGTTTGCCACGGAAGGGATGGAGGGCTGTGGGTTGGTGCCAGCCTGGAGAGGGTGAGCTGAGCAGGAGGTGGTGCTGGTGGCCGAGAGGAGGACGTGGCGATGCCCGGTGGAGATGCTTTGTGCCCAGCAGCCAGGTAGCGCAGAGGTGGAAGCGACTCGGTGCTGGGTTTCCTCGCTTTGTCCTTGGGAAGTAGAGAAAGAGGCTGGCTTTGCCATGGAGCTGGAGCTCCTCTGGAGGGCTGTGGGTTTGGGAGCCCCTGAGCTGCCCTGTGCAGTGCCCTACACCCCCAGAAATGTGAGCTTTAGGGCGGGGAGAGTTGGCATAGCTGGAATAGTCCATGATGGCGTGAGCTGGTGGATCCGGTTACGGCAGGATGCTGAGGCTGTGAGATGTGCTGTAAGTGAATCCCCAGCCCTCTGTTTAGCTGGAATTACAGTTTCTCTCAAGGAAAGATTCTGGAGTCACATGGGCTCTCCTCCTCACTCTGCTGCACTGCCTTCACTGGTACCTTGGGAATGGGAAGGGAGCTGCCAGCAGCAGCAGGGTCCTGCCTTGGAGGGCGGTGAGCACAGAAGGGCAGCGGTGTCAGGGTGTGCAGCAGAGGGCTGAAATGGGAAGGGACCCTGGGGCATCTGGAGTTCCTGTGGCATTGGCCGCCTCACCCCTGCATGCCCAGATGGGGGCTGGATTGGCATGGGCGTCGTGCTGGGGGTTCCTGGCATGATTTGAGTAAAGTCAGGGCTTGTTCTCGCTACTCCATCGCTGCTTGTGCTGCTGCTGCAAAAGTGGCACCTCTGTCTGTCCCAGAAAAACTCCCTGCAGCTGTGGAGGTGATGGGTCAGCTCTGTCCAGCTGTCCCGAGCTGCACTTAGACCCTGCTTGTTCCTCATCCCTTTCATGGAATATTCTGCAGAAGCAGAATAAAAGATAGTGAGCAAAGTCCAGAGCTTGTCCTGGTGCATCTCCTTCTGCCCGGGGCAGGTCATGGTGTGCAGGAAGGGAAGGAATGGTGATTCCACAGCCCAGGGAAGGTGAAATGTTGCATGGTCTGTGCATCCATCTGTGCTCCTTTAGCACCTGGATGAGATCTTGGTGCCAAATCAGGGAGCTGCAGTGGGGGCAGTTGTGTCTCCCCAAGAGCCCATCTACCACCTCTGTGTCTTTGTATTGGGTTTCTAAATTTTTACTTTATTGTATTTCCCCATTGTTAGAAAGTGCTTGTTTGGCTCTGAAGAGGCTGAAAGTTCCTCCTCTGGCTAGGGCAGGCCAGGCAGAGCCTCAGTGTTTAATTTTAACTGCTCAGGCAAGGACAAAACCACAGAGTGTGTGTGTGTGTGTGTGTGTGTGTGTGTGTGTGTGTGTGTGTGTGTGTGTGTGCCTGCTGGGGACCTTTGAACTGTCTCCATCTGCTCTGGGGCCCGACAGCATTTGAGGAGGTGATTTCTCTCCACAAACCCCCCTGGTGGCATTGTGACAGCAGCCCCTGAGTGATGGCAGGCTGCTTCCTCAGAGTGCTGCTGCCTGAGCTAGGGACTGCAGGGTTAACTCTGGCACAGGTTGTCGCTGTTAAAGATCATAAATAAATGTAAAGTTTATGAGGCTGAAAAGCCTTTGAGTAGAAGAGTTGAAGTTTAAAGCTTTAAGTGAGAGCAGTAAGTGCTGCTTGTTGGAGTTTGCCCTGTGATGGGCAAACAGTGAAGGGCTTGTAAAGGAGCAGAGGGGAGAGCTGTGATCAGCACTGCCTGTGGGCACCACCATGGCAGCAGCTGCACCTGCTGGCTGGGGGAACAGCCCTTCCAGGTGCCAGGGCCCTGCAGAGGAGCAGGATGGCTGCACAGAGGGCTGGGGGTCCCTGTCTGTCTTGCTGGGCAGGGGTACGCCCCTGGCACACAGCGGTGCTGCTCTCATTAGCACCGAGATGCCAACATCCCTCCTGGAGGAGGTGGGTCAGGATTCAGCACCCCTGTGCATCCCTGTGTTCTGGCACCTGGGCACGGTCCCCACGGCTGGGGTTTGGCCCCCAGAATTTGGGACAGAGCCGATGCTGAGCTCCCCCAGCTCGGCAGCATCCAGGGCTGGGCAATGGTGCTGGGGATGGAGTTTGCCCTTCAGTGCCAGCAGTGCCACGGGCTGTGCCCACCGTGGGGATGGGCACTTCAGCGCGTGGAGCTGCCCCCCAGGCTCACAGTGGGTGATCAGTAGGCCCAGGTAGAAGCAATGGCAGCAGCAGGGCAGGCAAGAAAGCCTCATTAGGTGGCTGGATAGAGCCAGAAGTGCCCTGCGGGGCCTGAATACATTTGCATTGTGAGGCTATTGAAATCTGGTTGGCGTTTGTTTTCTTTCTGTTTCCCTGGGAAGACACTTCTGTGCAGCGGGGCTCTTTGTTCTTCGGGTTCCTCCTCCCCTCCTGCCCACAGTTGGGATCCCAGTGGATGGCTCTGCTCTGTCTTCTGCTGGGTGCTATCTGCTGTGGCCAGCCCTGCAGCAGTGATCACAGGGGGAAGCTTTCCTCTGTGCTGGCAGGGAGTTCATGTGCTCTTGGCTTACAGAAAGGAGCCTGCGTTGGCCAGGGCAGCTCACTCAGTGTCCATCCACCCCAGAAAGTGGCACCTGTGCCCCCTTGGTTCGTGGCATTGCTGGATTTTCCTCCCACTGAGGTCACCTGGAGCAGTGGCCAGGAGCCAGCCTGAGGGAACACACAGAACTCACCCCATCCCCAAGAGACATCTTGGAGCAGGCTTGGCTTTCCCACCCCGAATGACTTGATCAGTGTTGCTAAGCAGGGTAACTGGTGTGTGTGGAGCAGTAGCAGCAGCACTTCTTGGCTCCCTTGGCTGTAGCCTGGCCAGCCTAAGCAGAATCCCAGAGGACTCCTGCAGATCTGCCTCCAGATAAGTCCCAGCTGTAAAGTTCAGGGATTGTTTGAAGATCTGGCAGATAGGGAGACCTTTGTGCTGGGATGGGGCTTTCTGCCATGGACAGTTTTTGTTCCATGGGTGATTTTTGGTTTTTGTTCCATGGGTGATTTTTGTTCCGAGGCTGTGAACCAACACCTCCTCCTCCTCGTCCACAGCTCCTGTGCTGGGGAGCAAACCTGGCCCAGCCACCTCAGCACCAGGGCTGGGGAGAGGAGCAGCTGAGGGCTCTGGCAGACCAGCCACAGCTGCCTCCCTCTCGGGAGAGAACCACGGTGCAGTAGCTGGCCCAGGCCTTCCCCTGAAGTGAAAGGTTTTTTGTGACCAGCCACCACCTTTCATTCCTTCTCCATCTGGTATTTTGAGAGGCTGGGGCAGTGCTGCTGTTGCTGGGTTTCTGCCCTCCTCCCCATGCTTGCTTGGCTCTGGCACCCTGCCTGGCAGTGCCCTGAGGGCAGGATGCTCCAAGTGACCTCCCTGTTCCCCAGGCACCTCTCAGCTGTGCCCCAGTGAGCACAGACCTCAGGGTTTCAATTCCACTGGGAATTGATACTGGGAGAGAAGTTTAGTGCTGGACTGAGGGCCCGCTGTGCTCCTTGGCAGGGAGGCTGGAAACATTTTCATTTACTCCTCTCTTCCCTCTCTGCAGCCTCTGGCAAGGGGAGAGCTGCTGCTCTGCACCAGCGAGGGTGAGCCTGGACCTCCCGAGAGCCCAGCAGAGCAGGCACTGGAGGAGCAGGGGAAGCCAGGCTCCCCTCTGGCATCTCCCACCTCAGCCCCAGGCTCTGCAGGTGGAGAGTCTGGCTGTGCTCCTGCCGTGGCTCCAGCACACCGAGGTTTTCCCTCTCCCAAACCAAAGCACTCTGGCTGCTCTTCCAGTCCTTAACTTCTTTAGCCACTTGCGTGGTGCTGTCCAACCTCAGCCTCCCATTTTACCCCTCCTGTGGGAAAACACCCCCAGTGCTGGAGGTGCAGGTGGCTCTGGAGCTGCTCTCTGGTTGCCACCAGCCCTGGGTGCCCACCAGCAGCCCGTGCCCAGCTCTGGGCAAGCCCTGGGGCTCCTGCAGCTCCTGTGGCTGCGACGACGGGAGGACTCTTGCACAAGAGCCCAGAAATAGCGATGCGTGGGCTGGCGGGCAGGGGCTGGGCAGATGCCAGGCAGACAGCCAGACACCAGGCAGGCTGTGCAGGGCTGGCTGTGGTGGGGAGGAATGGTGGAGCTCAGCTTCTCCCGGCTCTTGCCGCAGGGATGCTCCCAGCTGGAGCTGGGGGCGGGTGGCGGGGGTTGAGAACATGGTTGGCAGCGTCTCCTCACCCAGGACTGGGCTCTGTCACCGAGGGCTGATGGGTGCCAGGGTGGGGGTGGGTGCTCCCCCCCAGCCACGGGGAGAGGAGGGAGGTTCAGCTGCTTTGCAGGTTTTGAGGTTTTGTTGTTGTTGTTTTTTACAAAGGTGAAAAGAATATGAAAACCAAACTAAAAATACCGCCCAGGAGTTTGGTGGGGCTGGTTAGTGTGGGCTGTGCAAGGCCACCTGCCTGGGTTAGTGGTGCAGCACAGGGTGGCCCTGGCTTGGCCTTCCCAGGACACTCACCCAGCTGTGGGGCACTTGCCTGCCTGGTCCTCCTGGCCGTGGCACTGCCAGGACCTGCTGTGTGGTGTCAGGCTGGGGGTGGCCAGCCTGGGGAAGGCTCCAGGAGGTCTGGCAGCTCATCCAAGTGCTCAGCTCATGGCCTGTGTTGGATAAAGAAGCAGATGTGCAAAGGGGGCATGGAGAGGCTGGTGCCGTGGGTGGGAGTGGCCAGGAAGTGTGTCTGGCTGAGGGAAAAATGTGGAAAAGCCCCTCCCTGCCTGTATGCAGGGAGATGTGCACAGAAAACCAGCTGCCTGCTGCCCCCGCGGCTCTGCAGCCATGGTGCTGAGGGTGAGCAGCTGCATCTTGTGCTGGTGCTGCTGCAGGGCTCCCAGGGCATCAGCGGACTGTGGTTTCCTGCCATGAACAAGGTTGATGCTCTCAGCTGAACCACCACCACCTTCCTGGCTGAGCCTCGGGCTCTGGGGGTGCAGGGGTGTGGGGTTTGCTGTGGAGATGGAGGAAACTCTCCATCCGTTCAGGGGCAAAGTGAGGACACGCTCAGCTTGAGCCAAAGCAGGAGCGAATGGGGGAGTTGGTGGGGATGGACAGCAGCAAAGGCTGTCACATCGTGGCCACCCTTGGGCACTGCCCGTGCTAATGTCTTGGGGACAAGGGGAGTCTCAGCTCCCCAGAGTACCTGGGATGGGCAGGGGGAGGTGGGAAATGGCAGCTGTAGGGCTGCACCCTGTGCCCCTGACTCAGCAGCCTGACTCACAGCCCGTGGGTGCAGGGCTCTGGATGTCCTTGCCATGCCAGGCTGCAGCCCCCAGGCAGGCAGGGCTGTGCTGGGGGCAGCAGTGGCTCCTCATCCTGGATGCCAGGTGCCACTGGCTCCCTGTGCTCCAGCCACGCTGAACCACTGCTCTGGCGTTGCTGTGCTCCCCCAAAATGCTGCATCCGAGCCTATTGTGGACATCCCTGGGAGTGGCAATTAGGCGGTGGCAGGGTCCCCTCAGGTGTCCCACTGTCATCCTGGCACTTCACGCCCCGCCTTCCCCGTGTGCCCGGCAGAGCATTATCCCTCCTGCCCGGCTCCATCTGGCCGCGGTGCCGCTCCAGGTCCTGGCCCAGACCGAGCCCCGCGGGCAGGACGCGGCCGAGGGCGCTGCCAGGGATGGTGCCCGCCCTGCCGGGACGGGGCAGCGGTGCCGGCACAGGCTGAACCAGGGCACTCTTTGCACTCGAACGCTTGGCTGGCGCCCTGACATATTGGGGTTGATGACTCTGGCACTTCGTATTTCCTTTGGCTACACGCAGCTGGGGAGGGTGGTTTAACCCCTGCCTGCCCACGTCCTGCTCTGCCAGCCCCACTTGTGTGGGGCAGGGCTGCTCCCGGCTCCTGCAGGCCCTGGTTCCCAGAACCAGGGGAGCAGGGCTGGGAAGAGCCCGTGTCCTTCAGCCGTAGGTATTTGAGGGGCTGGGGAGGTTTTGCCGTGCAGTGGGCACAGCATCCCCAGGGCACAGCAAGGAGGTGACACTGTGCTGGAAGGGTGACGGAGCCAGCACCCCCCCATTTCCCCCGGTCTCCTTGAGGTGGCCGGGGATGCAGCCGCACAGGCTGCTGTGCCACCCCCATCCCCTCCTTGTCCTCCTCCTCCTCCTCGCCGGTCCCCAGACCCCTGCGGAGGGTCGGCGTGGCTGCGTGCGGGGGGACGCTGAGCTCGGCTCCCCCCGGCGAGGCAGGGGCGGGAGGCGGGACGCGCTGCCATTGCCAGGCGGCACCTCCTTCCCTGGGCACCCTTGGCAGCAGCGCGGCCGTGTGCCCGGGCAGGCGGCCGTGTCCGGCTCTGCCATCCAGCCCCCGCCCGGGCCCGCGGCCCCCGCCTCCCGCCCGCGCCCGCCGCCTTTGTTGTGCGATGCGAGCGGGCTGAGCGCCGGCACAGCCCTCCGAGCATGGAGCCGCTGAGCCACCGCGGCCTGCCTCGCCTCTCCTGGATCGACACTCTCTACAGCAGTACGTGGCCTGGGCTGGCGGGGGGGCGAGGGGGGCGAGGGGCTGGGTCGCCCCTACCTGTTGTGTAACGCTGCGTCGCGCTGGGCAGGGATGCTGCGCCCGGCAGCCCGGGCAGGGGCTGGCGATGCTGCCAGGGGGTTGCGCTGCCCTCCGCGGGCATCCCGCATGCCCTGGGGTCGGTCCGGCATCCCCCAGGCTCTGGGGAGCCGCTGCCTGCTCCGGGGGCTGCGTGAGCGGGGTGGGTGGCGGTGGTCCCAGCGCGGGGGGCTCGCCGAGGCTGGAGCTGGTCGTTCCCGACAGCCGGCAGTGCCCGCGGGGGGCTTTGGGGATGGGGATGGTTTTTGGCCCCAGGTCCTATCGCTGTCCCTGCGCGGCGGTGGGAGGGCACCTCTCCCTCCTTCCCTCCCTCCCTCAGCCGTGATGCTCGCAGCGAGCTCCAGGCGCGGTGCCGGTGCTGTGGCAACGCGGTGTCGGTACCGGGGGCTGGCAGCCGGCGGGGCCGGGGGCGTCCTGCAGCAGCCTGGGGCTGCGAACCCCCCGGTCCCACGGACGGGCGGCAGGGAGGAGTGAGCCCCGGAGCTGGTGCTGCTCTCACGGCAGATGTGAGCCCCGGAGCCGGTGCTGGTCTCATGATGTCTCAGCGGAAGCCAGGGACGTGGCCGGGGCATGAGGGGCTCGGTCACAGGGTCCCCGTTGTTATTTTGGGGCGGCGTTGAGCTGCGTGGGCATCCCGGGGTGGGGTTTGGGGTGCGGTGTTGGGCTCGGAGCCTGGTGCTGGTGGGGCAGCGGGATTTGGCACGGGTGCGTGGGAAGGTGGGACGCTCCGGAGCATGCTCCATGCATGGGTCTGGCATCTGTCATGCCCTAGAGGGAGCAGGGGCCGCCAAGGGGCGCGTTGTGCAGGGCTGAGCCCCCTCCTCAAGTTTTCCAGCCCGAAGGCTCTGATGTCCACAGCCAGAGGCCACATCCAGCAGCAGCAGCCCCGGGGGCTGGGGTGGCTGTGAGGGGTTTGGGCTGGAGCCCAGGGGCCACATCCAGCCCCAGCCTCTGCACCCTCCTGCCCAGCCACGGCATCTCTGCAAAGCCATGGCTCTGCCCTCCCAAATCCTGCTCCAGCTGCCCTCCCCAATATGTGGGGGAGGCTGCCTGGCATGCCCGTGGTTTGGGGGATGCAGGGCAGGGTCCAGCCTTCATCATCACACTGGGCACAGCAGTGATGGTGTGGAGGAGAAGCCGTTGTGTTGAGCAGAGCCCCACGGAGCAGGTCCGAGGCCAGCTCACACATCTGTGTTGTCATGGTGAATTTTCACCCAGGCCCAGGGAAACTGCGGTGTTTCCCCAAAATCTCACAGGCTCTCTGTGGATGTTGGGCTTTTCTTGGAAGTGGGATGGAATGGGAGAGCATTGGGCTGTGCCCACACACTGACAGGGTGTCAGGGAACAGCCGTGTCCAGCTGGAATTGCCACCCTGAGCTGCTGTGGCTGCTGTGTCCGGGCTGGGCAGGAGCCAGCTGCTGCCTCTGACTGAGCTCCCTCCTGGGGACCATCGTGCTGGCAGTAGCCTGGGTCAGCCTGGGAAGATGTGGCAGAGCAAAAACATTCTCCTGGGGAAAATAATCCCTCATGGGGATGTGTTCCTGGCCCTGTCACCCTGCTGGGGCCATGTGCCAGCTCACAGGGCCTCTGCCCTGATGGGTGTCAGCATCCCTTGGTGCAGGTGGGCTTGGGTCCAGCTCAGGGCCCTGGGGATGTCTGGGGTTGGGGTTCAAGGCTGTTTCATGTCGGATTGTCCTTGTCCCCTAGAGTGGCTCCCCTGGGCCAGGCTTCCTCCCTGCCCTCACTCTCCATGCCTAGGGTGCAGCAGGAGGATTTCCACTGCTGCTAAAAATCAGGAGCAAAAATAGCACTGGGTTTTGGCACGGGCACAGAACAGGCTGCAGGGGCAATGCAGCTGTGGGGGAGGAGGGAGGGAGATGCTGGGTTTGGGCTTCCTGGGTGGCACAAGCACCCCACAGGCAGTGAGTGAGACACAGGGGACAACCTCTCTGTGTCCCCTCGCCCATCAGTGTCTCCCTTGCCTGTCCTGGCTGCTGGGTGGTGCTTGGTCCCCTCCCTGTAGCAGCTTCTGGGGTTGCTGGGGAGGTTCCTGTGCCCAGGCTCCCCACGTGAGGCCCCTCAAATTCTGCGCAGCCTCAGGTGGCACAGCTGGGGCTGTGGGGACATGGCTCTGTCCTGGGGACAGCTCACTCAGGGTCTCTTTCCTTGTGTGCCTGTTGGGCTCTGCCTGTAGATCTCATCCCCAGGTCTGGTCTGGGGCTGGGATGAAGATCTGCTCCGACAGGAGCCAGGCCATTCCTGCATCCCTGCAGGCCAGTCCCTTCCCTCTCCATGCCACCTTCTTCCCTGCCCTGCTGCAGGTGTCACCTCCCTGGTCCCCAGCTGCCTCGTTAACGCTGTGTTCCTCATTACTTGCATGCTGAGCCGCCCCACCTGGGTTGCCAGCAGTGCCACAGTGACAGTGCCACTCTGGGTGTCCCTGTGGTTAATCCTGGAGCTGCAGACCTTGGCCGTGGTGGAGGGAAGGCCGTGGCACCTGATGGCCTCTGAGCTGCTGGGGACCATCAGCTTTGGCCCCTCTCTGCTGCCTTGGCTCCCCCTTAGACCCCACCTGATGGGAAAAGGAGCTTGGAGGAGAGTTTTGGGTTGCTCTGGGGCATTCCCAGCCTGGGGACAGTCCCTGGTTGAGGGGGTCAGAGGAGCTCTATGGGGTGGTGTCCTGGGGAGTGGCCACCACGGGGGACACCAGTGCTAATGAGCCTTGTGCTGCCGTGCTCCTGGATGGCGCTGGAAGCATCACAGCTGGGGCCTGCCCAGGACAGGAGAGGTGATGGACATCCCACCAGGAGGAGGCAGGGCAGGTTAGAGCCAGGGATCCTTTTTTCCTGGAATCTGAGGACCAGGGGGTGTTACTGGGGAGGGGCAATCCAGTCAGCTCCTGGGTTGAAGGTGGCCCCACAGCCCCTGAGGGATTGTTATCAGCTAATTGCTGAAGAAGTAAGGTCTGAGAGGGGCTGTGGTGTCCTGGCAGAGATGGGGTGCATCTGGCCCATGTCACAGCTCCCTCCAACCCTTCTCAGGTACAGGATGGGACTCCCCATCCCTCCCCACTGGCACTGGCAGGGCTCCTGGCCTGAGCACGCTTTGCAGCGCTCTTTGATTTAAAGATTTATCCACTTTCCCTAGGAAGCAGGATGCAATATTAATGTACTGAGTGGGTTGGTGGGAGCCAGGGGAGTCCTTGTCCAGGATGGCCAGGGCCGTGGGGACATGGAGAGGCAGCGGTGTGGGGTTTGGTCTGGGGTGGCTGCTCTGACCTCAGTGCACCCTGTTGTGGCCAGATTGTCAGCTGGGCTCTTAGCAGGGGTGTCCCCAGTGTCTGTGCCCAGGAAGCCAGCGGGGATGTGGCTTCCAGGGATCCATGGGGCTGCTGGATGGGAGGGAAGTGAGGGGGTGCTGTTGGATAAGCCCCCTGCCTCTTTGGGAGCTGCAGAGGGGCTCCTGGCCGCTAGCTTGGGGTGAGGGGTGCTGGGTACACCCCACGGCAGCCCCTGCCGCAGCCGGGCTCCCTTCCCCCTCCCCTTTGTCAGCATCTCGGGGCTGCTGCAGCCACCTCTTCCCGCCGCCACCGAGCCGCTGCCGTTCCCATGGTAACGGGTTAGGATGTACCCCGGGCCCCCGCTGCGCCCCAGGGCCCCGCTGCGGACCCCCCCGCCTCCCCCCCGGGGCTCTGTCTCCCCAAAATGCCTTCCCCTGGGCCTTGGCTGATGAAGGGGGTTTGGGTCAGCGTGGGGCACCCAAAAATGGATGCTGTTCTGGGGGGGGGCTCATCTTCCGCTGGGAATGCAGCCCCCCTCTGTCCCCCATCGGGGAGGGAACGGAGCCCTTCTGCCGGGGGGGTGGCACTGCCCTCCGAGCCGTGGATCCTGGCACGCATTTCCAGCTCTGAGGAGTGTGGGCATGGGCAAGCGAGGAGGACAGGAGGACGGCGGCCGTGGCTGCCAGCCCAGCCCGTCTGTCCCCGGGGACGGCACAGGGATGGTGGCCGGCGGGCAGGCAGGGCACGGCCACTTGCATGGGGCTGGAGCGTCTGGCAGAGCAGCTGTCCCTGCGCAGACGAGGCCGCCGGGGCTCTCGGTTCCGTGAATTATTCAAATATAGGGAAGTGTGTCGAGCGGAGGATGCCGCGGGGCCGAGGATGCTCGCTGTGATGTGTGATGTCTTCTTGCCTGCTCGCCTGAGCAGGCAGCGGGGCTGGCCTGGGCTGCCCGTCAGTGGCCCTGGGACGTGGGGTCAGCTGCCCGCGGGTAGCCACAGGCTGGCCTGGGTGGCCTCGGTGCCGCACGGTGCCCCTGAGCCGTGCCTGGATGCTCACGGCCCCCCTCTCTCACCCCGGCAGACTTCAACTATGGTGCTGACGAGTACGACGCCGAGGGCAACGAGGAGCCCAAGGCGCTGCCGGAGGGCTCGGAAACCATGCCCTACATCGATGAGTCGCCCACCATGTCCCCCCAGCTCAGCGCCCGCGGCCAGGAGAGCGGGGACGGTGTGTCACCCACGCCCACCGATGGCCTCGGCACAGGGGTAGGTGCTGGGGGTCGGGGCTCTGGGTGTCCGGCTCGGGTGCCAGCGGTGTTTGCGGTGCTCTGCTGCTGCTGCGACCTGGGCGACTGTGCCCGGCAGCCCAATTTCAGCTGGCCGTGGCAGTCTGGGCGCCGGGGAGCGGCAGTTCAGGGGATGCCGTGCCCGTGGGACACGCTGTGTCCCTGTCCCGCAGTGCCACGCGGGTGGCGGAGCCGGGAGGGGATGGGCTGGCCGGGAGCGGGGTCCCGGGCCGGGCTGCTGGGGGCGCGGAGTTCCCGGGTCCCCAGCTCCGGGAGCCCTTGGGGACAGGGCACAGCGGCTCCGCCGCGCTGCCGGCTCCATCTAGCGGCGCTCGGGGACCAGTCACCGGCAGGGGAGGGGACACAAGGCGCCCCCCTCGCTCTGCACAACTTAAATGTAACCCCTGCTGTTCGCAGCGCATCCTTGGGAAGCGCTCTGGTTTTCCAAAAGAGGAGGAATGCCCGGAGAGCTGCGGGGTGGGATCCAAAGGGAAAAAAGTGGGTTTTTTTTCCAGGATGAAAGTTTCCATAAAGCCCAGGAGCGGTGGGGTCCAGGCAGGAGCCTTGGCCCCTCGGGGTGAGTGCGGGGAGGAGCTGCACGGCCCCGGGCTGGGGGATCCCCGGCGCTGCCGCTGCCCGCGCCGGGAAAAGTGAAGTTTTATTTTTGTCGTGGAAAGAGTTAAGCTCCTGACCCGGATGCTGAGGCAGAAGAGGGAGAGGTGTGGCTTCCTCCCCAGGGTCGCCCTGCGCAGCATCGCCGTCCCGGCACCCAGCGCCCCTGGGGAGGGAGAGCAGGGTGCTGCCTCTGCCACCGCCTCCCGGGGCTGTCTCTGAACCGCTCGGGCTTCGGGCTCCCTGTCCCCCCAGCACAGCCCTTCGACCCCAGCCCTGACACTCGGGGCTGGGCTCTGAGGCCAGCAGGGACAGCAGAGGGTGGCTCTGGGGACAGGGCTGGGGGGGAAAATGCTGGCAGAGGGGTGTCCCTGAGGGCTGGTGGGGCACGCTGGGTCTGGGCACAGGCAGGGACGATGACTTGGTTGTGACAAACAGGACTGGGAAGTGTTGGAGCCCGGTGCCAGCTCTGCCTCCCTCTCTTTATCTGGAGCTGCTTGTGCTGGGGCTTGGCAGAGCTCCCTCCAATACCAGCACAGTGTGTGCAGCCCTGCGAGGGGCACAGGCTCGTGCTTGTGTGGCTGGTGGCACAGGGTGCCAGGTTCAGCCCATTGCTCTCCTCCAGTGAGGCAGGACTGGTGGCGCTGCCTTTGAGAGGGCTGGCTTGAGGAGGTTTCTGGTGGTGCATCTCATCTTGCAGGCTCCTGTCACCGTGTCTGGGGCCTGTGACTGCTGCGTGCAGACATATCTTAACCCTCCCCATCCCACCGTGGGATGTGGTTGTGGTGTGGAGTTGGTGTCCCAGCCCCTGCTTGGGTACTGCTGGGTTTGGACTGTGGGCAGCATTCCCCTGGACAGGGACCATTCCCCACTCTGGGGACCTGGCCATGCTGGGCAGGGTTGTGGTGCAAAGGCTGAGCTGTGGCATGGACACAGGGCTGGACAGGGGCTCTGGAAAGTCCCTGTGTCTGTCTCCCTGCCCACATCTCACAGCAGGAGTTTGTTGCAGGCTCAGATGGGTGCAGGGAGAAGAGATGGCTCCTGTGGGCAGAGCACATGCAGCCACTAGTTCCCCTTTTGCTTCTGAGGAGCCCGGGGGAAACTGCTGAAGCAGCTCTTGCATTAGTGTCCCCTCCTCCAGCCTGCTCTTGCCGTGTTTGCCAAGGCCCGCAGTGTCCCTCGGAAGCGCCGCAGCAGGGCTGCTGTCCCCATGTCCCACTGGCCCGGGGCTCAGGCTGGGGCAGCGCTGAGGTGCCAGCTGGTCCCTGCGGGATGTGCGGCAGGTACGTGTGAGCACACCCAGCCCACACTGTGACACTGCCGCAATCCCCTCTGGGGCACGGAGAGCTCAGGTACCTCCTGGGGGTGCACAGCCGGGTCCCCGTGTGGCACCTGGTGCTGCTGCTGCCCTCCAAGCTCACTTCTCGCCGGTGGCAATCCCCATGGCCCGGCTGTGCCTTCCCACGGGACACGGGGGTCCAGAGGGCTACGACAGCAGGGATGCTCTCCCACTGCCGGGGGGCAGCGCGGGGGGCCTGGCAGGGGGGACCCCTCCCCTTGCCGGACCCGCCTCGGCAAAGCCGCCCGGGGAAGGCGGCTGCCGCTCTCCCCAGCCTTGACCACGGGCGGGCTGCGGCGGCGGAGCAGCCCCACCTCCATCGCCGGAGAGCATTTCCTGTAGGAGCAGGGCGGAGCGGCGGGGCCGGCTGGGGCTGGGGCGCGGGCAGCGGCCCCTGCAGCGCCCGCGGCCCCGGGGCCGAGCGGAGCCGGCCGGGAGCGGGGCTGGCCCTGCGCTCGCTGCGCTGCCGAGCCCGGAGCCGCCGCCGCCGCCGCTCGGCAGCCGCGCCGGGAGCGCCCGGGCCGCCGGGGACTGGGAGGCCGGAGCTGGGTCAGGCTGGAGCACCGGGGATCCCATAATGGCTCCTTTCATCCCGCGCTGGTGGCCGGCGTCCAGAGCTGAGTCAGGCTGGGACGGCTCAGCCGCGTGAGCCCCTTGCCTGGAGCCTTGTGGGGTCCCCGCTGGCCCCGCCGCCCGGCCGGCCATGGAGGAGGAAGAGGAGGCCATAGGGTACCTGGATAAAGTGCTGGAGGATGAAGATGACTCTGAGCCAGGAACCCCCACCAGCCCCGTGTCTCCGTTTTCGGCCGGCGACAAGGTGGGCAGCGGGGGGACGCTGCTCCCGTCTGGGCAGCGGGTGTGGGGACAAGGGGCATCTCGCTGGCGCCGGTGATGCCCAGGTGTTGGAACGGCTCCTGGGGCGATGCGGTGGGTGCTGGCGGGGGGCAGAGCTGGGAGCAGCGGGAGCATCGCTGTGGCCCCACCACACCCCCAGGACTGCCTGTGGCCCCCTGGCAGGGCTGTGCCAGGCTCCAGGTGTGGAGGGCTCAGAGTGGGCTGTCCACCCAGCTGTCCTTCCAGGGGGAGTAGGGCCACACGTGCTGCGGGGTGGGAGCTGCGGGGCTCGGCAGAGCTGGCACCGGATGCTCAGGAAGGGGCTCGTTTTGCACTCTGACCACTGCTCGGCTGTTGGCCGATTCCCACACTCGGCCACCAGAAACCCCTAAACAGTCCCAAAACAGAGCTGGGGGGTGGGCCAGGGGAGACCCCTGTGCTGGCAGGTGCAGCTCAGCATCCTTCTCATGCCCACCCTGCCAGGGTGCCTGGGTGCTGGAAGAGGGCTCTGGCCCTGCTCTTCCTGGGGTCTCCTGCATGGGGCAGCCACAAGGCCCTGACTAAGAGTCACTGCTCTGGGTCATGGGGGTCTGGTTGACATCGTCCCCGTGGGGTGCGTGGGCCCTGAGCGTGGCTGGGCCCCTTATCTGCTGAGCTCCTGCGCAGGGCCCAGGCTGGGGAAGCAGGAAGAGCCCGTGACTAATCTGTGGCAAAGAGCCCACGAGCTCCTAGTGAATAAAAGTGGCCCCCCCCTGCACACCCTCCTGCTGTGCTGGTCACCATAGCCCAGCCTGAATGGGGCAGCCTGGCAGGGTGGACACTCCGGTTGTCACAGCAGCGCCCAGGGCCAGCTGATGGGCACTGGAGTGGGGCAGAGAGATGCTGGTCCTCAGCCATGCCCACCTTGGGGCTGTGCCACCTCCCCTGGCTCAGCGGCCTGGGCTGGCATGGCAGAGGTGAGACACGACCAATGTCCCCCCCAAACCATCCTGAATGGCCCAGAGGGATGCCCCCATGGCTCTGCTTGGCCCCTGTCTGGGTGGCAAAGCCTGGTCCTCGAGTGTGATTTTTAAGAGGAAAGGCCAAGGTGTGACCAAGGATGGTCCAGGGGCTGGAGTGTCCACGCCTGGGCACTGGCAGAGCCTCGCTGAGGGTCCCAGAGCCTCTGGCCATCTCCCTGCCATGAGGGTCACACCACAGGAGCATCAGTGCTGCAGCAGACCTGGGTGCTGGGACATGCCCCGGTGCCACTGGGCAGTGCCTGCTGGGGTGGCACTTCCCAAGGGAAACCTCAGCCGAGGGAAAGGGTGGTGCCACATCACGTGGGAGCCCCGTCCAGCGCCAAGCATGATTTCACTGGGCGTCTCTGGACTCTGCCCTGGGAGAGTCCTGCCATGCCGTGCACCATCCTGGAGCGCTGCCAGCGGCACCGGGCTCGTGGCCAGCCCGGAGCAGGGAGGGGAGAGGAGCCAGCACAGCTCGTGGCTTTCCCAGCTGGCTCCAGATGGGCTCTGCTGCCCATCGGGCACATGCCCACGCCTTGCCATGGAGCTTCCCGACACTGGCAGAGACTTGTGCCCACGTGGGGATGCCAGGAACGGGCTGGTGGGATGAGGGGTCTCCTCCTGTGCCACTTGCTGGCTTAGCCAGGCTCCTTGCTGTGTTCCTCAGGGCGAGCGGGATGCTGGCAAAGGCCTGGAGATGCGGAAGTTGGTGCTCTCTGGTTTCCTGGCCAGCGAGGAGATCTACATCAACCAGCTGGAGGCCCTCTTGTTGGTGAGCACAGCCCCCAGACTGGACAGCCCCTCCAGGGATGGATGGATGGATGGATGGATGGATGGATGGATGGATGGATGGATGGATGGATGGATGAAGTAATTTTTTCCTGGGTGGCTTCCCCCAGCCACATCAGCCTGAGTGGGAGCAAAGCTCCGGAAGCCACGCCAGGGCCAGCTTTGCTCTGTCTACCCCCATCTCACTTCTCCTGCTGCCCATGTCCCTGTTGGGGACATACTTATAACCCTGTTTCCTCCTGTGGACTTGCTGACCTTCACGGCGAGACGCTGTTGCACAACACGGGGTCACTGCCGCTGCGGGGAAGTCCGAGGATGATCGAGCCTGGAGTGCCCCTGGTCCAGCTGCCAGCCTTGGTCCATCTGTCCTGGGCAGCCCGCACTGCCAGCTCAGATCCTCCTCATCCCCAGTGTCCCTCCTCTTAGCCCTCATCTCCAACTCTCCCTTTTTTGGCAGCCCATGAAGCCACTGAAGGCCACGGCCACCACGTCGCAGCCTGTCCTCACCCTGCAGCAGATCGAGACAATTTTCTACAAGATCCAGGATATCTATGAGATCCACAAGGAGTTCTATGACAGCCTGTGCCCGAAGGTGCAGCAGTGGGACAGCAATGTCACCATGGGCCACCTCTTCCAGAAGCTGGTATGCACCTTCCCTGGGTCTTGCTCCACTTGGAAGAGGAGAAGGGCTGGAGTTGTGATGAGTTTGGAGTTGTGATGCCCGCACGGTCTGTGCCCATGGATGCCACGACCATGCTGGGGACAGGAGAAGGAGAGGCCAGGTTGAAGGGCTGCAGCTTCAGCTTCTGCTGTCCAGCCACTTGTTATCTCTCTGCTGGATTTTGGAGGTTTATGGAAGCACAGGCTGGGCAGGAGCTCCACCATCCTGCCCTGAGCAGGAGCCAAGCATGTGACCCCCAGATGGCTGAGTGTCCTGCCAGGAGGGGACAGCTCTGGGCAGTGTCACCTCTAGGGCTGCCTGACCCCTTGGGTGCTGTGGGGGGCTTCAGCACCCTGCTGGTGCCTGGCTAACCCCCACTCCCCACAGGCCAGCCAGCTGGGAGTCTACAAGGCCTTTGTGGATAACTACAAAATCGCATTGGAGACGGCAGAGAAGTGCAGCCAGAGCAACTACCATTTCCAGAAGATCTCGGAGGTGAGCTGGGATGGGCCTGTGCCAGTGGGACAGGGCTGTGCCCAGGCTGTCCCTGCACAGGGCAGAGAACACTGTCCTCGTGGCTGAGCTGACCCTGCCCCTGGAGATGCTGTCCCTGCCCTGGGGACTTGCAGGGACTGTCCTCAGGGGTTGGGCCACTGGGGGCTCTGCTGGAGGGCCGTGGTCTTTCGGGCATTGCAGGAGGTTGTCCCCACCTTGTGCAAGCTGAGGTTGGGCTCAGCCTGTGCTGTCCCCACCCCATGCAGTGTCAGTGGGTGCTGGGCATCTCCTGCTGCCTGGAGCTCCGTGCCTGGATCCCTTTCAGAAACTGGGACCTCCATGGCTACAAGCCGGGCCCCCTGCTCCTGTTCAGCTTGGTGGCATCACCACCATGTCCCAGCTGCTGGGCACAGCCAGAGCTGCTCCCAGCCAGGCAGGAAGCCACACTCCTTCACCCAGCACCCCTGTGTGGCCTCCAGCACGGCCAGGCTGGGGCCAGGGGGTGCAGGAAGGGTGGGGGGTCCCCATGACCTTGAGCCATGACCTCCCCCCCAGCCCAGCCCCCGCGGGCTGTGCTGATGGGCCTTTCCCTCCCTAGGAGCTGAAGGTGAAGGGCCCCAAGGACTCCAAGGAGAGCCACACGTCCGTCACCATGGAGGGTACGGCGGGCGTGGGGAGGGGGGCGCAGCCTTTTGTGTGCGCGGGTGAATTACCGAGCCCTTTGTGCGCCTGGAGCCGGCGGGGATGGGGGGGGGTCGCGGCTCTTTAGGATGCTGGGGGCGTGCGGCAGCCCCCCAGCCCCTGCCCAGCGCTCCTCCCCGCCCGCGGCGGTGCCGGGAGCCGTGCGGAGGAGCGGCCGGAGCGGTGCCGCAGCCGGGCTGAGCGATGGCTGCGCGGAGACGGGGCTGCCATGGAAATCCTCGTCATTGTCCGGCTCTGCTGTAACTGCACCTATGGTGAGGCGAGGGGGGCGGCTCCGCTTGGCGGTGCCGGTAGGGAGGGATGCCGCGGGGTCTGTGCCGGGCGGGTGGAGGTGCTGCGTCGTGCTCTGCAGGCTGAAGTTGGGAGCGTCTTTGTTCCAGGCTCCATTGAATCATCTTGGCTCCGGCACACGCAGCCACGCGCTCGCTGTCCCCTCCGGGCAGCTCGCTGTCCCCTCCCAGCGATGGGACAGAGGGAGCTGGGGTGGGCAGGGGGATCCTGAGCTGGGGGACCCCCTCGTCCCGGGCTGTGCTGTGAGGATGGCGATGGGGAGGGGTCCCCATTTGTCCCAGCATCGTGGGGCTGGAATGTCCAGCTCTCCATGGCTGGGAGGAGAGGCACCGGGCATCCCTGCCTCTGCTGCCCGTGGGTCCCAGGCTGGCAGGACTGTGGGCACAAGGAGCCCCTTGCTCCTCTGTTGTGCTGGGACCACCCCTCCAGAGGCTCCCCGGAGCTTTGTGTGTTCCTGTGGTGATGGCAGCAGGAGGGTGCATCCTTCCTGTGGGTCTGGGAAGGTGGAAAAGGGGCACCCTGCCTGTCACCTTTATCCCAGAGCAGGGTTCTTGCTGGCTGTCACAGGGAGCAGGGCTCTTGTTTTACCGTCTGCCATGGAGCTCTGGGGGTGCAGCCTCTGGCTGGGGTTCAGCCTGGCATTGTCACCCGAACAGAGACCCCCTGCTCACCCTGTCTCAGGACTGGGTGCCATGAGGCAGCCTCCTCTGGGGTCACGGGGATGGGGATCCCCCACGAGTCAGCCCAGGGTGAGGAGGTGGCAGCTTTCCCTCCTCTCCCATGGCCCAAAATCTGGCTGCTCTCGGCCCTGGCAGTTTGGGGAAGTGCTCCAAAGGGAAGGGAAACCCCAGAGGCATCAGCCTGGCTGGAAGCAGCCTGGGGAGACATGAATGTGGCCAGGCACGGGGAGCAGCACTGTGAGTGGGCTCTGTGCCTTTGCCTGCCCAAAGAGGTGGGGAGGAGGGGAAGGGTCTGTCTGCTTCCACTGAAACGTGCCTCTGAAGAGCCTCTGGGGCTGTTTCCTGCTGGGAGGGTGTGTGGCAGGAGCAGGGGGTGTCTGTACTCCCTGTGTGTGCTGTGTGGTTGTGTGTGAGGCAGCTCTGCCCTGGGTGGAGCCTCGCAGGCAGTCAGGGGGGCTGCAGGCAGGGGCATGGGGCAGGGGTGTGGGGCTGAAGCCTTGGACCTGGTGATCTCTGTACGTGGGGGTTTTGCTGCTGCTGGAGCAGCCTGGGCCCTCTTTGCACCTGGGTGGTGCAGAGGGGTGGGTACAGGGTGTCCCATGGGGTGGCAGAGCTCAGTGAGGGATGAGACCCAGCGCTGAGCAAAAAGGGAAACTGAAAAAGCTGCTGAGGGTGAGGAACGGCTCTTCCGCTCCACAGCCACCGCACAGCAAGTGTGGGTGCAGCCCTCCCGGGGAGGCCCTGCCCTCCAGAGGGCTGTCCCTGTCCTGTGCTGCCTCAGGTGTGGTGGGACATCCTGTCCCCACTGCTCATCAGCCTGGCTGTGGTTCCTGGTGCCCCCAGCACAGCAGGGCACGGGGCTGTGGCAGTGCTGGCTGCCCCCTGCTCCCGGCACTGCCACGATTGTCCAGCTGTGCAGGACAGATCTCAGATGCTTGCCCAGGGCTCTGTGCAGACCAGGGGGGCTCTCTGGGCATCTGGGCTCCCCTGCTTGCCCCTGTGCTCTCTGTGACAGGGGGAGAGGGGC
This sequence comes from Motacilla alba alba, assembly GCF_015832195.1. NCBI lineage: Eukaryota > Metazoa > Chordata > Aves > Passeriformes > Motacillidae > Motacilla > Motacilla alba. The sequence goes on along the minus strand of NC_052034.1, from coordinate 3,694,400 downwards.
CAGGGCTCCAGCCACAGGTGGCTGCTGACACTTTGTCTCTCCCCTCAGCGCTGCTGTACAAACCCATCGACCGGGTGACACGGAGCACCCTCGTCCTGCACGTGAGTGTGACGCCAGTCCCACGGGGGTGGTGGTGGGCTCTGTCTCTGCTGTGGGGAGTGCTGGTGAGGGGTCTCCAGGTTGGGTGATTTCGAGCTGCTAACCTGTGCCTGTCTCCTTGCAGGACCTCCTCAAGCACACCCCAGCTGACCACCCTGACTACCCGCTGCTCCAGGATGCCCTCCGCATCTCCCAGAACTTCCTCTCCAGCATCAATGAGGACATCGACCCCCGGAGGACAGCGGTCACCACCCCCAAGGGCGAGGTGAGCCTGTGGGGTGGGCAGTGCCTGGGCACAGGGTGAGGGCTGAGCTCTCTGCCAGCCCCTGGCTGGTGTCTCTGCCCTGAAGAGCTCCTTAGTGCCGGGGTAGGAGTTGGAGAGGCTCCTCCAGATACAGTTCCAGGTACAAGATTAGGGCTCTACCTGGTCCTTGCTGCTTGCTGGTGCTTTATTAAGCGTAGAGGACATGGACCTCCCCCTGCTCCTGGTGGCCGAGCCACAGAGAGGGACAGGATTATCGGCCTTTCCCCGTGGGTTGCTGGCCTTTGCTCCTTGCCTGCTCTCATGGTGGCCCCTCTGGCCCACAGACCCGGCAGCTTGTCAAGGATGGCTTCCTGGTGGAGCTGTCGGAGGGCTCGCGGAAGCTGCGGCACGTCTTCCTCTTCACCGACGTGCTGCTCTGTGCCAAGCTGAAGAAGACAGCAGTGGGGTAAGGAGGGCGCTGGGCACGGGGGGGATGTGGGCAGGGGGATGTGCCAGGGAGGGGGTCAGGCGTCAGTCAGCACCCGTGCCCTGCTGCAGGAAGCACCAGCAGTACGACTGCAAGTGGTACGTGCCCCTGGCCGACCTGGTGTTCCCCTCGCCGGAGGAGTCGGAGCACTGCCCGCAGGTCCATGTCATCCCCGACCACGAGCTGGAGGACATGAAGATGAAGATCTCAGCCATCAAGAGCGAGGTGCAGAAGGAGGTGAGAGAAGGGTGTGGGACTTGCTCTTGGGGTGGGGGCCTTGCCTCTAGGTCAGGGATGGGTCCTGGGGGACAGGGGCGCCTCTGAAAGGTCCTCTCTGCTCCCCGTCTGCAGAAAGCCAACAAGGGGCAGAGCCGTGCCATCGAGCGCCTCAAGAAGAAGATGTTTGAGAACGAATTCTGGCTGCTCCTCAACTCACCTGCCATTCCCTTCCGCATCCACAACCGCAATGGGAAGGTGAGGAGGGCGGGCTGGGGCTGGGCTCAGCCCTGCCTGCACGCAGCCTGCCACATCTCCCTGTCTTATAGAGCTACCTCTTCCTGCTCTCCTCCGACTACGAGCGGTCCGAGTGGAGGGAGGCCATCCAGAGACTGCAGAAAAAGGGTAAGTCTGGAGCTGCTGAGGCCCTCTTGGGGCTCCTGGTTCCCCCCAGAAGCCACAGGGAAGTCTCATAGGATCTCAGCCTGGTGCTCTGCAGTCTCTATGACCAGCACTGGCTGCGTCCCTCTGAAGCTTCTGTCCTCTCCCAGACCTCCAGGCCTTTGTCCTGAGCTCAGTGGAGCTGCAGGTGCTCACAGGATCCTGCTTCAAGCTCCGCACTGTCCACAACATCCCAGTCACCAGCAACAAGGACGGTGAGTGGCCGCTGGGTCCTGCTTTGCTCGGGATGATGCCCGGGCAGGAGCTGTGGGGTCCCTGAGCCGGAGCAGAGACTCGGCCGAGCAGGGGACAGCTTCCCACCAGGTGGCACTGCTGGAGCAGCGTCGGGCTCCCAGGCAGAGCAATCTCGGCTGCAGCACGGAGCTGCTTTTGGGCTCTCTCCAGCCCGTGCCATGGGCTGGGCAGGAGCAGTGTGCCCAGGGTGAGACCCAGCCAGCCCCACTGGGAACCTCCCCCAGGGCTGTCCAGCAGCAGGAGAGCTTGGGATGTCTGTCAGTAGGGGATACAGGACTTAGGGATGTCCCTCCCAGGAGCTTGGGGGCTTTGGGTGTCACTGCAGGCACTGTGCCTGCTGTGGCAAAGGTGGCAAAGGCTGCCTTGGGGATGGCCAGCCCCAGGCCCTGACACAGCCTCTGCTCTCATGCCACAGATGACGAGTCCCCCGGGCTTTATGGGTTCCTGCACGTCATTGTCCACTCCGCCAAGGGCTTCAAGCAATCAGCCAGTAAGTGTGGGTGCCCACCCTGCTTGGAGGGGCCAGCGGGCTCGGAAGAGTTGGGGTCCAGCACGTGGCCCTGCTCTGCCCACAGTGGTCCCCTGGGAGATGGTGAGGGTGTTCCTGGGGTGCTGAGCCATGTCTGCTCCCCCAGATCTTTACTGCACACTGGAGGTGGACTCCTTTGGCTACTTTGTCAGCAAAGCCAAGACCAGGGTGTTCCGGGACACCACGGAGCCGCAGTGGAATGAGGTGAGGGAGGGTGGCATGCAGGGAGGGGCTGTGCTCCCCATTTCCCTTCAACCCCAGTTTTGGGGCTTCTCTGGGGTGCTGGGGTTGAGCCACCCTCCCTCCACACCCCAGGAGTTTGAGATCGAGCTGGAGGGCTCCCAGTCCCTGCGCATCCTCTGCTACGAGAAGTGCTATGACAAGACCAAACTCAACAAGGACAACAACGAAATTGTGGACAAGATCATGGGCAAGGGGCAGATCCAGGTATGCACGGGGGCTTTTGGGCATCCTCTCACCCAAAGGGGGGCTCCTTAGGGCTTGGCACCTGGGCTGGAGGTTTGTCCTGGGTTGATGCCTGGGGTGGGCAGCTCTGCTTTTGGGAGCGAGGTACGGCAGTTGTGGGGTTGAAGGCAGTGAGGTGGGTGGGCATCAGGCTTGGGGGGCTGATGGTCCTGGGGCACAGTGGCTGCAGGAGAAGGTGGGACAAAGTGAGAGGGGCCTTTGTGGAGGTGGCAAAGTCAGACCTTCCCTGCAGAGGTGCATCCAGCCCCAGCTGGGCTGGAATTGTTTCCGTTCTGCTGCTCTCCGTGCTGTGCCCCGGGGTTGCTGTGGGGAGGGGTTGGCAGCTGCCCTAGGGAGGGCTCTGCATGTGCAGCCCCCCGTCCCTCTTGTGTCCCCCTCTGCCACCATCTGCCTTCCCTGCGCCTCCATCAGCTGCTGTTATGGCAACGGGGGTTTCCAGGGTGATGGCTGAGCCGCCTCGGATTGGCGGTTGCCAGGCAGGGAGGATGGAGGCCTGGGCTGCCCTGAGATGCTCCCAGGTGAGCAGGACCAGGAGGATGGAATGGAGGGCAGGCAACCCCCAGACCTCACAATCCCCCTGCAGCCACCTTGGCCAGGCTGCAGGGAAGCCCAGGGGAACACAGTTGGGGCTGGGGGTGTCTCTGTGTTTTCCGGGTGGGCAGCCCAGCCTGGCTGCCTTCCTGGCTGTGCTGGGGACAGGGTCACGCCTGGGACACAGCCCTGGACCCAGGGCTACTTCAAAGGGCCCCTCATGGCTGCCTGCTCCGTGGGAAAGCAACCGAGGGCAGGTCCCAGGGGAGCAGAGAGCAGCAGGGAAATGCTGCTGGGAAGGGGACGCTGTGGGGAAACAGCACTGGAGGGGGCACAGGGTGGGAGGTGGGGGCTCAGCTTCACCAGTGGCTTGTCCATACCTGAAATCCCCCCTCTGTTGCCCTCTCCCCCAGGAAGCAGTGGTGTGGAGGTGGCGTTGGGCCAAGTGGGAAGGCCAGGGCAGGGAAGGGGCTCGGTGTCCCGCGGGGATCAGTCCAGCTGCGCTCTCGGAAATAGCCTGGATCAACAAACATGAGTCATGCTGGGAGATGCGGGGGTCGGGACGGGGACAGCACAGCCCGTACCCGCTGTGCAAACGTTGTGGGGGAAGAGCAGGAAAGAGAGAAGGCCCTGGGGCTGCTTATCCCAAGGAGGATCTGGATGGGTGGACGGAAGAGCATCAGGGTTGGGGCTGTCCTGGTGTCACCCAGAGCCACAGCTCAGCCTCTGCCCCAGGGCTGGGCTTGGTGACAGGGCAGGACAGCTGTGAGCAGGATGGGCAGTGCTGCTTCTGGGGCTGTGGGCTGTAGTCGAGCCCCAGAGCTGCCCCCCTGCCTTCTCCCTGAGCCATTCGGGCAGAGATGCTGCCCTGGATGTTCCTCACTCTGGCTGGTCCCTGGGCTCATCATGAGCTGCTGCTGGTTCCACACAGCAGCACTGGCTGCTCAGTGGAAAGGTGTGACTCCTGGTCGGCACTAACCCTGTTTTGTTGTTATTAACACCATTCTCTAAAGCTGGAATATGCTGTAGTCAGGGTAGGGCTGCCCTGTTTGGCTTGTGTCCCCACAAGGGTTCTGTGTCCCCTGCACTGCAGGGCTCAGCCCTGCTCTGAGCTGTCCCAGTTGCTCCCAGCAGCTGGGCTGTGTCTGCTGGGTGCTGGCAGGGGTGTGTGCTGCTGTGCCAGGGTGGCAGACGGATGTTGTGGTGGGCAAAGCAGGCTGTGAGTGCTTGTGCCCACATTGCAGGGGACAGAGGCTGGATGTGGCCCCCAGGCCCTGGAGGAGACAGGCAGTGGGTGCAGGAAGGGGGTCTCAGGACCCCCTTCCTCAGCCCATTTGATGCCCGGGGGGATGTGGCTGTTGAAGCAGAGCCTGTGTAGTCATGGGCACGGTGCCTGCTGTACCCTCAGGGAATAGCTGCCTGTCCATCTGTCTGTCCCCTTCTCTGGGCTGGCAGAGGCTTTGGCAGGGGAAATTTGTGATGCTGGGGTACCCTTGACCTGCAGGGAGCCATTGAGACCCGTGGGGACTCCAGGGGCTGCTGAGGATGGACTGGGGGACAGTCAAGTCCCCCCAATCCTGCCCCTCAGTGCAGGGACCCTTCCAGGGCTTCCCGGCCCCCCTGGCAGTGGGGCTGACAAGGGCCAGAGTACACAGAGGGGACATGGGGGTACCCAGCTGTCCCTAGGCGTGACAACAGACCCCAGAAGCCTCCTCCTGCTCTCAGCAAGAGCGGGAGAGCCCGGCTGGCTCCTGCGGGGAGCCGGGAATGCTGCAGCCGCCGCCGGCGGTGCCTCGGGGGCCGCGGCTGCCGCTGGCGCTGCGAGGCGGATAACGGCAGCGGGATGACAGCAGCGGGATAACAACAGCGGATAACGGCGGATCACGGCGGGGGGAGCCCGGGCAGCCCCCCCGGCGCTGCCGAGCGGCGGCGGGCGGCAGGGCGAGAGTTAAACGCGTGGGGGCCGCCGGGGGGGGGCTGCCTTTGAGTCACTTCCTCGCAGGGGGAGGGAGGTTTTTGGGGCTGCCTCGCCGCCTCGCCAGCCTGGCTCACACCCTGAAGATGAGCCCCGGCCGCTCGCCGCCCCGCCGCCCCAGCAGGGCTCCCCTCGCCGGCCCCCGCTGACCTCTCGCCGCCGGCCGAAGGGATGCGGATGCTGCGCTAAGCCAGCCGCGGGCTCGCTCCCGGCCGCACTCGTGTCGCCTGCCCGGAGCCGAAGCGGTCGTCGCGATGACGGAGGTGTTGGTGCAGCCGGAGGGCGGCCCCGGCCCCGGCCCCGGCCCCGGGGGCGAGCGCGGCGTGGAGGAGCCCGAGGGGAAGCGAGCCCCGAACACGGGCGCCCGGCTCTGGGGCAGGGTGCGCAGCAAACTGCTCCGGCACAAGGTGCTCCGGGTGTGGGGGCGGCTGCAGGGGACAGTGCTGGGCTCGGGGGGGGCTCTGCTCTGCCTGGTGGCCGTGGCTTTTTGGCCGGTGGTTTTGTAGGGTGGGGGGCTGTGTTGTTTGTGCAGAGAATGCGTGCTGCGGGGTCTGTGCGCGGAGCAGGGAGGTGTTCGGGTGCTTTGGGAGCTCTTCGATGCAGTTGGCAGCCTGTGAGGTGTTTGTTTTCCTCCTTCCCTCTCCCTGTGTGTGCTGGCAAGCTCCCGGAGGCTGAGCTGTTTGCACCGGGGGGTCCTGCAGAGGCAGGGCAGGGAACCCCTGCCCGGCCCTGGAGCTTGCCCCGGAGGCAGTGATGCTTCTGGGCTGCCTGGGGCTGGCTTCCCGGGGTGCCACAGCGCCCGGTGCCTCCGTCCCCGCTCTTGCAAGCCGGGTCGATCCAGGCTTTCCCAGCTCGCAGCTGTGTCGCAGCCACATCAGCCGGTGCTGCGGGGATGTGCGACAGAGGTGACAAAGGAGGGGGACAGCACCCTTGCAGGCTGTCCCAGAAGCCGCACGGGGGACTCTGGGGGTTTCCCTAGTGGAGTCCCCCGGCCCGGGGAGCTGCTGGCTGGGTCTGGCAGCGGCGGGGCCGCGTGTGACGCAGCGGCATTAACCTCGATTCTGTGCCTAGCCCGGGGGATTAAGGGGCAGCAGGGCTCCGTGGGGAGCCTGCCCGGCGGCTGTTGCTGGGTCACAACATGAAGGGGTTTCGTTTGCCGTGCCCGTGCTGGCTGCTGGCTTCCCCGGGGCTGCAGGGCAGGATGTGGCCCCGGCAGGTCCCGGCAGGGTCCTGGTGGGTTGTGGGTGCTGCTGCTGCTGCTCCTCGGGTCGCTCTCAGTCGGGGCTGTGAATTACTGATTTTTTGGGGGGCTGTGCTTGGCCACTTGGCCACTGGCAGCGTTTGCTCTGTCCCACCGTGCTGGGGGGCTCAGGGACTGTCTGTTCTCTGGCATGGAGGTCTGCTGAGGGATCTGCTCACCAGGGCAGCCACAGGAGGCCAGGCTGGGGAATCTGTGGGTGCCACACTGATGGGAAGCAACGCTGTCTGCAGCAGCTCCTCTGGGATCCCCCTCCCCAGGGCCCTGGCAGAGATGACCTCAAAGACTGAGTCACCGGTTTGCTCCCAATTGCTTCACCCAGGGCTGAGGTGGGGTGACCTCATGGGCCTGAGATGTGAGGAGGGGACATGCCCAGCCTGACAGTCCCTGCCCCACCACAGCATGCCAGTGTTTGGGGCCCTGGGGAACCACCCTGAGGATTTGGAGCCTTACCAGCTCCTCACCTTGGAGCTCTGTGCGCCCAACCCTGCCTGGGTCTGTCACAGTGCCATGACCTGGGCATGTCTTGAGGACAAAATTCCAGGATGCGGCCTCATCACCTGAAGTCTGGAGCTGTCCCCTGGACAAGACAAGCAGTAAGAGAGCAGGGCCAGCAGCAGGACCTCCCCAGAACACACAAAGTGCTGCAGGACTGCCAGGATGCTCATTGCCTGTTCCTCCACAACCTGGGGCTTTGTCCTACAAGCAAACAGCCTTGGATAATTTGGGAAACCAGGATGATGGCACATCCCTGTGGCAACAAACAGAGGGTATTTCACCTCACAGTGGATGAGAGCAGCACCGCAGTGAATGCTGACCTGGGCATGGATACCACCATGGCTCAGAGTCCCTGAGATGCAGGAGGGAGCAGCCTGGAGACCTGCTGGTGACCTGGCTCAGATGTTTCCCCAGGCACAGAGGGGTGTTTGAAGCTGTCTGATCTTCCAAAGAGGAGCTGACATCTCATCCTGCACAATGCTGGCTCGAAGGCTGTTCCCCAGGGATCCTGGCCCAGGAGTTCCCCACTGACCTGGGATGTCCCTGCGTCCTGCTGGAGCAAGTCAGTTCCCTTCAGAGGAGAAGGAGATGGTGGTGGGAGCTGGGACGGGGTGTTTGCCAGCGCTGTGTGGGCAGGAGCTGCCTCTGGCTCTGTGGGTGGATGCTCCCATCCATCCTCCCACGCCTGGAGATGAAGTGTTGGACGTGGCTTTGCTTAAACTGGGGAGTGGCAGCATCGTGTGCTGCTGCTGCTGCTGCATGGGGTGCTGGCCAGGAGGGTCAGAGAGCACCAGGGCCAGGCCACAGCGGTGCACAGGGACCTGCCCTAGCTGCAGGGGGGCTCAGGCCCATGGTGCCAGCAGAACTAGCCCAAATTTGGGCCTGCTGGCTGTTGTGGGATGATTGTGAGCGTGCAGGGGGAAGGAGCTGCAGGGAAGTGACGTGCTCAGGGTAAGGTCTGCAGCACTGGCAGCAGCCAACCTGGCTTTAATAAAAGCTTTCTTCAGAGCTCTGCTAAAGCCCTTCCAGATGTGAGCTGCCAGGGCCATCGGAGCCAGAGGGACCTGAGGGGTGGGGAAGGGGAAGGCACGTATGGTGGCTGCAGTTAAAATTGTGTTGTAGAGCTGGGAGGCTCCTGACCTGGCTGGGGGATGAGGGGGCTTCACTGCCATGAGTGGGACAGGGATGTGGGGAACAGGGTGAAAGTGCCTGGGACAGTGGTGTTGGCTGTGGTGGCTTCATGGCAGCGCTGTGGGGGATGCAGCCCTGAGGACAGCAGCATGGAGGAGCTGGAGCAGCAGGACTGGGGCTGGCTGTGGTCTGGCTGCAGTCTCGTGATCCCAGCGTCCAGACCTGCTGCAGGGTCCCATGGGAGCCCAGGGCAGCTGCAGCTTTCCTTCTCCTCCTCCCGCTCTCCAGCAGCTGCAGGGCTGGCACAGAGGAAGCAGCGTGGCACTCGCTGGGCTCTTCCCTGGGCTGGGCTGGAGCACCAGGGAGGGCTCCATGTCAGGAGCCATTCCTGGGCCATGCTGGAGACAGCAGCATTTCTGCCTTGCTGGGGACCACAGTTTTCCCATGGCTGAGGAGCTGCTCAGGCTCACAGGGCTGGGCATTTGGCAATGCCATTGTGCTGGGTATGTGCCAAGAGCCAGGGCAGCTCGAGCCTGTCTTTGGGACTGTGGGGTCTTGGTGTGCAAGAAGGGACATGAGGGACCCCACAGTGCCCCCCCTCATCGTGACATGCAGTGACTTTATGGGCAGGGGAACAGCAGCTCCGTGGCTGGAGCAGCAGCTCTGAACATCTTTACACTTGCCCAGAGCATCTCCTGACCCAGCAGCTGCAGGAAGCTCCTGTGTCCTTGCAGAGTGACCCCACGTGCCTGGTGCAAGTGTGGCCTGGCAGCTGCGTGTCCCCAGCCCTGGGAGCCCCCACCAGCTCCCATATCCCATCCCCTTCCCCAAGGGGACATTAGGGCTGGGCTGCCTGCCCTGTGCATTACAGGGATCGATGGGGCTGGATCAATACCACCAGCTGGGGACCAAAAAGCCCCAAAAGGCAACTGCACCCTCCTCTGCCCAGCCCTGGGGCCCGGAACCCACCACGGCACGTGCCAGGGCCTTGGGAATGCCAGCACCTCTCACTGCACCCGGGCGCCAGGGCAGCGTCACCGAGTCCCCCGCTAGCCCCAAAGCCAGAAATAGCAGAGCCTGTCATTCCCAGGGGTTATAAATAGCCTTGGCTATGGGGAGATGTTGTTTTTCTGCATGGAAAACGCTGCCCTAGTTCTGTTTCATCAATCTGCCGCCAGAAATAGTCCTAATTTCTTGGAAGTTTCTTGCTTCTCGGGTGTGGGTTAAAGCACTGCCTTGCAGGGGCTCTGGGGAGAGGGCAGGACAGGGGGGCTGAGCCCACCTGGCTTCAGGGCACAGCCAGAGGGACCCCAGACCCCAAAGGGGAACCTCTCCATCCTCCGGTCACGAGCAGCATGTTGCACAGGGAAAGCATGTCCTGTGCCCTACACCATCTGCAGATCAGGGGCTTTGGGGGCCACCAGGCTGGGATGACAGCAGGGCTGGCACGAGGCTGTGTCCCCACAGAACTCACAGACCATCTCTCCCCACAGCTGGACCCACAGGCCGTGCAGACGAAAAACTGGCACATGGATGTGATTGAGATGAACGGAGTAAGTGGGGTGGGGGACCCACAGCCCCTCGCTGTGAATGCAGTCCCTTCTTGCCTTCAGGCCAGCCAGGACTCACCCCCTGTCTCCCACAGATCAAGGTGGAGTTCTCCATGAAGTTCACAAGCAGGGACATGAGCCTGAAGAGGACCCCGTCCAAAAAGCAGACTGGTGTCTTCGGGGTGAAGATCAGTGTTGTGACAAAGTAAATGCAGGGCTGTGGGGCCGATCTGCTCTGGGGGTGGGGTTGCGCTGTGTCCCCTTGCTCCCACCAGCGCTGGGGACCTTGGCCTGCTCTCTGCTGGGGATTTTCCTGTTCCCTTTGCCATTCCCATCCTCCCCTCGTGCACGCAGGGCTGGGCACTGGGTTTGCAGGGCTGGGCTGGCTGCCACGGGTTCCCCTGGGAGTCTTTGCTGACGGCTCCGCTTCCCGAGCCAGGCGCGAGCGCTCCAAGGTGCCTTACATCGTGCGCCAGTGCGTCGAGGAGGTGGAGAAGAGGGGCATCGAGGAGGTTGGCATCTACAGGATCTCTGGAGTCGCCACTGACATCCAGGCATTGAAAGCTGTCTTTGATGCGAGTGAGTGTCCTGGGGGAGCTTGGTGTTCTGAGACCCCCCCAGCCCTCTGCAAGCCTGGGTTTGGTTATTGCACTGCTCTTGTGCCAGATGTGCCACTCTGCACAGAAAGGGGCTGGGGGTGAGGGGGGACAAAAACACCCAGAGATCCCAGCCCGTTTGTGCCTCTGAGCTGCTGCCACTCCTGGCTGGCTCCTGGGAGACACTGAGTCAGGGAAATGTTGCAAATGGATTTGCAAATTGTTGTGTGTCCAGCTACCCAGCCAGGCGGGATCCACCAGGCTTTTCCCAGCCTCAGCCTGGCTAATGGGGCTGTGAACCCAGCAGTGCTGTCCCTGCCCTGCAGCTGGCAGCCTGGCTGGGTAGCTGGAGTGACACAGAGGGTGGAGACCCAGAGGGGATCAGGAGGGCAGGAGGCGTCACATGTGGGTGCTCTCTGGACAGATAACAAGGACATCCTGGTGATGCTGAGTGACATGGACATCAATGCCATCGCTGGCACGCTGAAGCTGTACTTCCGTGAGCTGCCCGAGCCCCTCCTCACTGACAGACTCTACCCCGCCTTCATGGAGGGGATCGGTAAGGGCTCGGGGATGGGAAGGGGTTGATGCACAAACTCTGTTTGGCATTGTTTGCTCTGGGATGGGAGACTCCCAAGGGTCCTTCCCAGCTCAGTTCACTTGGTCCTGGCTGTTTTTGCTGGCTCCAGGCCAGCTCAGGGCTGGTGGTGCTGCTCCCCAGTGCTCACACACCGGCTGCTGGGAGGTATCTGGCTGTGGTGGGTCCTGCTGCTGCAGCAGAGCCTGTCCTGAGCCCTCTCCCTCTTTCCTCCAGCCCTTTCAGATCCTGCTGCCAAGGAGAACTGCATGATGCACCTTCTCCGCTCCCTGCCTGACCCCAACCTCATCACCTTCCTCTTCCTGCTGGAGCACTTGAAAAGGTAATGGCTCAGGGACTGCCTGGGATGGGTGGGAGGGCAGGACGGGTCTGTCTCACTGCTTTGCCGTGGGGATGGGACATGGAACAGAGTTAGAGCTGCTGTTTGATTCCTGTGGTGCCTGCATGGCTCCAGGCTGATCCCAGACTGGAGGCAGGTGATGCTGTGCTGGTGGAGAGCAGGGCAGCAGTCAGGGCCAGCAACAGCAGCTTGGGGCAGGCATGGAGTGGTCCTTTCCCAGCCTTTCCAAGAGGGTACAGCTCCAAGTGTGTCCCACCTGCCCCATCTCTCTGGGCTCTGGCATATTCCCCAGACTGCGGCTTGTTCAGACCCTTCTCTGATATCAGGAGTGGGGGGTCCTGGAGCCGTTCTGCCCCTCCAGAGCAGCCCCTGGTGTCCCAGGACCACCAGCTGTGGTGCCAGCAGGGCCTGGGCTGTGCCTGGCCAGCGATCCGGGTCAGCTCTGCAGGGAGCACACGGCCTCTGCAAACATGGAACACTTGGCTGCTGCAGCCAGCGTGCAGCTGGTTGGATGAACTCTGCAGGGAGCAGCTGGCCTCAGCACAGGACAGGAATCAACTGGGAGCTCTGCAGTGTCCCCCTTAGCAGGAAAACAGCTCTGTGTCCCTTCCCACCAGTCCAGCAGTAGTCCTTGCAAAACAAGATGCAGCAATCCCTGTCACCTGTCAGCAGTGGGTGGCCAAGAACCAAGGACAGTCACCTCTGTGGAAATGTCCCAGAACTGCAGGTGACACCTCATATCAGCTATCCCAGGGTGAGTGCAGCAGTGTGTGTGTTTGACAGGCTTTGTCTTGGCCCAGATGAGGTGCATCCCAACCGGGGGACTCAAGGACTGGGGCTCCCTGGAAGCCCAAAACCCAGGGAAGGTTCAGGGCTGTGGAAGGGCAGCAGAGCAAAGCACAGAGCCTGGCGAGAGCCTGGGACTGGAGCTCACGGCTCATGTTACTTGCATCATGAAAGTTTTTTTTCTGTTCCTCTGGTTTGGCTAAAACCAAACAGAAAAAGTGATTGATGCTGGGGGATGGAGAAGGAAAAATCCATTTCCATCCTGAGAACCGGGCACAGCCAGTTCCCACATCTGCTCCCCTGGCCGGGGCTCAAGCGAGCAGCCTGTGCCGGGGAGCACAGCTGCCTCCTAACATGGCAATGTTGTGGTCCTGCTTCCCTCCGTGCTGGCAGGGCTCCCACAGGGTTCCTGGGGCAGGCAGCCTCGAGGGGAGTGGGTGCAGGGGGCACGGGCTGGTGCAGGGCTCCCCGTGCCCTGCAGCCTCGGGAAGGGAGGAGGCCCCGCAGTGCAGAAGTGAGGGCTCGGTTGCTGCCACATCACACCCAGGGCTCCCAGCCAGGCCCGGCAGCTCCAGCAGAGGCCGTGAAGGGGGCAGAGCTCCCTGCCCTGCACCTGGGTTTTCTGGGGGCTGCAGAGGGCAGGGGAAAGCTGGAGGTGCCCCACTGCTGCTGGGAGAAGGGTGAGCAGCCCTCAGCCTCCACATCGCCCCATGGATCCCCACTCCTGAACATTGTTAGGGGCTGACACTGCCTCTCTCCCTGTACCCCACAGGGTGGCTGAAAAGGAACCTATCAACAAAATGTCTCTCCACAATCTGGCCACGGTTTTTGGGCCAACACTTCTGAGACCCTCAGAGGGGGAGAGCAAGGCACACCTCACCTTGGCCTCTGACATCTGGTCCCACGATGTGATGGCCCAGGTAAGAGCTGGGTACTGGAGGGGTTCACCTGCCTGTCTGGGTAGATTTGTTACTTCCTGCTGGATGGGACAAGCTGGGAGGTGGCAGCTCTTTCCCCTTCTGTAGTAACACCCCCCATTTACCTTCTCCAGGTCCAGGTCCTCCTCTACTACCTGCAGCATCCTCCCATCTCCTTCAGCGAGCTCAAACGCAACACACTTTACTTCTCCACGGACGTGTAGCCTGCAGGCAGAAGGCACCAGCTGCAAACACTCCAGCTCCCTGCTGGGGGACACAGACTGGACCACAGTCCCCAAGGGAGACCAGCCCAGACCCAGGACGGTGCTGCCTGCAGCTCCTGTACAATCACGTTCCAGTGGCCCGGTCCCACCAGGTGCCAGGCCCTCTCTGTAAAGTAGTCGTGTCTTATGTCCCTTCTTGTGTTCAAGGATTGTTTTTATGTATATTTGCTCAACGGAAGAGGTAGTGACTGACAAGGGCTGTGGACACAGGCTTCCCCCTTGGCTAGTTTTCACCTGGACTCCTTCCTGCCCGCTCACTCCTACCAGGCACCCCTCGCCTGAAGCCTGCAGTGCCCCACGAGTGCCTGTTTGCTGCCCAGCTCCCTGCCCACGCCTGCATGTGCAGCACTGGCTTGCTCCGAGGCTGGGAGCTCACGGGCCTCCCTCCCTGGTGACAGTGACAACCAGCTCTGCTTTGGCTTCGCTGCCTGCGCAAACGTTGGACCCTGTGCCTGGATCCTGCTCCGCTCTGAGCAAACTGCGACCACGAGAGCAGAGGAGCAGGGTGCTGCTCCCTCCCTGCCACGGCTCCTCTGGGTGTTTCAGGCCAGTCCCCTCTCCAGCCCTGTGCTTTGCCTGTGTGCGTGTGGCGTGGCGGTTCCTCCCCTCGCTGGATTTTGCCTCTGAGCAGCGTTATGGGGTAACCCCTCACACAAGGCTGGAGCCAGAGGTGCTGTGCTGGTCTCAATCCACAGCAGGCTGAAAGGATGGCCAGCCAGAGGCAGGTTTGCTTTCTGCACCGTGGGCTGACCCCACGGCTGCTCTGGCACCGATGCGGTCGCAAATTTCCCCAATTTGGGAATTTGGTGGGGAACAGGGTATCTGCTGTACAGTTCTGTCTCTGCCATAGCGAGGCACTGACACCCCTGCCAGCCCAGCACTGCCATGAGCACTGCATGCACCCCGTGGCACAGCCTGCTGGGGCACCAGCATCCCTCCCGTGGCCATGGGGACAAGGAGATTTTCTATCCCTTCCTTGGCCTTCCCTGCTGCACTGGGCACATGGCAGAACATGGCCCTGCCTCGGTGGCAGCCTGGCTGCCAGAGGCAAGTGCTCTGCAGCAGCTGGATGGTCACCCAGCCTGGGAACCAGCACAGAAGGATGGGAGGAGGAAAGCCTTCATGGCCCTCGTGACTGAAGGCAGAAATGCTCCATTCTGGCTTTCTCCCGGAGTGGTTGCTGCTGGATTAGCCGTGCCCAGCCAGCTCAGGTCTGTTTGTTGGTGGCTCCAGTGCCCCCTCCCAGCTGATGGCTGGCGCTGTCACGCCATGTCCCAAGGCAGGACAGGCTGCCCCAGTGCCCGGCTCCCGGGACATCCCCCATGCTCCCACGTAGGTGTTGGTACCTGTTGGGACACAAAACCTTTCGCTCTGTGAGCTGAGTCCGTGTTCTTGTTGGAAAAGCCCCCCCATGTCCCCGACTGCGTTGGCCCTGTGCTCTCCTGTGCCAAATGGAGATGGATGAGAAGTGACCAAGCGTGTCCCCCACAGCAGCGTTGCCTTTACCCTCCCAGCTCATGGACTGTTCCAGGTAGAGCCCAGCCACCGATGCACCAGGTATGTCCTCAGCCACCTCCCTGGGGAAGGCAGCACCTGCCAGCCCTGCACCAGCAAAACAACCAAGGAGGGGAGGTCTCAGTCCCCCTCCAAAGGGCTCACACTCCAGACCCTGCTCCTCTTGACTACCAGCTAAACAGAAGGGAAACAGCATTGCAGAAAATAACCAGGTGTCTGTCTTGGCCCTGGACCCAGCAAGGAGGCCGGGCTTTAGATCTGACAGCACAACGGATCCCTGTGTGTGTCTGACTTGTTACGTGTGTCCAAGTCTCTGTCCACCACACTGTCATTCCAGATGGAGACTCTGTACAGCCAAATCTCCCCCTGTGACAGTGGCTGGAGGCCCCTACAGCCCAGCACAACAGGCTGTGGCTATCCCCATGACTGGCTTTTGCTTGTCCCTACAGGAAGGAAAAGAGGCGGGTGGACTCTTGCAGCTACAGGTAGAATAGAACTGTTAATTAATATTTGACTTTCAAAAGTTGTTAAGGATATATTTTTGTTTGTGTTCTGTTTCAATTTCTGTAGATTATAAACTTTAAATGGCTGTAAAACCTCGTGAGGAGAAAAAAAAATGTTAATAAAAATGCAAAGCCCCGATATTTGCACAAAAGAAGCCCTGTGGTGTTGCTGTTTGCACTAACTGATCACTTTGGCATCACAGCTTCTTCTTTCTGTCGTGGAATTCTTGCTAGTTGCATTTCAAGCCAGTGGTATAAGCACAGGCTTTGTGCCAGGCAATCTTTGAAGAGACTTCTTATGGTTTGGGCTACATCCTTGCATTTTGGAGGAAAAAAACCTGGACTGTCTGGAGCCAGGCTGTTTAATCAGCCTAGAATTACTCAAGCTTAAAATTCAGCTGACTTGCACAGCTTCTGGCCTGAGGATACTGAACAGGCACAGCAAGGAACATCAGGAGATCTGGAAACCTCATCTGATAGATCACATGGTGCTTGCTGTCTCCCCACTTCTTTCCATGTGGGAATAGAAGCCAATGTGCCTCCAAACTGACCACTGACCACTGTATCAGCCAAAACACACTGCTGCTCTTCCAGGTCAACAAGGGCTGTCACTGTTCTGGGATGTCCGACTGTGGATGCAAAGGAGGGGAAGTGGGTGGGAGAATCCCTATTAGTTGTGTGCACTGCATCTGAAATGCCACTGCCTCAAAGAGATCAGAGGGAGTGTTTGCCTTTGTGGAGTGGCTCAATGAAGGTCAAAAATGACCCTCTGAGGTCTGGGAACGGAGCTTGGTTAGAATAGCAGGAGGGCAGACAGAACAGCAATCAAAGAGGCAGCTGCTCCTTGAGCTGACAAACAGATGTTTTGATTTCAGCACCAATTCTGGGCAGAAAAAACACTCACTTCTCCCTGTGTAACACTGGGGCACTTGGAGGTGGCACAGGGATGTGATGGGAAGCAGGCTGTGTGCTGAGTGAGTGCCCAGTTATCTGTCAAACACTGGTTTATTCTCACAGCTCTGCTTTCTAAGTCTCACTATCAAACTGCTGGAACTAATGGGGTGAGCCTGGGGCAGTTAAAGCAGTAGCAAGATTGCACTCCCACAGTGAGGTTAAATCAGGCTAGCCAAGTGGCTACAGAGAATTATACTTCAGCAACAACCTCTTTTTTTCCCTTAAACTGTTTTGTTCATCTGCCAGTAACCACACAGCTCTAAGGCTAAGGATTCCTTTCTGCTTTTCCCTTTAAAACATGGTAAAGAAATCTGGCGCTCATCTCTGTATTTGAAATAAGACAAGTTGTACAGATGGTGGTTTGTCTTCAGATGGTATTTTAAGAAAAGCCTGGAACAAGCTTATTTCTCCACAGGATCTTACCTCTCCCCAACAGAGTAGCAAGCTGCAAACTGTTAAAACACTTGCAGCACCTTCAAATACGTGATAACCTAAATTGCTGCATTTCTCTTCGAAGATTGTCCTCCTGCCTTCTTTTGATGCCAGCAACAGACTTAATCAAAATCAGCCCCAAAGCATCGAAAGAGCTCAGAGTCCAGGCATGTTTCCTGGAAACTGACAGTCAGCTGATGTGTCCTGGAGATGCTGCTCTGTGCCTGGCTCCATGCTCCCATGCTCCCACAAGCCTGCCTGCAGCAGCTCGCCAGGGCTCGCAGCCAGGTTGCTGTTAGTCATTCCCAAAGTGGCCAGCGCCACCCCGACTCCAGAGGCGGTGGAAAGGTAAGCCTGGTGCTTGTGCCGTGGTGCAGGCTCTCGGCAGCAGCACTGCAGCAGGGAATGCTGCTCCCGAGGCCGTTACCGGAGGTAGTAATCGACTGCAGCGGAGAACGCGGCGAATCCTCCGCAGCCGATCACGCCGGCCTTCAGCCCAGCTGCAAGGCAAGGGTGGGAAACCATGAGACAAAGCAGGGAAAATATTCTTTGTTCCCAGTAACTTGTGCTGCCTCAGAGCTCACAGCAGCAGGAAGCTGGCAGTGCCCTCCCAGGGGACAATGCCACTGCCTGTACAACCCCCTGGGCCGGCAGGATTTGCTCTCTGGGTGCTGTGGCCTCAGGCTCACCCAGGGGACAGAAGAGAAGCCTCCCGTGGCCACTGCTGATTTTACTGTGCTCTCGTCTGAGCCCTGCAAGTGGCTTGGTGGGGCTAGGGAGGGAGAGGAGGAGCAGCCACTGCTCTGACAGCTCTAAGAGGATTAGGTCTAGGACAAACACAACTTAACAAGCTCAATTAGCAGCACTTTCAAGAGCTTTCTTTTCATTTATGCTTCTTAAAACAGGACAGTTTTTTCTTAAGGAGAGTGAGAGAAGTTTGATATTTCTGATGAGCAGAGCAGCTCTCTCCTACTTGGGCATTTTCCCAGATGTTACCACTAAAGGAAAGTCTCCACTAGTGCTGCTGGACTAAAACCCCACTTCTCGTTCACATGTAAGTAGAATTGTCTGTTTGAACTGATACATGAGAAAGGAGAAAAGCATTTTACACGTGGTACAAACAGAGTTCTTTAGTTCTAATTTCAAAGGAGAGTAGCAGAGACGGTGAAATGGCAGATGTGTAGAGCTCAGTTAACACAAGAGCTTCTGTATGTATTTTTGGCTCTCTCCCATGACACCACAGAAGAGTGTGGACAGCCACCACCATCTCCTGACTTTCCTTCAAGTGAATTTTGTTGATTTTCCTCTATGACCAACCCTTCAACCCTTCCTTATCCCCACTTATTCTTGGAGCTGACAGCTCTGCCAGTCCGGAGCACACTCTCACGCTGGCCTCCCCACAGCCCCATGCTAAGAGGTCTGTGGTGTGTGTGCTGCACTGAGAACACCGCGTGCTGCATGACCAAATTCAATCCCATCACAGAAACAGCTCCCAGCAGGCACCACCAACCTCTGAAGCCGATGGCTCCTCCCGTGATGCAGCCGCTGATAACGCTGTTCTTCCAGTCTGACTTCCCCCGATACTGAGGAATCACAAATCAGAGCCAACAAGTAAATATGGAATAAGCACTCAGTACCTGTGCCAAGGTTAAACGACCTTCCATCCCCTTCTCAGTTAAGGATGTTCTTCCCTCTGCTCTCAGCAGATGGCCCTGCGCTCCCAGACTTGCAGGGCTGGGAAGGGAGGATGGAGAAGGTAACTGGGAGAGGTGAGACAAATCCATATGGTGCAATGCAGTGCTGTGGGAAGGATCCTCAGGTGAGCCAGGACAGAACACAGCCCTGAGTCTAAAAGTGCAATAACTACATGAGAGCAGCCCTGAGCCTGGCCATGCAGCTGCTGCTTGGCAGAGGTGAGAGTCACAGCCCCTGCTGACAGAGGTGGGCTATTTCCATAGCCAGGACATGCTGGATGTTCACCAGTGCAGAGATCTCTCTGTTCTGCTCCATTGTGCAAGCAGATACACTTTACTTCTGGATGAGTTAAGAAGTAATTGTGCCTTTCAATTAAAAGGCAGGACTCAAATTCATAACAGGGTAATTTTCCTATTTTAAAAAACAGATGATAGATTTACCACTGAGCTGCAAAAGGTCATTTCTGACTGTAGGGGCCAGATGAAAACCAGCCTGTTACTCAAGAACTTTCATCAAATGATCCCTTTCTGCATATGGAATTTTTAGACACTCAAATTACCATCTTGCAACTCACAGTTTGACATTTTACACAAGCACTTGTAGCTAGGGTTTTAAAAACTAATGCCTAGGCTTGCCAATGCATTTAGGACGTAAACTGAAAAGGACTTTGGTACTGCAAAAGAGTTCTTCATTCTGTCAGAGAACAGCAGCTTTGAAGACAGATCTCAAAGCTGAAAAGAAAGAACAAAGCAGCCTATTCCACTGCCCTATTGCAAAGAGGATATAGGTACTTATTTGGATCTAGTAGAAGATTTTAAAGGGTACCAGAAAACATTTCTTAATGGTTGAGAGGCTCTTACTCACAGATTCCACCATGCATTCCGTGCAGGAGAACATGGCACCCACGATGGCAAAGTTCTTGGCGTAGGAGATGCCCCGTTGCCCCATGTCCTTGAGCACCTCTTTGGCTGTGGGCATGCGGTAGGGATCCTTAGGATCAAACCCCGCGTTGGTGTCAATGCCAGCTGTGAAGATACCAAACGCACCTCCCAGAACAAACCCTGTGAGAGATAAGCAAAGAAATTAACTTGGCTGCGTTGGAGCAGCACATTCCCTGCAGGCAATGAAGCGGCTCTGCTCCCGCTGCCTGTGACAGGGCAGGAATGTCTCGGTGCAATGGACACCAGTGACAGCCCGTGCTGGGCGAGGAAAGGCCACGAGCATCTGAGCCTCTCCAAGGAAGGCAGACACAGATCCCCCTCTGGGACAAGTGACAGGCACTGGAGGAGGCTTAGGAGGAAAATCAAACAAGGGGACTGCAGTCACTTCTCCATACGCCCCTCTCCTGACGCCACAGGGACCCCCGAACGACCCCACAGCCCCGCACCTCCCACGCAGGCCAGCGCCGCCTTGAAGGGGCAGCTCTCCATGACCCGCTCCACCATCTTCTGCTCCTCGCTCTTGGGCGGGCACGGAATTCCGCCGAAGGTGGAGGGGTCCCAGACGCGGGGCTGCCGCTTGTCGCCCACGAGGTGCTGCAGCAGGAGGCTGTACTGCAGCGGCTGAGGCGGCGGCGGCGGCGCCGGCTCTCCCGGCGCGGAGGGCGGCGGGGCCGCCATCATGCGCTCGCACACCCGCGGGAGCTCGGCGCCGCGTCCGGGCCCGCGCCAGCCGCCGCGGCGGGGGCGCACGGGAGCTGTAGTTCTGCCGCGGGGAGAAGCCGGCTGAGCACCGCAGAGTTTTGACTACACCTCCCAGTCTACCCCGCGCCGACGCCTCCGGGAAGAACTACCACTCCCGGCACGTTCCGCGGCGCGCCGCGGGGATTGGCCGTCCCGGGCAGCCAGGGGACTACATTACCCGGCGTGCCGCACAGCAGCCCCCTGGTGGCCGGGGCGGCCGGTGCAGGTGAGGTGAGGGCTCCGGCTGCGGAGCATCCCCGAGCGCGGCGGCGGCGGCTGCAGGTGAGCGCGGGGCGGTGAGGGCAGCGCGGGGGAACCGGCTGGGCTGGGGAGAACCGGCAGCCTCGCGCCGGGCATCCCCGTGCTGGGGGAGCGCTGAGGTGCCGCAGTGCAGGACGCAGTCCCTGTGCCCTGGCTGAGGTGCGGGGAGCGGGTGAGGTGTCGCGGTGTCGCTGCCGTGTCCCCGCATCCTCCCCGCCGCTGACTCCGGCCTTACGCCGGTGTCTGGGGGGCAACAGGTCCAGCACAGGGCGGGGGCGCTGCCCGTGCCCGCAGGCGTCCCGCCGGAGCCGAGCCGGGATCCGAGGGGCAGGGGAATTCTGAGGGGCAGCCGGGGGCTCTGAGGGCAGCGGGGCTCCCGCAGGCTCTGAGGGGTAGGGGGGCTCTGAGGGGCAGGGGGGTTTTGACGGCAGCGGGGCTCCCGCAGCCCCCGCGGGGCTCTGAAGGGCAGCAGGGCTCCCGCAGGGCTCTGAGGGGCAGCCGGGGGCTCGGAGGGGCAGCCGGGGCTCGGAGGGCAGCGGCAGCCCGGGGGGTGCCCGCGGCTCCGGCGGGGCTGCACGGCCCAGGGCACCCGAGCCTGGCGAAGGTGTCCCCGCTGTGCCACGGGCACGCCGGAGCACCGGGACATCCCCGGCTGCTCCCGGGGACAGCTCGGGCTCCCCGGCCTCGGGACGTGTGTGGCTCAAAAGGGCTCTGAGGATATCCACAGTGTTCCATCACCAAATGCAAACTGGGCTCGTGTCAAATCGTGCACGGCCCTCAGCTCTGGGGAGCTGTTCTGTTTGGTGATAGGGTGAGAAATGCTTTTCCTTTTGGTGAATAAGGTGCAGTGAGCATTAAAAAAATTTCCATGTTTCCTACTTGTGTTGCTTTTTTTCTTCACCTGTTTTACTTTCTTGTTCTTGTGGACTGGAACCCTTTTTCATCTTCACAAGTGATGATAAGTGTGCCTTAAAAATACCTTTATTTGTATTTGATATTTTTCTATTTTAAGTTACCCATAGGTTTTTAAATCTATGAGAAATAGTTGTCTTGGTTTCAATAGAATGCATGGAATTATAGTGTTTCAGTAATTGAAAATTACTTTCAAAATTAAATAAATTATGCATTAGTATGAAATCTTCCTGATAACCCTGAAACACGACTTTTTAGAGGATTTTCTTTTATATTTTGGTCCTTTTTTGCTCTGTCCTGCTTATATCTTAGTGTAGGTAGCTTCAAATAACGATTTAAATGGATAATTTTATCACTTCCAATACTTCATTAGACGAAGTTCCACAACTTTCCTCTAAATCTCACTGCCCTCTGCTGGCTGCACCAGCAGGGCCCCCCTGCCCGCTGCTATTCCCTCTTTTTCTTTCTTTTTTCGTCCTTGGGGTTTTTAAATTATGATTTTTTTGTTTGTTTGGGGGTGTTTCTCCCCCACACCCTTTTTTTTTTTTTTAAGGTCAAATCCCATGAAAAAGCACGTGGTTAAAATCTACTACAGCAAGATCTTGAGGTTGCTGGCAGGATGATCTCCCTAAGGAACCCTCAACTTAAGATTTCAATCTTCTTGATCCAAAATAACCTTGCTGGGCTGAAGTCACACAGCAAAGCCTAATTTCCAAAGGTCAAAAGGGAAAAAATAATATATGTTGGATTGGGAATTTCAGCCCTAAGAGTTTATATGTATGGTTGAATAATTGCTTTGACTTTCTTTCCCCTTTCCCCGGGTTTTGGAGAAAAGGCTGGGTTAGTCTTTGTTTGTAAATAAAATATTTAAGCAAGAATTTTGTAAATATGATTCTATAAAATATACTTATTTATGGATATTAATGTGTGATTAGATGCCATTTAGATATTAGATTATTAGATATCCCTTAGATATTTAATAGTTTTCTCCTCTTCCCATTCTGTCCTACATAAGAACAAATTCTGGTGCCTGAGTCTTTGAATAATCTCATCTGCCTGAACAGATTTTTCGTGTGGGTGAAATCAGATGGAGGATTAAGGATTTGAGAGGGACTATGAGAGTTCAACATCTTTGATAAACAAGTTGTTTCATTCCAATTTTCAGCTGTTTCTTCTTTCCAAGCCCGTGAACCTCCACCACTGCAGAGAGGTGGTGCATCCAGCCCTCTTCCTTGTCGCTGTCCCTGAGCCACTCCTTTACCCTGGAGCTGCTCAGTCCAGTGCAAGAGCTCAGGTTCTTTTTAACCTCGCCCAGTCCCCCGAGATGAAACACTCTGAATTCGGGTGAGTGTGACGGCAGCAGCGGGCACAGATGATCCCGAGCTTTTGTGCTGCTCCGAGGAGCTCGGTGGCTGCTTCAGCAGAGGGCAGCACACGGCGACACCCAATAATTGCGTCTCACTTGACCTTTGCAGTGACTCAGTGACTCCCACGCTCCAGTCTTCTCCAGACTGGATAAATCTTGGAAATAATGAGGGGTTTGTCAGAAATCCTGGTTTTGCATATGTCTTGGTTGTAGAGTTCCCAGGTTTTGAGTAGACTCTAGAAGTGCTATTAAAAATTAAAATAAGTTTTCACAGTCCCCAGCTTTTATTTTGTCAAAATGCCAGTTCCAGAGTGGTTTCTGAAAGTTATTCAGCTGGGCAAGAAGTGACTGAAGGTGGAAGTCAACAAGAATTATATCAAATCCATTCTTTTGCACTCATTCCTACCTGTGGGCACTTTTTTCCTTATCAGAACAGTCATGTTGTAGGGGTGAATGAGAAGAGGAGATAAATAATTGGGTATTTTAATGAAAAAAGGAAAAGCTTTTAATCACCACAAGCAGAAGAAAGTGGGGCTGCTTTGCAGGTGGTCACATGCTGATCTCACCTGTTGTGTACAAAGAGGTTTCCAGTGGCTGCAAAAGGGAAGCTGCTGGGACCTGCTGGGCTTTGTTTCCACCCTGTGGTATTCTCATCTATACATTAAATTTAATCCTTTCCTTCTTCTCATTGACCTTGTGAGTGTAGGGTTTTGTTGTTTTTTTTTTTTTTCTTTAAAAGACTTTAGGTTGGAAAGTGCATTGCAGAAGTGGAGTGCTTTGTGGAATAGATCTAATTTCAGTGAGGGAAAGCAGCTTCAGCCTCTGTACTTTCCTTGGCTTATGAGTTTAGCAAATTTATTTGGTTGAGAGTGCAGCTGGGTTTTGTTTTTTTTTTTTCTCCTAAAGTAGCTCTCAGTGCTGGAGAATACTGTGTCACTACCATGGCAAACAGCTTAAGTACTAAGAAAAAGGTTAGATTACAGGTAGGTGGCAGGTATATTTGAGTTAAAACTCAAAATGTATCCTGACCCACTGATTTTCCAATTTTTTTTTGCTTTAAGTCAATATAAAATAGGCTGTGGAGAGAGATCTTGGACTAAAATCTCCTTTTAGGATCAGCAGACTCATTCCTTGTGACTGTGCTCTGTAACTCAGCAAGAAGGAACAGGATGTGGCTTTTCAAGATGAGTGTTTGATCCTGTCTGCTGTCCCTAACGTTTTAGAACTCAAAGTCTGCACCCCTTTTGAAAGCAAGGTGGTTTCTTTGTGTTTGTTCCACTTCAGCAAGGTACTCCTTCTCCTCTTCACAGTTTGCCCAATATCACACATATTTTTGTTTTCACCTATAAAATTTAAAACACACTTGTGTGGTCTAAAAAAACTTCCAGGCATCATCATCTCCCAGGGCTTTCGGCTGTTGCTATAGAAGCCTGAATTCTCTTTGAGAGACCTTTCCAACAAAAAGAAGTTGATACTGCAGGAAAGTTGTCATGGAAATCTGCAGCAAAAAGAGAAAGGAAATCTCAGTTTGATGACTGTTCCACAGGCTTAGCCAGCCTGGTGAAGTGGCTCCCTATCTGCAGCTCTGCTTCTGCAGATTCTCTGGGTTCTGTTCCAGTGGATTGGAAAGCTGTGGACTCAAACCTGAAGAAATAAATAATTAACATTTGTATAACCAAACATACCTTATCAACTCAGAGAGCTTTATCCAGACTTGAGTTTTTTGGAGATTCCCAGCAGCCTGGCCCCAATGGGGGATGGAGCTGTGGCACAGCTATTTCTGATATTTCTGGCAATGCCCACTCTGAAAGGATTTATTGAAGTACCACGATTGAAATGAGGCTTTCAGAACCAATTTTTAAATTGACAAACTAAAAATAGTTTATTCTGCAAGCTTCAGTGCCATTCTAGATTTGAACAGGAGCCCTTTGTGTCCAGCTAAATTATGGGATTAGCAGATCCCTCCCCATAAATTTCTTATACCATCACCAAGCCTGGTTGGCTCCCTGGTTTCAAGCTTTTTGTGCCTCTCTTACTAAAGCCTCCTGATATCTAATGAATGTGATTATGAGTGAGCTGCCTTTAAATATCTATTACCAGAGTCACCATGGTAACTGCTGTAAGAATTTCTTGCTGGTAAAAGGTTTCCAGCTCCCCGAGATACAGCAGGGCAAAATGCTTAGGCTGTTGTTTTCACGGTTTGAATGAGATCAAAGAGGACAAAATAACATATTCCTGATTTTTGATAGCAGTGGATGGTAGTGGAACTGAAAGGAATAAGATTTATTCTGGAGCCTGCCCTCAGATCAGGGAATGCAGGACAGTTCCACAGGCAGGGACAGCCCAGGCTTTCCTTGGGCAGCAGGCTCCTGCAGGAATTGAAGATGTCACTCCCTCTGGCTGAGCCAACACTTGGCCTTTCTTTCAGCACTGTCAGCAAGTGAACTAATTAGCCCTAATGAAGGATGCAAAATTGTGATAGTCCACCTGCCACAGGAGCAGGAAGAGTTGCTGGGTGACTCGGTGTGGAGTGGAAAGAATTGACCTGGCTTGTGTGTTCTCTCTTCATTTCACGGTGTTCTCAAGCTGCTCCATTTTCCTCTCAGCCTTCAGCTGCTGCGTACCAGGGCAGTGGTGTTAGTTGGGCCATATTCAGCGTGACTTCCCTGCTGTCCTCATTTCCAAATCTTCCTCTTCCCTTCTTTCACATCTGCTTTCTCTCCCGAGTTCCTGTTGTGTGGCAAATCAATCCCTTGCTCTGTAATGACAGTTGTTTCTATAGGCTTCCACGTGACAGAGTCACTAATGTCCCTCATGCAAACTGTCACCTCAGGCGGTTGTTTTGCTTTCATTTATTTATTTACTTATGGTAAACAGGCCACAAACTCCATAGGGCACTTCTTCCTTTTCATGCAGTCTGTTCTCTCGCTTCATTGCCCTCCTGCTATAGTATCTGCTGGAGATTTTAAATTATCCCTTGCTTTTATAGAAGCATGGAAAACCGAGCCCCTATTCCTGCTGCTTTCCCACTTCATTGCCTGTGCCTCTTCTTCTGGGCATTTAGGGCTTTGGTAAGGGAGGCTTCTGCTCTGGTGCGAGCTGTTTGGTGTGGCTGTGCTGCACGAGAAAATGAGACCTTGAGGAGAGGAGCAGTTTGCACCCACTTTGTGTGGGGGGACAAGTGGCACAGCAGAGCCAGCACGAGTGGCACTGAGCACGTTTGATGGGAAGATTGTGCCTGCAGGATGAGCTCATGCTGGTGAAGTGTTGATATTTGTCCTTACCTGCCCCGTAGTCAACATGAGCCACATGCCAAGATCATTTTGCTGAGTTTAAGGATGCTTCTAATTCATTTTAGTTATAAGGCTTATTGAGTGCCAGATTTACACCGAGGGTTTAAAATCTGAAGGGATTATGATTGCCGACCAAGAGATCCACGGAAATAATTTCATAACAAGTCTTGAAAGCAGAACCTGGCTCTCAGAATGGAATTTGCCTGCATTATACCACTACTTGTTTCTTAATGGCTCCTCTGTAGCATTGTGGTTAATGCTGGGAGGGTCTCAGTGTTTGGGCACTTCAACTTTCAGCTGCTTGGTTCAATTTCTCAAGCCTGCTAAGCTGATTTAAAAGTTTAAGCAGTAGCGAACATGTTTGTTCCTACAAGCTGTCTAGAAGAAAGGAATTGTTGAACTTTCATTTAGATTCTCCCTTTTTTCTGAATTAGATTACATCACCAAAGCCAAACTTCTGTGCTGAATTTCTGGGTGCCTCAGTGTGCATGTCTGTCAAAACTGCTGATTTATAGGGGAGTTCAAATCGATGAGCACTGTAGACCCTTGCTAATTTGTGATGTTTATTCAGTAATTTAGGGGTTTTCATTTCCTGACCTGTAAAATGGATGAGTTATTAAGCTACTGCAATGATCAAGCGTCTGTGAAAGACGCAGAGAGGGAACACGAGGTGGGCACTCCAAGGCATTGCTGTGTGGGGAATCAAATCTTGCCGAAAGCCTTTTTTCTGCAATCCTGATCTGCATCAGAGGGCTCGTTCCTCTCCTGGGACTTGAGCTCCTCGTGCTTCTGAGTTCCCTCTGCGGGTTTGTCCTGGTTTGGTTCCCGCTGGAATCCCCGGGATGCTCCCCGTGGGTCGGGGGGATCCCGCAGCTCCGCTCCCGTTCCGGCTGCCGGCGCTTCCAGCGAGGATCCCTCGCAGACAAAGCCGATCCCTCCTGCCTCTCACTCGCATCCCCCTGCAGCGCTCCGAGAAATTCAAAGCAGGGGACGTTGCTCCAGAATCCCGTCGGGGGTTTTGATTCCAAGGCAGCCTCCAGCACACATCTCCAGAGCTTCCTTTTGCTGCGCAGCTCTGCATTGGCAGTGATTTAATGGAATGTTGTTCTGTTCCGGGCTCCTTGGCGTTTCTCACCTGTTGGAATTCCTCTCCCGTTAGGTGATAAATGCCAGCTCTTCCAGCGTGACATCCCTCTGGGACAATAAGTAAAGGGAGCAAGTAGGGTTGTGCAGGATTTTGCCTGGGTAGGTAGTAAAAACTTGCTGTGCTACTTGAATATGGTAATTATCTATGAATTGTTAATGAGTGCCACATTATAACCTATATAGCAGAAAACTAACACCGAGGAATAATAAAATAGAAAGTTACTCCCTTTCCCTTAAGCATTTCTTGCTTTTAATCATTGAAATTTAAAAAATCAGTTAGTAAAAAAGAACAGTGTAAGTCTTATTGTCCTCTTTCAGGGAAGAGCATTCATTATTGCCTTTTTTGCATGTTCAGATTTATCCACATTTTGAATAACAGGGTGACTGCAGGAAAGCTGTCCTTGGTTGTTGATGATGCCTAAGGAAGTAGAGACGTTTGAAAATTGCATAGAATAATGAACTTTGCATAAATGTGTGCAAAAGTGATCAGTGATTTTTATTTTAAGTATATGAAATACGATGAGTGTTTCTTTGCTACATAGATTTCCTTTCTCATTTTGCCTTTTTCTGTGGGTTGGCTTTTTTTTTTTTTTTTTTGGGTAGATAAATGTGTGTTAACTCTTGAGTGTTCTACTCAGAAATTACAGAAATACTGAAAAATACTGGCACATCTTACAGACTTTCTTTTGAAACAGGCAGTTTCCTAATTCTATTTTTGACTGACTCAGTGGCTGTTCCCTTGGAAATTCTCAAGTTGTTGTCTGGTCTTCTGAAATTTTGGCAATAGGCACCAGAAGAAGCTGTTTTTCTTGTCTCCTGTAGCACTCCATGTTCCATAAAACATTATCTGCCTCTTTTTCACCCCAATTTAATTATTCTAGTCTCTTCCAGCAGCAAGCATTTTCTCCCCTTGCAGGCCAAAGCTGGTAGCCACAGGCTGAGCCCCTCAGGTGTTGGGTAGGAACACGAAACTCTGAGTAGTCTCTTAAGAACAGGGAAGCAAAAATAAATCCCAGTTCTCCAAGCCAGCTCACAGAGCTTGCTTGTGCTGGTGGAGCCCTTTTGGCAGCAGTTGCAGGAGTTCCATCCACCCGTTTGATCAGCAGCATCTTGTTGACTGAGCAGCAGTTGTTTTTGTCAAAATGGAAAGTGGTGCCCCGTGATTCACTCTGCAAACGTCCACCAGCAGCGTGAACTTCCTGACATCTGCACTGCAACTGAGAAAATAAAGAAGTTTGGATCAGTTATGTCCAAAAGGGAAAAAGCACGGAGTAAATGCTGTCCCAAAGCCATGGCCTGACTCCACTAATATCCACTGTGTGATGCAGGCTTGCCTTTGTAATTGCTTTTGGTTTTCCAACTCCAGACAGCAATGTCCCAAGCCTTGCAGCTGAATTAGAGACTTGCTTTAAAAAGACATTGTTATTGACATAATAGCCTTGTTTATGGAATTTCTCTCCTTTGTAATTAAGGTTGTTTCATGCACAAAAGCAGTTAAATATGGCATAAATAGCTGTAAATGCAAAGATATTTTAAACCTTGTTCCTTGTGTAAGCCTTTTTTCCACACTATGCGTTTGCTTCTCAAATGAGCTGTGCCACCCAAAATTCTGCCCTTTGCCCATTTCATTAAGTTCTCATCCATACTTGTTCTTGTGGAATTGCACCATTAAGGCAGCATAAAGCCTTTAAATTCCTCAAATGCAGTATTTTCAAGGTGTATTAATGGTGAGGTTTGATCTTATTCTCTCATACCTTGTAGGGAAGTTGTGGGAGCAAGTGCATTGAGCAGAATGCAGGCAATATGTTCAGTGTTATTTTGTCTGTCAACCAATTTTACCAGCTGGGTGAGAACCTGGCAGATACTTGAAAAAAGTTTATATTGCTACTTGAAATTGTTTTCTCACCCTGGCTGTGTGAAAGTAATTATGGTTAAGGCCCTGGCTTTCTTTCTGCCTGGCCAACTCATTTGAGCTGTTTGTTTCTGGGCTGTTTTTTCATTTAACAGAAAAGCAATTTATCAATTCAGAAAGTTTTATGCTGAATAACTCTTTGGTCTAAGTAAAGAGATCAGGTAATTATAGCCATAAGGGCTACCAGAAAACCTCTAAATAAACAAATATACTGTCTGGTCTCCTTGGGTTTGGGGAAATTCTCCACCACTATTCCAGGCTGTCTCCCCAAGCTGAAGTATGTAAATGTTGTGACTGTCTCCTTACAGCCAAGCATTTCATTTTTAGCTTTTGGTCAAGCTATATTTATCAAATGTATCCCAAAGATATTTGAGAGTGCAGTACAGGAGCTCATCTTGCCTCCCCACTCCCTCATCTCAGTTCTGTATTTCTCTTGGCTGGAGGATAAGAAAACCAATCAAGCTGCCAACACTGCTCTCCCTCTGAGCCCAAACAAACTCACCAGCAGTGGCAGAGGGGCAGAATGCTGCTCTCCAAAAAGGGTTTGGTTTCTTCAGCCAGAGAATCTTCTCAGCAAGGTGTCTGCACCTGATGTCCCTCTCACTGGTGAGCTCAGGGCCCAGGTACCTGCAGCTGTTTGCCCTCAGCTGGTGTGTTTGAGCTGCAGCTGCTCAGTTGTGAGGGTGGTCCATGAGCAGAGGGGTGAGCTGCTGTCCCTCCCGGGGGAACCCAAGTGACCTCACTGTCTATGCCTTCATCACGTGTGGGGTCACTTCCTCAGGGAAGAGGAACTCTGCACTCAGATCAAGTATCTACAGCAACTTCCTCCTTATCTGAGCTGTGAATAATCTCAAGAACTCTGAATGTTCTGTAAAAATACAGAACAGGTAAGTTCTACCAGTGGTCACACAGCCTGAGCTTGGATATTGAAGAAACTGTCCAAATGGGCTGGGTAGGAGGATTGGTGCATTGTGGATGGTGGCAAGGCTGGAATTGCACCTGACTGAATTTAGGGATTTAGAACTAATGTCTGCTTGAGACCTGCCAAACACAGAGCTTTGGCCTGTGCCAAATAAGTCATGGTGCGCTCTTTTGTCTTGTTCTGGCATTTTAAGATAAGGCAAGAGCTTGTTACCCTTAAGAACATCAGAAAGTTGGATCTCAAATCCATAATCTTCAGAGGAGATTTGGCTTGGACTCGTTCTGTTTTTAAGGTTTGGTTACTCTGTGACAACAGCAGTGCTGCCAACACTTAGCTCAAACATAAATTTACTCTTGGCATAACATCAGCTTCCTTCAGGCCCCTTTGGCACCTCGAGTAAGGAGGGTCCAATAGGGTTGGACTATTCAGAGCCTTCAACATCTACTAGAAATATCTACTGTAGTATCAACATGACTTCAATACCAGGCTCACACTGTTGAGAGGGAGAATTCCTGATCTGTAGGAATTCTTTGGTCAGAGACACCAGAGGGTGATCAGACCCTCTCTAGACAGGATTGGACAAACCCCCCTGTTTTAAACATGTTTGTTTTCTGTTTGAAATTTGGATTTTATGTCTTTTCAACCTCTCTGTCTCCTTCAACTTGATAGTATCTCTGCTTGCTTTAACTCTGGCCCTTTTCTTCCTGTTTTCAATCATGAAATTATTTTCAAAAATCTTAAGGAAGAGGTTAATGTTCTCAAGCATTTGTGCTCTCTTGTCCTTTATTTGCTCTTTTCTAAATAAAGAACAGATTGACCCTTGGGCAGCTCAAGTCACTCAGACTCATTCTGGTTAGTTTTGTAAAAGCTTCTGTCTTAGTTTACCTTCCTGCTCTACACCCACTTCTCCACTTTGTTGAAGCAATGATGGAGGCAAGGGAAGTGTCATAAGGTGTCCTGGCTGTGATTGCTGGCACTCTGGGGGATGAATTCTTGTGGAATAGAAAAGCTTCTGAAAGCTGCTTCTGTGTTTTCCTCTGAAAATGCCTTTTTCTATGCCACCTCCTTGCCCTTTCTCCGTGGTATGTGCTGCTTGTTTTTGCTTGATTGGATCATCCAGACCAGTTTGTGGTTTATGCTCTGCCCAGTGTCCAGTCCTGCAGTTGGGGACGATGGGACCCTGAAAGAAACTCTTCGTCTGCTTTAAGGATTGAAGCATCTCACTGTTCTGGACCTAGGCTACAAATTGCTTTCTTGCATAAATCCTCCTTGCTTTGATGAAAATATAACATTTGTCATTCCCCTGAGTAAGCGAGTGCCTGTGTGTGTGTGCTGAGTGCCGAGGCGCCGGTGGAGCCAGCTCGCTTCCGTGTGTGAATCATTTCTCAAGCAGCTCTCTGTGTCTCTCTGCAATGTGGTTTTCCTCTCAGGAAAGCACTCAAGCCCTGAATTTTCAGTCTGGTTTGCACATGCTGTCAGAAGGTAGTGGGAGACACTTTTCTTTTTAACGCAGAAAAGAGGACAAGCTTTTACTGTAAGTATTTTATTATCTTTTCTTTCTTTTATGATAGAACTGTATTATATCTAGAAGGATTCTTGGGCCAGTAATGTATTTGTAGAGTGAATGAACCTGCTTTGCTCAACAGCACTTTCTTCATAGTATCTCAATGTAAAACTAAATTGAATTAATCAAAAATAGGGTAAACACGGCTGTGTTAGCTGAAAATGGGCTGGGGGTAGTCTAAAAGCCATTACAACCACAGAAAAAAATTCCCTCACGAGAGCTGGCTACTGTATTTTCCTCCTGCTCGTCTGCATTGATTTAGTGACAGAAGGGGTGAAGCTGTTTCTGTTCCTGCTTTTTCCTCTGGCAATTTAGGGTTGTTCCCCGACAGTGAATGGAAGCAGGAGCACGAGCAGAGTTTCCTCTGCTGCTGCATGTGCACACAGTCCAGTGAAGGAAAGGCAGGAGGGATCGGGCTGCTGAGCCAGGAGCTCGGGCAGCTCCTGTCTGTGGGAGCAGGGCGAGCACTGGGGCACTCCAGCAGGTACCTCTTGCAGCCAGGGCTGGTCAGGTTCTCAGC
Organism: Motacilla alba alba; assembly: GCF_015832195.1. NCBI lineage: Eukaryota > Metazoa > Chordata > Aves > Passeriformes > Motacillidae > Motacilla > Motacilla alba. The sequence continues at coordinate 3,662,502 of NC_052034.1, read as the reverse complement.
AGGACCATTTCATTACAGCACCTCGACTGTTGTCTTTAAAATTGTCCTGGGGATGAAGATTGGTCATAGAAGCAATTGTAATAATAACAGCGTTTATAGAGCAGGTAATATGGCAAAGTTGTAGAGATGCTAATTAAGCCCTGTGTGTGCAGCAGTAAAGGATTAGTGGTAGAACTGGTTTGAAAACAGGGATTCTCTACCTTTTCCTCTTCTGTACAGTTCTAGAAATCCCCTGCTGTTCCTTTCTGGTTTGCCTGTTTCTTTCTAAATGAGTGTTCTTCGCCCCCCTAACCTCAGCAGGAGAGAGGATACCTGATTTGCTCAAACAGTGCTTTTTCTGCACTGCACTGTTTTCTGCTTTTTCTACCACAGAAATTCCTCATCCTAACATGCACTCGGCTATGTGCTACCCCTTCCCTCTCTTGTGCAGTTCTAAACCCATTTAATTTCATTGTGTGGCCCACCAAGGTGGGTCATTCAGTCCATCGGTGGCCCCCGGTCACAGCTGCAAACTGTTCTTAGGTCTGTTCTGTTCCTGTTCATTATGAATATTTTTAAAATGCAGAAGTCCTCTGGTTTCTCCTGCAGCTTTGGAGTTATGTCCTCATCTCTGCAAAGAGCCCTTTCTGTCAGAAGTTCACGCTGTCTCTCATAAACGCTCAGAAGTTCCCAGTTTATGAACTTCAAGTGAGCTCTTTTGCTCTTTAATGGGAGATAAATATCTCCTTAAGGGATGGCTTCCAGATCTCAATTATTGCTCTGCACTGTGATGGATGGAAAACGGGAGTCAGGGAAACATCCCAGCGTGTGGCAATCTGTGAGGCTGCTCGCTTGCGTGCTGCGTGACAGATGTTGATTTATCTAATTTTTGCTTTTTTTTTTTTTCCTGTGGGGTTCCATTCCAAGGCAAACGAACGAGTCCATCTATGTAAATATCCTATTTAATGAGCAATTATTTTCCCATTTTTACGAATGGAAAAACTAAGGCATGGGAAGGTTGCATGGCTGAGGGGGTATGATGATTCTGTGCTGAAGCTGAGGATGGAATCAGGTGGAATTCCATGGAATGCATTGCCTCTGGTATCATCCTTCCATGCTCTGAGGGGACAGGGAAGCTGCCACTCTGTCTACCAGTGTGCACCAGTCAGGATGACCATGTAGCCACATGCTGTGCACCTCTGCTGTCCCAAAAAAAATCATCATTCCTTTTCTTTCTTGTAGTTGTGTCTACCCTCTATGCTACAGAAAAACCTAATGACAGGTAATTATCAGGCAAACCACTTGTAATTATTCTTAATTTCTTCAGCAATTATATAGCTTTTGCTCTATCTGAAATGAAACCTCCTTCTCTTCCTTCTTGTGGGTTGGCAAAACATGAAGTGGCCGAATGTGTCACTTGCTCTGTGCTGTATTCACTGGGACAGTAGTTCAAAGAACGTGGATTAATGAGCAATAGCTGCCTTGAAATGGCTCTAAAACATTTTTTGTTCTCAACCTGCATATACTGAACATGAATTAAACCCATCTATTCAGGACACAGTCATATTGGGGAAAGCCCAGAGTGACCTAATTCTTCATGATTATGACATGGTTGTAACTTCAAAAAGGGAGTTTGGAGTCAATGCATCATTTTTAGCCTTCCTGAATATTCCTGTGCATCCTTCAGTAACATGTTTGTGATTCAGAATTGCCACATCGTGTAGAAAATTACAGCTGGGTTGGGAGTTTTGTTTCTTTATCCTCTCATTTGTAAGATCGGGGGTCATAAGGAGGTAGCAGCATTTCTCTTCTGAGCTGCGTAATGGTGACTGGTTAGATAATCAGTGTGAGGAAGGAGGAGGAGATGGAGAATCCATGTGCAAACTGTGTAATTCAAACACAGGACAAGCATGTTCCCAGACATCTCCCAGTACAGCTTTGGCTCGGTTTTCCAGCATCACTCACTGTGCTGGATGACAGCAAAGATATCTGTGTTTTCCTGTCTCATGAATGGACAGCAGCATGGAACAAGGACGAGGGAAATGCAGCTGAACCAATTCCTTATCCATGTGCACACATGAGGATTTCGTTGTGATTTCTGCATTTTTCTCATGTGATCTAATGATGAGTGAAAGGCTGACAAATCCAAAACTCCAGGGAGAGCTTCTGTGGAGGAGGGTGGGCAGAAGGTTTTGCAGTGCTCTCCGTGCCTGAAAAAGTCATCAATGACTCTAATGGTTGCTGTGGGAAGAGGATTTTAGTTTGGATGCTGACATGGAGTTTTGAAGTTGCTGGCTGGGCCTCTGGCAGCCTTTTTGGGATGGTTTTGGAGGCTGAGTTGATGGCTGGAAACCTGTCACATGTGGCTGCCTGGACCTGTCCTTGCCTGGGCCATCTCTAATCTTTGGACGTCCTTGGAACCCTTCAGTACATTTGTGTGCTGCTTAATAAATACCAATTGTAGGGAATTCTTAAAAACACACAAAGGAAATAAGCAAGAAAAGCCTTAACACAAAAATGTGAGCTGCTCACTTACCACTGTAACCACAGATAAAGTTTGTCTTTGGGAAGTTCAAGGGAGTTTCCATTATCTGTTTGCATCTGACACCATGGGGGGAAGGAAAGAACTGGCTCTGCAATAGTTGCTTATAGAGGAGAGGTAGAGCTGCATCCCCTGAAAAGAAAATTCTCATCTGATGCCACACTGGAAGTGCTCTTTTGATGTTGAAGAGTTCTACAGAAGAATCATTAAAGCAAAAATGCAAAGCAAGCTACAACCCAAAAGAGTGACAAGATGGGTGACCTTGGGAATGTCTGTATCCTCATTTCTGTGTAGTTCTGTGTCTGAAATTTAACAGCATTTTTAACTCCTTGCAAGATCACTTCAATTCTACAGCTGCCTAGCTGGTTTATTATAGAACAATTTTCTTCACTATTTAAAGTTGAAAAATAATAATAATAGCACTAACCCCATCTTTCTTGAGGCATGAATAAAACCAGCAGAATCTGCCCTGCTGTCTGGACATGAAAATTTCCAAGTGATGTCTTTGTCTCCTGGTCCTCTACCAGCAAACCACGAAAATTCAGCTGCAAATGAGATTGCAAAGAGAGTCTGCTGAGGTAGACCAGAGGAAACTGTGAAGTGTCTGGGGTCAGGTTTATAATTGATTCTTTTTGGACAGCAAAAGCAAGAGGAGCCTTGGAGATGAGGTTTTGGGAAATGGGTATTTTCTTTTTAATCTGAGTTGTGTTTGGGTGGAAGCAAGTGGTCTGGCTTGGTTTTGGGGTTGTTTTTTTTGTTTGTTTTTTGGGTTTTTTTGGTTTGGTTTTTTTTGTTTGTTTGTTTGTTTGTTTTTGTGGGCTTTTTCATCCCGTTCTAATTAAAGGTAAGCTTTGTACCAGCAAGAATCCAGCAAGTGACTGCTTGGAGGAGTGATGGAGGAAGGTTGCACTGAGAGCCTCAAATGCACCAAAACCAAGGTAATGGGAACTAAAGCAAAGAGAATGGACAGATACAGAAATTCTACTGAGATAAAAGGAGCAGAGGCCTGAGGAAAGCTGCTAAAGGTGACCAGAAGACCAACAGTTTGTTTTTATTTTTTAGCCTGATTTTATTTGTAAATGGAGTTTTCTCCATGCCATCTATCTCCACATTACCAATTACTGTATTTGGACTATCAGCTTCCCTGGTTTGATTCCTAATATCAGCTAAGAAATCAAGATGAGTCATAGGGAAGCATCTGTCAAGCCTAAAAATTGTTGTTTAAAGTTAATTGATGTGAAAGGCAGAAAAGAATTCTATTTTAGCCCAGCTGTCTATCCTGCCATACAGCTTCCTACGTGCCACTAGAAAATGCTTTACAGTTTACTGAACTTGTTAGATATTTCTATGTTCCAGTTGATAGTTTCTCTGAAAATAGCAGAAGTTGAATAGAAGGAAAATAGTAGAAGCATGATGCAGATTTTACAAAAAAAAAAGAAAGAAAGAAAATCGTGCTTTGAATTAATGAGTGTGTGTAACAAAGCTTCTGGAATAGTCTGACCTTTGGATGTAATCAAAAGTAGCTGAATTACAGGAAAATTGCACTGGAGACTGTGAGGTTTGACCCACCAAAGTCACACCTGTGTTGGGACTTTGGCCTCATCCTTCAGGGCTGCTGGGCGTTCCCAGGTCCTGGTGAAGCTGCCATCTGGCACATTCCTCTCCAGATTCAGTAATGAGTTTTCATAATTCTTTATTTCATTCCTTTTCCCAAAGCATCTTGTGCATGACTCTGCTTTGAGTGTCGTGCTGAGTCCTGACACACAGACATGTGCACCAAAACCTAAATTGTATAACAATTATATGTGGGGTACAGATGCTTTCCATGCCCCAACAGGGATTTTCCTGTGTAATTTCATTTCTGCAGATATGCTAGTAATTTTTATTTATTTAATAGTCCAACTCCTAGGTTTCTTGACTGTGAAATAAGATTGCTTATCACTCAAATCAGCCTATCTATTCTTTTTAGCTCTTCAGAATAAAGTAGCCTTTAATAGTCAGCAGAATGTGTGTCCTAGAAGTTTATTCCACAGAACTGGTGAACTCCCCTTTTGATCCACTGCCAAGTCTAAAGATCCTGGAGCCCTGGTGTTGTTTCTGCTGATGCTCACTGCCTGTGAGTTAGGATAAATTCTTAATCCAGTTTTTCTAGCCATAAAATGGGAATCATTCTAGGCTGGTTCTAAAGACTTTTATTAATAAATGCATGTGGACTGAGTAATAAAGACATGTCTGGCTTCTCAGCCTTTAATAAAACAGTAAAATTTCAAGTAAAATGGACTGCAGAACTTCTGCCAACTGCCAAAATAGTCCTCATCAACATATTCCAAATATCCTTTAAAAATACCAGTAAGAAAGGATGAACTGTATAGCATGGCCTGAATTTTTAAAGGCTGATGCCTGCAGGGAATTCTGAGGATTGCTGAGAGAAGAAGCTCTGTCAGCACCAGCTTTACATTTTTGGTGAACCTGATTATCATTTGCAGTACCTGTTTCAGAGGAGGGGTGTATTCAGACACCACTTTTGGGTGTAAAAGATTTTTTTAAAAATCCAACCCCAAACCCCTGGAGTCTGGAAGTGCCTGGCAATAGAACCAATTTTGCTGAAGTTACATCTTGCTGAGTCCTCATTTATTTCAGCATGGGGTTGCTTCCTCATTTTCAGAGTCCAGCTCCAAGCAGGGCATGCTACAGGGATTTAGTCTGGCCAGCTGAGTGCCCTGCTCTGGCTGATGCCAAAGAAGGACTTTGAATTTCAGGATGGCAGGAATTCTGTTTGCTTCCTAAGGAAAATTCCCTGTGAAATGTGCAAAAATGAAAAATAAAACCACAGAGCTCCAGGCATTGCTTAAAGCAAGTCATTTTCCCATGAGAATCAGCTCTCATCTGAAATTTATTGACACAGAATGGGTGTAAAACAAGTGATTTTTGTCCCTGTGTTTGCAGGAACAGCTTGGTTGTGTCTCGTGTGGAAAGCTGCTTCTCTTTCAAGTCTCTCTGGGGGTAGCCTAGAAATCAAATCAATCTCTCTGGGGTCCTTGTGGAAGGCTGATATGTAGTGAAAATACAGCAGAGTTACTTCTAAGACACAAGTAGATAAGAGCTGGATTTGATGTTTTTAACAAATGTGCTGTTTCTGCACCAGGATAAGAGAAACCTCCTTGCCAGGGCTGGCTGTCCTGATTGCTGCCTGGCTGCAGACTCTTGGGCTAGCTGAGGTAATATTTGGGTTCACTGCTACCCTGAGCTCCTTCCACGAGCAATTTCGTGATGCTGAGTTCCAGGGTTTTCCATTGTCCTCACTGCTCACGCCTTCCATGCAGCTTTTCTGTTTTGCTTGTTTCATTGTAATGCAATAAATTGCATTTGGAGGAGGAGGAAAGCTGATGGTGACTCTGAGAATGGATTTGCTGCTCTCATCAAAGAACAGCAGGACTTTTTTTTTTTCACTTTTTTTTTTTAAGTACTTTTATTTTGCACTACTGAAGCAGTACTTCTAATAACTCAAATATGTGTCACCTACTTAGGAATGAAAGCAGCTTAGGATGTGTGCAACCTGGCTTGATGCTTTGAAGTACATATAAGGTTTGTGGAAAGTCCTGGAATCCCACTTCAGAGGTGGAAATCTTTATCTACAAGGCAAATTCAGGTTAGCCAAATACCTGAGAAGTCTTAACTCCATCTTTTACAAATGCCAGTTCTCCTATAAATACCTGGAAAACTAATAATAAACACTAATAAATCCAGGTATTTCTTCTCAATTTTAGTTTCATCTGCTTGGTGCAGTAAAATGTTATTGAATCCGCATGGCAAATAATTCAGCTCTCTTTACATGAAGAAGCCAGTTTGCCTTAGGCTACTGGCTGGATTTCTTGAGTTGTGGTTTGGGGTTTTTGTCTTTAAGTACCTCTTCCTTTTACTCCTAACATCATGGTCTAATGAGCATATCACTCCAGTGCAACTTGAAAATGTCATGGATGACTCAAAATTAAATTCCTTTGGATATCAAGAAAGCATCTGTACAGCTTAAGGCAGGAAAATATGAGGTACAGTTATGAAGAAAACCAGAGGGTATAATAAAGCAGTGCATGTGCAACCACTGGATCTGCAAAAAACCAAAATCTGCATAATTTGGAGATGTAATCAAGAGAGTTTGCATGTGTAGTTGCCTGTTCACCCATATAAATACAGTGAATGTTAAAAGCCCATTAAAAGGATTAAGAGCCTGTTAAAAGATAGGTTTTTAAATACTGTAAGCACCAAAGCTCGCTAAGGTGGATCATGAGCTGTGGGCATGCTGAATAATATCATCTATTGTAATATAGTTTACATATCTGTCAGGGCTTTAAAACAGTGATCAGCATAATCATCACCAGAGGCTCTTAACGAGATCACTGGATGGCTCCTCACTGCATGTGTTAAGAATTTTAATGGGGTAATGCCTATACTTAGCAACAACTACTAACTTTTTAATTCCTTTATTTAGGAGCTGATAGGGAGCTGCTGTGGAGAGAGCAGACAGCCCCCCCCTGCAAGAGGCACCAAGGACAAATAGAGGGAATGTCACTTGCTGGCTTTGTTCTCTGTGGAACAGCAGCTGAGCACTTGACATTGCCTTCACCCCCGTGCAGCAGCACTCCCTGAACAGACTGAGGTGGCACCTGCAAGGTGCTGTCACTGTCAAACCCACCCTGGCCCCAGACAGAGCTGTGTCCTGGGAGTTGAGTCAATGTTCTCATTTATGAATGTGAAATCAGGTACAAAGCAAATTATGAGATGTAAAATGTGACCAGAGCCCCTCCTGACTCAGCCAGGAATAAATTGTTTCAGTGTCTCTGTCAAAGTGTTGCTGTCCCAGCTCACTCTCCCTCTGAGCACATTGCCAGGCACTGGACACTGTGGGGGAGGGAATTGCCTCAAATTTGAAGATGAGGAAACACAAATGGCAAATTCTTAGTTTAGCTGATAGTTACACATGTAAATAAATTCAAAGAGATTTAGAAATGAATTTCCAGCATTCCGTCCTGTGCCTGTGGATATTCTGGTTACCTGTCCAACAGACAAGTTACCCTCTGCCTACACAAGGCTGAGCCACAGCTACATCCTGTGTCTATTTTGGAAAATGAAGAAAAATCTTGCTCATACGAAGTGGGGGAGGACAGGAGATAGCAGGCCACCTCCCCTCCCTCACATTCCCAGCAGGATGGTGGGACTTGGGAAAAATATCCAAATAATTCTTTTATTCTGCTTGTGGTGTAGATTGGGCAGTGCCTGGTGAAAATGTTTGGGTTTACATCTCCAGGAGTGGAGGGAGCTGTTTAACTGGCAGCTGTCAGCCTGCTGAGGGAAACTGGCTAGTTGTTCCTGCTGGCAGCTGAAATGTCTTCAGCTACATCCAAAAAAAGGAAATCACGTCTGTTTGCTGGTTCCTGGCAGGATTTCTCTCTTGCGTAAGCTTATCTCTGAGGAATAGTGGATCTGGATCTTTGTTTGCAAGGAAGCTGGGTTTTTTTTTACTATGTTTTGTGAGCCTTGGTATTGTGGAACATCTTTTTGTCACTGTGGCAACATCAACTGCTGCTCCTCTAGAAGACTCTGATGAGTTAAAGATATTTTTCCACCCATCTGAGGAAACTTGTTTCTCATGTGACTTTCTAAAAGTGTTATTTCAGTTGAAGATGCTGGATCTAATGGTAAAATAAGCAATTTTCCTTTTATCTCAAAGTTGCTTTAAATTGCTATGGGCCTGAATGTTCTCAGTTACTCTTTCATTGTGCTTCAGTATTTACAGGTGTTCTACTGTGCCTGAGAGAGGTTTTGGGACTTAAACAGTCCCCAAAAAAGTTCAAGTTCCTTCTGTGGTTGGTATGAAAAGTGGCTGTGGCCTTCTCTGAAGGTTTCTCTAGGCTCAGTGTTGTTTGTGAGAGAGGGGATCAAGTTTAGCATGGGATAAGTTATGTTTTTGTATGAGTGCATAAATACTTTTTTTTTTTCTTTTTCTAGAGTCAGTAGACTGAATTACTTGGGAAGAAAATGAAGAGTAGTGCCAGACCTTGGAGTGCAATAGCAAAGCAAGGGAGCCATGGGGTTGACAGAGGAAAACCTCTCTTCACCACCTCCACAGGAATGAAGACATCCAAATCCTCCACTTCCCTTGCCTTTGAATCCCGGCTCAGCAAGGTACTAATCCTTGGAAACTGTTCAAGCATTCCAGTCTTGATCCAGGTTAAAGCTTTGGTTTACTCCTCAAACTACTACACCCACTGTGTTAAGTGTAGGGAGGTTTAAATTTTGTTGTATATTAGATTAATACACATTTCTCAAAGTGTTTTGCATGTACTGTATCTGTACACTCTGTATATGAGGGAATTGGCTAAACTTTGAAGATGGAATAAAACAAATGGCAAATTCTTAGTTCAGCTGATAGCTACGCATGTTAAGAAATTCAAAGAGATTTATTAATGAATTTCCAGCATTCCTAAAAACCTGTGCCTCTCCCTTCAAGGCAAAATATCTTAACAGGAGACATTGCAATGTAACAAATGCATTTTATGAATCCTATTTTTTTATACAGATATACTTTAAAAATAACAGAAACTTCAGTCCGAGTAATGTTTTTAAGAAAATGGAGTAACTCACCTGAAATGCTGCTGCATCTGCACCCCTGCAGCCAGCAAACAGAAATAACCTGGACATCCAAAGGTTGTAACTTTCCAGTAATAAAGTTTAATGAACAGTACATAGCAGGGTACAGTATTTAGATCTCCTCTTGATTAAAACATCATTAATTGTCACAGTTTTTCAAGGAAAGGATTAATTATTGACCTTGCTGTGCAGACTCCTAGATGCACTTACCAATGTGCACTTCAGTGCTCCAGGCAGGTTGTGCTGTGTGGTTGAGGCAGCATCTCTGAAGGAGTGCTACTGAGGACACTAATCAGGAAATCTGATATGATTGATTTGTTAAATTTAGTGTTAATTGTGGAGAGATTTCTTCCTAATGACAGCTAATGCCTTCAAATTGTGTCCAGCTGCAAATGCAAAAATCATCAAAGTGGCTTCCTTGAAGAAAAGAAGTAGAAAGAGAGTAGACTTGCTGCTATAGGAAAGAACACATTGAAGAAATTACTTCAGAGAGACTGCAGAACTCTCTGAAGGTCAGAAAGTCAGGTTGTTCCATTCTCCTCCTCAGAGTGAGCTGACAAAACCTCTGCCAGAAGGCAAAACGTTCGTTGTTTGGTATCCTGGAGCATCATCAACACTTCAGTTATTGGAACTTATGGGCTCACAGGGTCCAGGAAACCACAGACTCTGAGTCAGAGGAGGAGATGAAAGGGAGAAGGAATTAGAGTTGAAGGATTTCGTTTTGCTTAAATGTTTCACATTCAGGAACTACAAAATAGGGGCAGTGCTTGTTGTGTGCTCTCTTTTCTCTTAAGCCAGCAGAGGTGTTCAGCCTGTGCTTCAAGGACCCCCTGGTGGCACTGGACAACTTCAAAGGATGTGGATTTTCATTTGGGAAAACACTTTAAGTGTCCACAAACTCAAAAGTATGGGAAAACTACTGCTCTAGGGAGATTGTCCAAAGCTTTGGTCTTAAAATGCTTAAAGTATTTTCCCTGAAATTAATTAGAGACTGTTACTAGAGGCTCACAGATGGGAAATCAGCTGGCCAAAGTTCTGAGATAAACTGTAACTTCTGCCTGCTGAAGCAAGATAATTTCAGTGTTTCTCTTTGAATCTTACCTTGGGCTTGTGTTCCATGGGCTTCTTGAGTAGACTTGTGTCACCAGAGATTACTTCCCAAAGAGTTGCCAGAGTAGCCCTGTAAACTGTTTTCTCCTTGCCTTTCAATTATTTGCCATTTTGAACAGTCTTTCCCATTTTCATTCTTCATTGTTGGAACAGTGCTTTATCCCTTTACCCACCTCACAAAAACCTGGAATAGAACACAAATACAGAAACTATGTACTCTGGTTATCAAGGCAATATTCCCGTGGGGTTACTTTATGGAAATGTTAATTTTTTTTCCAAGGAATCTTGCATTTTGATCTGACTGAGGGGAATATTCAGGGTGCTGACCTGTTCCACCCTCTGTGTCGCAGCTGAAGCGGGCGAGCAGTGAGGACATGCTCACCAAACCTGGGCCAGCAGCAGCCTCGGCAGTCTCCAGGCTGAAGAAGACAATCACAGCAGGAGCCATTTCAGAGCTTGCTGAGAGTCGGCTGAAGCCCAGCACAGGTAGGCACAAAGATGCTGTGACCCTGCGGGTGTCACTCGCTTTGCCAAGGTCCCAGCAGTGTCCCCTATCCCCTTTGTAGCAGAGCCGTGTGGCAGTCGCAGGACGCCGTGCCTTGCATGCCGCACCCCAGGAGCCAGGGACACGAAGTGAAAAGGGATGCGCTGGGTGGCTTTAGGAGCCGGGGCAGCCCCAGCAGCCGGGCGGTGGCGCCGGTGGCCCGCGGCTCCGGGCCGGGCTGGACCCAGCCGGGGACCCAGCCCCCGTCTCCAGAGCAGGACAGCAGCGGAGAGCTCGCTGTCGGAAGTTTTCCCCGTTTATCAATAGCAACCTCTCTTCTCTCTCTACTGAGTGAGCAGAGCTGTTTCACCGCTGCTCCTGGGACACGGCAGAGGCGTGAGAACAAAGAGCCAGCCCTGGGCATCCTCCTGTGCAGCCTGTGCTGCTCCTGAGCTAGCCCGGGGCACGCTCTCCCCAGCAGCATCAGCCCCATCCGCTCGTTCCCATCGGTTTCAGACCTAAGCCTGTTTCGAAAGGCAGCGACACCATCTGCATACCAAGGGCTTCAGTGCGAGCGCTCTGCTTTCCCCCAGGAGCTCAGCAAATGCTTGCTTTTGTCTGCTCCCTGGTGGCATTTCCAAGGGAATATGAGCTCTTATTAAATTTGACCATGACCTCCCTATTTGTCACAGCCTCTGCAGGTTTTGACTGTGTGACAGAACAATGTTACTAACCAGAAAGAGATTTCTGTTTAAAAAAAAATAAAAATATATATAAACCTTTATATACCCTTGGAAGAAAATGATGTGCCTTGTAACAGAACACAAATGTTTCATAGTAACCCAAAGACAGATCCCATTCTGCTGTTAATCAGTGTGTAAATCCTCAAATTTAATAGTGACTAGCTGTATCCAAAGGAATTTGGGATTCACAAGCCAATAAAGAGGCATGATGCTTGCGAGGAGCCAGGCAGGGAGAAGAAAACCTGTACAGATGATGCAGCACAGGATCCTGGGAATGCAGCCAGGGAAACAGCACTGCAGGGAGTCCAGAATGGAATGTGTCAGATACCAAAACACAAGCATGGAATAGAGAGCCCTCTTCTGCATGCAGCTATAATAACTGGGATTGGAGGAGGGAGATTTATGATGAGGACTACTTTAAATACAAAGGCTGAAATGGTTTATGGAGGTCAAGTTACACCTAGGTATTGTTTTGCCACTTTAAATCACATCTTTGGATATAACCTCATATATTGCTTTGCATCTGCATTTGTAGAAGCATGAATGGGAATATTAATGCTAAATGAGAAGAGAGCAAATGTATAGATAAACACTAAGAATGTACATGCTACCCCTCTGAAATGGTTTTTAACCTAGAGAGAACTGTCCCAGCTCTTACAGGGACTGATTTAAGTGTGTATACAGTGTCTTGCATGTCTGTTTTTATAGTGGTTCCATAATCCAAAAGGTTGCTTGGAAACCCAGCTGTATGCTGAGAAGGTGTCATTGTCAGGGCCACTGGAAGGTGCTTGATCTTACTGAGCAAGGTTGCAGAGCTGAATGCTTTGTCCCACTGAAAAAGAAAATCCCAGTAGTCCCACTGAAATGGTGGATTGTTGCTGAGAGAACTAACAGTGAGCATGACAGAGGCACAGCATGTTCTAGGGAACATAAGTAGGAAAGGGGAGAACGTTTTCAGCTGCTGTGTTTTATTGCAATGGCATCCCAAATAGTCTGATTGTGATCAAGATGCAAAGCTGACTGTGGAGCTAATCCAAGAGAGAAGGTTCCAGTAGCTGGGAAATGCAGATGTTTGTGTGCGTAGCCAAATGTGTAAATCTAGAAATTTTTTTCTGAAATCGCTTTCTTTTGTTTCTTTGATGGCCTTCATCTGTTCTGTGTTTTCCTTTAATGTCTTGACTGCAGGCATTATCTCTCCCTCTTGTTTGGGCTTTTTTTTGTCTGTTACTCAAGTGAGTGGTTTGAGTATTTTACTGAAATGATATTCTATTAGTTCCAGCCACACTCTGGTGGTACCCAGTTGGTATAATAGTCCTGTGTGAGAGAATTTAAAGGGAAAAAGGTATGGAAATACAAAAGCTTATGTTTCTTTCCTCTTTGGGTATGACTGTCCACCATTTGTGTGCTGACCTTGAGCAGTAAGACATGTTCCAAATGCTGCAGATAATAAATAATTGACCTCAAAGATTGGTTGTTTAAATAGGGTTGTTTCTATGCTGCCCTTGGTGGAGTTTCAGTTATTTATTCCAGCCTTTTATTGATGGAACTACCCCTGCCTGCCCTGTTGGGAGCTGACACAGTAAATCATAAACAGCTCAAAGGGGGATGAGGCCAAGCCCGTGTATCCATCCTTGGCAAGTGGAGTTGAGCAAATGGAGCTGGAGACTGATTCTGGCTGGAAGTTCCGAGCTGTGCTCTTTGGTTTTGTAACTCCTTGGCAGTTTTGAAATCCCAGGCAGTGGGAAATGATGAACAGGGGGGAAAAAAAAGTCTTATATTCTGCTTCCTTATCCACAGTGTGATGTCTTCTTCTCATGTGCTGTCCTGAAGTGGCTGTTTGGGTTTGTCAAAACCAAGTGTACAGGACTCTGGCATTGTTTTTAATGTCTCAGTAGATGAAAAAGAGATGGAAAATTGTAAAACATGAGCCAAGAGTTCACTAATATTGGAATACATTGATTTTAATGTGTGTACTTATAAAGCCATCCAGTCTATGAAGCCATATAGCAAAGAAATGATTGTGAAATGGATAAATAGAGAAGTTTGTATATTCATGAGAAACTAGGACTCTCTTCCCCTAAGGTTCGGGATTGTAGAAAATCAATGACTTCAGATTCTGCTCCTTTGAGGTCTGCAAGCCAAATAACCTTAAAAATGCAATTTCACAGAGAATTTCAAAGCTTCTTATGTGACATATACCTCTCAGGAAGAGCATTGCATGGCAGGACTGGTATGCAAATGGAAAATTTGAGGTTCAGGCAGATGAAATTACTTTCTCAATGGAGCCTGGAAGTCATTCCAAATCCTTGCTCTGAGTTCTGTCATTCAGTCCATACAAACTCCCAGTTCAAGCACTTTCTGAGAACTTCCCTGGAGGCTGTCTGGTTTAATCATGTTCCTGTGCTGCTTTGATGCGATTTCAGTGGCAGCTGCTATGATCTGTCAGGTTGGACAGGAACCAAAAAGAGTCTGGACATCAGAAAGGAGAGAGAGAGAGCCAGGATGTGGGCATGGCACAGTGCAGCCACACATCATCCAAAAGCACTGAGACTATTTCAGCCGTTCCCATTTCTCACAAATATATTGATTTTTATATCAGGTGCTGCCAGCTCCAATATGAGGTATCAGTTATCCCTGAAATGTAATTAAGAGATAGCTGTACTTTTTCTCAGGCTGCTTCATCAGCTTATTTTTTTATAGCTAAATAAAGGCTAAATCTCTTTAGACATGATTTGCTTCAGAAACAATAGGAAACTGTCAATAACAATGTTATTATCACCTACCTTAGCATTTATAGAAATTCTGGTTATTTTACTGACAAGCTCAAGTTCTCTCTAAAGGCCAAAGCAGGAGACAGGTGCTACATCTTTGGAGGCTGGGAGAAGCCAAGATGCCAGCAGGACTGTGAGGGGTGGCCTGCTGTGTCACCCCCTGCTCCACCAGAAATTACCATTTATTATTATGCATAAAATGGGAAAGTCAATACTTGGCCTGAATTTTCAGCCAAAATAACAAAAACCTGTTGCTTTCTGTGTGTTCCTGCTGAGTTGATCCACATCCAAGGCTGGAGATGGTGCCAGTCCAGGAGCATAGAGGAGGCAAGCTCAAAGATATTAAGAGTTTCAATTATCTCCTCAGCATCTCGTGTGGAGGCTCTGAACTCTGCAGGTTACCCGGACAAAAGCTGCTAATCCCAGAATGGAACATTGCCAGCATTGGAAATGAAGCTGCTCTGCAACACAGGCTGTTGTAATAAACCCAGCAAATTAAATAGGGAAACAAAAATACCAAGAGATCTGGCATAATCAGGGAAAACTGTAGAAGGGCCTGAGGCTTATAATCTGTTGTGGCACGGTTTGGGTTGAACAATCTTCAGCTCCAGTAAGGAGGGGCTCTGTTTTGATGAGTTTTTCTGTGATTTGTCATTCACATTCCTGCCCAATAATCAGAGTTAATGTCCCAGTGACTAAATATGATACCTGTGTATCTTCACTTCCTTCCTAGTGCTGGTAGAGCACATACCATTACTCCATTTGTCCATCATTGTTTTTTCATGTAGTTTATGGGAAAAGAAAAGTCTTGATTTCTCTCTGAAACAGCTGCTTGCAGCTTTTCTGTGTAGATAGTGCTGGTATTCAGAAAAGAAAGGCTTTAACTGAAGGAGGCCAACTGGTCCCTGCCAGCCCTGGTGTTAGTGCTGGGAAAGCTTGAATATCACTGGTGAGACTTGTTCACCTGAGGCTGATTCCAGAGGGGAGACTGGTGTGTGGTTTTATTGCACATAGCACTCATTAGATATGCTTCTTTCCCAGCAAAATTGAAAATGTGCCATGCTACAGATTTCAGAGATCCCTGCATGTACATGGAATTGCCATTTTCAGCTTGCTGTTTGATAGTAATATAGGGACTCTATTAAATTTATTGTCTTCTCTCAGCTAACTTCTCTGCTTGGTGTTTGCCACTTTGTGATGTGGGGTAAAAATATAGGTTAATGTGAAGCTAATCCAGACCAGAAGCTGTCCCTCCATGGTCAGAAAATTCAAGGAAGTATCTTTTAAATAAAAGCTTTCTTTAAAAAAGAAAAAATCCTTGGGAAAAAAAAAAAATCTAACTGACAATTTAGATGCTAATGCACCCCAATTAGGACAGGAAAAAGGAAAGTGATTTCTATTGAAGGACAGCTCTCTGACCTTGGGACCCTTTTACTCTGCCATACATCAGCTTTTGACAGCGCCTGCTTTTTGTGATCTGTCACATCAAAGCACTGCTATAGGTTTGGGAGAGGTTGCTGCACTTTGCATTCAGGCTCGTTACTGTCTCGTTTCTCTTGTGAACGATAGTGCCAAGTGTGAGGGACACTAATGAGATCGGTATGTTCTGTTCCACCAGGCTCCACTGCAACCAAGTGCCTGAGCTCATCTGGGCTTTCCCAGGAGCTCTAAACACGCTTCAAAACCTCATCTGGAAAGCCACTTGCATTTTCCTCCCCCTTCCAGGTACAACACACAGCTCTTGCATAATTATTCTTTCTTACAAAGAGATTCTAACTCCAAAAGTGGTATAAAAAGGAAAGGAAGACTCAAGATATTGCTTTGTCAGGCTGTCATTCAAACTGGCAATAAGTGCTGCAGGAATTTAGCATGCAAAGCAGTGGAAATGTGTCTGCAGTCACATCCAGAGCTCTGCATGCAGCTGGATATGCATATTGACATCTACACACACCTATAAATATCTGCAAGGATGTTTAACATACTGCTACAAATATGAACCTGAACCTCCCTGGCATTGCTTAGCAAAATGTTTCCTCTGAGTGGGATTTCCCCAGGTGTCAAGTAGTCAGACTGAGTTTCAGCACCAGTTTAGAGGATTTCACCCGCTGTCCTCTGAAGGGAAAGCTCAAGATTTGAGGCAGATCAGATTTGGCATTCCAGATTTAGGTTATGGCTGCTCTTTGTCAAGTTTCTCTTACTGCTTCTTACAAGGATTTCTGTTCTTGGCACAGCCTGCAAATACAGTTGTTGATTGCTGATGCCCTTGCTGAAAATATTCTTGTATTATATTTATTGCCGTGTTGTTTTTCATGTTCTTTGAAGCTTTGCTCTTTCCCTCTGTAAGCATGGACAGTTGTGCATCCTGGAATGGCTGGGAGTGGGGGCTGATTCACATGACTGTTCTCCAGGCATCTTTTTCCTCTTTGATAACTGGCAGTGTAGTGAGACCAACGCATTTAGGGGCTGCCTGGTAGGATTTCTGATACCTGATCCTGTTATGGATAACAGGCTTTTTGAGAGGCATTCACAGGCTGGCTGCAGTCATCTTGCATTATTAAACAAGTAGGAATTAACTTCTGCTGACAACACTGCAGAATGTACCTTTTCCAAGCTTTCTTGCTGTCCTAATCTACTGCAGAATTTACATTTCCTGTGCTGAATCTCTGTTAACACATTCTGAGATTCTGCATTCAGCTTCTTGTTAAAACCACCTGTGAAAGAGACCCTTTTCTCTGGGTGCTGCCCTGAGAATGACTTTGTTGGCACACGTGAGCCCCTCTGGGACCTGAGCCAGTTCAGAGGGCTCGGTGTGTGGTAGGGATACTGAAATGCTGAGTCTTGGGGGCTGCGATGGCTTAACTCATTACACTGTTGACAGTTAATTGGCTCAAGGCCAATTAACACGTATAGGGAGGATTCATTACAGCAGTAAGAGAACTGTTGTGACCCCAAAAGCCTTCCTAGAGACACCTAAACAGAGAGGGGAGCATGCCTGGATGCTCCAGGAATAGCACAAATCTAGCATCTCCCAGCTTGTTTTCATTTCTTTTCAGGCTTCTTTACTGAAGTTGTTCAGCAAAGTCAACAGAACCCTGCTCTGACTACCTGCCCTAGGTTAATTATCAGCTTTCCTTCAGCTGGTTTGAAGAGAAATGATCCTTAACACAAATTCTCTGGGCCTAAATCTATTGCAGCCAGAATGCCTTGGCAGAGGGCCATTGTGTTTGCACTTAAAGAATGGGAGGGAGAAGGAAAGGAACGAAAAGCTGGCCTGGTCTGACAAGTATGCAGATCAGGGGAGGGCTTGGCATTCCTTGTAGTATTTTTTTTCCTACTGATTTTTTTTTTTCCCCAGCAGCTTTTGGCTTACATTAGATTTTAATACTGTAGAGCAAGAGGGGAGGAATTGACAGCTCCATCTCAGATGGGTTCCTGGAAGGCTGTGGTTCTGTGCCATGATCTGTGACCTCACCAAGTATCTTCACTACAAAAAAAAAAAAATTGTTTCTAGCATGGTTAAAAAAAGCTTTTGTTCATCTGGGGTTCAGCTCTAGATGTTATATTCCTAAATCTTTGGGCTCCACTACTGGAAATGATACACAGATTCTGAAGATTTATTTTCCCTTCTACTTATGTACTTGGTTCTCATAAAGTCTTCAGCTTTAATGGAAGAAGAGAGTGTGATAGTGTGAACTCTGCTGTTCATGATGTCCACACTTAAGGCCCTTGCAGTTTAGTCCAGCATCAGTATCTGTAACTCCTTTAGACCTCAGCCTTCTGGAGAGACTGCCTGGCCACTGCAAATCTGAGATTTGGTGGCATCTTCACACTCGTTCCCATGAGCATGGATTACAATTTGAACAGAAATTACTTTCATTCGTTTGCTGTGTTGTGAGTAGGATGCAAAGTTATGCCTGGCAAGCAAGTCCTGTCATTTGACTAGGGAGTTGAAAGAATTATGTACATCACACCTTCAATAATTAATTCCCATTCTCACTATATAGGAAAGGAGTGTTTGTGAAGTTTTATTGGTAGTTCTACAAAGATCAAGGGAATGAGTCAAGCTTCATGCTTAGGAAGAGACCAGCTAATCTGCTTTGTAGACCTGAAATGCATTCATTTATTTTTATACCTTTATTACTGAAGAGGAAGGGAAAGGAATGTAAAATGTTCAGATAACAAACAGTTGCCTAAAGATTAAGCCATGCATCTGTTGTGATTTGTTACCTGGTCCCCATGTCATGCTTGCTGTTCCTCCTTTTTCCTCAGCTTGAGCTGCAAGCTCCATAAACAGTAGTCTCTTATCTATACCTTCTGCTCAGGCTGTAGCTGTATCTAAACATTTGTGCTTTACCTTTCATTTTGGACCTGGGCTAGAAGTCTTGGCCTGACATCATTCTCCCTATCATGGTGTTAGGATGTTCTGACTTACATTTCGTGCCACTGTCAAAAAGAACAGATTGGTTCTTCCAGTCCTGACTCTTCTGCAGTGCTCAGATTTCAGGTGTGTTTGCTCTGAGTCAGTGATTACATTTTGTAATTGCTCCAGGCTTGCACCAACGCTGCACTGGGACCTTGTTACACTATTCCCTTTTGTGATTACAGAAATAGAAAGCAGGGGAAGAAGTAATAAATGCTCAGCTTCAGGATTTATCAGCCCAACAGACTCTCACAGCTAATGCAGCCCCTCAGGTGAGTCCTGTTGAAGGGAAGCAGAAGTCACTCTTTGGTCTATAATGGAAGAAAATCTCTGTGGGAGATGTATTTCAGCAGCAGTTGGAGGATGTTTGCATCTGTGCCTTGGAAAGGGCAGGCTGAGTACCTCCATGGTAAGATACAAGGCTTAAGAGATCATGAGATGACTTTCAGAGAAAGAATGTACTGTCACTGATTCCTTTTTGATGGCTCATTCATTAAACAAAGTGTTTTGTGTTTGACATGTCATGAGATAGAAGTAGACAGGAGTTTTTTAATGTCATCCAGATACAGACAGCTGTATGAAAACTTTTCACTTCATCTGTAAAGTGTCAGAGGAAGAACAATGGAAAGCTGAAAACTGACAATGAACTCATCCTATTGTACTGAAATATTAGCAAAGTTCTGCTTCTGTCATACTGAATGGTCTCCAGATACTTTATCTGAAGTGGTGGATTCACAACTAGATAGATTAATTCTCCATGTTTTATTTTCAGGCTGTTTTGAGCCTAGGAGACACACTAGTTTATTATTTCTGAATTTGTTTTTAACCCTCTTGTTGAAACCTAGACTCAAGAGGATTCTGTTAATTATCCACATGATGGAAACTGATCACTGGAGTCATTCAGTATCCTTGTTTCCCATGGACATCAGGGCTCCACGAGTGCGGAGCATTTCGATTTTTTGGAAAGACGTGCTGTTGGTGAGCCTCTGGGTGGGCCTGTCCTATGCAGCTGCTCTTGCAGTGCCAGTCACAGGCAAAAATATTGATGATAGAGGTATGGTGTGAAATCTGCTCCAGTTTGTGCTGTCAGGTTTGATTGTTGTTCTATTTGCATAAGGGGAAATTTGGAAATCACTATAATAGACTATTAGGAATAAAGTACCACATCCTTACCTCCATAAAGAGAAATAGATTTTAATTGTATTCATTGAATGCTGGGTATTGTTAAATATAATCGGGATGTGAGCCTGCTGTGCTGTTCGCAGCACCAGTGGAGGCTGAGAGCAGCTGGGGGTGCTCGGCTGACCCAGGAACAGCCCCAGAGGATATCAGAACAGATCTGATGGATGGGACTTGTCAGAATGGGCTCATGCTCACAGTCATGGTCAGGTTTTCAGAGGAGTCCGGTCTCCATTTCAGCATCCCTCGGGTATCCATGTTTTCACAAGATGCTGAGCATTCCTGAAATTGTGTCCCCTCGTTTTTGTGATGGTTTGGAGCTGCCCTTGCCCAGACATGTCAGTGCTGTGCTCAGCAGTGGAGTTAGATCTGTAGGCAGGGTCTGTTTGCTCCATGATAAGCGTGCTTTGGGTGAGGGAACTGGGGAACAATTAACGTTGGCTTTGCTTCGGAGACATCAGGCTGCTCAGGTCTCGGCTGCGGGTCCCTCTGCCCTCCTCCGCCCCCAGGCGCGTTTCAGCGTTTAGCTTACAGACACCGTGCTGTACCGCCCGGGTCGGGCTCTCTGCTGTTCCCCCTGTCCTCCGTGGCTGTTTCAGGCGGGGAGGCTCCGCTGAGGCGGCGCTGCAGCATCGCTCCCTCTCGGAGCCCGCGGGCCGGCCGGAGCTGCAGCTCCCGCGGCGGCCGCTGGGTGTCCCCCGGCGCTGCCCCGCTCGCAGCCGCCCAGCCCGGCCGGGAGCGGGGCTGGATGAGGGAGGAGGCGGCGCCGCAGCCGCCTCGGCGGGGCCGCAGCGCGGCTCGGCCGCCAGCAGCTCTGAGCGCGCTGCCTGCCGCTCCCCGCCGGAGCTGCCCGAGCCGGCCGCGGCCAGAGGCGGCTCCGCGCCCGCGCCGGGCATGAGCGGGGCACCGGCGGCCTGAGGGGGCTCGGGAGGAGCCGGGCGGCCAGAGGAGATGGGCAACCAGCCGGGCAGAGCGGAGGAGCACGAGCAAGGTGTGTGCGAGCGGCGGGCGGCGGCGCCGCGGGGATGGCGTTGTGTTCTCGGGGGCTGAGCCCGCACGGGGCTGGGTCACAGCGAGTGCTGGTGGCTTCCAACGTGCCGGGGACACTGCTGCCGTTCGCCTTGTATATGTGCTGTTTCGTACCTGAGATCACAGCACCGTCCTTACGGGAGCTTTTCTGAAAGGAATCCTTTGGAGCTGAATGCCTGCAAGGGTGGGACCCTGTTCGCTGACAGATTTTTTTTCTTTTTCTTGGCATAGTCTGCATGATGCAGCTAAAAAGTTACAAAGCCCATGTAGTGATGTACGTGGAACTTGTCAGCATCTGCAGCTTGGCTGTGTTAGCCTTCACCATTGTTCGTGGCCTGAGGCCTGAAATTTTCCAGGCCTTAGAATTTAAAATGATGCCTTTGTGGAAGGTCTCCCACCATTGTCCTTTCAGAAGTGTGGTGCTCTGCATGTTAATCAGGAGCAGATTTCATAGAAAGCTGAGAGCTGGTATCAGGTAGATCGCATTCCCCGTATGCCAAATGTCTGCACCGTACACCAGCACTGCTGCTAATTTGTTCCTGATGCTGTAGTGCTGCTTCGCTTGCCTTCTGGTTTATTTTGCTTGTTTCTCAAATGCTGAGTGAGGGGGGGAAACCCGTAGGTCCACTATTCTCAGCTGCTTGTTTCTTTCCGAATTTAGAACCCTCTAACACACATAAAACCTCAATCCGGTTGTATTTCCTAGCACTCTGTTTCTTGCTGTTGCCATGGGAATTTCATTCACAAAATCCCATTAAAGTTGTTATTGCCTGAGCAGGGGTTTCTGTGACTTCGGGTCGATGTGTGGGTATTGTTCTAAGAGCGAATACAAATGTACCTGATCTCTAGAGTTGTTAGCCAGGGCTGCATTGCTGCTCGGGGATCTCACAGCAGATCTGCCAGCGAGTGCTGGAACAGCAGCGAGGTGTAGAGAGAACTCTCTAGCACTATGTTAATCACCGGGCTAATGAAGAACACAAAAGCTGCCAGTGCCCAGTCACCAGAAGAAATGCTGCCCTAAGGGAAAGTTAAACTTTAGGCTGGAGAATGTGGCTGCCTACATCCCCAGCCCCTGAAATCCGCTGGCCACTGCCAGCCGGCGAAGTTCTTCTGGAGCTAAAAGTGCCATTTAGGAGGGGTAGTACTGCTAATAAACTAAGGGAGGGCTGGATAATGGCCCGGGGAGACACACGGCTGACTTCTGATCAGTTGGAGCAAGCAGACTGATTTCGCAGGACCATTTTGAACAGCTTATTGCTGTTAACACGGATGATAAATGAGTGTGCAGACCCCTTGTGGGTTTGAAAAATCTCTTTCATCCTTTGTTTTCGCTTGATTTATTTTTTTATTGAAGAGGAAAGAGTTATACTTTTGTTGCACCTAAGCAATTTTTAAACTCTCCTCAGTTTTTAAGTGTAGGCTGTACTAGGTCTTGTTTGAAAGTCCTCCCTGTTCATAAGGTATGAGTAGAACTGCAAACCAGTGTTTTGTATTGAACTGTGTGTTCAGAACTCCAATGTTTAACCATGAAAAAGAGTCAGGAACATTCCTGCTGACAACATAGTCTTTATTGTGTGTGAGAGCTCTGGCTTTGGAGCTCAGAGTTTGTGTTTTTGACAGCTAGGATGCAAAAACCTGCTTCTCACATCAGAATGTGATACGTCGTAGTATCTCTGAGTTCTGTTTCTGCTTGAGTGAACTTAATTCAGCTCTCATTCAGGAGCACCAACATCTTGAACAACTGTGGTACTTGTAAGCTTGTGTTTTGGAATGACCAGACTAAACCCCAGGAATGGGTTGATTTGTTGATCTAGCTCATGGGCCAGCTTTAGGGACAGACAAGCCATTTGACCTGTTTCCCTGAGCATGACATTCAGGGTCATCTTGTTTGTCCACCTTCTTAGGAAACTTTATGGACATCTTATGGCTCATCTCTAAGTCTTTCACCCCAAACTTACCATCTTGGGGTACTGGGAGCAGCTTTGTTCCTCCTCTTGGTGTCAGTGGGCACTGAAGTCTTTAAAAATCTGATCCAATTATGATACAGGTTATCATTTCAAGTAAAATACTTATTTTCACATATTTATGAGAGTAGTATGTACTTTAATGGTTTTCCTATTAAGTGTAAATTCTGGGTGGGCTGGGCAGTGCTGTCCAGGAACAGGAAGGAAATTATTGCCTCCAAGCTGAGCAGTTGAAGGTTAACACATTAATAGAGGAGAATCAAAGAACTGGGACTGACTGAGCAAGGGACTGTGGTGAGGAGAAGACAGGAAAGAAAATCCACTGCTGGTGTCTGATGGGAATGTTTTGAACAGAAGACAAGAGTCTGACAGCCCAGTATCATCTCAAATTAATCTCCATCTTCCTAAGAGTGTCTAACAAGGATTTGAGAGGATTGCTTGTAATAACATTAAATTCTATAGGCTTTTCCTAGCTTCTTAATTTAAAACTTACTTTAAACTGCTTTTACAATAATTTGTGAGAACTTTGTGGTGTGTGACCCAAGTTTGCATTGCTTCTTTGCCAAAACTCTGCTCCTTGCAAGTCATTGGTTTTCCCAGTGCTCTGAATATTCAGATTTTTGAAACCAGTGGAGGTTTTAGAATGAAAACACCTATAAATTAGTACAGAAAATCATGTGAAAGACGATGAATATTGCAGCAGTTCGTCAGCAGAATTAGTTTTCTGCTTTTGAAATTGGCTAGCTGAGCTAAAGGAAGCAGTGTATACAAACAGAGGCCAGAGCACCTGTGGAATAGCTGGAACATTTCCTGGGAGCTGGATGGAAGAATCCAGAATTATCCAGTGCACGGTATGTATTGGGAGAAAGCCTTTTAAACATAGTTTGCCTTGCAAACAGGGAGGCCTCCTGTTATTTCTGAACAGGAGCACTGATGTTCTTTGACACTGGTTGACACGGTGATGGGGGGGTTGTTTATCCTCTAAACATCTGCAGGTGATGGATGATGAATATCTTTGGGAAGAGGTGGGAGAAAATGACTCAATACCCACAAAAACTTCCCTGAAAGAATCGCTTGAATGGGAAATGTTAACTTCTCTTGTTGGAACAAGGTGACGGGTGGGGTTATCCAAGGGTTAGGCTTTTTTTGGGATTGTGTTTATTTGTAAAACATGCTTACATGGCTTGGATGAGATATCAAGTGTCAGTGCGTGCACTGAGTCAGTATTGATCTGTTTTCTTATGTCTGTTTTGTCCTGGCCCAGGGGTGGCTTCATTTGAGTTCAAGGAAGGGATTTTTCAGTGTAAAACATAGGAGACTTTCAAGATAAATGCTTTTGTGGAAATATGTGTTCTTGTTATTTCTGGTCTTTATTTTCAGGGTGTGTAGTCAGATCGTTTCTGGGGGCTCTCTTTAGTCTCCCTCTTTTTTCTCCCAAACATGGGAGCCGTTCATTTTAACTCTGTTGGATGTCAGAGCACCATTTCTGCCAAGCAAGAGCTCGAGAGACCAGATGAGTTTAATGATGGTGTGGGGGGAAGGGAGGGAGGAGAGAGGGGCCAGCAAAGCTAATGAATCACATAACAGCTTTCATGGAAATACCGACTGCAAGTCATGTCCTCTTGGAGCTCGGGCAGGGAGCCACAGACCTTTTGTTCCCAGTGGAGCCAACAAACCACAATTTGCTCTCCACTGGATAGTTTAATTCCTTAGTCACCTCTTCCTCCCACAAGTCATTCTTGCATGGGGGGGTTTACAAATGCTCTCATTTTTCAGAGTAGTAACACACTGCTGATTAAACTGGTATTGAAGAACTTTATTTTCCCCTGGAGAGTAATTTTTACTTGACTTAAGCTTTTCTTCAAGTGAGGTGAGGGCCAGCTCTGTTGATTGGTCTCGTGAGGTGACTTGACAGGACTGACATGATGAAATCATTTCAGAAGGACTGACAAACACATCAGTCAGTGGCAGTGTCCCCTCTGCTCCCCGGCCAGTGAAATGGGAGCAACCACTGTCACAGTCTGGACTGACCTCTCAGAGGAATTTAGTCATGAGTGTGAGTAATCTACCTCTGGAATTATCTGAGGCAGTGCTCAGTGATAATCTGAGGTCCCCTGATTCCAAGTTGAAAGGCTAATGAAGGCTAAATTAGTGGAAAAGATCATCAATAAGCTCTCCTACTCTACAGGGCCTTCCCAGCAGTTTTCTGCCCTGGCTGGGAGGATGTGCTGAGTGGGAGTGCTTTCTCCATGGGCAGGATGACTGCTTTTACAAGAAGTACTTTTAGGGCATGGCAGGCAGCAGGATGTGGTTTATGCATTTTGTGTGAGATTAATTTCCATCAGCAAAACAAAGCCATTTTTGGATGAAGGCAGGGAGCTTCTGGGAATCCTGCTGAATGAGCTGGTCAGCAAGAACCTGTCCTGTGGGTCCAGAGCTCTGCATTGTGCTTCTGCCCCAGTGCTGGTGGTGTTTTAGGACCTACCACTGGTAGATCTAATATGATAGTAAATGTAAAAGCTAATTTTCTTGATGATGTTTTTATTAGTTTAGTTAATGTGCTTGACAGCTGCGGAGTGACAAGGAAACAGCCAGGGGATGGTTGTGATTGTGTTGGTTCTGACACAGCATTAAATTACTTGAAAGAGGGAGATGGGTGGAAGGAGAGGGGAACAATGCTGGAGAAAGAGAAGTTTGCTTCTTTTTGTTTGGGATATGTTTGGCTCCTCAAGATCTTGAAGTTGTAAAGCTGGCCAAAGAAATGTGAGCACGTATTGCCCCTTGGTCTTCCCACTGAGAGTTGCCAGAGCCCTGGAGGTACTGACGAGTGTGTTTGGAAGCAGTCCTGTGTTCTGGACCTTCTACCCGTATTTCAGCAAAGTAATCTGTCTTGTTTTTTTCTCTTTTCAATTCCTCCCCAATTTTACTAATTCACTCTTCATAAAATCTGATTTCCACAGGGAATGTAGCTTTCAAAACAACACGAGATTGTAAAACTGAGGCAAGAGTACTTCTCTGATTTTGTTTGTACTGCATTGCTCGAGGAGAAGTTAATTTGATTTTTCTGTGATTCTCACAGACTGACAGTAGAAGATAGACAAATATTTGATACTTTCATTATTTTCTATTACTGTCTCATTCTGTACATCCAAGCAATTTGAGCATGATGATTGAAGATGATCTAAAACTGAGATCTCTGATGATGGTAATAGACTCTGTTAGATTTTCCATGCATCAACTTTTTTCTTCCTGTAATCCAAAGCAGGCATGTGTTCACAGATCTCTTTGGAATGTTCCATCTATTATATTTCATGAGATGTTTTTCCACAAGCATCAATAGGTATGGATTGCATGTTCTGAGGCAGAGCACTCTGCCCTTGTGTGCTGTGTGATCATGGGTTGGTTCTCTCAGGCTATAAATTACATCAGAGCTGCAGCTTCCTGCCCTTTTCATCAGGCTCTGGAGCACACAGCTAACAAGCTCTGTATTTTTATCAGCAGCAAAATTTACATTTGAAGTTCTTACAGGCAAATTTTATATTCATCACTGGAAAAATGCACTCTTGGGAAAGCACAGGGCTAACGTGAGTTTGCAGGGTTCAGTTTGAGCATGTGTAAGGGATGTGTTGGCTGAAACAGGGACATATATTTTCCATTTGTTACCAGCTCTGTAGGCTTTGTATCTTGGTTGGAATTTATTCAGTTGCTTAGGAAAAATGTTAGGAGCAAAGCAAATATGTCCACATCCCATGGGCAGAGTTATGTTCCTCTCACATTCCTGTGCTGATGGATGCTTTGGTGCTAAGTGTTAAAAATCATTGCTGCTCAGGCAAGAATTTCACCAGCAACTTCAGTGAAATCATATGTATTAATGTATGGAATGAAAATGGCTTTAGGGACAGGGTGCAGTTAATCCTCTGACATATTTTTACTTATGTTGGATGACTTTATTTCTCAACTGAATTAAGAAATCACATCTTATACTTAAGGATAAAAATCTGTTTTAATTAGTCTGAAATATGTAGAATGCAAAGATGGCTTCTTCCCTGCATCTGGAGGATAGTCTTTTGTATTTTTCACACCCTAAAGGTCTTCTGCATTTTGCCATTGCAGCATTTATACTGAAGATGTAGAAATCCTTGTGATACCAAATAATTATACTCATATAATCCTTTTACAGGGGTTGTTTCCACAAGGGTGTGGATAATGATAAATTTGTTGGCAGGATCTGAGTTCTCTGCAATACAGGAAAGACCTTCAAAAGTAGAACTGAATACTTACTCTCACAGACAAAAATGCTTGTGATTCCTGAAATAAAACAGAGGTAATTCCCTGTGCTTGTGCAGAGCAGAACCAACTCAGCATGAGGTTCATTAGTCATAATTAACAGCTGGTAAGAGGGGAGGAGATTCCATGAACAGGAGTCATTCCAGGACTGGTATTCTCTGCTGGGAAAGCTCCTCCAGAGTGCAATAGCCTTGGTGTTGTCTCTGCAATACTGTGAAATAGTTGCTAAATTGCAGCCTGTAGAGAAACATGTTGCCTTTTTCTTATTTAAGGCTAAATTGTCAAAATTCTGGTTTGTTTTTTTTTTTTCAGAAAAGAAAAAGCATTTTAAAATTCTTTGACCAAAGGGAAGTGGTTCAAAGGCTTGTTCTGCAGAGCGTGTGGTGTCAGCTGTAATGCTGGGAGGGGATAAGGTGGTGGTGTCATGTCCATCCCAGTCTGGAAACATTCCTTGCATGGCAAGAGTGTTCCAGAAAAGTGGTGCAATTCACTTAAACCTTCAAAGGCTTTTAGACCTTTGTCTGATGGAAGGCTGTGTGCTCAGTACAGCCTGTTTTCAGCTGGCTAGAGCAATGCACAGAAATATTTCAAGGCAGGCCTCCTAAAGTCCATGGCAGTAACTTTGGTTAACCCAAAGCCATGAGTCCTAGGATTACAGTCTATTTTACCACGAGGTGGGAGGCACAGAGCTCTGAATGTGTTTTTCCAGGCTTTTCCAGAGCAAAAGCTGGTCAGGATGGAGATGACAGAAGGGAAAAGCCCCTCTTTGAGGGGCTGAGGATATTTCCACAATCCTTATCTTCTAGATCTTCAGAAATGCTTTCATAAAACCTTGTTGAGTTTGAAGAATGGACTAATCATGTTAAGAATTACTCTCAGCCTCCTCCACACATAGTTTCTTTGAGGCTGCTTGACTGTGGAAAATCTTTGACTGATCTTTTAATTAAAAGCTTTTTCTTTTTTTTTTTTTTTTTTTTTAAGCAAAGAGTTAAAGCTCTTCCTGCTTTGAAGTGGGCAATGTTTTATAGATAAATATCTCATTATGTTATGAGCTTTCTCCTCTCCCCTTCTGTCTCACTTCTTTTCCTGATGTGTCTCATCCTGTGTTGATAGTTCTGGTGATTTTAGCCCAGCTCCCAGTATTGGCTGTTCCAGCTCCCTTAGCTCTGTGCTGGGCTGAGCTAAAGCTCTGGATGAGCTCTGGAGACTAAATTGGAGTCCTTTCCCCACCCCCTCACAGAAGCAGGCTGGAAATGACAATAAAACTGGGTTTATTATGTGGCCATCACATTTCAGTAAACAAAAGGCAGTTGTAACACCAGTGCAATGCAAACTGGTTATTAAGCATTAAGCAAACAATTTTAAAAAATAAGCTTCTAGCTTTTAAGTTCTGCCCTTTTAGGGAAGGAAGAGGAAGCTCCTTTCATGTTTCCATTTGTGATCCCTCTCCCTCCCCGTCTTTCTGGATTAGCAGGGTTTGGGAATTCATGAGGAAAGAAGTTGTTTTGACCGAGTGTGGGGCAGCATTCCTGAACTGAAGGGTTGGGATCATGGATTCCTGACCCAGAGCACTCCACAGCACTGCTTGTTAGAGGCATTTTTGGCTTCTTTTCCTCTGTGATGGCTCTGCTCCCTCAGTGGCAAGGACAAGGAATTAGAGCAGGATCCACCTTTACAAAGAAAGCAGAGGCTGGTAAAGCCCCGTGCAGGTATCTCTGTCAGTTCCATGGTTCAGTCCATAGCATGGCCTCCTGAACAGTCAGACAGGCTGAATAAATTACCCTGCTAATTGTGAAAATGTCAGGTATTAAGCATTTCCCCTCCTAGAATGTTTGGTTATCCTTTGTGCTTGTGAAGAGAGATCAGATAGATTTTGATGCTTAGAGGAGTGATCCACAGCCCCTGACTTGTCTGGAAGGAGCAGGGTTCTCACTGTTCCTTCCAACTGGATTCTTGGACGAGGAGATTTTAGGAAAGTCCTTCATGAATTTGAGCCAGAGATCACATTCAGTTGTGACAACCACTGTGCATGGAGGAGCACATCTACTGACAGCCACTGTAAAGTGAGTTGGTATGGGCAGATTTAGGGTTGGTTAGTTTTGTTTGCTTTTTAATTTCCTGTACTACTCCAAACACTCAGCACTGGTATTTTATCCATTATAATTGTATTTTCCAGAAATGGAAGTACAGCTGTTTTATCACCACTGTTAACCCAGCAATGGCTGAGTGAAGGACTTCTGGGCTAGATTAGCTGGGAAGCTGCTTTCTGAGCTGAGGAGAATTATCTCCTTGTCTGCAAGCTAGAATCAAGGAAAACTCTGGGATTCTTAGTGCAGCTAGTGGTCATTTATCTCAGGAATATTCCTAGTAGAGCCATAGGAGTTGATGGATTATTTCTTTGCTTTATCTTGAAGCAAATCCCTGCTTTTTCTGAGCAGCACATTCTGGGGGATGTGTTATTGAGTCCAAGCATGTTCCCCGCAGCAGTTGCTAAAAACCTTCTGGAAAGCAGAAGCCTCAGATCTAACAGGTAGGGAAACAAAGGAAACTCCAGACTTACCAACCAGATCAAACAAAAAATCCCTCATTTCAGTGAAACAGCAGTGATTTTGTCCCTCTTCACAGAAAAATTCATATTTATGGATTTTTTTTTTAGAGTTGTCTAAAAAACTACCAGAATAGAGGTTGGCTTAAAATTGTTTTAGCTGTAGGTATGAGATGATTATACCTGATCCTATCTTGTTTTTACAGGTGCATAGGCAGAAAATGTTCCAGAACAAACAAAATCAGGAAGTGTCATAGTACACAGAAATCCCAGTAATTTTGATGTGCTTATGTCACAAGTGTATAAAGTCAAACCCCCCTTAAGGAATATAAAAATTATGTATTTTTTTTAAATAATGAGCTGTGATGGTTACAAATGCACATAAAAAGCCGGGGTACTTCATTTTAAAAAGGGAGAATTCTCTATTTCTGTAACTTTCACCAGATTAATTTTGAGATAATGCTACACATTGAAAGTTTTAGTCATTCTTTTGTGGGGGCTAGACAAGGGGTATAACTTGGAGGTGACTAAAGTTTTTGGCAAGCCCAGTGGTATTAACAGTTCCAAAAAAAGTAGTGTTGAGTTTACCATAGGGATATTCCAGCAAGTGTAGGATATAGAGTTTCCCTGAACATTTGCTTTGGATGGCTCAGTGTTTGTTATGCCAGGTTGCTGGGTACTCCAGAAATCCAAAGCAGCTAGATTCCACCCCACTTGTGACCTGCGCCAGTGCTGGTAATTCCATGGGGTTTGTGCCCCTCTTTTTGGGGCACCTCGTGATTTTCTTTGTGCCAGAGCCTTGTGGAGCAGTGGAGCTCCTTGACTCTTAGATTAGAAAGAGAAGTTTGTGTTTGTGGGAGCAAAGAGTGGGCGTGCACAGAGCAGTTCTTGTCTCTCAGCTCAGCCAGTTCACTTTCCTGATGGATCTTTGCTCCTGAGATTTGGGAGCAAAAGTGGCCTCTTACAGTAGAGCCTGCACTGCTTTTGTACTTCTGTACTTTTGTACTTTTACTCAAAGCAGGGATATCCAAGCTTGAGTTTCCATTTTCATTTTAAAAACTTTCAGGAAATCGAAGTAAACAACATCAAAAATGTTTAGAGGGACTCTTTTGTTGGACACTGGCAAGTCTCTCAGGGTAAAGAGATTTTAACTACTTTTCCTGTTATTCAGAGAGGAATTGTCTGTGAACAGGCCCATAAAGAGCAGAAAAAGTCAGCTGAAATTCACAATGAGACTTTGTGAGCAGGGTTTTGATCAGATCTCCTCTCATTTACCTTCTGAATGCGACCTTGTTTCCACTGTAATAGAATTGAGCTGTGACAAAGTGAACTTGAAATTCAGTTCTTGTGGCTGTGCTGTGCTTGGAACCACCAGATACTGAGTAGAGTTGCTCTTTTTCTATTTTAATTTTAACACTTTTCTGGAAGAATTAAATATGACTTTAACTGCAAGGAGAAAACAACAGAGCTATTCATCAGGTGAACCCAACAAGCTGAAATTAAAATGTGTGTGATCATTCCTTAATGGTGCAGCAGACATTTTTTTCTTTTAAAACCACTATAAAACTTACTGAGGCCTTTTCTGGATTCTTAGTACTTGTTTGGATGCTATAATTTGAACTAAATGATGATGCTTCAACTATAAGGTCGTCTCTACTATTGGGTTACATTTCTGCCATGGGAGAGTCCCTGCTGGTGGCCACCCTTGAAAAGAATGTCCTACCAATAGTTCATCTGCAGATTTAAACCACTGGCAAGTAGCTGTGTCATGACTTTGTCTTTAGGTTACCAAAAATGCCTGTTCTTGGGTGCTTTTTGCACTCCACATCTCTAGACTAGTATTTATAACTAAAAAAACCAGCCAGCCTTTACCAAGTGTTCAGCTCAAATGTTAGGGGTCTCTAGTCTTAAATTAGGAATTACTCAGATCAAGATGCTTATGGCTGCTTTTTCTTTCCTAGTGTAGCTTTTTCAGTACAGACATCCTTAGTACTTTGGTTCCTTAGTACTTTATAATTTCTATTTCTCTTTGGTCTTACTCTTATCCTCCATCTCAAATGGGTTGCTTTCCTACACTCTCCACGATCATTACATAGATCAAAATCTTTACATTAAGCCTTTTAGCTCTTTCCTCCTGTTGCATGCTGTGCCTGTTCCACAGACAATGCAGTCAGGGAGGCCAGACAGTCCAGCAGGCCATTAAATGATTCAGAAAAAAAGCTAATGTTTTAATTACTCCTAGTCTGCGTTTGCTAAGTGAGTAAAAGGCCTTATTGGAGCAGAAGCTTCTATATATAATTAGTGCTGGATTATCAAAACCACATTTGTTCTTCTGGAGCCATCTCCTTGTCTTTTGGTAAAGCTAGGTGGAGTACAAGTGAACCTTCCCAAGGAGCTGCTGACCTGTGAAGGTGTTGGCTCTGTGACTAACACTCTGCAAACAGACTGATTAATTCCGAAGAACCACGACTGGCCAAGCCTTGCTTTGCTTTGTTTGCTGCTGCACAAAGACCAGGTAGCAGAGAGCACTGTCTTTCTGTAGGACTACGCTGAAAGAGATGGAAAATGGTGTGCTCCTCTGAGTTTTTGAGGATTATTCAAAGGAGTATCCAGTGCTGCTGTCTTGGAAGAATGGAACTCGTTCAGCTCATTCCCTTTGTGTACCAAGCAGATCGAGCTGTGATAACTTTGCACTGTACAATAGTGTCATTCTTTATCCTGACTTTTGCCTAAGCTGGTGGTGGAGCAGAAATTTCAGACATTTCACTCTCAAATATGAAGTTCCAAAGTGCTCAAGCAGTTTTGAAGATATCAGTAGGTGCTGGGTGGTGTCTCTTGCCACCTGCATCTCTTTGAAAATCCAGCCTTTTGCATCCAGTCCCACTCACATTTCAGCTCCCAAGAAGCTCTCAGGACTGATTCAAATCTTCCTCATGGCTTGATTTACTTGAGTGCATCCCTTCAGTATTTGTTACCAAGCTGTCCTGCCATTCCCAGAGGTTTAGGGATAGGGGGATTGAGCAGTGTGGCAGAATGTGCAGGGATTTTGTCTCTGTAGGTGTTGTATGAAGTAGCCTGGCAGTGCAGGTAAGGGCTGCTGTTCTATCTGCCCTGCTTCTCAATGTTTGCTTTTCCTCATGCCACCGTGAAATGTGTCAGTGTGTTTCCTGTAAGTTAGGATATCAGAAGATCTCTGTTAAGCAGGGAAGTTGTTTTTTTAACTGTTTCATTTGCTTTAAACAAAGAGGAGGGGAAAGGCAGGAGAAAATAGGGCATTTCAATAAAACAGATGTGTACTGAAACCTTTCAATGAAAAAGTACTTTAAAGGAGTCAAGTGTACAGCAATCCTTCCTCTGTGCTGTACAGTCTCCATTTCCCAAAGGACATCCCTCCCTCACTGACTCTTAATCAGTCTCAGTATCAATCTCAGGATCAATGCTGGGACAGGGTGAAAGGGATCTGCCAAGTCCCCTGGGCTTTCACTTCAGCTTTGAGGTCTTAGTGGCTTATCTGCTTTTGAAAAATGGATTTTAAACACCAAGTTAATTAGGTTCTTGAAAACTTTCCTCTGAGTTGACAAAAGAAGTCAGAAAACACATCCAGGCTCCCTGTAACATGTGCTGGTTTATCACAGTGAGTCAACAGAGAGTGTGGTTGGTGACTCCCAGCTAATGCCATCTTTTGTGACTCGGCAGTGACTAAATTCACAGCGATGATGTCATGAATCCCATATTAATCCATTGTGTTAAATCTTTCATTGTGTAGCTGGAAATCTGCTAAAGGGTGGTAGAGTACTGGAGGAATTCTGAATGTAGCACAAAAAAGCTGCTCTTACCTGCCTTCTAGCATTGGTTTGTAAATCTGTGGAGGAAGTCTGACTGTTCAGTTCAATGTCTTGAACTTGGCACTTCAGGTGTCTTCAGACATCCCAGTTGCTCTGTTTGCCTCTGGAGCAAGGGACAAGTCTCCTGTAGGTGCTGCCAAATCTTAGAGTGCAGTGAAGGTATTTTCAATATACCTAAAGGTCACCTGAAATGGCACTAGACAGCTGTGTTTTGGTGTCCTAGACCAGTGTCATAAACCAGGTGAAATTAAGATACTCATGTGAGCCAGGTTTGTGTTACTGAGAAACTGAAAGTGGTGCCAGGAGCTTTCCCAGGCAAGGCTGAGCACAGGGTACCTGCCTGCCTTGCCTGGCTGTCACCGAGTGCTCCTGGGGCTGCTCTGGATCCTCAGCACATCCTGGCAAAGCCTGAGGAAGTGCTCTGGAGTCCAGGATCTGCTGAAGTCACAGCCAGAGGATGAGCTGAAAGCCAGAATTTATAAGAAGGACATACTTCAGCTAAACCACAAGTGCTAGAGCACAGTGAAATTGTGTGGGGTAGTTTAATAATTCTTTTTATTTGCTGTACAAGTGTGGGCTGTTAATATTCCCTTTACTTAGCCATGGTGCTAAGTGCTTCCAGCCCATTTGATTTATACTGACCTTTCCCTCAAGGAACCCTCAAGAACATCTCTGAGTTTTCTGTCTGAGGCTCAGGAGTTCTGTTCAGATGGGAAATTTTATTGAAACATCCTGGCATGTGAGGACAGAATTCCAGAATGACAGAACCACCTCTGTCTTCTGCTTCCAGGGAGGCTTTGAGTAGTTAGTCCTTAATTTTTTTTGGTAATCTCTTGTTGCACTGTCCTTTCTGAGGAGGATTTAGGGATGACAGACACGGGACAGCGAAATTGCTGATCTGTTGCAAAAGCAGGAGCTGGAATGAGAGGGCTTTAACATCCCTCGTGAGAGGACAAACTTGTCTGCAGGCAACAGTTTGCCTTTCTGAAATGTATGACTGGAACATTGCAGCGTGCTATGAATAGCTTTCTTTTAGTTCTTGTTAGTTATCCTGCCCTTGCAATTCAAATAAGGTATCCATTGTTTAAAAACATCACACCAAAGCTGCATCTGTCTCCGTGCTTTAGTCTCACATGGCTGAGATGCTTTGTGGGATGACTTGGTGATCAGTGCTTAAATTACATCCATGGTGCAGGAGGCTTGGTACCTGCTGAAACTATGGAACAGTGAATTACTGACGTGGAATTTTGAATACCTTGAAGGAAACAATGTGGTTTTATCGTTGTTTGTTTAAGAGATGACAGGATTAAAATTGAGGAATAAGGTACTAAATGGAACATTCCCTGTTAAAACCACTGTGGAACAGCAGAAGGCCATGGCATTAACCTTTGGGATATTAATATGTTGATGGAGGGAAGGATTAAGAAAAGGGCAGGTTGTGGGACACAAATGGGACAAAGGCCAGAGGCAAATAATTTTGTATTGACTCCAGTTTTAAAAAATAGATTCAAGGCAGAAATTAGAACATTTTCAAAGATGTTTATGTAGTCAAATGTTGTCACGTCCCAAGTGAGATTTTTCCTCTGCTCTGGGACTGGGGAAAGCAGGTGTTTGAACTGTTAGTATAATTAAGGGTCAAGTAAAATAAATGTAAATTCAAGGCTGGTGCTTTACTACAGTGATGTGTGTTATCTCAGAGCCCATGGAATGTGAAGGCAGGTAAATGTATTGAATCTTCATTCCATAAAATGTTTGCCTCCTACATCCCCTTACCCTGCTACCAGTGTAATTACATTGGCTGTGCTGCCTGGATGTTACTTCTGAGCAACAATCCTGTGTGCTTCACCTTGGAGGATTGGGAAATGTTTTTCTCCATGCCATAGTCCATTTTCTCCTGGTTATGGATGTCCCTATGGAAGGTGCTGAGAGCTCAGATCAGAAATGGATCATGATGTGGAAAAACTGAGGAGTAAGCCTGATGCTTCTGCGAGAAACATTAGTTGTGTTGAAAATGGGATTAAAGTGTCAGAAGATCATCTCAAGGGGTCAACTTTTATCTCATTAAAGTGATACTTTGGCTTTTGACACCAGTGGGAAGTCAGGGAGTGCTCCCTGGCAGCAAGTGATGCATGGAAAGCTGCACAGCAGGGTACAAGCCCTGGTCCTAATCCTGATTTAGTGTGACCTTGGGTGAGGTGTTTCATTTCTCTCTGCTTCCCTGTGCTGTAGCTTAAACTTAATTATGTGTTTCAGAGGATTTGAGTTAAATAGCTGTTAATTGTAAAGCACTTGGAGAATTATCAAGTTCTATCAATTTGTATGGTTTAATGCCTCACGCCTGGAAAGTACAGCTGAAAATGGAGAAGTTCTTACTGGGCACCCAGGTGAGGAACACAGTGTGAGGTGACCTCCACTGAGATTCAGAACTGATTGTTTTTCTCTCCCCTGCTCAAAACCAGCAGCACTGGCCAGGCAGTGAAGTTCTGTGTGATTCCAGCCACTGAAAGCAGCAGCATAAATCAGGGCTGTGTTGGATGCAGCAGCCTGGGAGGCACGTGTCTGTCTGGAGTCTCCCACAGCCCATCACCAGGCTGGGGGCTGGTTAATCAGGTCACCAGGGGGACTTGCACAGCCCTCAGTGCCTGTGGAGCCTGGGGCTGTGGCTTGGCAGGCATTGGCAACCACTGCCCTGCTCAATTCCAAGGTCGCTCACAGCGGGCTTGCCCGTAAAATGGACTTTAAAGTAGTGTTTATACCTGATTTGGTGTTTTGTGATCAACATATGCGCTTAGAACTTTTTTTTGGGCTCCTTGTGACTTTTTAGTATCGTGTGCTGCCTGTGGGGAGTGGAATGAGGAAAATATGTAAGTCTTTCTACGTTGTGAAAAAACCAAGTTGGTTAATGGTTATTGATGGATAGCAAATGCCTTGTGATTTATGACAGAACAAGTCAGCAGAGCGTGGAGTCTTGCAAAACACAGGAGGCACGTTGAGTAAGCTCAAAGCCTGCACAGGTTGGCAAGCTAGTGGAGTACAGATAATCCCAGTTAAATATCATTAATTGTTCTCCTTATGTATATGTCTTCCATTGCTCAGGATCATGTTGCAGTTGTCATCTGGTGGTGATTAGAAACACACTGGCATCACTGCAAGTGCAGCAGATCTCCTAGGGAAAGGTGGTTTCCTTCGTGCCAAGCAATTTGTACTAATGTGTAATTACCTCATTATTTATTGCAATGTACAGAATACCACCCACTATTTATAGACTACTGCTTAGTCATGTACTGACCAGTTGACAGTCATGTTATTGAACCGGTTTGGGCATTTAAAAAGTTTTTCAGAGCACTTGCTTTTGTTATAAAATTTTGTCTGAAATGTAGAAAACCCTTTCAGATTGAATAAAAGCCCAGGACATCCAGAGGGCTTTAAATCACCCCTTAGGCTCCATTCAAGAACATCTCTGATCATTTGTGATGTGGCTTTTACATCTTAAAACTGTAGTATAGTTGCAGCTTGTGTGAAAACTGCTTCTGTATGCTGGACACTCATCCTTCTCAATGGTCAGGATGCATTCAAGTGCTTTTCCACCTGGGGTTCACCTGGGCCTCTCTCTGAGCAGGGAGGGGCTGTGCTGAGCTGGGATTTCTCTGCTAGAAGTCACATCACATCACGGTCCTTTCAGTTTTTCTCCTGTCCTTCATCTCCTGGTGTTGGCTGCATGGACATCACGAGCTTTGCTCGTGTGCTGAGTCATTCCAGGTTGGTTTTACCAGTGCCAGGTCCTGGTGGTTGGGTTGGGAGTGGGATGATCCATGAGCCAGGGCCTGGGCTCAGACAAGGAGAATTCCCACCTCCGCTTTCGTGGTCTTTCCACCGGGGATCCCGGAGCTGTGCTGTCCCCTCCAGCTGTAGGTGACTGAATGAAGCTGTGTGGGCCTGGCTGTCCCTGTATCTCTTCCCAAAAACACTGGAGCCTTTGTCTCTGGCCTCACCGTGCCCCTACCATGACAGAGGCTCTCTGTGCTCTCCTGCCAGCGCTGCGCCGGCTTCAGGGGGCTTTTCTTCAGCTGCTCTTTGTCTCGGGGTGTTTATTGTGCTGCTGCAGAGTGTGTGTGTTTGGGGGGCAGAGGAGGGGCTCCTGTTTGTGTGGGCTTTATAAACCCAGTGCATTCTTCAAAAGAGATGCTGAGCAAACGGGGTGGTGGTAATGTTAACCCTTCTGTGCCCTGCTCTGCTGTGGCAAGGAGAAGGCTGTAGGAGGGTGGTGAGGCTGCTGTGTAAGGCAGGGAGCCTGCCCCCCTTTGCTCTTAACCCTGTTTGATTTTCTGTGGATGCTGCACATGTGTGTCAGCAAAGAGCCTCCCGAATGTGGGGAGATGGAATTCGTTCCAGGATTTCCCCCCAGAGTCCTTCTGGAAGTTGTTTTTATTGCAAACACTGGCTCACTAGCCCTTTCTGTTTGCATAACTCGCTCTTGCATCCTGTTTATGTGGCTACATTGGACAACATCTCCTCATTGTGCCCTATCCCCACACTTTATGGTCCTGTACTTTTGGGTTTTTCCTTTTGAATAAGGTCCTGGATTTTCAGGAGGATTTTCTTAAGTTCGCTGTGTTTTCAGTTACAGTGCCATGTCATACCTGCCCTTTGAACCAGCTTCTTTTCTTTAGCAGCTTGTTACAACTCCCATGGTTCAGATGGCTCTTATTGTTTCTTCAGTGCCTGGGGTCCTGTATTTCAAGAGAGCTTTGAAAGATGAAAATCAACAACTCATAAACTTCATTTCCCTTGTAGTCACATAATGCTGTGCATTGTTGGTTGGTGGGGAAAAAACCCATCCAACAACTGAACAGAACAGCATCAACTCTCTAAGCTCCTTTTGCTCTTCTTCCATAAGAGGATGGGAATTTAGAACATGGAAAATCTCTCCTCCATCTCCGCAAGAAGCTGCGGCAGCACAATTGTCTTAGTGTTGGAAGTGCCAGAAGAGTTTTATATTTCACTGAATCTGTGCTCAGCATAAATGTTTCAGTCCTTCTTTTGTGATGATCTGTTTAAATAGAGTATAATGCAAATAGTTTTGTGTGATAAAAATACATTTTTATCTTAAGTTACTGAACAGTTCCTCAGAAATTATTAAGATTATATACAGCATTTTACAAAGTAATGTGAAGAACTTTTATGTTCAAATAATTAATATCCTTATATCTTTACATCAATATAATTAATAGGGGGTTGTATTGCAGCATTTACATATTATATTACCACACTGGGAAAAAGTTTACCAGGCTGTGTTGCTTTGCAGGGGATGGGAAAGGAAGAAATGCAGAATAATCCAAGCCTGTGAAACATGAATCCACACAGTCAGTCATGACTAAACCTATTCAAACACTCAGGTGGTTTTTTTTTTTCCCCAGGACTGCTCTAGGCTCCAGCATTGTTGTTGTGAAACTTGTTTTCTTCATGCACTAACTCAGGTTTGCTTCATCCCCTGTTCCTCAAGGAGCAGTTTCGGCTGCGAAGCGCACGGGGATCCCAGCGCCCCGGGAGTTGTCCTCATCCGTGTCCAGGGAGAGAGCTGTGCTGCGTGGCCAGGCCAACACCAGGAAAACACAGCCCAGCCCCACCTCTTCTGGTGCACCAACTCCTACCAAACATGTGCGTCCCACCAGCAAGTCCAAGCAAGAGAGTGAAACTGGTGACAAGGCTGTTCTGGAATCTCAGGTTAAAGAGCTCCTGGCAGAAGCAAAGACGAAAGATTCGGAAATTACCAAACTTCGTTGTGAGTTGAAGAAATGCAAAGAGAAAGGGTCACTCAACGCTGAAGGAGTGGGGGCTTCCAACCAAAATTTAGAAACAGTATCACCTGTTGACATAGATCCATTGATAAGAACCCTTCAGGAGAAAAACAGGACTTTCCAAAAAGAGCTTGCTAGCCTGGGAGAAGAAAACCGTGCTTTGAAAGAGAAATTGCTTTATCTGGAGAACTCCCCTCTCTCAGACACAACCACAAGCAGTGGAGGCGATAGCAGCCTCCCAACCCCGACCACCCAAGAGTCGAGTTTTGGAAGCCCATCCAAGAGCGTGTCGAGGGGTGAGGCAGAGGAGCACAGGCAGCACGTGAACGGGGCTGCCCTGCGCAACTCCGGCTCCTCCAGCAGCGATGTCACCAAGGCCTCCCTGTCACCCGACGCGTCCGACTTCGAGCACATCGCAGATGTGCCTTCCAGGCCAGCATCTGCCAGCAGCAACCACTTCAAAGGCTCCAAGTGCTCCACTGCAGGAAGTTCTCCAAACAATATTAGCGACCTCTCTGTGGCATCTCTCACAGAGAGAATACAAAAGATGGAGGAGAATCACCACAGCACAGCAGAAGAGCTGCAGGCCACTTTGCAGGAGCTGTCGGATCAGCAGCAAATGGTGCAGGAGCTGACAACAGAAAATGAGAAGCTGGTGGAAGAGAAAGCTCTCCTGGAGACTTCCTTCCGTCAGCACAGAGATAGAGCCGAGCAGCTGAGCCAGGAAAATGAGAAGCTCATGACTCTCCTCCAAGAGCGATCCAAGAATGAAGCTCAAGAGGAGAAGGTCCTAGAACTGGAACAGAAATGTGCAGAAGTTCTTGAAAAAGCACAATTTGAAAGAGAGAAATTGCTCAACATTCAGCAACAGTTAACCAGCAGCCTGCGAAGCTTAGAAAGGGAGCATCAGGATGCCCAGCAGGTGATAAAAAGCCTGAGAGAAGAAAATGAGAAGCTGCTTAAACTTCTAGAAGTGGAACAGCAGAGCAACAGCACAGTGACAAAAAGTCTGGAGGACTGTAAAATTGCCTTGGAAGGTCTGAAAATTGAGAATGGCTCTCTCAAAACTCAGCTGGAGAATGAGAAACAAAAGGCTGCAGAAATGAACGTGATGGGCTGCACCTCTGACAACTCTGAGGTGCAGGAGATGCTCAAAGTAGCCCATGCAGAAAAGGCCCAGTTAGAAGCCTCTTGCACTGAGCTGAAACAAGAGCTGCTGAAGGCAAACAGTGAACTGAAGCACATTCAGGGGCTGCTGTCTAAGGTAAAACAGTAACAGCTCTAAAATAAAGTGGTTGTTTCTGTCCTTTCACAAATAGGTTGGTCTTTACATTGTTATTGAGCCACTGATAGTGAGTTTCCAGGATTTGAATTGTATGATTAGCTCTTAGTAGAAGCTGGGATTATATGATATTGTCTCAGTTTCTGCTGCTCTGCCCATATTTTCTGAGAAATAACTATTGGCATATCTGTATTTATAAATTCATCCCTATTTTTTCCTAATGCCTTCTGTAGAATTTACTCTTTCAGTAAATAGAATTGTGTCTGTCAGAATTGGAGCAAAGAGCAGATCAATAAAAAAGCACTTTGATGTGGTGTGAACAAATAGTGTAAATCACTTGCTAATCACATGAAGAGAAGGGCATAAATAGTTAGCTGTGAATATTAAATTCTGCATAATGAATCACAATTAATTAGCAGTGAAGTATAGGTGTCATTGGTCATGAGAACACAAGGACATGAATTAATGCTCAGGGAAGCTGATAGGGGCAGCAACAAGTCACAGCACAGTCAAGCTCCAGGTGAGATAATTTTCATAAAACAAATATTTTTACAAAAGAAAGAAATGCTCTGTTTTGGTATAGGTAAAGTAACATTAAAAAATATTTTTAGAGCAATTTACGTCATTAGTGAGTTCATAGTTTTGCTCCAAACAAGGTTAATTAAGCAAGTTAGTGTCCCTGTTTTGTGTGTGATCCTGGCTGTTCAGAGGAGCTGCAGCATGAGCCATCATTCAGCAAGTGTTAATAAAGCACAAGCAGTGATTATGTCCCAGTGCTGCAGAAGGAGTGAGAGTGTGCAGCCTTTCCTGTATGGGGAAGGGAGCATGAGAAGAATGATAAAATTGGCTGCAGAGGAAGAGAGCATTGCCAAAAAGCACCTCCATGGTTTGAGTGATTTAGAAAATCCAGATGTCCTTTCAGCTAAAAGAGGTGACCACAGCAAATGGAGTTAGTAGAGGAAGCTTTCCTCCACTTTTCCCAAGTGCTTTCTGGAGCTGCAGGTCATGAAGAATAAATGAAAAACTGCTGAGTGCTCAGACTCTGTACCAAACTTTTTATTGCTTGGTTTGGAAACCACAGATTTCCCTCTTTTTACTCTTCCCTTCCCTCGAATTAAGCTGTTTTGAATCATTGGCTATTTGTGACACCCAAACAAGACCACAGGCTTCTGTAAGGCTGCCCTGCAGTGAGGCTGTGCCAGTGCTGCTCACTGAATTGGCAGCCTGCACCTTTTCCATAACTTGTTCCTAGTCAGAGAGCTCCCCCAAACCTGGAAGCATTGATCAGTGGGCTGAGCCAACAAACTGAAGTGCAGCAGATTCCCCCTTCAGTAATTCCAGATGTCCCATATTCAGAAATACACTTATCTGCAGTAGCTGGCTCTGCTATGTGTGTTTTCACAGTCCATTGAAAATGCACGTGGTAAAAGCAGCAAATTGTTAATGTGGATGAACTGATCACCAGCCTGGCCCTAAGGCAGTGATACCACTTTCATGATGTTCTACAGAAATAGAAGTGGAGATTTCCGGGAATGTAATTCCTCTCCCTTCATTAACTGCAGAGATTGGTTTGG
Organism: Motacilla alba alba; assembly: GCF_015832195.1. NCBI lineage: Eukaryota > Metazoa > Chordata > Aves > Passeriformes > Motacillidae > Motacilla > Motacilla alba. The sequence goes on along the minus strand of NC_052034.1, from coordinate 3,620,305 downwards.
AATTGTGGTCATCATACAGAAAATTTCATTTCCTTTGCAGCATCTTGTATTATCTTTATTGCCAGGAAAGAAAACTGACATTCATCTCTCATCTCTGCTTCCTGAGACTCTCATTTTCATTGAAAACTGGGTGTACACAATGCTTAAATCCACAAGGTGCCCAGTAAAGTCTCTAATGAGTGAGATCTCCTAAGAAATAAGGACAAACTTGGAGCTTTTTTCTTCCTTCCCAGGCTGAGAATGAGTATGGTCAGCTGAAGGAGATGTGTGACCGACAGGCTGAGCAACTGAGCAGAACCAGCCAGAAGCTGCAGGAGAAGACATCAGAGAATGAAGCAGATATCAAAAACCTGAAGGAGACCATTTTTGAGTTGGAAGACCAGGTGGAACAACATCGTGCTATAAAACTCCACAATAACCAGCTCATCAGTGACCTGGAAAGTAGGTGGAGCTGGAAAAAAGGATTGAAGTGAGCTTATTTGGGGGGCTCAGTTAGGGCTGCCACAGGGAGGAGGAGTTTATTATATAATAATAATATATTTATTATATTCCAGTTTTGGATATTCCCTTCTGTTTGTGCATAGAAATACTATTTTAGCAGAGAGTGCTGTAGATGGCACATTAGAGACACTCTCCAAGCCTCATTCTTCAGTGAAGGAAGTATCACCCGTTCCAGAAATTGGGATTACTGGATTTCTATTAGAGAGTTTTTAAGGAGAGCACTGGGAAGAGCAGTGAAGCTGAAGTTGCTGAGGATGGGGAGCTGCCACCTGGTGGAACCAGTGGCTGTTCCTCACATCAGTGATCCCTCGGGATGTGTGTGCTGAGCAAGTGAATCCACGGGGGATTGTTTAAATTTCAGTCTGGTTTAATACCTGAAAATAATGACCTATTTTAGAGATGTTTGAGTACCAGATCTACTGTTGGTTCCATTCCTGATCATTGACAGTGTCTTAATTCAGTTTAGCCTATTGTAGTGGTGTTACCAGAAACAAAACCAAATCAGCTGCTCTGCCCTCCCGTTCTCACTTTCACTGTTGCCCTTATCTGTTTAATGAACTTTTCATGTTTTTTATCATTCATAGGTAAAGCAATGAAGCTGGAAGAACAAAAACAAGATACAGAGAGGCAGCTGAAAGCTCTGACTAAGCAGATGAAGGTAGGGTTTAAGCTCCAAGACAAAGCTAGGCTGAGCTTTTATTGCAATAGTGGCATTGTGTTTTCCTAGAACAAGAGCAGAAATTCTTTCTGCACCCCTTAAGTCTTCGTTCTCTTCACTTTGGACTTCTTGGCAAGACTGGAGTGGAAAGCTTAGCATGAGTTTCTTTGGCAATAATTTTGGTATATAAAGAGGCAAGTGCTCAGTTGGACCCCAGCACCGCCTTTAAAATTGTGGGGAAAATCCTGGTTGCTTGTGATCACTGGAGTAGAGATCAGTAACTAATGCTCAGCTCAAGTGGGTGCATTTTTACAGCAGTTTGGGGTTCTGATTGCTCTTTGCAGGAGGACACAGAGGAGTGGAGGCGTTTCCAGGCTGACCTGCAGACTGCAGTGGTTGTAGCCAATGACATCAAGTGTGAAGCTCAGCAGGAGCTCCGTGTGGTGAAGAGGAAGCTGCAGGAGGAGGAGGAGAAGAGTGCCAGACTGCAGAAGGAGCTGGATGAAGTGAAGGGCAGCAACAGGTTGGTTGTTTAGCACTTACCAGGCCAAGACTTGCTCTGTGTGCCTGCTAACACGCATGCAAACAGTGCTTTGTCAGTAACTATTTGCTGGCTTGGATGTTCCTCTCGTCTGTCTGTAACTCTTCTGGCAGGTTTTGTTGTCTCTGATTCTAAGATGTTTCTGTTCTTTTTGGTTTTGGCAGTCTAATTTTGTCAACTAAGCCATGGAAGTTTTAATCAGCAAATATTAAGTAGTAACAATTGCCAATATCCTCTGATAGCTTTGCTCTCAACATGGTGATGCCTTTATAACTCTGTGCAGCTGTATTAAACCATCTGGGGAAGGATTAGATGGGTACAGATACTCCAGAAGAGAACTTCTTAACCTGAGGGAAGTCAATGAAGAAAGACAAAATAACACAAGCAGTCATCTGTTCATCAGAAATATGTGTAAATTTTACTCCTCTAGATTTTGCCTTTACATCTCTCTTCTAGGAAATTCATGGCCATTGGCAGAGTGGCCACAGGAACAGGGTGAATCCTGTCATTTCTTTCAGGTGAAGTAACAGTCCAGCTCTACATTGCACTTATTTGCTCACTGTTTTCCATTCAGGAGTTTCCACAGCAGCTGTACGGTAGATGGGACTAAAAACATGGGAGAGGTTTTTTGTGGAGGTGTAGGGATCAGAATGCCTGGACTGAGCAAACAGAAAAACTTCTTTTCAGTAAAGAAAGGAATGTTTTTAGGCTCCAGTTTCATTAGCAGAGTCCCAAGTGGATGCAAAGAAAAGCTGTTACAGACCATGTACTCAGACAAAATGATTACCAGACAGTACTTAAGGTTCTGGGCTCTGTTTCCATTTCTAATTTGTTCTTAATGAAATTTCTCGTGTTGAAAGCAAGGTTCCTATATGAGGGTGGGGAATTATATTGTCATAGCTTCCCCTCTGTATTATTTTGGCTTTTAAGATATATTTGATAGTACTTCAAATGGATAGAAGATGACCTGCTAATTTGCAAACTGGAATATTTGTCTTTCATCTGTAAGGAACATGATCAGCTCTTTGGTATAAGAAGCCTGAGCTGCAAATACTCCTTTTTAAATTGGAACCCTAGAATCCATACAGCTGTAGTTCCAGGAGGAAGTGTTCAGACGTGTATTTAATGAAGTCAGTTTTGGCTTTTGTGTCTCCCTCTGTGTCACACACACATGGATGTGTCTGTCTCTGTGTCGTGTTGACTCTGTGTAGCTTGCTTTGAGTATTGCCTTGGTCGTGGAGCCAGATGTGCTGTCTGCAGTGGGCAATATTGGTTCTCTTTCAAAGGCAGGTAATGGAACCCAATTTTGCATCTGTCAGGATAATGAATTTGATTCTCAGAGTGTGCAAAATGTCTGTACTGAGTGGTATGGGGGACATAATGAAGCCTGTGGAAGTCCCTGTCTAAACAAACCAGTGATCAGCAGCTAAACACTGCGACCTTAAAGCTCTACTGACCTATGAAACAAATTCCTGAAGTTGCCAAAGCTCCTGCTGAGAGCCAGTTCTACACTTCCAGATATTTTTCCATTCCTGAGGTCTCTGTCTTCCCCAGCACCTTGGCTTCTTTCACCCAGGAAGTTCTGGGGGTATTCTCATCATCACTTTGTCAGCTTTCACAAATGCCCTGCTCAGAGGCAGCAGTGGATTCTGGTGCCTGTGGTGATTTTGATGTGTGCTCAGCACTGGTGGAAGCAGTTTGTAGCATGATACTTTACCAGAGCCTATAAAGTATTCCTCATGTTTGCTAATGCTGAGCAGCTGCACGCTCAGCTGAATGTCTGACAGTCCCTAGTGAAAGTTTCTTGTCTGATTTTTAAGCTCTTATTGGAAAATGTACCTTCCAAAGAGCTTGCTACTCAAAGGTTTTTGGCAAAATCTCAGCCATCTCTTGAGGGTCATTAGACTCCACCTCATAAATTCATCTTGAAGCCAATTTATCTCCTACAACATCCTGCCATTTTAATGTTTGCCTGTGGCTGCCTGAGTTCCTGCCTCCAAGTTTGATTTCACCGTTACGTTCTTCTAATCAGACAAAAAGTCATTTTTGGTTTAGGAACAGCCCAAGAACTTGCAGAAAAAATCCTGATGAGGTCATCAGAGTTCAACTGAATGAAGGTAAGAGCCTCCCAAGGGCATCTTTAACACAGATTAAATGTCTAATTCTATGACTGAGAATGTTGGGGGGGGAGGTTGGACAAGCATTGGCCAAATGGAATAGGAAAAAAGGAGTTAACTTGTCCCAAGTTAGTACTGGTGAAACTACAAATTGATTAACCCATGCTTCAGGCAGTCTTCTATGATATTTTACATCCTAATTAATGTTATTTCTCTGCAGTAAAATGCAGAAGCTTACAATCCACTGTTGTGTGGCTGTCTCCTCACAGGTAGTGGAAATGGAATTTAAATAATCTCCATCCTTAGAGGTTTTAGAGACCAGACAGGATAAGATCCTGAGTAAGAGTTTCAAAATCTTGCTTTGACTCTTTGGCTTCAAATTGTCAAAATTATTTTGGCACTAAAGCATTTTGTGCCTCAAACTAAGAACATGGAGGGAAGACAGTTGGGCCAGGAGTAGTACTTAGAGAAATTAAACCTGTAATTAAATGAGCGACTTCTTAGAATAGTAAAAAAATTAACCAGATCTTCAAACGGAAGCCTAAACTGAAGATTGTGATGCATCCCACTAATTTGCTTCTGTTTTTCCTCCTAAAGTCTCCAATGCCACAGCATGGCAGTGTCACATGCTTTTCTCCTGGAAATGAGCTTGTACTCTGTGTATTAAACCCTGCTGTCAGTCTGTATGTGCTGATGTGCTGCTCATTTGTGCCTGTGTTCGCAGCTGTTCTGTCTCACAGGGGTTTGAGAGTTCACTCTGCTCTCACAGCAAGCAAAGGAGGATGGCATAGCAGGGCTCTCAAAGCAGTGTTTGTTCCTCAGAGTTGTTTGGTGTGGGGGTTTGGGTTTGTTAGCGAGTTCCTGGTGGGTTTTTTTGCCTTGGATGAGGTTATTCCATCCCCTCTAGTGCAACTCTGGCTGAGGTAGAGCAGCTCAGCTGCTCTGTACCCCTTTGGAATGAATAGTCTGAAATGAGCAGAGGAGAGGAAGGCCAGGAACACCACCATCCCTGTCCCACATTGATTCCCTGGCTGGAAATAAGTAATTTCTTCCTTTCTGAGCAACATAGACTTATTCTGAGTTTTGTACTGTTGTTGCTCATCACATCTCAAAGCCAAATTAGTGGAGTGTTAAGGTGCTCCTTTACCTGTCCCAGCAACACCACTGGTCTTTCCCTGGCTCCCCCTAATTTAGAGATGATGGGATGCTGTGAAATAGAGAGCTGTACCTCGGGGTGGGCGTGGTGTGGCTTTCCATGACCTCCCCAACTGCTGTGTGTGTCTCCACAGGTGCCTGATCTCTGCCAGCTAACACAGCCCTGAAAGGAGGCACAGCCAGGCCTGGGAGACACTGCAGGACTTGCCTTCAACTCCCAGCTGAAAAAGGGAAGTTTCAATACAAGAAAGCACCTCTGGTTTTTTAATTACCCTGCAAAATTCAAGTGTATTGCAAAGTGTGAATGCTCAGGTCCACCTCTTCCCTATGGGCAAGAGCCTCTCTCTTTGTTTCAGAAGGCTTCTCTCTTCAGAAGACACCAGGAGGCAGAAGAAGTTCTGAATTCCTCTAAAGCCAGCTAAGCCATAAGAAGTAATCAGAGAGATCTGGGGATCTGAAATAACAGAGAGCTTTTTTTTTTGGAGGGATGGGGCTATTTTCTTCAAAACAGGCATTCAAACATGCCATTTTAACCTTAAGCAAAAATTAAACTAGTGTGTATGTCTGATTTGTAAAATTTAATGGCATATACATAAATTCTCTGTGTAATATCATATTCTATGATCTATCTCTGTGTGTCTAAATACGTGCAAGAGAGCAGATGGTTTGTACAGACACAGAGACTTGGGGATAGGTCACTGAAATCCAGCAGCAAAACCGAGTGGAAACACGGATTTACTCACCCATTCTCAGCTGCTCTGCTGGTTCGAGTTCCACTCCTGCACTGACAAGGCACTCGCCACTGGGTGGCACGGCCACCACGGTGCTGCTGGGAAGGGACAACCACGGAGCGTGTCCTGCTGTGACCTTCCTGGGGAAAGTTCCCTGCGAGGTTTGTCCTCCTGTAAGAACTGCAGATGGAGAGAGCAGAAGGAAAAGAAACGAACATATCAAGCCCCTCGTAAACACCCTCTCAGAAAGGAGTTGTTCTCATGCCTTTAACTCAGGTGAAGTATATGATGATCAGGGAGAACTTGGAGTTCAGCTCTGCAGCTGGAGACACCTGGAGAGAGCTTCCATGGATGCTGAGGAAAAACTCAGAGATCACCATCTCTACCAGGAGATTCTCACTATTTGTTCCAGGACTGGAATTCTGTGTTTTGGCTGTGGGATTTCTGTCCTTTTCTTCTGGATGTGAAGACCTAGCAAGGGCCTGGTGTTGGGAGCAGGCTGAGCTAGTGGAGAATTCCACAGGATGTCCTGGCTTTGGCATGGCCTCCACCTTCGTGCCGTGCTACTGGAGTGTTTGCCTATATGCCCACTTGTGTTGCCTTTCTCTGCTGTGCTGGCAGCTGTTGAATGTTGGTTTTTATGTTTAAGAAATATACATTGAAGTGCCAAATAAATGTTTAAGTGTTTGGAATTGTCTGCTGCCTGCCTTTGGCCTCTCTTCTATTCTGTGCAGCAGTAGCTGTGTGTCTCTTCTTTGTGTGCCATGGAGTTCAGGAGGAGTCACAATGACAGGAACTGTGTCAAAGATGAGATTGGGGGTCATTATTTCTGAAAATATGGTCCTGTGGTCTTAGGCCTCCTGTAACAGTCATCAGCAGAGTTTAGAAATTTTACAAACACGAGAAGGCTGAGTTTGCCAAAAATCTGTACATTAAGCCCAGAAAGACTTGCACCTTGTTGTCAGTCATTTGTCCACATATTTCAAACCTAGAAAACAAGGAGACTCACTCTTGCTGTTAGAGAAAAGCTCTCTGCATCTGTTTCTCTCACCAGTGAATGAATGAAACTCAGCAGTGGTTTTGTGAGAGGGACTGCGTGTTTTAATTCCTTTGTGGCTCCAGTGCTCTGCTTCCTCCTGGAGCTGCTCCACTTCAGCCAGCTGCACGTGCAGCATTTATCTGTGTGACCCATTCATTCTTGTTTCCAGGAAAGCATACGGCACTTGCTGACATTTTGTTCAAATCCCTCATTTTTGTAGCAGGACTTGTGTAGTCTCTTGGGTGGCCTAAGATGTGCTAAGCTGAAGAAATTCAGTGCATGAGGAGGAGTCATTTTGGGTTTGAAGTTATGGCTTATCATTAATCTTTCTAGTTTGTGCTCTGTACTGTCCTCCTGAATTAGCTGCTGCAAGTTAAGCTCTTGCTGTTTTGCTTCTCTCTTAAGAAGCCCATCTCTGTGCATCCCCCTATCATACAGATTTTTCTTTTTAAGGTTAAGTGCTCACCAGTTTCATCTCTCCATTGCTTGTTGCCGGCACGTGTTGTTTTAGTTGAAGCAAGTGGCTCTCAGGACTGTTATTCTTACCTTTCCTGCCAAGGTTTGCAGCAAGGGAGGCCTTGGTTTTCTGTTGTGATTGTGTTTAATCAAGGAGGTTGTTTCAGGCTGCCTATTACAAATATACAGATGGAAGATTACAGGAATCATCCTAAAAAAAAAGAAAAAAAAAAGGAAACTGGTTGTAACTCCAGCACTTGAATGCTCATAATGACAGAATAATGGCATCTGAATTCTCAGTTGACTCTTCTGTGGCACAGGGGCTGGTCTAGTTACTCTATTTAACATGTTTGCATCCTTCTGCAGTCAAAGGCCAGACTGAAACTGTAATAGATTGCACTGGGTGGTTTGAAGTCTTGAGGCAGAAATTTCTCCTTCCTCCATACTTCACAGGACTCGTCTAGCTTTTGTGGTTTGTGTAACTCAGGTGCAGATGCTGTCACGTGCTGATTTATTGTTCGTGTTTTATGAACCACAGAACAAGAAGTCAAGGCTGGAACTTAAGGCTAGCAAAACACTGGCTCCCTCAGAGCTCAGTGAATCTGACTCAATCTGCCTTTCCTCCTTATTGGATTAAAGGAGAATGGAACTGAAATGGCTTTTTCTCCAGCCATCTGCCTCTGCAGGCTCCCCTGGCACACAAGGAGCTTCAATGAATTAAAGAAATAGCAAAAGTCTGCTTAAAGACAGCACCTCCTTAAGCCCTGCCAGAAATAGAAACTTGAGTCACTCTTATTCTCTTATTCACTGACACCCTTTAGCCTTTTTCATTTTCTGATGGCTAAAGGGAAAGGAGAAGGCTCTGACTTCTATTTTTGGCTCACAGAAGTTGTTCAACCCCATAGGCACTTTCTGGATGGAGTCCTGCAGGCACCTTATGAAATAATTTCTGGTTTTGTGTTCCTGTAGCTCTTGGTGTGTATCAAACACTGTAAATACAGGGGGGAGTGGTGATAGCTCAGAATCTGCTGCTCAGCAGCTCATGTGCAGGTTCTGAGCAGGTGGGAGAGGTACAAATAATCTCTTTTTACATTGCTAGACTTTATTTGCTTGCAGCTTTCCTAAACTAAAGCTAGATAATTGCACTCCAAGTCTACCTGAGAAATACAGGTAAGTCACAAAGAAATATGGAAAATACTTGACTAGAAGCAACTTTCACTGTGTGATTATATTTGATGTTTAACACAGCTCTGGGCCTTCCTGTATGAACTCCTGTAAGTCCAGCACCTGATCTTGACTTCAGAATTTCTTTTCAAAGGAGTAACTTCTTTATCCTTCCTGTTAAAATATGAAACATTTTCTATTTGCTTTGTTTGTCTTCATTCTAGCCATTGGATTTTGGCCTTCCTGTGTCTGCGAGGATGAAGCACTTAAGAGTTTTATTCCCTGCACAAGTGCTTGTGAATTGTGATTGAGAGTTCATTTATTTAGCAGATGTCCCTGTTGATAAGTTTTAAGGGTTGAGTTTTTACTCTGAAGTGTATTTGTCTTTTGGTTATTTCCTCACTATAAACTGAGAGCCACAGTAGCCCTTTGGCACCTGTGCTCTATTGAAAGCCCATCTTCAGGTAATTATTGATAATTGCTCAAAAGTCTCATCAAACTGCTTTGTTTTTCCTATGAAAATCCTCCTTCCTGTGTGGGGCTTGGGAATAGGGCTGAAATGGTTAACAATGCAGAGAAGTTTGTTAGACTCAGTGATTTAGTGTTTGCCAGGCACTGCAAGAAAAGGACCTGAATATTCTAAGAGTGGTCCACGTTCTGGGCAATGCAGTAAAACCTGCTCATTGCTGGATTTGCCCTGCTGTCAATGAAGCTTTAATCTGTGCTCATGCTTCCTGTTGGCCCTGACTTTGCCGTGGTTTGTGCCTTGCAGGCTGGCAGCTGAGGAGGTGGATTCTCTGGAGTCAGACACAGCCAGCCGCTGGCAAGGGGTCTGCCTCAGCAGGGCATCTCCCACGCCTCCAGAATCTTCAGCCACTGTGAAGTCACTGATCAAGTCCTTTGACTTGGGATGTTCAGGTATTTGGACATTGTACTTAGTAAAAAAAAAATCTAGCAGTGAGCAGGATCTGCTTCTTGCTTCTGGATGCGTGTTTTCTGTCAGTGCTTGGTGCACAAATATAGAATGTCAGTGGTTCCCTGATCTGACAATAGAGTGATAGTGGGGTTTGAAATCCAGATGTTTCCATGGTTTTTCCTTGCAGGTAGCAGTGGACAAAATATCCCAGTTCACAAGGTGCCCAGGAGCCCTCTCAGTGGAATTCCAGTGAGGACAGCCCCAGCAGCTGCTGTTTCCCCAATGCAGGTACAAGGAGCTCTTCTGTCCTTGTAGATTCAAAAGAGATGGACGCAGTGCTGGCTCCAGCATCTGACAGGGGGAAGGGGAAACTCATCTGTTTGTTTGCTGGGGAACATCACATGCTGTGGTCTTAACAAAAAGGATCAAAGTGAGTTTGTCTGGACTTGAGCTTAGAGGTCTTGGTGGACGGATGTGAACTCTGGAATACAGTTCTGAGCTTTTTATCACCATGGACCAGAAAAGAAGTTTCAATTATTGGGAGTGAGGTAGAAGAAACATCACACTGAACTAGGGAGCTGGCACGTGAGTTGGGACACAAGGAATTGAAGTTTCCAAGATGTGTGCTCCCAGTTATCCAGTGAGGTCTGGGAACTTGTATTGGTGCCTGATGATGGTGGGGTGTTAATTCAGAGCTGGTGCTGGGGCTGCAGAGACAAGAATCCTCCTGACATATGACTCAGGGTGTTGGGAGCAGAGTCAGGGGTGAGAACAGGCATCCTTACTTCTGGTTTGTGACTCTAAATTGTGTTTGGCAAGAGAAATATCATACAAATAGAAGTGTGAAGTAGTTGAGGAACCAGTGTGTAACCAGATAAAATATTGTCCCTTTGTCCTTCTATTTTTCACAGTTATTTACCCAACTCTAGGTGCAGGTGATACCCTGCTGAAAGGTTTCTGTATCCCTCTACATGCTTTGTGCTCTTGAGATAGCAGAAACTTTTTTCTGCTCACCTATGTAAGCATGATGGCCAATACTTCTTCAATTACCTTTTGCACCTTTGTTTCACAGAGACATTCTGTGTATAACAATGCCAAGCCAGCCAGCAAGGGCATTGCCAGGCATGCAGACCTGTCAGACCTCCCTCTGGCAGGTAAGTTGTGATAAATGTACAGACACTGCCTCTTTCTGTTAACTAAACTTGTTATTGACTGTTGGCCTCAGCCTGAGCCATTTTTCCTCGTCTTACCATGGTCAAAGGAAACATGGAAAGTGCCTCCAATATCTTTGTTTTACAGGGCTTATTAATTTTGTTGTGCTTCTATTCCCATCTTGATCATAACTAAAAAATAGCTGATTTATTGTGGTTTGCCAACACAAACTCCCCTTCTTTATTCTGAAGGATCCATGGCACCTCTCTAATCCACACTGTGGAACTGGAGAGGGTTGGATTTTGTTCAGCATGTATGTCTCTGGAACAAGCCCAAAGCACTGTCTTCTGAGGGTTTATTTGTTTTTAAATTGAGCTTCATTTGAAATACATCAAACATTTCAGATACTGATGTGACTGTTTTAGGAGCAGTCATATTTGGGCTAGAAATAGTTTGTTTTGAGAGTTCTCAAGAGATGAGTTTGTTTTCATTTCACACTTTGCTTTTGTTCTCTTGTCATTTAATATTCTTTCCTACCAGTGTTTGTTTCCCATTTTCTCAGGGCCCTTTATTTTGATTATCTGGTCCTGAATGTAGTTGTTGCATTGTAATCAAAGTTAGTAACAGCAGATTCTTGAATTTCTAAGGACAGATGAAATATTATATTCCTGTAGTGAAACTGCAGGGAGGGACAAAAAAAGCCCCAGCAATCAGTCACAACTTCTTGAGGGCTAGACTGGATTTTCTGCAATAGTTTGCTAATACAGTAGAGAAATCAGAACATGGCTAAGCAAGCAGAAGTGTCTGCTTCTGTCTAGGGAAACGGACAGGGTTTATTTACTTGTATCAGTTGGTTTCCAGGAAGTCTTGCATGAGTGTGTAGATCCCAAACACAACATAAGACCTTTTTAATCTCTACCAGTTTACTGTAGAGTGAAATAATCTATCAGCTATGTAATATGATGCCAGTCCTTAACAATAAATATCTCACTCTAGGCCATGGATAATTTCTGTTATTACCCATCGACAGTTCTGTGAAAATCTGTTAAAATCAAGAGATATTTTATAAGCCATTGTATGGTAAAAATTTATGGTTGCTTATCTAACAAGTTCCTGTATTTACAGTTTCTCTTTGTACCTGGATTTAATTTAGTTCCAATAATCCATAGCAAAGGCTTACTCACTGTAAAGTTGTAACAGCTCTGGTTCCAATCTAAATAATCCTAGAAGGCAGTTGATCCAAGCCCTATGCAAACAACACTGAATCAAAAATTATCCCCAAGGAAATTCAGAGTGAAGTAGTCTCCATAATAAAAATCTTCTGGCTGATTCCATCTGACCAGTGTCACAGCAAGGTTCTGTGATGTCCCTAATGTGACCCAAATGTTACATAGTTGGAGAGGAGCATGGTTTACTTCACCCAGAGCTGGTCTTTGGCTGTGATCTTTTGAGACTCACGAGGTTTCCTGGCTCCATCTGGACTTTCTAGCACCCAGAAATAAGTCAAAGAGAGCTGAAGCTGGGATAAGAAGGAATTCACACCTCGGTGATTGGCATTAATTGATAATTATCATAGGGATGTAACTGAAAAAGAGGTGGAAAAGTTGTGTTCCACATTCACAAAATTACTGTGTTCAGTAATTTCTGATAACATGATGTGCAGTCTTGGCTTGTTACATCACCTCTTGTATTGATATGCAGTGACTTTCTTTTGACTATATAACAATAAATATAATAAATCCATTATATAAATTACATAATATGAGTAAGAAAAATACAGATGCATCTGCTGTGACTATATTGAGCCTTCTCAAAGTTATGTCAGAGTGGGTGTCAGACGTCATGAGGAGTAAGAAGTGCCTTTCCCTGGGCTGTGTTCAGGAGACAAGAGGCTTTCTTGCTGCAAGTCTGCTAATGGCAGAGAAGAAATCATTGTACTAGGGCTGCTCAGTCATCTGGTGAAGATATCTGGTGCTCAGCTTTTGAACCTTTGAGACTGTAGATTTTGGTATTTCCCTTCATTCACCTGAGGCCCCTACCCCCCAGCAGGAGTATCAATCACAGGAAACCAGGCAGCCTGTACTGTTGAAATCATCAAAGCCATTCCTTGTTGTGGTCACCTCTAATCTGCTCAAGGTTTCCTAGCCCCATGTGTGTTTAATGAACAAATGAGTACATTTGTTTAGAATCAAAACAACAGACTACATATTGTGTGCTGGGGTGGCAGGACAGTGATTAATCAAACTCTTCAGGCTGCAAACTGACAGCTTTTTTTGATTTCCCACAGACCTTCTGAAGGGGAGGAATGAGGAGCTGAAACCAGACCATTACCTCCGCAAAAGCCCCTCCCTGGAATCCCTGAGCAAACCCCCCATGGCCTTCAGCAGCAGGATGCTTTCCTCTACCCCCAGCTGCTTGAAACCCCAAAGCAAACTCAGGTATCAGCCCAAATTCCTGGGGAAAACAGGACAGTGCAACAGCATTGCCTGGAACCAAGATAAATGTTTTCATCTGGAGGATTTCATCTGGAGGATCTCTTGTCTCCAGAGCAGACTCTGCTGGCTGATCTTAGGGAATTACCAGGCTCTGTTAGGTCCAGATATGAAAATTCAGATTGTAATGATCACAGTTATCTGTAAAATGGGAAATGAGGATAGCTTTCAGGAGCCACTGATTTGTCCACAAGAATTCCACCATGAGGACATGTGGTCATCCCTCATTATCTTACTGTCATTTTCCATGTTGTGGTTAGCTAAAAACCAGAGGCTCTGAGGGCTGAAGGAAATTGGACACATAATTTTCTTCTCTCTTGAGAAAAAGCATACATTTTCTTCTGATCTCCACCATTATTTCCACCAGTAGAAGCTGTAGAGTGGAGACAATGTGGGTGTTTTGATTGTTGACCTTTAAGTGTTCTCAGCTTTCACATTTTTCATTTTATTCAAGAGCTTGTTTTGCAGCACCTCAACTGGGTGTGAATTTACTGTTACAGATTCTTTAGGCAGTTTCTTTCCATTTTACACCTAAATACTAGTTTGCAATATATAAAATAAAGTGATTACTTGAAAATGGTAGTAAAGCTGGTGAAAATAATAGCAGAAATGTTTGGTCAACACACACCAGTGGCTATTCACAGGTTCTGTTTTTTCAGCTCTTCATGTGCAGTGGCACCACCTTGTGTAGAGGAAAACATTATTTGCAAGCTCCAAAACCTAATTCAGTTTGGTTTATGGTCATGTTCTGTGCTGCCATTCTGCTGTGTCATACAGATATTAAAGAGATGAAAAATTAGAGATATTTCAAGTGTATTTATTGTCTTCTCCCTTCTTCCCTGGTTTAGTGTGGAGAGGAAGGACCCCCTGGCAGCCCTGGCCCGGGAGTATGGGGGTTCCAAGAGGAATGCTTTGTTGAAATGGTGCCAAAAGAAGACTGAAGGTTATCAGGTAAGAGAGTAGGTACCTTTTTCCTTTAATCACTTTCCTACAGTATGCAGTAAGCAGTCACTTCAAAGAAATATGAATAATATTGTATGTTGATTTTTGCATGTTTACTTTTATGGGCTGTTTCCATCCTCTTCATTCAGATTTCTTTAGCACTGCATTCCCCAGTGTTGCTTTGTCATAAGTAATTTATATACAAACCCCAAAACATTTACTGAACTGAAGCTTGCTGATGGTGAGAAACAGAGTGTATATGTGCAGCAGTCTCAATTTAACATCAATTTTGAATACATCCTTATATTTTTTCTGTAGGCTTCTGTGGGCAGTACATTATTGTGTGACCTTTTTTTTTTTTTTTTTTTTATCCTGTCTACAAAGCCAAAGAAATATTTCATTGTGTGGCCTTGACCAAATGAAGCTTGATTTTTACAAAGACTGCCTGAGACTGTCCCATTTCTTTGCAGAGTGGTTTTCACTGGTAATCAGGGATATTGGTTTGTCCACCTCTTGCATGGCCATTGCTGTGCTTTCCTGGCTGGTGTTGGTATGCAATTGAGTTAAGCCTTTGGTTCTGCAGGGAAGGAAGTTACAGACAATATTTCATCCTGTGGTGGATGCTGGATGTGCAGGAAGATCTTGGTTTGGTATAATGTTGGGAGTTTTCTTTCTTAGGAATAATATTGTTTGTTACTTGGAGCAGAAGACAAAAGCAGTTATCACCACATGGTGTGCACCCTGGAGCAAGTGTCTAATACAAGCAGACATTTTATAAAGTCAATAATAATAATAATTCCATCTTTTAAAGTCAATAATAATTTTTTTTTCCCCAAGCATTTCTTTCTGAAGCATTAGCTGCAGGGTGCAGGACTTTAAGAGAGGACAGTAGTTTTCCTTTCAGTTGTTTCTTAGCACTGCTGTGTTCATCTGGCTTGCAGCAATTTCCCAGAAGGAAGGTGCTGGAGACAGCTCTTGACTTTAGACACAGCTTAGAAAGAAAAAGGCCAGGGTTAGTGTTTAGCCTCCAGTCCTGCAATACTGCCTCAAAGGCTACACCGCTGTCCCCTGAAATTGTGTGTTCTGTGCTGTGTTGATTTATTTTATGTCTCCTCTGCTAAAATTCTCCTGGGCTTGGATTTGAAAGCATGTGGGAACATTCCCACACAGTCCTCAGCAAACAATTATCAAAATACAGCTTTCCCAAGTCTAACTCTGTTAAGCCAGCAAACCCATCTCAAAAGTAATGCTTTCTCCTGGCAGTGTTGCCCTTTTCACTGCTAGAAGTGTTCTCTGAGCATCAGCCTGTATGTTTCTTTCTCTGTTTTACACCCAAGTTGAACTAAATGTATTGATTTTAGAAAAAAAAGGTGTGGCTTTGCAAATATAGAGGCATGTGTGACATCTCAGGGTAGATATTAAAGTCAGAAGAACCAGAGCACAATCACAACATTGATTTATGGTGAGAATTTTGCCTTTCTATCTTCACTGCTTTGTTTAGAGGAATTCTCTCTTGGACATTCTTCCTCAGCCTCTCGTTCCCATTGCACTCTCTGCTGTGCATTCACTAACTCATCATGAACTTGCTTTTCCCAGCCCCTCTCACTCCCATGGCAAGGCTGATGTTAATCTCCACAGGGAGTTTTTATCATTCTTGAGTGCAAGAAATGGAGTGAAGAACGTCATCCTCCTTCCTGCCTCAGCCATGCAAGGGGGGGATGAGGTAATGAACTCCTCAGAGCAGGGCCCTGATGACATGCATGACTTCTTTTCCAGAGATAACACCCCTGTCTGTGAGGCATCATCTGTGCAAATTCCAGGATAATCTGTCATGCCATTCCTCACATGAAGCCCAGAACCAGGGGGAAGTTGGGATGCAAATTCTTTTCAGCCCTGTGACACAGCAGAATGGAGCA
Organism: Motacilla alba alba; assembly: GCF_015832195.1. Classification (NCBI taxonomy): domain Eukaryota; kingdom Metazoa; phylum Chordata; class Aves; order Passeriformes; family Motacillidae; genus Motacilla; species Motacilla alba. The sequence continues at coordinate 3,604,525 of NC_052034.1, read as the reverse complement.
TTAAAAACTTGCTGCTTGGCTGCCTAACTTCTTTTTTTGGTGGCAAAATGTGTGATAGCAATTCCTCATCTGAGCTGGGGGGGAAGAAGGGATTCCTTTCTGTTTAAATTATGATTTCATTAAGCAGTATGAGCAAAATGGATTAGAATAATTGATACTGTCAGTAGCAGCTACTCCCCATGTCCCAGAGATCCTGAGGACAACTGGATGAGTGACCTAGGAAGGTATCTGGGGATGAGACCTAGGGACTAGAACACAGGATTCCACTTTTTAAGTGCTTTAATTCATGCAAAACTTATGCTGTAGATAGAAATTTTCATCCTGCTCCTGGCAAATATAGACTCACTTAGTTTAATTTAGTTTAAGATCAAGTCCAGCCATAAACTCTCCTTGCATGGACTACAGTGGGAACATTCCCTGGCCTTGAACTTCAGCATGTTCCCCAGGAGGCAAGCTCATAAAATAAACCAGGGACACTGAGGGGAGTTGGGGGAAGTGCAACACAAATTAGCAGTGGCCTGGAGGGTTTTGTTTGCTTTTTAAAAAACAGAAATTGCATGAGTTTACAGTAACTGAAGGGAAACATGAAAGCATCTATGTTTCTGTAATTGGCTATGTCAATTCTAAGATCCTTATTTAAACAGTGATTTGATATCAAAAAGCTATGCATACTGAGAGAAAATATTGAGAACATGAAAACAGAATCACTGGAGTGAAAATAAAGTGGGAGTTCAGTTTATGGAGTAGGAGAAAAGCATATGAAAAAGGGATTGCATAAGCTGTGTCATGATAGATCATATTATTTCAATTGTCATGTTTTGGTGCCCAGATGAATGTTATCTGGCATTTTGGCCATTGATTCTGAATAACTATGCAGGGGAGGTGCAAAAAATCTCAGTAGGAACAAGAACTGTGGTGAAATCAGGCTTTGGACTCAGTGTCTTTGTGCAAAACTTAGGAAAATCTCCACCTTAAAACCCAAATCTAATGCATGGTTCCCTGTAGGAACTGTGCAGTGGCACAGGCTCTCTTCTGCCAGATCCCCAATTCTGCTGTTCCTGCTGCCTCTCCAAGTCCGTTGACATCATGGTGTGTAATGTAGGGCCATGAGGTGACCAGGCTTGAGAAATGCTTTTGTGGCTCTGAAACTCATTTACCACAAATACTTTAAACCACAAAGCCTGCTGAGAGTAAGCTATTTGTGTTAAAATAGCTTCTTCTCTGTTGTCTTGTGGCTTTTTTCCATCTATTTAAAAAGATGATACATCCTAGCAGCAGTGTGAAGCAGGAATTGGATGCCTCTTCTCTAGCAGGCTGAGTTCCTGTGAGCTGGAACTCCTGGAAGCTGCTGAGAGTCATTCTTGTTGCATTATCACCTCCCATAATCATGTCATTAGTGACTGTGGTGTCATTTAAGTGCCCTGATTCTCTTTGCTCTCTGTGGAGACCATTTGTCAAGGGGCCAAACCTCTCTAGATTAAAGTCTATTGCTATTCACAGATGCATTGTGAAAACACAGAACTTTAAGAGGCACTTCACCCATGATAATTAGAATTGAGGATTATTGTTTCTGCCACACATGCTCGCTCTAGAGAGGAGAAGGAACTGCCACCATATTAATGAATATGGAACTATTTTCATGCTCTTTTCAACCACTACACACCCTTCCTGTGGCCCAGAGGAAAAGAGGATCTGAGAGTGGCTCTTTCCTCCAATACATTTTCATGGTTATTCTTTGTTTAAAGTGATGTTTGGTTCAACAGGACCTATTTTGCATCCACCACTTGTTGAAGATGCACCACCTCTTACAGTAAAGCTCTGTGGTTGTTTTAAACAGAAGGATGCTAAATAGGAGCAGACTGGGAATGTCATAGAACTGATAAAAGGAAATGGCAGCTGTACCTCTGAAATGTTTGTATTTCAGGTATTCTTGATCTGTGCTTTCAAGCCATGGCATGGTGTCACCTCCCGACCATGGCAGTGGCAGTGCATCAGCTGTGGATCAAGGCAGCTCTTCACGGAGCAGAGATACAAAAGCTTAGGGAGAAAATAAAGCTGTTGCAGTATTTGCTGTTTGTCAAGTAATTATAGCAAGAGACTGCTCGACTGGTGGTTTGGCAGTGGATGTAATATAAAGCTCTTTATCCTTTGTGTTCAATTTAAACTCAGACTAATACCAGCTTTTTGTTTACGAATTTGTGGCTTTCTTTTTCTCACAGGAATTTGCATTTCTTTTCTCGTTGTGCTTCTCGTTGTGCTAGGCAGTATTTCCTCCAAATCCTCCTTGTTCTCAAGCCCCATTCCATGCTGTTAGCCCCTGCTTTTTCTGATGCTTTTTTTTTTTGCCTGGTTTGCTGGCTGGATGAGATCCAGCATGGATTAAGTGTGGCCCAAAGATGCACAAAGATGGACATAGCATATTCCCTTTGGTGAGGTGGTCATGGGACCATTCTCCTTTGGGAGATGGACTCTGCTGGGACACACTGCCAGGATGGCAATTTTTGGACTGCTGATGCATCAAGCAGGTGCATTTTTGGGGCTGCACTTTGTGAGGACATGCTTTATAGGACATCCCAAAGCTCCTTCTTTGCTAGTTGTACTTTTAACACATCCATGTTTGAAGGTTTCTTCTTTTTTTCTGGAAAATAAGGGCTATGTTTAGAAACAAGAAGTCTGTTACTTCCTTGTATGTCATTAGTGTGAGCAGTTGGCATTCTCTGTCTCCTGGAGCATTAACCTTTTCTAATTGTCAGCTGTGCACTTTACCTCACTGGCATCACCTTGGACTGCAGAGCTGTGTAAATAATGTAAAAAAATGTATATATAAATATAAAATATAAATGCTACCACAGAACTTAGGGTTGGTACTTGGGCTGGCTGTTCAGCAGAGTTGATTCTTCACCAGAATTAGAGCTGAATGGCACAAAACCCAGGATCAAGCTCTGAACCTGGTCAGAATGTCATGCCTGGGACCTGGCTTGCTCAAACACTTCCTTTGACAGATATATAATGGAGCTTAGTTTTAAAGCCTTGAGAATCCCAGCACAGCTGTGCCTTGTCCTGAGGAAATACAGGAAAGAACCCAGCAATTTCTTAACCACCAGATGTGCACTTTCTACATTACATTGTGTGTTTGTGTCAAGAAGTAGCCTAAAACTGTTTCAGTACATTCCCAAATTGTATCAGTCTCTCTCAGGTGTCTGTCTAAACTAACCAGGTTTCTGTCTAAATATCTCACTGGTCAAGAGAAGGAGGTGGGCAGTGGCATTGCCTAATTCAGCAGCGACAGTGAGGAGCAGATGAACAGGTTCACTTTTCTAAGCAAGCAACTGAATCCCATCTGCTGTCCTGCCCAGTTGATGTGCAGCCTGGAAAGGCTGGAATTCCCACAGTACTGTGGTCTTGTGAAGATTAACAGCAAAACAAATAACTCCTGGGCTGTGTGATACGAGTGAAGAAAAACACTGCACAAAACCCCTCCAGATTTGCATGGCAGCCATCCATTCATTCTGAGCAGTGTTCATGGCAGAGTCTCTGCTCTGGGCAGGACTGGGGAGGTTTTACTGGTGCCACACCAACCTGTGTGCCTGAGATCAGAGCCAGCAAGAAAAGCATGGACTCACACCAGTGACGCAGGCAGGTTTGCTCTGGTGGGCAGTGACACATCCCCTGAAGTCCCAGCACCAGCCCTTCTGTTCTGAGAGGCTGCACAAGCTTACAGAGCTCTGTGTCCACAGCACTTGTTGTATTTTGGTATTTAGAAGCAGAGTATATGAGCTTTTCTCAGGGAGTTATTAGTATATTCTGTGGGCTTCTGAGAAGTGGATGAAATTTCTGCCTCTCTCTGTGTTTCTCTGATGAAGAGGAGGATGTTGTTGACTTTTCCTATCTGTACAAAAGTTGAAAGAGGTTTTGCTAATAGCTCTTGAGATGAGAGAGATTATCCTGTGTTTAAATTAAAATTGACAATATGTTGGTCAGGAATTTTGCTTCCAAGTCTGGACCATCTTTGTGATCTTAGAAGGATTACATTACAGCATTGCCTTGATCTTCCTAGCAATTAAAATATAGATCACATAATCATATAAACTTCAGTAATATTTGGAAAGATGCTTTGATGAAAAGGGCAATCTTGAGTGATTTTAATTGATTTTTAATGAAAACACAGGCTGAAAATGTCAAGATAGCCCAGATTTTCTTTGCAGAATCAGAGGCTGCTGGTCTGAGCCTGCTGAGGAAGCAGGACAAAGCGTTATTTTCCTAAATAGAAATACTTATGGCTGAATGTGTAGATGCAGTTTTTCTGTATGTCCCTGCTGGACCCAGGATTGGTGTCTGGAATTAAAATGCAGCAGCCAAATCATGGCATGTGAGGAATAACCAGGTCGATTACCAATGTAACCACCCCTTCTCAGTGATGCCAGTGCACAGACATGCTTCCCCAGTGGAGCCACATAACTTGAGCCAAGCTCTACCTTTCTTCACATAGAGGGCTTTATGCTTTAAACAAACACAAGTCTCTTGATTGGAGGGATCAAATAAATGCAGCTCTCTCAAGCGTAACTTTCTATCCTGCTGGGTCACTTTAAAAATAGCATTTCCATTCTGTCCATCCCAAAGTCCAAGACACTTCCCTTGTGTTGCCTGGATGCACTGACAATCAGTGAAAACACTGAATTGATTGGTCACCAGCTGGAACAACTCCAAACTGGGAATTTAACTGGCAGGCAGCTGGGCCCTGCTGCTGGTCCAGCAGTAACCTTTGCTGGTGGGACCTCTGCCCACCTTGTTTCCATCCTCCACCCTGAGCCTGCTGCAGCCTGCAGCCTACCCCTCCACCCAGGAATTCCAGGGCATGCCTAATCTCTAAATTCTCAATACAGATAATTAGAAAGAGCTGTGGGAGCAGCCAGTGTGGTCATTAGCAATTCTGCACCAGGGCTCCAGGCAGGAAGTAGCTGTGCTGCTGTCTTGGACACAGAGTGGAGCTAATTCCTCCCCTCCTCTCTCCCTCCCCTCTTCCCCAGAGTATCTGTGTGGTCCTTGAGCTGTGCTGCTGCATCTTCACTGCTGCAGCCTTGGGAATGAAGGGACCCAGCCCAGTCTGTTTCTTCTCTGTGGCATTCAGCACTGGTGTCATTTGTAGGAGCTGCTGAGAAGACTGATGGAAGTGGCAGTTGTGTGGCAAGCAGGGTTGCCTTTCAGTGAGGGAGCATAACAAGGGGAATTCATGCTGAAAAGAGACATGCAGAGCAAAACCCAGAACTGGTCAATGTCTAATTGGATTATTACAAGAGGGAGAGCTCCTTAGTCCCTGGTTTTGGTGTGTAATCTGCTTCTGCAGACAGAAGTGACTCCTGCTCTGCCTTCTCACGGAATGTGACTGGTGGAAATTACAGAAATACCACTCACATTTGATAAATACCTCTTGTCACCATTACCTCATCTCTGAAATGACCCAGACACATCCATAAAATTGCTTCTGCCTAGACCAGCTCTCATTTGGTCCTGTATGTTTATCAACCAACCAGCTCCTTGTGAACTTGGTTTTTATACATTCTCTGTCTCTCTTGTGCATAGCAATAAATTAATATCCAAACTGAGGAATATATACAAACCCCTGTAACTTTACTAACCTTTAGTGAGACCTTGGAAGTAGGTGACTTTTAGTAATGAGGATGTTGTCATGGGGTTATTTGCATTCAAAACAACTCAGTTTATTTGCTAGGAAAGGTTCAAATTCATCCACTGTGTGTTATGTGCTGTGCCAGCAGCTACTCTCAGCCTGTGTTCACTAGAACTTCTTTTCTTTATAAAAAGTCAGTCTTTATGTATAAAAATGCAAACAAAAGGAGCAGTAAAAGGCACCAACAGAGCTGTTTGGCTCCTTAGGCAGGTTGGTTGCTCACTGCATGGTTGCAGGGATGGTTTCAGTGTCAGTAGAATCTTGCCCTGCAAGCAAAGGAAATAGGAGGCTGCATAATTACTTTATTACCTTAACTGTCTCCCATTTGTTACTACTTTCATTTTTTATTGTCATGAAAACTTTGGGGCCATTTCAGCACCACCTCTCCCTTGTAACCACAGTATCAGAACTAAGCTGCCTTGAAGAGATCCTGAACCACAGCAAGAAAGAGCTGAGTTTGAAGAGTGCACGGATTATTTTAGAATGGCTTTACAGTTTACTCTGAACAATGTCTGTAGGACAACTCCTGTCCAGATGACCTTGTTCTAAACACAGAATTTTAGAGAGCATCATTCCACCTATTCTTGCCAGTCTGCCATGGGTAGGAAAGTTAATATAAGAAAATTGGATGTGCCTGACTTTCTGGTATGTTCTCTGGGTTTTGAGACTGAAATAGTTGGGAGCTGAAACATCTTCGTATAGGATGCATAATATCCTTTTTAAATTTTTAAATTACCTCTATTTAAATGTCTCTGCTCTGTGTGAATTCTGTAGCAAATTGGTGTTTGATGCTTTTGCAAAAAAAAACCCAAAAACCAGCCATAAATCCTCTAGTATCTTGTCTCTGCTAAAGGGCTCATTAATTCACACTTACTGAAGCAAATGATGAATGGTAAACCCAAAGCAGCACCTGTGGCAGCAGTGGAGAAAGGAGCCAACAGAACCTAAAAATGTGATGGAAAGCAGGGATTCTTTATAAAAAGAAATGCAGTAAATGGCATGACTTTTAAAAGGCTGGCATCAGTTCCTTTTCAGTTCATAGTGCTGCTATGACATGATTTAGCTGCATTTCAGAGAGCATTTTGTGATCTGAGCTCTGCTGTTCCACGCGTGTGTAATCAGCAATAAGATGCATGGCTAACTGACATGCTGAGAGAAGCATTAGAAATATGGATTATGGGATAAAAACACACATTTTAAAGAAATTTAAAGCAATTCTTATGGAGACTGCAGTTGGCTGGGCCATTTGAACCAGGGATATTAATACAGGCTGGAGGATAGGAGGTCACCTGGCTTCCTTCCCAGTCCTGGCTACCCACTTAATCTCTGTACAATACATTGCTGGTTTGATTTCTTTTAATCACAAGGCATTACTTTATTTTGTATTCCATTTAAGAGAAAAAGATTGGTAAGAGAATTCAGAAAGCTTCCTGGTAGTAAATGGACTAAATGTGATGTACAAATCACTTCAGACTTGCAGCTCCCCATTGGAAATAGCTGCGTGCAGTTGTCATCTGGGTGTACCCTGCAATTACAGAAGAATCCAGGCAGCCTTTAATTTCAGGCATTCATGCCTTTCATCCCTGTTAACTGGACCTGACCACACTTCTCATTCACCCATAGTTCCAGTAGATTGCCCAGATGTTTCATATCTTTGCTGGAGCATTTCAGATGAACTGGAGTGTTTTGTTTGTTCAGAAGGCTGAAAGGAGCCATCCTTCCCTCATGTTGCTTCTTAGGAAGTGTTCAGAACTTGCCCAGTGAGAGCCTGAAGATTCCTTTGAATAGAACCTCTTTGGCTGAACCCTGTTAACCTGGCCCCAGCCAGAGAGAGTGTAATAAATCAAATTAGAGCTGCAGTTTTGTGCAGCTGTTGTTAAAGATGGGTAGGTTTGGGTCCTCTTTGGAAATTGCCTGTCAAGCTACCTTGATCCGTTTTGCTTTAGAAAGGTCAGAGTTCAGATGTGCAGAGCTGTGGCTTCTGTTCAGACATTTGTTTAAATCTATCCACATAAAACCACTGAGTTGTTCAAGAGGAGCTGTGGGGTCCTGGGTAGTGATGAGCTGGAGGAAGCTGAGTCACTTGAGGGAAGCTGCTTTTAAAAACAAGGCAATTGAATACATTCAATAAATTGAATCTATTTACTCAATAGATTTATTTTTAAGTATTTAATTTTATATCCTGCATGGGCTGAACCTCCATGATCAGCCACTCTGGCAGGTTCCTGGTGTGCCATTCCATACCAATAACTTGGGAGAGGCAGGGAGGGATGCTGGATGCTGAGAGAATGGAATAATGATGCTCAGGTTGTATTTCTTGCAGGCTTTCTTCCTCAGAGTTCCAGGCTAGCTTCAAGCTGATTCATGTCTATAATTGATAATTCTGGCTCTCAGGGAGAAAATTATGACTCAGAGCCATTGCTGTGGGCACAGTAACACGTGCATAGTGGGAATATCTTGTAGCAGGATTTTAACCTAGTCAGACTGTAATGAAGAGTGCATGATGTCATTGCTGCTTTTTGCTTGGAGTCAAAGATGGAGTGAAATCTAATGGGGTGGTGGTTTTTTCCTCAGACAAACAAAGAATTGTTTTTAGTGAGAACAGATCACACAGATTTCCCTGAGTGTCTTTAGCAGGGCTCTCCAAGGGCTCTGTTATCTGCAGGAAAGGTCCTGTTCCTGGAATGGGGGGCTAAGGTCAATCACTTCCAGGTGTTTTGTGTCTTTTAGGCTTGACCTGACACTGATATCCTAGATTGTGCATTTGTCATCCAAATAACATTGCCTGGATATTTCTTTTTTTTTCTTACATTTTACTTCAATGTTCATAGAAACAGACCCTTCTGGGCACTTTGGTACTTTGAAAGCTGTGCTCCCTGGTGTGCTTCCAGATCCCAGTCTCTGGACATTCCCAGTGCATGTAGAGGAGTTCACTTGAAGAGAATTAAGTGTTTCCACTGACTGGTGACACTGCAGGAGTGCTGAGGACAGACCTGGGCTACCACTGACCACAGGATGTACTGTGGCCACATGACAGCAAATTTTCCCCCCTTTCCTAATAAGTGCTGCAGTTTGATCTGAATCCCTGCTCCATTTTCCCACTTCTCCCTGCCCTCATTCTGATGGCTCAGAGTGTTGCCATCCTTTCTGGGTGTCTCATGAGAAGCCACATGCAGTTTTCCAGAGCTTGGGGTGGGAGTTCTGCTGTGAGCACGGTGGGACACAGAAATCACCCTCCTGCAGCTTGGGCTTGTGCATTAACAACCAGCATGGACACAAACAGCTCCCATATATTCAGGGACTGAATAGGGAGAGAGGTGTGGCAGCAAGACTGAGACAGGCTCTGCTGCCAAAATAATCAAGAGAAGGGAATAGTTTCCGAGGTGTTCATTCCCTAAATTGTTTTCCTTTTTTTTTTTTTGTTTTTTAATGGCTTCAGGGGAGCCAGAGATCTTCCGAGAAATCAGAGTTGTCTCTATTTTGACTTAATTCCTCTTGGTGTGGTGGAGTGGGGAGGTACTACAAATAAAGCTGCAGTGTAGCAAAACACAGATCACTTTTCATTTACCATGTCCTTATATCCCAAACTGAAAAGTATCCAACACAGAAGCCAAGAGGAAGTGCCAGGGAGAGGGGTTTGTGCTGTGTATGAAATGGAAATGCATTTGTTAAAGAAAAAAAAAGCCCAACATTCATTGATTCTTGTTAGATGTAAAAATGGAACTAGGTGGCCTTGAGTATGCCTAGGTATTTTTTATTGTACTGTGAACTGAACAGTTGAGCTCAGCCTTTGAGTGTTCATTTTGGGTTTGCATTTAGGACAAAAATTCAGATTTGAGTTCGTTTTGGCTGTTGATTGTGGCAAACCACTTTGCAGCAGACTTGATCTGTGGCTCAGGCATGGTCAGCAGAATCCCATCCTTGAACTTTTGCTTGTTTGCAAGACTTAGATCCAAAAGTTACTGAGGATGACTGGCTGGACTGTTGGGGAGGTGAGGAGTTTTGGACCTAGTTTTGGTGCGGACATGAGCACTTATGTATAGATATTGTGATTTGGGAAGAAGAGAAGAGCTTTAGGTGTATTTAAAATGAAAAGGTAAGTAAAATTGTTAAACTGATTCTGGGATAGTGAAACACTGTGTGAAGGAGCAGTTTTGTATCTCTCGTGTCTCATAGTAGCATCATGAAAATCAGGGTAGATACAACGTTCCTACACAAACAAGCTTTCCCTTTTTGTCTAGTCCTGTTGCATAACTAAGGCTCTGTTTGTTCCTGTTTCCATGGCCTTTGGGAAAGAGGAGGAACAGCCTTCATTTTCCATTTCTATCCTACAGTATAAAATGAGAATATTGGCATTTGCTGATAAGCTATTTGCTGATAAAACATATTGGCCTCAGTAAAAACACTTCTGTAACTTGGCAGTCAGTCCTTTCCCACTAACTGCAGATTGATAAATAAAAAGGAACTTGTTTGTCTGAAACTTCAAGAAAGCAGAATAATCCAGCTCAGCCAATTCCAAACACACAAAGTTGGACTTCCAGCTAAAAAGTTGCAACTGTATGGAATAGGCAATGCCAAGGCAGCTTTCAAAGCAATTTTTTTTTCTTGTGACAGTGTTCAGCCAATGCCTCATTTTTGTATTGTCTCCACTGACAGATGTTAATAGAGCCCTACAACGTGGTGGCTGGTACAGTGTGGGGATGTCAGCTGCTTTCTGAGCCCATTAGAGTTGTAGATTAATTACAAAGTATTTTAACCTGAAATATTCACTGCTGCTTCAATTTGAGTCATGTTTGGTTATGGACATTTTTTACTAACTGGAAGTCCTGTCTGACCTGGACCAAGTCCAGGTTGGATAACTAATCAGTGAGGCATCAGAAGCAAGGAGCACATGCTGAAATAATTCCTGTCTGGGTTTTAGTGTCTGCATCAGCTGTTGTATGAGAGATGCAGTAACAGCCTTGTCTTTGGGGGAGTCTTGAAAGAAACGAGAAAATAGCTAACTAAAGAAAATGCAGGGGTGGGGAGTGTGAACTGAAGCTGAGCACACAGGAGGATGTGGCTGCTGAGGAGGGTTGGAGGTGACTCCACACCTGCAGGAGTGTGGCAGAGGGTGCAGCTCCATCGTGTCCCAGAGCCTCTCTGCTTCAGCAGCTCTTGCTCCGTATCAGATCACTGTTCTGTTTTTAGCTGCTGTTTGCAATTACAGCTGCAAGACTTGGCCATGGGAATTCCTGAGTGTGCTGGTGTGGCCAGGCAGTGCAGACAGGAGCATCAGAAAGGTCACCTTGTTCACAGGAGCACAACTGGGCCGTGGGCCTGTTTTAACTGCAGCTGTGCCCCATGAGAGCGTCCAGGGAAGAACCCCGAGTGCACTCTGTATCCCCAGAAATCTTGTGTTTTAAAGGAGTTCTCTGCAGATGGGCTGACTTCAAAATACCATTTTCTGGTATTTTTCTGCAACCCCCATGGTTCTGGACCTCCGCTGTCATGAACAGGGAAGCTGGGCTTGCTCTGTGCACCTGAGTGCAGCCTTGTAGTAAGAGGTTGGCAAAGAACAATGCAAGTATCTAGAAACAAGGGAAGGAAGATGGTTTTTGTCCATATAACTATAAACTCCCAACTCTATTAGACTATTTCTTTTCAAATTTTTCTTCTTCACCTCCCTCCTTCTGGAGGTGACAGTGGTGGGAGTGTCACTACAGACATTTCTAGCTCAGCTCTGGGTTTTTTGTTCCACGGCTGCATAAAAACTATTGTTTGGAGATTGTTGTTGTGTAGCACTGTTCAAGGATGGCTCATGTTTTCTCTTACAGAATATTGATATTACCAACTTCAGCAGCAGCTGGAGTGATGGGCTGGCCTTCTGTGCTCTCCTGCACACATATTTGCCTGCACATATTCCTTACCAGGAGCTCAACAGCCAGGACAAAGTAAGTTGTGTAGAACATTTGCAGAATTCACAGTGAACAGAATGGATGAAAAGGGGAAGGAAACCAACGGTGAACTCCCAGAGAGAAATGCAGGGGCTGCTGGGTGATGAGTCAGTGACAAGTTGGCTAAATCCAGTGAGTGCTGCAAATAAACACAAAGACAGCATCTATCACAGTAAGAATTCTATTATGTACAAGAATGCCTTATATTAATTAAAACCTCTGCAGAAACCTTTAACTCATAGCAAAGACAGAACTTCAATGGGTTTTCCCCCAGTTGTAGCCAGTTTCACAACAACCTATTTGTCAAAAGCAGAGGGTGGCACTCAGGCAGAAATAGATGAGCTGTTCAAAGACAAAGAACTTGTGAGTAAGATCAAAAAAGAGTGAGACTCAAAAAAGAGTCTGCAGGCAAGTATGGAACCTAGGGGTTTAGTTTTCAAATACACCTGCTCATTTAAACTTATTGGGTAACCAGATGCAAGGAAAGGTTCAGGAACAGTGTTTTGATGTTAATCTTTTTGAACTTTTATTTTTGCAGAAGAGAAATCTGCTGTTGGCATTTCAAGCTGCTGAAAGTGTGGGCATCAAACCCAGTCTGGTGAGTAACCTTTAAGCAAGGGGACATTTGCTGCAAACACCATTCCAACACCTTTCCTTGTTGCCATGTGGCGAGTCAGTAACCTGGCACTCAAAATGTCACACAGTGCTGGGGAGGGCTGCCCCACCATCAGGATGGCGTTAGGAGAACTTCCAGAGAGAATTTGTAGAATCACAGAATAAATATAATTTGGAGGAGCTGCTGAAGGTCACCCAGTATTGAAATGAGGGGATGGATTATGTTTTTCTTTTAGATGCCAGCTGCAGATTATTCAAAATTTTATGGACAGACTTGTCATATTACACCATTACATTAATGGCTGCACCATTTTGTTTTAGTGCTTTAAGAAACAGAAAGACATTAAGCTGTTCAAAAAAACTGTTCCAAAATTAACTATATGACGAGGGAGATAGAAGTTTAATATGAAGGGAAAACTATTATGGGGTTCATGAGCTAGATTCAGAAGCAAAGAAACCTCAACTTAAGTTGTATAGAGAACTGAACAATTGCAGATGGAAGCAATATTTCAGATTGTAGAATGCATTGAGAGATTTCAGAATTGCACTCGGCCGGTGGATCATTCCAGTGGTCCTGATGGCTGCAGGGGGCTCAGGAGTGGAAGCAGAAGTGTTTGGGGGCTCAGAGGAGCCGTGCTGGGGCTGCCTGAGCACGGTGCTGTGTCTGTGCAGGAGCTCAGCGAGATGATGTACACGGACCGGCCCGACTGGCAGAGCGTCATGCAGTACGTGGCCCAGATCTACAAGTACTTTGAGACCTGAGCTGCAGAGCAAGAGGTGGACACAAGTGGGGAAGAGAACAAAGAATGCTACAGATGCACTCGATCACTTTAAAAACCTGCTTGCTCCTCTTCCACAACCAACCGAAGCTCTTAGTGCGAAAGGAAGCTTTGCCGTAGGTTTGATTCCATCTGGGACTGCAACCAAATAATTCCCTGTTGTCCACCTTTGCAAACCAAATCCGTTGGTAAGTTTACTCCCACGTGGATATTGCAAAGTGTTTTCAAGCACACATGGGATATTTCTGAAGAGGATCCCTTGGGCTAACAACATTTGCCTTGACAGGAGACCTGCTACACAATGAATTTTTAAGTCAATGTGGACTATGCTGGCACTCAAGGGAGGCTGGGAGATTAATATTAATACAAAAGCTCACAAAAATGCTCTTCTTGCCAAAAGATGCTTAATTCATCCCAAGTACATGTTGTTTTCTTGCCTCCATGTATTTTGTAAAACACCTTGACAGATGCACTTAAGTTGTAGAACCTTAACCCGAGTTACTCTCGCACATCTCACCCAATAACTGCACTAATTTACTCATAGCATAACCAGCAGGATGGTAACAGGATCATTTGTAACTCAGAAACCACCCTCTGTTCATCACCAGTTAGTGAAATAAGTCTGAAAGATCCTGTTAGGTGCTGGGACTTCATTTCATCTCTCACAGAAATAATCTCTTTGAGGAAAAATAGGTTTATTACTCCAACTTCATTACTTGATTACTCCGGGAAGCCAGAGCTTGGTTTCCTGGCTGACTGTGCAGGCACAGTTATCACAGGAACATTGCAAATGCAATTTAATAGCTTTAGCTTGAAAGGTGCCAGTAATCAGGTGAGCAATACAGTGACATCTCATATTTTTTTGTGGATTGAGTGGAGTAACTTCTTTCTGTGTTGCCGCTGTCTGGTCAGCACAGCTGTGTCATTGCTGCCTAGAGGCAGGAATCTGGAGACAGCCTGTGCCCTGGGCCATGAAATACAGCCCATGGGGCACTGGTACATGCTTGGAAATGATGTCATGCTGTAAAGGAACACAGTCATATATCAGCACCAATGGAAGGTGCAGCTTCTCTCCACAGATGACAAACAATGTAACTGGAACCCGTCTGTGCCGCGGAGATCGGGCGCCAGAGAGCAGCTTCCCACCTCAGTGACACTGTTAGGAAAATGCCTGATAGACACTGTGAAGTGCCCTTTATTCTGTTTCTCTCATTTCACCTGATGAAGTTAATTTTTCTGTTTGTCTCCAGGGATGGAAGCATCCATCAGGCTGCTGGATTTGTTCTAAGAGCAGGTCTGGGAGAGCATGTAAAGGCTGCCTGGCTGCTTCAGGGCATGCTGGTAGGAGAAAGTTGGTGTTTAGTTACTGTGCTTAACCACCATGCTTTGTGGACATTAGTCCTAGGGAGCTAGGCATCATTTCTCTCTTGCAAAAAATACTAGTGCTCACTGCACCTGCCTCCTGGAAAAAGGGCTCATGAAATGGAAACAAGAGATTTCACAGAACAAAATTGGTTTCAGGCTTTCAAGGGCTTTGCAGGTGGCTGATCTCAGCCTCTGGTTCCCCATAGTGCTTTGTTGTTTGATTTGATTTTACTTTGTAATGCTATTTTATTAATA